>NC_083339.1:100485420-101216655 GCF_019175385.1 Lycium barbarum | reverse complement strand
TTAACGGAAGCTACATCTTTATTCCGTAATCTTCTTACCTGGCGGTCCAGAATGGCTACAGGCTGCTCTTCGTATGATAGTTCCTCCGTCACCTGAATATCATCTGCTGGAAATATTCTGGAAGGATCACCGACACATTTACGGAGCATGGATACATGAAACACCGGATGTACCGCTTCCAGATCAGATGGTAGATCTAGCTCATATGCGATATTTCCAATCTTCCGAATAATCTGATAAGGCCCAATATATCGCGGACTAAGCTTACCCTTTTTGCCGAATCGCATTACGCCCTTCATGGGCGACACCTTCAGGAATACCCAGTCACCAACCTAGAACTCCAAAGGTCGACGCCGTTTATTAGCATATGACTTCTGTCGACTATGGGCTGCTAATAGTCGCTCTCAGATAAGTTTCACCTTTTTGACTGCCTGTTAGATCATCTCTGGGCCTATTAATTCTGTTTCGCCAACATCGAACCAGCCGATCGGTGACCTGCACTTTCTGCCATACAAAGCCTCATACGGAGCCATCTGGATGTTGGATGGTAGCTGTTATTATAAGCAAACTCAATCAGTGGCAAGTGATCATCCCAGCTACCACTGAAATCAATAACACAGGCCCGTAACATATCTTCTAGCGTCTGTATAGTGCGCTCGGCCTGCCAGTCGCTCTGAGGATGGAATGCTGTGCTGAGACTCACTTGAGTCCCTAATCCTTCCTGAAAAGATCTCCAGAAGTTAGCCGTGAACTGGGCACCTCTGTCAGTGATAATAGATATAGGAACTCCGTGAAGCCTCACTATTTCTTTAATATATAGCCTGGCATAATCCTCAGCTGAATAAGTAGTCCTGACAGGGAGAAAATGGGCTGATTTTGTCAGCCTATCAACAATAACCCATATGGAGTCATACTTCCGTGGAGTGCGAGGTAAACTTGTAATGAAGTCCATATTAATTATCTCTCACTTCCAAGTCGGAATTTCCATTTCTTGCAACAGTCCACCTGGCTTCTGATGTTCAATTTTAACCTGCTGGCAATTCGGCCACTGGGCAACAAACTCTGCGATATCCCGTTTCATGCCATCCCAACAGTATAGGCATCTGAGGTCATGGTACATCTTTGTCGATCCAGGATGAATAGAATAGCGAGCATAGTGTGCCTCGCTCATAACCTGCTGTCGTAGCCTTGCAATATCAGGTACACACAACCTGCCTCTGTACAATAGTGTTCCGTCTGGTGTAAACTCGAACAGAGTCTTCTCCTTTTCATGAGCTGTGTCTCTGTACTGTGCTAAAACAGGATCTTCATATTGGTGCCGCTTAATATCTTCCCTAATAGATGATTCAGAAACCCCTCGGACAGAAATTTGCGTACCTCCAGAATCGGCCAGACGAACCCCAAGGTTAGCCAACTGGTGAATATCACGTACTATCCCTTTCCTGTCTGGTTGCAAATCTGCCAAGCTACCCATAGACTTGCGGCTGAGTGCATCTGCAAAAACATTGGCTTTGCCCGGATGGTACAGAATATCAACATCATAGTCTTTCAGCAGCTCCAGCCACCTCCTCTGCCGCAAATTGAGCTCCTTCTGCTTAAAGATATACTGGAGACTCTTATGACCTGTATAAATATCAACATGGACACCATATAGATAGTGCCTCCATATCTTCAAGCCATGGATTACCGCTGCTAGCTCCAGATCATGGGTAGGATAATTCTTTTTATGCTTTTTGAGCTGCCGGGAAGCGTAGGCTATAACCCTGCCGTGCTGCATCAATACACAGCCTAACCCCACACCGGAAGCATCACAATAAATAACATACCCATCTGGTCCCTCTGGAAGAGTCAGGACTGGAGCTGTGGTCAACTTCTCTTTCAGCAACTGGAAACTTCGTTCACAAGCATCCGTCCACTGGAACTTAGCTCCCTTCTGAGTTAGCCTCGTTAAAGGCGCTGAAATCGAAGCAAAATTTTCCACAAATCTTCTGTAATAGCCTGCTAATCCCAGAAAACTACGTACCTCCGTGGGCGTCGTGGGTCTAGGCCAGTTCTTTACGGCCTCAATCTTCTTTGTGTCCACCCAGACACCATCAGCTGCAATAATATGTCCCAAGAATGCCACTGAAGCCAGCCAGAACTCAGATATAGCGAATTTAGCATATAATTTCTGATGCCGAAGTACCCCAAGTACCGCTCTCAGATGATCTGCGTGTTCCTCTTCTGACCGTGAATAAACCAGAATATCATCAATAAATACAATTACGAACATATCCAAGAACGGCCTGAATACTCGATTCATCAGATCCATGAATACCGCTGGAGCATTAGTCAGCCCAAAAGACATAACTCTGAATTCATAATGCCCATAGCGAGTCCGGAATGCTGTCTTAGGAATATCAGCCTCTCGTACCCGTACCTGGTGATAGCCTGACCGCAGATCTATCTTCGAAAAACACTTAGCGCCCTGCAACTGATCAAACAAATCATCAATCCTGGGGAGGGGGTATTTATTCTTTATGGTTACCTTATTTAGCTACCGATAATCAATACACATACGCAGCGACCCATCTTTATTCCGTACAAATAATACCGGGGCTCCCCAAGGCGAAGTGTTGGGTCTGATGAAGCCTTTTTCTAACAGATCCTTCAGCTGCTCTTTCAATTCTTTTAATTCTGCAGGTGCCATTCTGTACGGGGTAATAGATATAGGCTGAGTATCTCGCAGCAAATCAATAGTAAAATCTAACTCCCGCTCCGGAGGAAGACCTGGAAGCTCATCCGGGAATACATCTGGAAATTCATTAACCACTGGGACTGACTGAAGAGACGGTGCTTCTGCTTTCAAGTCTTGTACACGAACCAGATGGTAAATATACCCTTTTCTGATCATCTTCCTTGCCTTAAGGTATGAAATAAACTTACCTTTCGGCGATGTTGTATTACCTGCCCACTCTATAACTAGCTCCCGGGGAAACTGGAAACGAACCACCTTTTTCTGGCAATCAACATTAGCATAACAGGAAGCTAGCCAGTCCATGCCCATAATAACATCGAATTCAATCATATCTAACTCCACCAGGTCTTCCTTAGTATCTCGGCCACATAGAATTATGGAACAATCTTTATATACCTGTCTCGCTATAATAAAGTCCCCAATCGGTGTGGCTACTTCAAATGGCTCTATAGGTTCGGGCGTTATACCAATTTTTCTAGCGACGAGAGGGGAAATATATGACAGAGTCGAACCTGGATCAATCAATGCATATACAGACCGAGAGAAGACCAATAATGTACCTGTAACCACATTTGGCGACGCCTCCTGATCCTGGCGGCTGGCCAAAGCATAAATGCGGTTCGAAGGACCGCTAGTACTGGAAACTCCACTACGGCCTCTGCCGCGACCTGCCGGTGCTGATGTACCCGGCCTCGTAGGGCGCATAGCCACCGAAGAAGATGATGACCCAACGGCTGATCCGGTAGGCTGCGCTGAACCACCGAAATTACCCTTATACGGGCAATCTCTCACAAAATGGCCCTGGCGGCCACAAGCAAAAACAAGCGCCTGTGGCCCGGTAGCACTCTCCAGGATGGTATCTCCCACAATAAGAACATTGAGGCTTGGGTGGCCTCATCTGGCCGGAACTCCTGTCTACTTCCGAACCTGAAGCCCTGGAGCTCTGGCCTGCTCCTGAATACCCTGGGCTATCAAATCTCCGGCCTGTAAACTATGGAGGTGTGCTCTGTGCCGGCCGGGAAGAATGTCTGCTAGCCTGCTGCTGCTGCTGAGGCTGCCTGCTCCGAAAATCCCCAGAATACCCAGCTGACCTGGCCCTCTTGGGCCGTCTCTGATCCTGGCTCCTGTCGGGCTGATGCCCCCAGTGCCGGTCCTCCATACCCTGGGCGTGCGCCTATATACGGGCAATATCCATACCGGGCTGAGCGGTCATCACCAAACAACTGTCGACCAAATAACGGTCCAGCCCCATAATGTACCGGTGCATCCTGTCAGTCCTACCATAGCAGGTGCATATCGGGCCAATGAGTCAAACTCCAAACTATAATCTCGGACGCTGCGGCCTCTCTGTCTCAGCAATAGAAATATGTCAGCCCTAGCCCGCCGTAACTCCGGAGGTAGAAAATGGCCCAGAAAAGCCTTAGTAAACTCATCCCAGACTGCTGGGGGAGCATCGTCGCCTCTGGATAACTCCCAGGACTCGTACCAATTAGCTGCTACATCATACAACCGGTATAAAGCCAACTCAACTGACTCGGTCGCAAAAGCCTTAATCAAGTGTAACGTACGCCACATCTTTCTGATAAACTCCTGGGGATCCTCCTCGGGCTTTGTCCCGAAGAACTCTGGAGGATTACATGTCAGGAACTCACGAGCTCTCAAACTATCACGTCTATCTGCACGGTCACCTCCCAATTCGTGCCTCTGAACCTGTCCCGCCACCAATCTGGTCAGCAACTGGACCGCATCTCTCAGGGCCCTATCCTCTGCTCCTGGCTGTGGAGCTGGGAGCTCAGGCGCTGGAGCCTCTGGGGCTACTGGTGAAGCCGCCCCCTGATCCATAGTGGCAGCGGCTGGTGCTCCAGACTCCTCTGATGATGATGACGTAGCAGAGTCTGCTGGCCGGGGCGCAGTATCACGTATATTCTGAGCAAGGGTCCGAGTAACTTTCTGAGCCCGGCTAGTCTCTCCGGCCGCTGCTGACTTGCCCTTCTGGGCAGCTGTCGCCTTTTTCGGAGGAATGGCTGAAAACAAAACAATTCATTAGGGAGGAATCATCCGGATAATATCGCTCTATCGCACGATCTAAGATAAGAAGCAAGGGTAGCATCCTAAATGCCCTGTAGCCTCCTGTTTATAGGTGTGGTGCACAACACACCGATAAACAAGACTCCACTAGACACGGTCTGTAGACACTCCGAGGACGAACCGCTCTGATACCACTTTTGTCACGACCCAACCCCGTAGGCCGCGACTAGTGTCCGTGCTGGACACCCGGACGTACCCCATAACCCAAACCGGCATATTAGCAGAATATATACATATAAAAGTCAAATGGCGTCACTAACTATCACAGATGAACAAATATAGCACGTAGAAGCCGATAAGCCTATCACAGAGCATATCAACCCAAAGCATATAAAGAACCCACATGTATGTCTACAGACCTCTACAGAACACATCAGAATCATAAGACGGGATAGGGCCCCGTCGTACCCCTGAATAGCATACATATGTACAATGGCAAAAGACTGTACCAAAACGTAGGCTCCGAACAATAGAGCACTCCAAGACAGCAGAATATAGTCCTAAGCAGGCGGATCAGCAAATCTGTCGTCTGTACCTGCGCGGCATGAAAACGCAGCCCCCGAAGAAAGGGGGTCAGTACGGAATATGTACTGAATATGTAAAGCCTGAAGTACGGAAACAAAATCATAGTCGAAACAGAACTTGCAGAAAATGAGTGTAATATCCAGATTATCAAATGCATATTTCCAAAATATAAAGAACGTATGCAGAAACATATGCCATATCATAGCCGGCCCCCGTCAAGGGACATGGTGAACAAAACGTGGTCGCCGCCCCGACACTGGCGCCACAACACATCATGCTCCAGAATAGGCAATAACCCCGTAACATAGCATATCATATCAGATGGCCATATCATATCATATCATGTCATATCAGAATATATGTACATGACACAGCATACTCCACAACCCATGTACACGTATACCTGCCCCCTCACCACCGAGGCATGGCGAACAATGCAGGGAAATGCGCTTGACAACATATCCTGGCCCGGGCTCAGTGAGGGAAACATTGAGGCATCCACGAATGGAGTAGTGAGAAACTAAATGCAATATAAAATACCATATATTTCCAGAGACTCAATAAGACATGCCGAATGACAAATCGAAATAATGAAATCGGACAGAATCATAGTAAGTGTATTTCGGATGTCATAATAAGTCACGGAGAAATAATCTTTCTGAGGTCGCTTCCATATTCCAAAATAGTTTACAAGACTCACGGGATCTATTAAAACAGTTGTCCTTTAGTAGCTAAAAGGATAGTTAAAACGTTTCATTTTACATGGCTTGGAAATAAGACATTAGTACAATAAGAGACAAGTCGGGAATAGTGGGCCCACCTCGGGTCAAATGAAGCGATGGGCGCAAATTACGTATATTAGGTCAATAGAGTCATCCGTGGAGGTCCTAGGGACATTCCCTAACTTTCTAGGCAATTTGTAAAAGCTTACACAATTGTTTCAACAAAACATACAATTAGGATTCAATTCTATTGAATGGAAAGAAGACATTTTCAATCTCGAGTTTCTATGAATAGAATACTTTCCGAGGCTCAATTCCAACCCTAGTACACCTAGGACATGCCAAGAGATGGAAAGGGACAGCTTTACATACCTTTTTCGCCCTTTACGCTAGTCCAAATTCAAATCCCGTTTCGTCCAAACTCTACAATTGGTCACATTTACCAAATATTAACCATAAGGCTTCAAGAATTCAATCTTAGTTCATAGTTGTCTACAGAAATTTTGGCAGCATCTTCCCTATACATATAGCATCCCTGAGAATTTAACTCGGCCAAAATAATTCAACAACAACACCAACAATCATTACAAAACGCAATATAGCATAACTAGTCTTCTTTCCAACATAGTGCAATTGCTTTTATTCCAACTTCACATTTTTAATTCAATACCAACATTCTCATATTCATTTACTAATCAAGATCACTCCAACACAATTCGGAAACATTTCATATCATTTTACAAAATATTCACAAAATATACAAAATTTCCACAAAACCAAAATTCATCCGAAACTTCTAATCTTCAACATACATATTCATAACATATTTCCATATTCCAATTTCATCAACAATAATTATAATTTGCACCTTAACAACTTCATTTCCATAATATCATAAAATCATTCTAAAATGACATGACCTTCTACATTCCATTCCAATACCAACTTAAACCATTTAACCTTCGTTTACATTATAAGGATCACAACAACACAATTAACACACTAAACAAATTTAATTCATTCCCATTTCTTCACTATGCACCACACGGCCAACACCCCATTTTCACTTCAACCAAATTAATTCAACTTTCATTTTCCAATATAAAGTCCACTACAACTACAACTAGAATACAACATAAAATTCAACTCATCATATGTATACAACATAGCATACACACGGCCACATACTTACATACACACCCACTTTGCAAACTTCCATATTTCCATAATTTCTACATACTACAACACAAACAAATTCATAACATAATAAAAAGGAATTGATTCTGTCACGACCCAACCCCGTGGGCCGCGACTGGTATCCTAACTGGATACCCATACGTACCTACCTGACAGAATCGTCGTACCAGACAGAACATTTCAAATAGGAGTTTACAGATTCAAGCCAATACAGACACGGCGCGCGCAAAAATATATATATATATATGCATACTGAAACTTTTGCATAAGCCGATGAGGCTAACATAACAGACAGAGTCGCAAAATCGTACACACCTACCTGAACAGATGTAACCCGTAACCCACATACATATCTACAGGCCTCTAACAGACATACAGAGTCATATGACGGGACAGGGCCCCGTCGTACCCAGAGTTACCATACGTACAGAATATACAGATGTCAGAACACGCTCTGGATCAAAGGAGCTCTCCCAAATAGCAGAATCTGTGCCCTAGACTGGCGGCGTATCACCGGGTGCGTCTGTACCTGCGGTCATGTAACGCAGCCCCCGAAAAACCGGGGGTCAGTACGAAAAATGTACCGAGTATGTAAAGCGGAAATATAACAAACATAATCATAGTCTGAATCAGAAGCACGGAAGTATAGCCAACGGAATCATAATCCAACGAACAGACAGAGATATACCAGACAGAGTCGTAATTCAGACAGACAGGCGGAAGAATACCGGACAGAATCATAATCCGAACGGACAGACAGAAATGTACCGTACATAATCACAACCCAGATGGACAGACAGAATCATAGTCCAGACGGACGGATAGAATCATAGTCCAGGCGAACAGACAGAATCATAATTCATACGGACAGACAGAAGTATGATCAAAACGGACGGACAGAATCATGCATGTAGAGTCATACAGAGTCATATGCTTATACAGATACAGATAGGATATACATACATACATACATACAGATCCCGGCCCTCTCATGAGGGACGCGGTAACAGAACCCGGCCCTCTTAGTACGGGACGCGGTGGACAGACAGAATCAGATCATATGCCATCCTGGCCGCCATCCCCATACACAAATCATAATATCATACAGATATAAACAGATCCCAGCCCGCACACCGAGGGACGCGGTGAATAATGCAGAGGAGTATGCACGATAACAGAACCTGGCCCGGGCGCAGTGAAGGAAGCATTGAGACATCCACGAACAGATTAATGAGAAACCACATACATACAAATCATTATATAGACTCAATCAAACTGAAGTATGCCAAACGGCGAGTCAAATCAGAGTAATCGGATAGTGTCCATAATACGCGCCTATATCTTACTTGGGAAGGCACGACAAATTATTACCAGAGTAAGACTTTCAGATGTCAAAATCATTTTGTAAGATTTATAGAAAAATATCTTCATATTATGATTAGAATGTTAATCCAGATGTTGTCTGAGAAAGGCGGACAAAAACAAAGTAGTTAAAGTTATACCGAAAGTATCGGGCCTTGTGGCCCCCCTCGGACCAACCCGAGGAGGCGTACGTAAATTACAGATAGTAGACCTTATGAGGTCGTCCATAATGATTTGGAAGTATTCCGACTCCCCTTAGGAAGGTTGCATACTTAAGGTTCACTTTGAAGACAAGTTATAAAGAAATGGATTCAATCTTACTGAAGGAATTGGAGCGGATTTCCATCTCGAATTCCGAGGAACGGAGTCGTATTTAAGGCTCGCGGCCGAGCCTATTATGTTCAGAACATGCCTAAGAATGAAGGGGTAGGCTTTACATACCTCAGTTGCGCCTTATGCTCGCTTAGCTTCAATCCCAATTTCGTCCAGAATCTACAAATGGTCATGTTTACCAATTGTCAAATTCAAGCCTTTAAGATTCCAAATTTCATTGCATACTTGCCTACCGAAATTTCGGCAGCATTTCCCCTATATATATAACATCCCCGAGACTTAGCTCGGCTTAATATATCAACACAGCACCCACCAACAACATCAATAACAACAACAAGTATTACAAAATATGCAATATGGCATTACTAGCCATCTTTCCGACATAGCACAATATCTTTCATTCCGACCTTACACTTCCAACCCAATCTTACCATTTTCATATTTATCACTCATCAAGATAATTACAACATGAATCGGAGGCATATCATATCGTTTTCACCAAATATACATAAGATATACGCAATATACAAGTTTCCTACTAAGGGCATATTTCACCCGCAACCTCCAATCTTTAGCATAAACATCCATAGCATATTCTTACAATTTCATTCCCATAATCACATAAACTATACTAAAATCATCTACTTTCCGACAACCAATTAACAACACTTTTTCTCATTTTCATCATAAGATTACCACACAATTAACATACTAATTATAACAAATCCATGTTCTCTCCAACATATAGCACTACACGGCCACACACACATATTTATACATCCACACGGCCATGCACTAAAATTTCCAACTTTCATTAATTCATTCAACTTTCATTTCCAATACAAATTCTATCATCACCACAACTAGATTATAACATAAATTCGACTCATCATAAGTATACAACACACACACACACACGGTCAAAACCTCCCACATGGCCAACACATATTCATACACATAACACACAAGTTTCATACTCCTTACTCAATTCCACACTCTACAACATGCATACACCTTCCATAACATAACAAAGGCATGAAATTCTTACCTTTTCTTCAAATTCTTCACTTGCCACTAGAGTTGTCCTCTTGCCAAAATAATTATACCAAGTTGTAGAGAATCTTGAGCTTGGTAATAATCCCACAAGAAATGAATTTTTTGAACACAAGATTAGGCTCCAAGAATTTTTTTTCTTTCTTTCCTTTTCTTTCTTTCTAGCCGAGAGCCTCTCTCTTTTTTTGTTCTTGATTTTTCTTGAAGCTTCTAATTGATAAAGATGACTTGCATATAATATGGTCCCTTATCCTTAATTATCACATGGAAATTAATTCCATGGACTTGGGCCAACCTATGGCCGGTTGGGCTCTCCCATTTTGGGCCTCATTTCTCTTATATTTTTTTGAGTCCAAATGGTTACATTTTGTAATTCATGAAGCAAATTTTCAAAATTCCAATTTTTGCTCTTGGCCTCCTTTCGTTATTCCACACCAATATATATTCATAGCTGACACATTCATACCAAGTAAGGTCCAAATATGGCCTTATTCATTACAAGTCAAGTTATCTCAATTTTTTTCGAACATGCAAAAATGCCGGATGTAACATCCTCCCCCCCTTTAAAACATTCGTCCTCGAATGTTAAATTGACCTCATGGGGCGTCATACTATTTCGGGAGGGTCCTTTTTATAATCGTCCTTTGTCGACTTTTCGATACGGACTCTTTACCAATATGGCGGAGTAATTCTTCACATTACTGACTCATATGCTCTCATAACGTGTTTTCTTATATCCTATATAATCGTTGGGCCATGAATTGTATTCTAGTAACAGATGAATGCTTTTCGCTCTTTCACAGACATTTTGTCCCTTCTTCCTTTCCGTCCATGCTTTTCAGACATCATAATCCATATCCCTTCTTGTTACACTCCTCGGTTCCTTACCATATCATAGTATCCCTATGTCATACCAATCAGATTCACAACTGGGATCGGGCGCATAGAAGCATATCGGACGGATTCGCAATCGGAGGCAGACGTACTAAACTATGGCGGACAGATTCGTAGTCAGAATCAGACGTATGGGAGTATGTCAGACAGATCCGTGTTCAGAGTCAGACGGACAGAAATGTATCAGACAGATTCGTGATCAAAGTCAGACGTACAGAGATATATCAGACGGGTGCGTTACCAGAGTCGGACATACAGAGATGTGTTAGACAGACTCGTAATCAGGGTTAGACATACAGCGATATATCAGACAGATTCATATCCAGAGTCAGTCGGACAGAGGCATATCAGACGGAAATGTAATCGGATTCAGAAGAACAGAGGCGTAATAGATAGAGCCTCATCAGAATCAGATGTGCAGAAATACAGCAAACAGGGTTTTGATTAGGACCAGACCACTCCTATTAAGGCTCCAGTGATTTACCAAAATTTCCCTTTGTCGACATTTCGTTATTCGCCCCGACCATTGTATCACAGGTTATCTCATCGAAACCTGTTCACTCATTCATAAACTTGTTCGTCAAATTGTCATATAAATCGTCTTACGTGTCGCTTATCGACTCTTTCGAAAGTTTTGCTTAATCACATCTCTTATCCTTCATCTTTCCTACTATCCATATTCATTTTCTTTTTCAGATATCGTCGCACTAAACCGAGTTGTAAGGTAATCGGGGTTTTTCTATTCTTTGACAACATTTGTGTCCTCACCTCCGCTTCGTTTCGTGTATTCGGTTTAGTAAGACCTTTCGTTTATCACAACGTTAGTCGCCGGGACTCGGCTCTTGATCCATATGGGTATCAGACGAAAATCACACACATACATATACATTTACTAATATCTTACTTGCGAACGTCTCCGACCATTATTCAAATTCGCTCAATTTCCGAGCGGTATTGCACCCTTTGGTCTTGCTTGTTTAAGTCAGTTTCTCAGACCCCACACATTTTTCCCTCGTTTCATATAACCATACTCCATCCTTTTCCGGAGGTTCAACTCGGTCATATTTCCTACCCTTCGTCTCCTCCTAATGTTTGACCTTTTTGCTTTTGCTTCCCTTAGTCTCTTTCCTTTCCAATATCATTATACTGGAACTTTCCAAACTTAACAGATAGAGGGGATGAAAACAGCCTACCTGATAACATTTGTACCATTTACCTTTGTTGTGGTTACTTGGAGCTCGGTACCCTTATTCAATTGGTGTCTTTCGCATTCTAGCACCGATCGCGGGGACACACGTATTCACTAGTACGATCACAGATAAAGCATCATACACATTCATATGTGCATACATATTTATTTTCAACTAGGCCACACATTATCCCCAAACATCGTTCAAACCTATTCTAATTCCCAAGCCGTAGCGTTCTTTCTGTTACTTCTCTAATCTATCTGATCGCGTGCTGTGTGGCCTTTTACGATCTTCAACCATCTCACATATTCTAACCCCACTCGGGCTATCTTAACTTTCCATTCGTCTCTTATATCGGAATATATAAAATTCTTGCATACTTCCCAGGGGGTCACCCATCCCAGAATTGTTCTAGCCTTAGCACGCTTAACCTCGAAACTTTCACGCGTTTTGACGCGTTAAGGCTAGTGTAATTTCGTAGACTGCCCCGCACGACCTTTGCCACGTAATTTAGGGCAGATCGGGATCTTAGTAAATTTTCGGAAAATTCTCGTAGTGGGTCCCACCCCGGGCTATAGCATACAATTACCATGTTGTCTTTCTGAATCTTCAATATTCACCTTCATCTGGGGTTTCTAGATTCACACTAATAGTGGAGACATCTCAGTCACCCTTGCTTTTAACCACTAGGTCTTTAATCCTTTTAAACTTTCCGTCGTCGTCATCGAATACTATTTTACAGATATCATACATACATCGGAAATTCTAGGAAACTTATGTACTCGTAAATGATCAATCTCGGGTCCAACCCGGGGAGCTGCCGTGGGAACTGTGTCCATCATCATCATCATCTGTCTGACCCCCACTCGCCTGGCCCCCGCTATTACTTGCGTCCGAATCAGAGGAGTATAGGTAGCCCGGCAATTCCTGATTCACTGATGGCCAGGACAATGGACTGGAATAAGGCGTAACACTCTCCGGGGAAGCCTGTCTAACATAGTGCTCTATCACAGGAGCTGCTGGCACATCCCCGGAAACCTCCTCCTCCGGCGTCCCAGAGGAATGCTCGGGGGGATCTGCATCATGGCCATCCTCCTCCCTGGGAGTAAGAAGCTCTGGAGGTATCGTCGCTGGATCCTCCGAAGGGTCAGTATCATAACTATCTTCTCTGGGATCCTCTGCTCGGGGAATCAGAAACTCTGGAGGAATTGTCTCTGGATCCTCCGAAGGGTCTGTCTCAATCGAGTAGCTGGGGATCTGCCTACTCGGTCCTGGTGATATCCTAGGGGCCTTCTTAGCACCCCCATCATCAGAAGCAGTCCTCTTCATTCTTGTCAATCTACAATCACCTGCAGGAAGAGGGTCAGAAACATTTTCCCCAAATACTGACACTGATGCTCTTTTGGAGCCCCGCTGTAGATACAGCAATTCGTAGGGAAGCAACATCCTAACCATACAGCTTTATCGCACGATCTAAGATCCAAAGATGGGTAACATCCTAGATGCCCTGTAGCCTCCTGTTTATAGATGTGGTGCACAACACACCGATAAACAAGACTCTACTAGACACGGCCTGTAGACATTCCGAGGACAAACCGCTCTGATACCACTTCTGTCACGACCCAACCCCGTGGGCCGCGACTGGTATCCTAACTGGATACCCATACGTACCTACCTGACAGAATCGGCGTACCAGACAGAATATTTCAAATAGGTGTTTACAGATTCAAGACAATACAGATACGGCGCGCGCGAAAATATATATATATATATATATGCATACTGAAACTTTTGCATAAGCCGATGAGGCTAACATAACAGACAGAGTCGCAAAATCGTACGCACCTACCTGAACAGATGTAACCCGTAACCCACATACATATCTACAGGCCTCTAACAGACATACAGAGTCATATGACGGGACAGGGCCCCGCCGTACCCAGAGTTACCATACGTACAGAATATACAGATGTCAGAAGATATATATACCAAAAGAACACGCTCTGGATCAAAGGAGCTCTCCAAAATAGCAGAATCTGTGCCCTAGACTGGCGGCGTATCACCGGGTGCGTCTGTACCTGCGGGCATGTAACGCAGCCCCCGAAGAACCGGGGGTCAGTACGAAAAATGTACCGAGTATGTAAAGCGGAAATATAACAAACATAATCATAGTCTGAATCAGAAGCACGGAAGTATAGCCAACGGAATCATAATCCAACGAACATGCAGAGGTATACCGGACAGAGTCGTAATTCAGACAGACAGGCGGAAGAATACCGGACAGAATCATAATCCGAACGGACAGACAGAAATGTACCGGACATAATCACAACCCAGACGGACAGACAGAATCATAGTCCAGACGGACGGATAGAATCATGGTCCAGGCGAACAGACAGAATCATAATTCATACGGACAGACAGAAGTATGATCCAAACGGACGGACATAATCATGCATGCAGAGTCATACAGAGTCATATGCTTATACAGATACAGATAACATATACATACATACATAAATACAGATCCCGGCCCTCTCATGAGGGTCGCGGTAACAGAACCCGGCCCTCTTAGTACGGGACGCGGTGGACAGACAGAATCAGATCATATGCCATCCTGGCCGCCATCCCCATACACAAATCATAATATCATACAGATATAAACAGATCCCGGCCCGCACACCGAGGGACGCGGTGAGCAATGCAGAGGAGTATGCACGATAACAGAACCTGGCCCGGGCGCAGTGAAGGAAGCATTGAGACATCCACGAACAGATTAATGAGAAACCACATACATACATATCATTATACAGACTCAATCAAACTGAATTATGCCAAACGGCGAGTCAAATCAGAGTAATCGGACAGTGTTCATAATACGCGCCTATATCCTACTTGGGAAGGCACGACGGATTATTACCAGAGTAAGACTTTCAGATATCAAAATCATTTTGTAAGATTTATAGAAAAATATCGTCATATCATGATTAGAATGTAATTCCAGATGTTGTTTCTGAGAAAGGCGGACAAAAACAAAGTAGTTAAAGTTATACAGAAAGTATCGGGCCTTGTGGGCCCCCCTCGGACCAACCCGAGGAGGCGTACGTAAATTACAGATATTAGCCCTTATGAGGTCGTCCATAATGATTTGGAAGTATTCCGACTCCGCTTAGGAAGGTTGCATACTTAAGGTTCACTTTGAAGACAAGCTATAAGGAAATGGATTCAATCTTACTGAAGGAATTGGAGCGGATTTCCATCTCGAATTCCGAGGAACGGAGTCGTATTGAAGGCTCGCGGCCGAGCCTATTATGTTCAGAACATGCCTAAGAATGAAGGGGTAGGCTTTACATACCTCAGTTGCGCCTTATGCTCGCTTAGCTTCAATCCCAATTTCGTCCAGAATCTACAAATGGTCATGTTTACCAATTGTCAAATTCAAGCCTTTAAGATTCCAAATTTCATTGCATACTTGCCTACCGAAATTTCGGCAGCATTTCCCCTATATATATAACATCCCCGAGACATAGCTCGGCTTAATATATCAACACAGCACCCAACAACAACATCAATAACAACAACAAGTATTACAAAATATGCAATATGGCATTACTAGCCATCTTTCCGACATAGCACAAGATCTTTCATTCCGACCTTACACTTCCAACCCAATCTTACCATTTTCATATTCATCACTCATCAAGATCATTACAACATGAATCGGGGGCATATCATATCGTTTTCACCAAATATACATAAGATATACGCAATATACAAGTTTCCTACTAAGGGCATATTTCACCCGCAACCTCCAATCTTTAGCATAAACATCCATAGCATATTCTTACAATTTCATTCCCATAATCACATAAACTATACTAAAATCATCTACTTTCCGACAATCAATTAACAACACCTTTTCTCATTTTCATCACAACATTACCACACAATTAACATACTAATTATAACAAATCCATGTTCTCTCCAACATATAGCACTACACGGCCACACACACATATTTATACATCCACACGGCCATGCACTAAAATTTTCAACTTTCATTAATTCATTCAACTTTCATTTCCAATACAAATTCCATCATCACCACAACTAGATTATAACATAAATTCGACTCATCATAAGTAGACAACACACACACAAACACGGTCAAAACCTCCCACACGGCCAACACATATTCATACACATAACACACAAGTTTCATACTCCTTACTCAATTCCACACTCTACAACATGCATACACCTTCCATAACATAACAAAGGCATGAAATTCTTACCTTTTCTTCAAATTCTTCACTTGCCACTAGAGTTGTCCTCTTGCCAAAATAATTATAAAAAGTTGTAGAGAATCTTGAGCTTGGTAATAATCCCACAAGAAATGAATTTTTTGAACACAAGATTAGGCTCCAAGAATTTTTTTTCTTTCTTTCCTTTTCTTTCTTTCTAGCCGAGAGCCTCTCTCTTTTTTTGTTCTTGATTTTTCTTGAAGCTTCTAATTGATAAAGATGACTTGCATATAATATGGTCCCTTATCCTTAATTATCACATGGAAATTAATTCCATGGACTTGGGCCAACCTATGGCCGGTTGGGCTCTCCCATTTTGGGCCTCATTTCTCTTATATTTTTTTGAGTCCAAATGGTTACATTTTGTAATTCATGAAGCAAATTTTCAAAATTCCAATTTTTGCCCTTGGCCTCCTTTCGTTATTCCACGCCAATATATATTCATAGCCGACACATTCATAACAAGTAAGGTCCAAATATGGCCTTATTCATTACAAGTCAAGTTATCTCAATTTTTTTCGAACATGCAAAAATGCCGGATGTAACAGATTCTTACCTTTTTCTCCAATCTTCTTCACTTGACCAAGTTGTCCACTTGATGAAACAAGTGCCCTTTCTTCCAAAATAGCTACACCAAGTTGTAAAGGACCCTTAATTTAGTAGGAAAACCACAAGACAATAATTTTTGAAGCAAGATTTTGAGGGGTGATTTTTGAGAGCTTATGGCCGAATGGCCTTCAACTATGGCTCTTCTTGTTTAATTTTTCTCCTTCACTTGGTTTCTTGAATCTTCTAATAGATAAAGACCCCTTATATTAATTTGGCACATGGGAATTTAATTAAATATTTGGTGGGCTTGGCCTATACATGGCCGGCCACCCCCTCTTAATTGGGCCTTAATTTCCATCCAATTTTTTTTTAGCCCAATGACTTATGGATCACATTTTGTAATTCCCGAAACTAATTTCCGAAATTCCAATTTTGCCCCTAGCCTTCCTCAACACTTCCATATTAATATTCTTCCATAAACAACTCATGTGTTAAATAAAATCAATTATTACCTTATTCCTTACAAGCCAAAATTATTTCCAATTTTCCCGAATATGCAAAAATACGGGATATAACAATCTAAGAGAGACAGAATGACATCATCCTAAATGTCCTGTAGCCTCATGTTTATATGTGTGGTGCACAACACGCCCATAAACAAGACAACCCTAGGATGGAACTGCTCTGATACCACTTCTGGCACAATCCAAACTGATGAGTCGTGACGAGTGTCTGATCTCTAGCGACCAAACACCCCTATACTCATATCTGAATCTTACTGGACATCTAGGGCCCATACATGACTTAAACTGATCTCATAAGTAGGCGACATTATAAACACGAAACAATATGTATATACATAAGCATACTGAAAGAACGGTGCAAGCCAGCTAGGCTGCTACATATGCTGTACACAAAAGAATAGAAGCCGAAAAGGCTACATCATCTGACTAATACATACAACTTTCTACATACCTCTACTGGAATAAAGCTATAGAAAGGACGAGACAGGGTGTCACGACCCCTCTAGGGGCCATGACGAGTACCCGATACTTGTACCGAGCACCCCTTGTCTATCGTTTTACCTTTACCTCTTAGCAAGCCATGTAAACAGAGCCATTTTTTTTTTAACATTAACATTAGCGGCGTCATTCTGAACATAGACTAATAAACTTCGTTATCACTTATACATCAACATTAGCATGCCAAAACACCATATACCTAACTATACTTAACTGACTGTACATATCTGTCTACGAGCCTCTAGACGTAGTACACTTATACATAGAAAGGGCTGAGTACTGCCATGCCCGAATATATATACACAAAATAGTACCAAGGAAGTGAGGCTCCGGAATAACTGGAGCACTGTCAACACTGCTGGTAGAGCTTCTAAGGATCAAATCCGCCTGTCTGCTGACCTGCGCGGCATGAAACGCAGCGTCCACAAGAAGGGACGTCAGTACGAATAGTGTACCGAGTATGTAAGGCATAAATAGTAATATACAGAAAATATGAATCATGTATAATGACATAAGAGAGTTACAACACATGTCCTAGGATAGAAACATAACCTGTGTATATATATACCCTTGGCAGGTGCTATGTGTACTTAGCTTTCCTTTAAGAATCTTTCCTTGTTCATATACATATACATATAAAATAGGACATCTCATATTGCCGAGGCGTCGGCAGCCGATCCATTTAACCATAAATATACACATCCCGCGTCCGGGACGATATCATATCATGTAATGCCAACTGATCAGGTGGATATGCGTTCATAACGCTCTGCCCTTACCTCCATTTTCCCCGTATACACATGTATATATCATGTACATATATCAGCGTCTATAGGTCTCTAGCTCTTTTATCATATACATATACGAGTGTCGTGTAGGTACATCAGCGTCTATAGCGCTCTAGCTCTTTCGTCATGTGCATGTTTTAAAAAAATATATACACATATCTTACATACATTTACATGTCTTATATGCATTTACGTATCCTATATACATATGTCTCATAGGCACGCAGGAAAGCCCAAAGAAGAATCATGTAGTCATCGGAGTGACGTAAGGTCGGTGACCTCCAATTATATTATAGAATACTCGTCATCGCTTTGTCTCACCTTGAAGGAACGAGTATTTTAAGGTGAGACTACCAACGGGGAATAATATTAAAGTAAACGTAGAATGAAATCGGGGCATCATAGATGACGGTTCATAGACTTTGAAATCTTTTAGAAAATAAAGTCATAGCTAGGAAATATAAATAAGATTCAAACATTAGTTTATCAGTTTCATGTTTACATAAGATACTTAGCTTAGTCATCTTAGTCATAGAGTTGTTCCGGTAGTACGTATCATAGGCATATTCTCTTATCTAACATCATTGTTATCATTATCGTCATGGAAGTGCCCTCGTTAGAGGAGTCATAGTATTTATCATTTGGTATCGAAATCGGGATCAAAGGTTCCCTTTGGATTCACTTCAAGTAAGTCAAGCGAGACTGTAAGGAAAAATCCGAGAGTAGCGGGCCCACCTCGGACCGGATGAGGTAGCGTATACGATTTACGTATGTTACGTGTCATAGCGTTACTTGTGAGGGTCTTAGGGTAATCGGGTCCCATTTATACAAGTTCTAAGGGTGTAGGAGGTTTTTCCAACAATTGGCACACTTTCTAGTTCAATTCTATTGAACAAAAAGTGGAAAACTTTAGGTGCGGATTCCGGGGAACCGAGTTGTCCCCGAGGCTCGTACCCAACTTATTTCAACTAAGACATGCCATAGAAAGAAGGGTGAAGCCTTACATACCTCTTTCCGCTTCTTTTGCTATTCCGAATTCACGTTGCAATCTCGTCAAAATCTGCAAATTGGTCACATTTACCCAAACTTTCATTAGGGTACTTAGAGTTAGAATCTTAAGGAACCACTTGGCTACCGAAATTTCGGCAACACTTCCTCTGTAAATATACCATCCTCAACATTCAACATAGCCAAATTCTCATCAATCACAATCCGGGAATTCAAACCCGGCCCAACTATTAACATAATTCAACAATCACACTAAAAATTCACATATTCCATTCAAGGTGCATTCCAACACTTCAATTAACATTCTACCTCCTTCAATACTCTCCAATTCCAATGAAACAACAATAACCTTATAATACATATATTCCAACAACATCATAGTAATACCATTACATGTCTTCCATACAAAAACATTATTTTCAATTTACACAAACTTCCAATTGCCAATACTTCACCAAACTTGTCAAGTCTTTATTTGCGATATAACATCTACAACACAACGATTAAGATATTAATTACAACTCGCTCATTATTATTTCACAACTCACCAATATACACGACTATACATCAAGTATACACGGCCACATATACCATGCACACTCACACGGCTCCAACATGTATACACCACTACAATATCTCCAAACTCATTCAACTTCCATTTTCCACATATCATTCACAACAATAACAACTAAACACTAATTAAAATAATTGAAGCATGACTCCCACACACATATATATATACACGGCCATATACTATATTTCTCTCCTTCATGAATTTATACTACAACACATATAAACCATATATAACACATAAAACAAGATCAAAACTCACCTTTCTTCTTCAACTTCTCACTTGACTACAACTTGACAACTTGTATGATTTTGAATTTTTCTTGCTCCAACAACTCCACCTTGTTAATCACCCTTTACTTGGTAGAAAATGATTTTTGGAGAATTTTTGCAAATTTTTCTTGTGAAAATTGCTCTTGGCCGAAATGGCCTTAAGTTTTTCTCCTCTCTCTCTTGTTCTTGCTTTTCTTTAAATTTCTAGAACATTATGTGGAATAAGATGACTTAGTCATCTTATTTATTGACCAATTTTTATTTAATATGGGCTTGGGCCATAACCATGGCCGGTTGGGCCTCACAAATTTGGGCCTTATTATTTTTTTTGATTTTTTTGGGCCAACTCGGTTTGGTCCCGAGTTGGGCCTAGCCCACTGACCTTTCGACCTTAAAACGTTCATATCGCCTTGTACCGACGTCACCTGGGCACCCACGACCTATGGTTGGAAAGCTAATTCAATTATCTACAACTTCTAGTTCTTGGTACTTTTCCAAATTCCAAACTTATAATACCGTTTTTGCCCCTTGAAGTCAGATCACCCGAAAACGTTTTCTTAAAATATTCGTTTGGAGGACTTCCACTTTGATTTGGCCCAAGGGTCCTTCTTGAGTTGTGCTTAACTTCTCATATGTGATTCATATGAGTTTTTAGATGTCCCAAAAAAATCTCGATGTGTGGGTCCCATCTCAGCAAATAATCTGACGTTCAAAAATACGGGATACAACACAGGGCCCCGTTATACCCATATGCTGGATCTAGAGGTCCTACTGAGCTGGCCCACCTGTCTGTTTACCTTTACCTACGGGCATGAATGCAGCTTCTCGAGCAACGGGGAGTTAGTATGGATAATGTACTGAGTATGTAAGGCATAAGAACAACATATATATACAAGAATCATGAATAAGATCTAAACTCAAAGCTGAAATGACTATCTGTATGTACTTATATGAACTAGTATCTATCTGTATCTCCATAAATCCGTGTAACTGACAATGCCACAGTGGGCGCATAATATGCATACTCATGCCTATCAATGATTGTCATACATCTATATACGTGAACGTTTATAACGCCTGATATATGTGCGTATATAACGCCTGTCTCTTTTCTTATATCATATCGGCCTCTCTGTGGCCATCATCATATACATTGCTGCGGTACTTGCAGCCTGATTCTCATATCATCATCATAGTGGTAATGCATGTAAAACGCCTATATCTCTTCTCATACTTCACATATATCTAATATTTGCGCATATAACGCCTTCTGGTCACAGGTCAATGTACATAAATATATAATGAATGTAATGTATGAGTAAACTGTATACATATAACTGGCTACATAAGACTGGACCGATGAACAGAAGAAACACTCGTAAACGTGGTACATGAACATCAAAGACTGATGTACTTCTAATGCTTCTAAGAGTAGAGTAATATGGAAGCTCGCTTACTTGTTTGTTGACTCATATCAGAGGGTCATGCCAAAGGAAAGAAATGATAACCTTAACATACCTTGATGTATATCAAATCGCCCAACCTCTACCTCTTGAACTTGTAAATCTATAATTGAGATAACATAGTCCTTAATTAGACTATTTGCCTCTCTTACCCCGTATAACAACTTTATACTTTCAAGGCAAGTCGACGACCCATCGACTTGACCCGTCGACTTATGCCTGCAGATGCAGGGTTGCGGAACCCTGTCGACACCGGACATCGACGGTCCGTCGACTATGACTGGTGTCTGCAGATTTTCTCAGATTCAGCTCAGATCGCAATGATTTTATTCGCTCAACCTCTAATCTTGAAAATTTCCAGGAACACCTGCTGGTACCCTTGTGCATGGGGTAAGACACTTTCTACCTCCAAACTCGGGCTCGTTTCTCTATTCCAAAGGCATACCCGACTAGAAAATCATAGGTTCGACTATGAAGAAACTGATAGGTGTAACATTTCTGTATATAGACATGATGGGTAGGCCGAGGCACTGTCCCGACCATGATACAGTTTTATGATCTCTAGAGGCTTGTAGACAAATCTTGTATGTTATATGTCAGTATTGTGGCCTTGCTGGACTGTTGTACATGTTCATTTTGGTACTGTTGGTTATAGACATTCATTACGGCCTCCTCGGCCTGCATAGTTATGTATATATGTTTTAGGTGTGTATGCCTTTCAGATGTGATAGTTAGTACTTACAGATGATTCAGGATACAGCCTTGTCGGCCTTAGTTGGAATTTTTTGTTTACAGGTAGGCCTCCTCGGCCTAAGTTGAGGGTCACCCCTCCAGAGTTACAATTACAGAGTGGTACGCTCAGGCCGAGTATGGCATCGGGTGCCGGCCATGCCTCTCAAGATTTGGGGCGTGACAAACATGGTATCTTAGCAGGTCTGTCCTAGGGAGTCTACAAGTCGTGTCTAGTATAGTCTTTTTTATAGATGTGTTGTGCACCACATTGTATAAACAGCGAGCGACAGGGCATCTAGGAGTTGGTTACCCTTCTTTCAGATCCAAATCGTGCTCTAGAGCTGAGTCATAGGAGTTTGGCTTTACACTTACATGTTGCTATATGTATATAGAATGTCAGTGACTAGAGAGACTACAGCTTACCAGAGGGCTAACATAGATTATGTATGCACTAGAGGTGCAAGTATCATGCCAAAGCTTCAAGTGTGAGTATTTATCTTGACCGTCCAGAAAGAAGGTAATGAAGGTATACTTGTTACACCTCGGACATTCCGTGTTGTCGTACTGTGAATAGACTAACGCAAGCTCAAGGCGAACATAAAGCCTTTATGACATTAAGGCGAGTATTAAGTAGCTTTGAAGTATATACGATAAGATTTTAAAGTCGTATGACTCGGAGAAACTAAGTTCGTCGAGCAGAAGTGAAGTATAAGTCGTGTTTGGGAAAGGTCTCGCAAGTTATCGAGTTAAGGATTATTTAGTAATGTCTTGAGGGGAAGTTATAAGGCTCCTTAGATGTTTAATGCAGTATTAAACAAGTGCTAAGAAGGTTCTATAAGGATTAGAGATAAAATGAATTGACGAGAACAAATTCTGGAAGAGGGTGAGTTATACGACCAATTATACGGTCCGTATAACTTTATACGGTCTGTATAATAGTCACAGTGAAGGGTCATCACTGGAGAGATTATATGGCCATTATACGGTCCGTATAAGTGTGCGCATAATCCATAGAGGGCAGCTTTTAAATTTTATAAAAAGAGGACCCCAAGTTCTTATTTCTTATTTCACTCCTTCTTCACACTTCAAGAGAGCTCTAGAATATTACATACACCATACTAACACAAATCCAAGGGGGAAAATCAAAGATCAAACACCAACAATCAAGTGAATCAAGTGTATGGGTACTCACTAGGGTTTTTAGAAGTCAAGGATTCCTTCTTGTGTTGATGTTGGGGTTTTCTGAAGTGGAGTACCTTCATCCAAAGACCATTCCTACATAATCAAAGGTGAGTTTTACACTTATTTCATGTTATTAAAGGTATTGAGTGGTTGAAAGACTTTGATTAGAGAAGAATGTAGAATATGTGCTCAAATATGGAAACAATGGTATTTTGAGTAGTAATTAATTCGAGTCATGATTCTTCATATGAAATGAGTATAATATCATTATGAATTATGCTAGTGACATTGAGGAAGTATTATGTGAAGAACGAATATGGTGTTATATTGTACTCATAGTTATGGTTGGTCTGAAAGTGAATTTGAGAAGTGAACAATATTTAACTTAAGAAATCTATTGATTATGATATTATGAGTGGCGCTATTGATGTTTGGGAGTTGTTATATTATATGGATAAAGTTGTCGAAACAAAGGAAATGCTGCCTAATTGTCGTTAGCCTTTTAGTCGCTTTAGCTTAGTTTAGGCATGTTTCCAATGGCCTAACCATGCTGCGGATTCTCTTAGATGTAGAATTGTGAGCTCAGAAGGAGAACGTTTGGCCATTAATAGTACACAAAGGTATGTAAGGCTAGCCCTCTTTCTTTCATAAAGGTATGATTCTTATATTCTATCTTCCATGTATCCCATGACCTTCTTACATCTCAAAAGCTGAAAGTTCGTCATTCGTAAGAGTTTCCTATGTGTTAGAGATGACAGATGTTCTATGATAATGATGATGACGATGATGATGATGATGATGCTATTTCTAGAAATTCCGAAGCTTCTGAGATGATGTTATTATGATTTTGATAATCCTATTTTCATTATTTCATTGATGTTACTTCTTGTTGTTGTCTCACCTCATGATACTAGTTCCTTCAAGGTGAGACATAGCGATGATGATGATTCCATAATGTAATCAGAGGTTACCGACCTTACGTCACTACGATAGAGTTATAGCTTTCACATGGGCGCTCATGCATGCTTTATGTTATGTATATGTATGATTACACCGGGCCTAGTGGGCCAACAAGACCCCACTACACCGGGTATAGTGGGCGGCTATGATGATGATTACACCGGGCCTATATGGCCGGGCAGACACCACTAGTGGGTGGCTTGAGATGAGTACCCCGGATGCAGGAGGCCCGGACGCGGGCTAATGATGATCACACTGTACCTATATGGTCGGGCAGCTTATATATATGTACATATGCTATGATGTTATTTAATATAAAAGCTAGCATGCATGATTCCGCCTTAAGAGGCCATCAGTACAGGTTGTCCCTTCACTTTATGTTCTCTTATTTCTTTATTATGTTTGATATACATGCCTTACATACTCAGTACATTATTCGTACTGACGTCCTTTTGTTTTATGGACGATGTGTTCATGCCCACAGGTAGGTAGGGAGATGGACCGGATTCCTACATGCGTCCTCAGCAAAGACACAGGAGCACTCCACTACTCCGGAGTTGCCACTACGTGGTATATTCTTTTGTGTATATATTGGGGCATGGCAGGGTCCTATCCCATCCTTATTATCACACCCCACCCTTAGTAGGGCATGTTCGCACTCGGCACCTTACGGAAACCGAACGAACCAACTTATAACTTACATCCTTCGTGTCTCAAATGGAAACAATAGGATCGAGAGGCTAAATGCGAACATAATATCATGCATACATATATGTACATTGGACCCATGATGCCAACATTACTATCGTCACACTATGACTAAGCTGTACTTAGGAACTGTCTACAAAGCCTCTATGAACATGACTGAAGTATACAAGTCGGGACAAGGCCCCCGACATACCCTGAACAAAATTATACATACATACATACATACATATATATATATATATATATATACTCGGCAGTGCTCCAGGAAAAGATGGAGCTCACCAATCAGAACAGGTACCTGAAGGCAGCCTACTATGGAAAATCCTTGTCTCGTCTATCTACACCTGCGGGCATGAACGCAGTGTCCACAAGAAGAGATGTCAGTACGAACAATGTACTGAGTATGTAAGGCATGAATAGTAACATAAGAAATACCGAACATGGAAAATTAATATAATGAACGTATGGGGATAAAGTAATAGAAACAAGATCAACCTGTGCCTTTGAATGCCCTTTTAAGGCGAATGTCGTGCATGATTAGCTTGTTAAGATTTTTTCCATACATATCCATACATATATAATATCTCGTCCGGTCGTTAAGGCGCGGTAATATATATATAGATACATATATTTATATACACATAGCATCTTACATGGTGTTATCTTACCCGGCCATGTAGGCTCGGTATCATCTTACCCGGCCCTTTCGGGACTCGGTATCATCTTACCCGACCCTTTCGGGACTCGGTGTTATCTTACCCTGCCCTTTCGGGACTCGGTGTTATCTTACCCGGCCCTTTTGGGACTCAGTGTTATCTTAACCGGCCCTTTCAAGACTCGATGTTATCTTACTCGGCCTTTTCGGGACTCGATGTTATCTTACTCGGCCCTTTCGCGACTCGATGATATCTTACTCGGCCCTTTCGGGACTCGATGTTATCTTACTCGACCTTTTCGGGACTCGATGTAATCCCCAACTGATTAGTGGGATGCAATGCATAAATACGTACATACATACACATAAAAATACATAAATGAAATCAACGTCATCATTAGCATTACCATTGTCACTATATCATTCCTTGAAGGATCAACCATCGTAAGATGAAATCGACATGTCACGGGAGTCTCGAGAATCATGAACTTAGGTAGCACTGGAAATAGAATCGTTATCGTAGCTATATCTCACCTCGAAGGAACGAGTAACATGAGGTAAGACCATCAACAATAAGTACGGTTAAGAGATTCATGGAATGGCTCAATAATCTCATAATGCCCTCAAATCATAGCTTCGGAGTTTCAAAAGAAGAGAATCATCATCATCGTCACAATCATCATAGAACATATTCCATTTAACATCATAAGAGGCTTTAAGAGTCATGAACTTCGAGCTTTTGAAAAAAAGGCGGTTATGGAAACATTTATTGTCACGACCAAAACTGATGGGCCATGACTAGTGCCCAGCTTGAAATTCGAGCTTTTGAAAACAAGGCTGTTATGGAAACATTTATTGTCACGACCAAAACTAATGGGCCATGACTAGTGCCTGAGCTGGGCACCCATATACGACCCGCTAGATATAATCAGACTGTAACTGAAAACAATATGGCACTCTGTAAAAGCATGTTGTGAACTTATCATATCATACATCAGAAAGAACCTGTCTCCTGAGAACTCACAGTTAACCAAACCATAACAAATATGCAAGCCGACAAGGGTGCCACTATACACGGGGACGTCCAAGACGAACTACATCGATATAGCTGACCAAACCGTATATACACAACCCACATATGTCTACAGACCTCTAAGAGTATAACAAAGCCTATGTCAAAGGATCTGTACCAAAATGACTCAAGCTCCGGAACAATAGAGCTCTCCAAGAAGCTGAGCAGAAGTCTTAGACCGGAGGATCACCAAACCGAGTGTCTGTACCTGCGGGCATGAAAAGCAGCCCCCGAAGAAAGGGGGTCAGTACAGAAAATATACTGAGTATGTAAAGCAGGAAGTACAGTAATGGAGATCATGACTGAGTAAAAGATGACAAGAGCCAAATATGATAATCAAGTAATACCAAATCATCTGTACCTTATGAAATGAGTCATGCATATATATATAATATACCGTACCCGGCCCATTATGGGACTCGGTGAATGAAGTCATATACATATATACTGTACCCGGCCCTCTAGTGAGGGACTCGATGAAATCATCATATATATACCGTACCCGGCCCTCTAGTGAGGGACTCAGTGAAATCATCATATATATACCGTACCCGGCCTTCTAGTGAGGGACTCAGTGAAATCATCATATAAATACCGTACTCGGCCCTCTAGTGAGGGACTTGGCGAAATCATCATATATATACCGTACCCGGCCCTCTAGTGAGGGACTCGGCGAAATCATCATATATATACCGTACCCGGCCCTTTAGTGAGAGACTCAGTGACATCATCATATATATACCGTACCCGGCCCTCTAGTGAGGGACTCGGTGAAATCATCATATATATGCCGTACCCGGCCCTCTAGTGAGGGACTCGGTAAACAATGCAATAAAACTGTGCACGAATACGTACCCGGCCCGGGACTCGGTGAATGATATATTAACGGTATGCAGTAGAATATCATGAGCAACCATATGAAAACTAATTCCTCATCTGAGACTCAATAGAATAAACGGAATGAACCAACACTTGAGAATTAAAGACAACTATCATGTCAAGCACTATTGAGAACTAGAGTTCATTGGAGTCATATATGTTCGTCGTTCGCTCACTTTATGTAGTTCATGCCATAAAGAAGGAAGGGATAGCTTTACATACACTTTGGAGCCTTTGGAAGTAGAGTCATCATCAATGAGTAAAATTGAGAAAATCTAGAAGTAGCTCCACATTCTCATATTCGCTTTGAAATCATAAATTTGAGTTCTTAAAACATGAAATCATCATTATCGTCGTCACCATCGTAAAATAATTCCTATCCTTGAAATCATGAGAAGTTTTAAGCACCATGGACTTTTAGCTTTTGAAGACAAGAAGGTTATGGAAACATTTATGAAGTCATACCATAGGAATCATGCCTTTGAAAGAAAGGGGACGAGCCTTAACATACCTGTTTCACCTCCTATTGGCTACGCTTGTTTGTCCAAGCTCACAAGTCTACATTTAAGAGGATTTACACAATCATTAGACTCATTGTTATACGCTTTTCTTAGTCCTTCAAATAAATCCACTTATAATCTGCCGAAATTCGAGCAGCACCTCCCCTGTTTATATGCCTAGCCCGAAATCACAATAACGACATAACAAAAACTACAACAGCACCAACATCAACAACATCATCATCAATACCAAAATATTCCATAAAACATCCCACGCGATGTTTGTCCAATTTCGCAACCAACAACTTTATTATACAGCCATTTCATCACTCTATCTTCGTAAATAAACAAAAAGTAATATTAATAAAGAGAGATTCATACCTTATTTTTGTTAAAACAGCGATATCTTCAATATCCACCTTGAATCCACCGCAAAACCATACTAGAATCACATCTATGCGTTTATCCGAGCGTCGATTAATACTCCGTCACTTGAAAATTGTTGACTTTTTGTTTCCCTCTCTCTCTCTTCAATTTCTAGAAATTTCTGGGCTAAAATCTGGTGAAAAAAAGAGGATCTTACCCTTTTTATTCGGGTCAAATCCGGGTCAGGTCACTGTAGCATTTTACTGTAGCAGCACTGTAGCAGGTCTGTACTGTAGCAGTACTGTAGCATGCTTTTCTACTCTGTCAGCTGAACTTGTAATGTACATAATTCTCTACTCCGAAGACAATCGACGCACGGTTTGTTGCGTTGGAAACTAGACTCGACGAACTTCATTTTAGGCTTTTGGTTCACCTTAAAACACTTAATATGCTAAGAGATAATCGTCCACCAATTTTGACCAAACTTTTCACACAAAACATTACCCATCCTTTTTCCAAAGTCGTACTACTCCATTTCTTCCACTCATTTCCTTATAAAACCTTCTGGTATACCTTATATACATCATTCCTCATTAAATATACTTAATAATGCTTGCTCGTTATATTCCAAAGTGGTTTTACTTAACCATAACTCAACGTACTTATGTTTCAAATTTGGTAAGTGCTTCTTCGAAGATACGGGGTGTAACATCCTTCCCCCTTTAAAAACATTCGTCCTCGAATGTTGTAGTGTGCCGATCCTCATGACCCACATTGAATTTTTGTTCGATTACCATGTACTTATACTATAATTTGGTCAGTTTCGTCCTGCTCTTTCTTAGCTCCTTATCAAATTCGTTTGTGAGTCGTACAGTCTTCAATCCTCATGTATACAAGTTAGCTGGTATACCATTCTCATTCTGTCTTCCTTCCTATGTTTAACTAGCCACGCCACGGTTACTCGCCGTCCTACGAGCGTCCTTCCTCATTTCTTTATTAACGGATAACTCCCTTACTCGAATACCGCACTTTTTTTTTTGTTGACTCCTCCGATGCTATCTTGGCTATCCCTACTTGTACTTGTTGAGCTTAGATACGTGCTAGATTATCCCCTTGTAATTCATCAGCCAAGCTTTCCGATTCATCATAGATTTTCTTATACTAATGTCCCGTTGCTTGTTCAACGTTACTTTGCTACTGACAAATCCTTACTCTTAACGGTTACGTTTCTTCAACCATCCGTCTTAATTCATTTCCATGATAGGTTATAACCATATCCTCGATACGATTTCTTAAATACGTACATTCCTAATGTTCAATCACCATCTTTATTATTCCTCGTAGCATGATTATATATTGCGATGAACTAATAAACATAGTTCGAACTGGTCTATAGCTCACAATATCTTCGAGTTCTTGTCAAAACTCTCCCTTTAATACCTTTGCCTCAAATCTTGTAATATAACTTATAATTATAAGGTTAGGGAAATTCTCACTTTACCACAGCTTCTTTCCAACATCGGTATGGTATACTTACCCTTGACTTCCTTATTCTAGTGATCACTTAGTTAGTTGTCATTCCTTGTTGGCTTTCCGATGTGTCCATTCCCATCTGTGGGGCATAACCTTACGCTAATGGTTCATATAATTCTATAATACATACCATTATGCTCAGTATGGTTAGTGACCCGTGATATACTTTCTAATTTCTATTGATGCTACTGCCTTTCTATCTGCACCCACATTGTTCTTCCTCTCTTTAGAGATCGCCACACCGCTTATCATTACTCCCTTTGTTAAGATTCTTATATTTTTCCTTTAATATCAAGATTTTCTTCCGTTGTAACCCAAAGTGTCCTTTGTACTCATCATCCATTTCATCATTCTCTTTGTAGTTAGCTTGCAGTGCTTTCTTACTCTCTTTATTACTCTTTAGGATACGCCGCTGCCTATTTAGGTGCAGCACAAATTTCCCTGGTCTAGAAATATCATATCTCGCGTCCGCATGAAGTATTCTCTTGATCCATTTTAATTCCTTTTCATACATGCTTTGTCCTATGCTTATCTTTAATTCGTTCCTGCTCCCTCTTAATGCATTCTTGGTATGCCTCTACGTCCCGAATTTTTGCCTCCTTAAGCTAACCTCTTTCATTCCTTGGACTTTTGACAATGCCATAACTCGTTTCAGGACTAGATCTGCCCTTCCCCCCTTTTTAAGGGTGTTCTTATACACTAGTAACTCCCGAGTATCAGTAGTCATCGGCCTACCCTAACGATCCTTCAACTCTTTTTGTCTCTTATAATACCGGAATTCTCTCATCGTATAGCTTGACTTATTTTCCTTTCTGCTAATCGGGGGCTTTGCATTTGAATGAAGCGCTTATGCATTACAGATCCATTCTCGCTGCCTTTTTAAGGCCTTTCTACTTCTACCTTTTATGACTGAACATTTCCCGAATCAACGGGTTAATGGAAACATTGGAATCCATCAAAACATTTTACGGAACGTTTGGTCACACTTTGCTCTTTTTATCCCTCGTCTTCCTCCACAACTATTGTCACTGAAATTCTTCTTACTCTTAGTTTCCGGTTTCACTCTACGTCTACAATATATCATTGAGGGTTAATATGCTACACTCTTCCCCTTCCACTATCAATCCTTTTATTCTCTTGGCTCACTTATCCGAAATTTTCCTTGACTACTTATTTGCGTCCGACCTATGCGTTGTAGTTCTTCCTGTGTTCTGCCACTTCTTGTTCATGTCATGAATTCCTTGCAAATACACCCTCTTCTTTCTTCTCCTTCCTGCCGCCAAGGCTAGTCCATACTCATGAATATTTCCCATACATCCTTCTATTTCCTTTATAATTAAACCTCGGTATTTCTTATCCTCATCCCATGTCATTGATGTACTACCTCCCGGTTAGCTTTGTTTGTTCATTAACCTCTCGCTTGTCCTTGGTGATTACTCAATTTTTCTTTTCTTCCTTGGTTCTTCTTTTGACCAGCTTATTAGTGTACCTTTCCTGCTCCTCAAACCTTCCTTGAGTTCCTTCCTGCCTGAGCGCCCTTCTCCACTTGTTATTTTATAGTATCGACCCTAACGTTCGTAAAATATTCCTTCAAACGTGTAAATCCGTTCTATTCTTAAATCATCTTTTAGGAAAGCCTCTCCGTTTCTGAGGCAATCGTGTCAGTATGAATACACATTTATCCCTTTATACACCTCTCGAGAGCTAGAAATCTCTTAGTATCGTTGCAAGGCCTGATCATTCTCTCTCTTACTTCACATCCCTATTTGTGATTACTAGCCTTTAGTCCCACTTATTGAAGTCAGTTTCCTGACCCCACACATTCATCTTTTGTTTCACACTACCATACTTTATCCCTTTCCTTTGCCTACTATTACACCTCGGAAAATCATCCGCTAACACGCAAGTGAATGAACTAGTGAAGAAATATGAGCAACGAGTTAATGGAGACTTAAGGACGTTTTGGGAATGATTTATAACGTCCCTTAGATTGTTAATGAAGTGTTAACCAAGTGTTAAGAAGGTTCCATGAGGATTGGAGACCAAACGAAGTGACGAGAGCAAGTTCAGTGGACTGGTGGGTTATACGGCTCATTATACGGACCGTATAATGGACCGTAGAACCATCACAGAAAGGGGTGCTCACTGGTGGAATTTGACGGTCAGTTATACGGACCGTATAAATTTATACGGCCCGTATAATAGACCGTATAATGGTCACAGTGAAGGGTGAAGGAAAGGCACGTTTTACGATCAATTATACGGACCGTATAATGGACCCTGACAGATCAGTGATGGGTTATTAAATAAGTGACCAAGTTCATGAAATCATTTCCACATTTCATCCCTTCTCTCTAAAACATCTCTCTACATTTATTACACAAGTTTTCAAGGATTTTAAGCCATCAACAACATAAAACAAGTGAATCAAGTGTAAGCCAACCCATTAAAGATCATTCAAGTCAAGAAATCCAAATGGAGGAAAACTAGGGTTTTTTCTCAAGAGGAGTATTTTGACTAAGGCTTGTTCCTACAACATCTAAAGTAAGATTTATGGTATTTATATGTTTTTAACGTTTTTGGAAGTTAAAATGCTTGGATTTTAGAAGAGTATAGCAAAATGGGTCATGAAAGATAAATAATGACGTTTTGAGAAATAGTTTGAATCGAATCATGATTGTTGTTGTGTTGTGACCTGAATGGGTTATAAATGACGTTAAGATCATGAAATAGGCATTGTACGTGAATGGACGAAATCGTGTGTTATGGTCTCGAATATGGAAAATGGGAAGTGAATTGAGAATATGGATAATGTAGAGGACTAAAGGCTATTGTTATGATATTGTAAATGTATTGTTGGCGTTTGGGAGTTGAATTACGATATGGAGGAATGTTGTATAAATAAAGGAAATGCTGTCCGATTTTTTTTCCTAGCTTTAGCCATTTATGCTAGTTGTCGATTCTAACGATAGTATGACCTTAATGAAGGTATAAACGCAAGTGTTGAAAGAGAACATGCAAGTGCTATATAGTCGAACGAAAAGGTATGTAAGGCTAACCTTTCTTTCATAAGGCATGGTTCTTTGGCCTAACGTCTAAATCTTCTATAAGTCTATGATTTCTGCAAATGATTGACCTTCCGAGCTAATAAGCTCACGATGCTTGATGTGCTACGGTAGTACTAAGTTCCTCGTACGACGAGTAGGCCTATAAGATAGAGGTAATGATAACAACGAAGATAGTGATAATGATAGTAATAATGATGAGGATAATGTGATGATTAAGATGCCTATGGGCTATTGTATGTATGTGTGCCTATGAAGGGCTATGATAAAACCCCGCGCTTATGATGCCAGGTAGAATGTATGTATAGAATATATGTATATGAATATGTATAGAGTATGTATATGACTACGTAACGCGCGCGCACTTCTGCAGAAGGTACGAATAACCCTGAAGCCTTGGTAGGGCCAGGTATGTATGACCTTGAGCCTTGGTTGGCCAAGTATATATGAAACACCGATCCTTTATGGTCGGGTACGCTATACAAAAGCTATATAAAGGCTTTAAGTATATATATATATATATATATATATATATATATATATATATATATATGTGTGTGCGTGTGTGTATATGACGTCAATGTGAGTACGAATATGCTATAGAAATGAACATGAAGGTAAGTAAATACGGATATGGATGTATGTACACGGATACACAATAGAAATGGAATGTCCTTGTGGAAAGCAAGTAAGTGCTATGACGACGATATTATTATTTTCCAGGTTATGCTATCTCATATGTTGACTCTTAAGCTTTCATATTGATATTGATCATGCTTTACATACTCAGTACATTCTTCGTACTGACGTCCTTTTGTTTGTTGCCTCATGCCCGCAGGTGGCCAGGGAGATAGACTCGATCCATAGCTTCATTATTCAGGGACTACATTGCGGAGCTCCATCTCATCCGGAGCCGCAGCGTTTTGTATAGATTCTTTTGTGTATATAATTATGGGCATAGCGGGGTCCTGTCCCGCTCATGTGATATGTTATACTCTTCTTAGAGGCTCGTAGACATGGGTATGTGGTTAGATGTGTGTGGCCTTGTCGGCCTATATTTTGTATATTATTGTTTTGGCCTTGTCGGCCCATGTACATTGATGTGGCATAGATGCCTATGATGATATAAGCAATGTTATCGTCCAATTGGGACTAGTATGATTGATGGCTAGAATGCATGTTTTGATTCATGGCTCACCTAGACGTTATGTGAAGGTATGTTAAAGGGGTGCCCGGGTGGGGTAGCGCCGGGTGCTCATCGCGGCCCTAGTCGGGTCGTGACACCTACCTTCGAATTTTATCCAAATAGTCCCTTGCCTTACCCATCGTCCCTTTTGGAAGCTTCACTTACCCTCGTTTCTTACACTTTTTCTTTCTCAAGGCATTCTAATCTCTTTACTTTCTATATATTCACTTTCTTCCTTTCCCCGATGTTGTTGCATTAGGACTTTCCAACTCTTGCCTGTGGTGACAATATCATCAACTTACCTTGTAACATCTATCACTTGAACTTCACTACCCTGTTCGATTGATACCTTCAGTATACCACAACGTCGGTTGCTAGGACACATATACCGGTTGGCGCAGCCACATATGGGATATCATACACACACACACACATATATATATATATATATATATATATATATATATATATATATATATATATATATATATATATATATGTATATATATGTTTACTAACACCTCGCTTACAAAGTACTTCCCAATACTATTCGAACTCATCCTAATTCTAGAGCTGTGATGCACCTTTTTTTTTTCTCTTTGCCGGTCTCATCCGCTTCATCCTTCGCGACCTTTTGCGGTTTCGAACCACTCCGCATACTCCAATTTCCCTTAGGATACTCTAGCTTCTCATCTGTCTCTTATGTCTGAATTTGTAGGACTCTTAATATACTTCCCAGGGGGTCACCCATCCTAGTATTTCTCTCACCCCAGCACGCTTAACCTTGGAGTGCTAATGGAATCTGGTGCGTTAGTGCTGGTATAATCGCACACACCTTACTGTGTGAGCTTCCTCACATAACCTAAAGCAAGTTGAAGTTTTAACAGATTCCAAAACATTCTCGTAATGCATCTCCCTCCGAATTTGAAAGGATCTCTTACTTGTCCGACTAAGCAAATGCTATTTTGGCCTTTGAAATCCTCAATAATCACCTTCAATCTGCATGTATGACTACTTTTCATCCTAGCTTTCAAGATTCCCAATGGTGGCGAAGGCATCTTGATCGTAGTTACTTCCAAATACTTAAGTCACTGATCCCCTTTAAGATTTTCACTCATCACTATTCAGTATTACGATGAAGTAAATACATACGCACATAGAAGTTCCAATAAGAACATGTATACCTGTAGCCGATCGGTCCTTAGCCAGATCTGGCAGGCTATAGAGTGAAGTGTGCTCTTCATCCTTGTCTTCCCACCGTCAACTGGTCTGGCCTAACATAATGCTGAAACGTAAGGAAAATATAGATGTGCCAACTTTGTACTTCCTCAATTACGTTTTCATCCACAGGAGTCTCGTGACCCTTAAACGGGTCTTTGCCATATGATTTCTCAGTCGGGTCTCCTCCTACTGGAGCCACATCCTCCGATGGGTCCACCTCAATGGAATAGCCGATGCTCTTTCTTATACCTCTTGACATCCTTGTGTCACGACCCCACTAGGGGCCGCGACAGGTACCCAGGGCCAGCCACCGAGCACCACTCACTCTACCACTCATCTTGCTCACTTAAGGCCCTTTCATCAACTTCATACACGAATTATAGAAAAACATATTTTAGATAGAAATAATCATGCTTTATATACATTTGCCTCTCGGCCATCAAAATAACATATACATACAATAACATCTTGTGAGACCATCTAACCCATACTGCGTATCTACGAGCCTCTACTGACATACTGTATATATAGACGAAACAAGACTCTGTCGTGCCCAAAATATACACATATACCAAAAGGAGAATCACAAGCACCTCCGAATAATGGAGTGCTCCCAATCAGCTGACAGCTACTAAGAATCTGGATCAAGCTCACCTCCTTGTCTACCTGTGGGCATGAACACAACGTCCAAAGAAAGCGGACGTCAGTACGAATATTGTACTGAGTATGAGAGGCATAACCAATGAAGAAAGACAACAATAATATCATGAGAACATCAATATGAAACATCTGGATCTGAATGACAAACATAAGAGAAGTAATGCATGTTGTCTTACTCATACTCAACATCATATCATATAGGCATAATATGTAAGCTGCCCGTCCGTATCGGAACGGTGTGATAATCAACAACAATTGCCCGCGTCTAGGCCTCCAGCGTCCGGGATACCATCTCATGCCGCCCACTAGTGGTGTCTGCCCATGCCAAAAGGTCAAGGTATATCCGTATAGCTGCCCGCCTTGGCGGTGACTGCCCGGCCAACTAGGCCCGGTGTGATGCAATCATGACATGGTTGTCATAAAATACTTATAATGATATTCTTATCAAAATAAACTTGTCATCATGCATGCATAAAGACTTTAGCATAACTGCATTCTATCGAGGTGACATAAGGTCGTGGACTCTCGATTCCATTATGAACAGATATGAGCATTCTGCCTCACCTTGAAGGAAATAATACACAAGGTGAGTGTGAGCAATAAATAACATCATTATCAACATGGCATCATCATATCATATCTCTTTATCTTATATGGGCATTTATGGATATAGGCTTTTAGCTTTCCGGAATATAGGAATTCATGAAGAGGAAAGGAATTCATGCCATTAGAAAGAAAGGACTAGCCTCACATACCTTGTCGCTTAGCTACACTATCGATCACTCGTCTTCCTTCGAGGTCATGTCATTACCTTCACGAGAGAATCGTATTAACATTAGTTAATCAACTTTAAAAACGCGTCGTTATCTATAGAGAAAATTAGGTGGCATTTCCTTTGTTTCTACTACTTTTCCCCCATTTTATTTCAACTCCCAAACATTTACAACAACACTCATAATATTGCCAGCAACAATCGTCATTTATATGCCTTAAGCAAAATCCACCATTTCTCTCCAATTTCCTTCTCATTTATGGTTATAGCTCGTTATCCCATTTCCTTATATATAATACTTATTTCATGACCTAAACATCGTTTACCACGTATTCATAATCATAGTATATCAACTTTCATGATTCCATTCAACCATCTTCCAATTGTGACACTATTCACTCATTCAAGACCCATTTTCTATGTTCTTCTATGTTTCAAGTGTCTCAGCTTCCCAAAACTTTAAACAACATGGAATGGTCATGAAACTTACCTTGGTTGATGGTGGAACAAGCCTTGAGTTGAGTTTCTACCTTAGCACCAAAACCCTATCTCCTCTCCTTTGGTATTTCTTGGAGGAGACAACTTCTACTTGAGTTTCATAAGCTTTGTTTCCTTGATTTGGTGTTGATGATCATTGATTTCCTTGATTCTCTTGAACTCCTGTGGATGAAGTGTTTGGAGAGTTCTAGAGACTTCTTGAGTGGTGTAGATGATTAAATGAAATAATATGAGCTTATGGTCCCTTTTTAACAACTCAAAATCTGATTTTTAATGAACAGTCGTCGGGGTGAACAGTGGTCGTAAACCACACTTTACGAGCCATATACCAGTTTACGGACCGTATAGTGTGGTCGTATTTAAGCATATCAAAACAGAAATGTTGGCTGAGGATCATGGCAGTTTACAATCGAGGTTTACGGTCCGTAAACCAGTTTACGGGCCGTATACCAAGTCGTATTTAACCATTTTAACATTGGACAGAAAGTTGAAATTTTGAAAGGCTGGAGGACGATAGAAGTATACGGTCCGTAAATCACTTTACGGGCCGTATTCTACTTTACGACCACTGGCTGAATTGAAATTCTACAACTTTCAAAATTCCAAAAATTCATGAATCGTCATTCCCTACTTAGTAAAACACCGCACACTCGTACCGTTCGTTGATGTATTTATTGTAGACTCACGGAAAAATTTTCCGAGGTGTAACACTCTTCCCCCCTTTTTGAGCATTCATCCTCGAATGTTAAAACACTCGGCATTCTACAAATATTTCGCTAGAGTTTCCCCTATAATTTTGCACTACTATCCTGTCACAACAACCCATAATATCATCGCCTCACAGGGCTACATCATAATATCAACATATCTATGGCCACACACGACCAAAAGTATAATAATAAAGTATACATACCTTATCTCGTTGACGTCTCAGCTTGAATCTCCTCCGGCGGTTGGAATAAATGCGGATATTTGGCTTGCATATTCTCCTCTGCTTCCCAAGTCATTTCTTCCTGATTATTATTTCGCCATAGAACCTTGATTGAAGCAACCTCTTTGTTCCGAAGTCTTCGCACTTGTCTATCTAAAAACGCAACCGGCACTTCTTCATATGTAAATTTCTCTGTCACTTGAACATCATCAACCGGAACTATTCTTGTTGGGTCTCCAATGCACTTGCGGAGCATCGAAACGTGAAAAACTGGATGTACGGACTCAAGCTCTGAAGGTAAGTCCAGTTTGTATGCTACATGACCCACCTTACGGATAATTCTAAGAGGTCCAATATATCTTGGGCTCAACTTCCCCTTTTTACCAAATCTCATTACCCCTTTCATTGGCGATACCTTTAAAAATACCCAGTCATTGGCCTAAAATTCCAAGTCTCGTCGGCGATTGTCCGCATAAGACTTCCGGCGACTTTGGGCTGTCAATAATCGATCTCGTACCACCTTGACTTTCTCGACTGCTTGTTGAATCAAGTCGGGACCTATTAATTGTGCTTCTCATGTCTCAAACCATCCAATTGGAGATCTACATTTCCTTCCATACAAAGCTTCATATGGAGCCATTTGAATGTCGGAATGATAGCTATTGTTATACACAAATTCAATTAGCGGTAAGTGATCGTCCCAACTTCCACCAAAATCCAGCACACATGCTCACAGCATATCTTCTAAGGTCTGAATAGTGCGCTCGGCTTGCCCATCAGTCTGTGGATGAAATGCCGTGCTAATCTTTACTTGAGTGCCTAGACCTTCCTGAAAGTACTTCCAGAACTTAGCTATGAATTGTGATCCTCTATCAGTAATAATAGACAATGGAATACCATGAAGTCGCACAATTTCCTTGAGATATAATCTTCGGCTGAGTAGGTAGTCCTAACTGGGAGAAAATGGGCTGCTTTTGTCAATCTGTCCACGATTACCCATATAGAATCATACTTCCATCGTGAACGGGGTAATCCCACAATAAAATCCATATTAATGATTTCCCATTTCCACGTAGGAATTTTCATTGCTTGCAATAAGCCTCCTGGCTTTTGATGTTCGGTCTTTACTTGTTGGCAATTCGGACACTGTGCTGCAAATTCTGCTATGACTCTCTTCATGCCATCCCACCAATATAGCAATTTGAGATCATGATAAATCTTGGTTGCACCTGGATGAATAGAATACCGGGAATAATGGGCTTCCTCTAATATTCGACGGCGCAATTCTGCCACATCCGGCACACATAATCTGCTTCGGTACCTAAGAACCCCATCCATAGCAACTTCAAATGAAGACTTCTCTTTTTCATGAGACGTGTCTCTGTAATGACGCAATTGAGGGTCTTCATATTGCCGTTCTTTCACTTCTACGTTCAGAGATGAAACTGTGGAATCATTAATGTAAATCCCTGCATCACCTAAATCCATTACACGTACTCCAAGATTAGCTAGTTGGTGGAGCTCACGAGCCATCTCTTTCTTTTCCGGGGAGACTTCACATAAACTACCAATTGATCGGCGGCTAAGCGCATCAGCTACTACATTTGCCTTTCCGGGGTGGTATAAAATATTCACATCATAATCTTTTAACAATTCTAACCACCGCCTTTGCAGCAGGTTTAACTCCTTCTATTTGAAAATATGCTGGAGACTCTTGTGATCTGTATAAATATCGACGTGCACACCATACAGATAATGTCTCCGTATCTTCAAGGCTTGAATAACCGCAGCCAATTCGAGATCATGAGTTGGATAATTCTTTTCATGTTTCCACAATTGTCTCGAGGCATATGCAATAACTTTGCCATGCTGCATCAATACACATCCTAGTCCCACACCGGAAGCGTCACAATATACTACATAGCCTTCTGGCCCTTCTGGAAGTGTTAACACTGGGGCTGAAGTCAATCTGTCTTTCAACTCTTGGAAACTACGCTCACAAGCATTGTTCCACTGAAATTTCGCCGACTTTTGGGTTAGCTTCGTTAATGGAGCTGAAATAGACGAGAAGCCCTCTACAAATATTCTATAATATCCCGCCAAACCCAGGAAACTACGAACTTCCGTAGGCGTTGTAGGCCTTGGCCAAGTCTTCACAGCTTCTATTTGTTGAGTGTCGACTCAGATGCCATCATCTGAAATAATATGACATAGAAATGCCACAGAGTTTAGCCAGAACTCGCACTTTGAAAATTTTGCATATAATTCCCGAGCTCGAAGAAGGCCAAGAACAATTCTTAAATAATCTGCAAGTTCTGGTTCTGTGCGAGAATACACCAGAATATCATCGATAAATACTACCACGAAGAGATCCAAAAATGGCCTGACCACATTATTCATTAAATTCATGAACACTGCCGGAGCGTTAGTCAACCCAAACGACATCACTCAGAATTCATAGTGGCCATATCTCATCCTGAAAGTTGTTTTGGGAATGTCCACTTCTCTAACTCTCACCTGATGATAACCCGATCGCAAATCTATTTTAGAAAACCATTTGGCACCTTGCAATTGATCGAATAAGTCATCAATCCTTGGAAGAGGATATTTGTTCTTCACCGTCACCTTGTTCAACTGCCTGTAATCGATACACATTCGTAGAAAACCGTCCTTCTTTCTTACGAACAAGACTGGTGCTCCCCACGGCGATGAACTGGGCCTTATAAACCCCTTTTTGAGCAAGTCCTTCAACTGCGCCTTTAGCTCTTTCAATTCTGCCGAAGCCATTCGATAGGGAGGGATAGAAATAGGCTCAGTGTTCGGCAATACATCAATAGTGAAGTCAATTTCCCTCTTAGGAGGAAGACATGGTAGTTCGTCTGGAAATACATCTGGGAATTCATTCACTACCGGAACAAATTGGAAAGCTGGTGACTTTGCCTCGGTGTCATGAACCCGAACTAGATGGTAAATATAGCCTTTAGCTATCATCTTTCTTGCCTTAAGGTAGGAAATAAACATACCCTTTGGGGATGCCGTATTACCCTTCCATTTAAGTAAGGGCTCTCCCAGAAATTGAAATCGAACCATTTTCGTTCGGCAATCGACATTAGCATAACATGAGGCCAACCAATCCATACCCATAATTACATCGAAATCTATCATTTCAAGCTCAATTAAGTCGGGTTTAGTCTGGCGGTCACATATCACAATGACACAATTTTTGTACGCTTTCCTCGCTATTACCGGATCACCAACCGGAGTGAATACCTCAAAAGGTTTAATTGGTCGGATTGCACCCCAATACAATCAGCAACATACGGAGTGACATAAGAGAAAGTAGATCCTGGATTGATCAAAGCATATACATCACGGGAAAATATAGTTATTGTACCTGTGACGACATCTGGGGAAGACTTAAGAACCTGTCGCCCGGCTAAAGCATATATGCGAGGCTGAACAACACCTGAAATAGATGCTCCCCCTCTGCCCCTGCCTCTAACTGCTGTAGTCTGAGAAGTCTGTGCTGTCGGACATACTGAGGAAGACCCAGCTGCTGATCCTGTAGGCTGAGTCCCAACTCTACCTCTTGCTGAAGGGAAATCTCTCATCATATGACCAACCTGTCCGCAGGCATAGCAAGCATCCGAACCCTGACGACACTGTCCAGAATGTAGTCTACCGCGGGCTGCACTGCGGCACTGAGGGTCTCCTCTGACTAAAGTCTCCCCTAAACTGAGAATCTAAGGCCCTCGAACTCTGGCCCTGTCCTGACTGAAAAGAACGATCAAACCTCCTGTCTGGGAATCTGGGAGGCGCACTAGTCGCTGACTGACCTGAGTGCCTAGATTGCATCTATCTCGGTCCCCCTCTATATTCACTGCTGGCTCCCAAAGATCTAGCCCTCTTACCTTGTCTTCTGTCACTATCATGATCACTTCTTTGCGGTTGTTATCGTTCCTCAAGATTCTAAGCATGGGCCTGTATTGGGGAAATATCCATCCCGTCTTGCAAAGAGGCCGTCAGACAATCTCTAAACAAATGTGGCCCTAAACCACTCACCAATCTATGGACCCGGTCTCCCATGTCGGCCACCATAGTTGGGGACTATCTAGCAAAAGAATTGAATTGCATACTATACTCTCGGGAACTCATGTTTCCTTGCATTAGATTCAAGAACCTATCCGCTCTAGCTCGGCGGACCTCGGGTGGCAAGTAATGACGAATAAAGGCATCCACAAATTCCTACCAAACCGGAGGAGGCGCATTATCTCCTCTTGATGCCATCCAATTGTTGTACCATAATACCGCCACATCGCGGAGTCTATAAGAGGCCAAGTCCACGGATTCGGTCTCAGAAGCATGAATAATCTTTAAGGTCCTCAACATTTCATCAATGAAGTTTTGCGGATCTTTGTCCGGCTTTGACCCAAAGAACTCTGGAGGATTTAGAGTCATAAAATAACGGGCTCTCGTACTAGCTGAACGATCACTCGGGCCCGCATTCTGTCGTTGTGCCTGAGCGGCAACCAATTGCATTAATAAATGTATGGCCTCGGTCACTTGTTGACCCAAAGCACCCGGTGGAGGGACCGGAGCTGAGGCTCCTCCTTGCTCTTCTACATTGGGCGACGCCTCATTTTGTGATTCACCTTCCCCTACATTCGTCGGGAGCTCTCGTTCTGCCTGCCTTTTCGTCGTAGCTTTGCCCTTCTGGGCAGTTGTAGTTTTTCCCTTTGGCGGCATTCTGAAAGCACATGAAATCTTATGTATGGCATTCTTTGGCGGCATTCTGAAATCTTTGGCGGCATTCTGAAATCTTTCTGAAAGCACATGAAATCTTATGTATGGCTCTATCTCACGATCTAATAAGAAGAAAGATGGTCATTTTCCTAAATGCCCTGTAGCCTCTTGTTTATTAGCGTGGCACGCAACATACCATAAGCAAGACTCTTCTAGACACGGCTCGTAGGAACTTCGTAGGACGAACTGCTCTAATACCACTTTTGTCACGACCCCGCTAGAGGCCGCGACGGGTACCCTGGGCTAGCCACCGAGCACCACTCACTCTACGACTCATCTTGCTCACTTAAGGCCCTTTCATCAACTTCATACACGAATTATGGGAAAACATATTTTAGATAGAAATAATAATGCTTTATATACATTTGCCTCTCGGCCATCAAAATAACATATACATATAAAAACATCTTGTGAGACCATCTAACCCATACTGCGTATCTACGAGCCTCTACTGACATACTATATATATATAGACGGAACAAGACTCGGTCGTGCCCAAAAAATACATATATACCAAAAGGAGAATCACAAGCACCTCAGAACAATGGAGTACTCTCAATCAGCTGACAACTACTAAGAATCTGGATCAAGCTCACCTCCTTGTCTACCTGTGGGCATGAACACAGCTTCCAAAGAAAACGGACGTCAGTACGAATATTGTACTGAGTATGAGAGGCATAACCAATAAATAAAGACAACAATAATATTATGAGAACATCAATATGAAACATCTGGATCTGAATGACAATCATAAGAGAAGTAATGCATGTTGTCTTACTCATACTCAACATCATATCATATAGTCATAATATGTAAGCTTCCCGTCCATATCAGAACGGTGTGATAATCAATAACAATAGCCCACGTCCAGGCCTCCCGCGTCCGGGGTACCATCTCATGCCGCCCACTAGTGGTGTCTGCCCATGCCAAAAGGTCATGGTGTATCCGTATAGTTGCTCGCCTTGGCGATGACTACTCGGCCAACTAGGACCGGTGTGATGCAATCATGACATGCTTGTCATAAAATACTTATAATGATATGCTTATCATAATATACTTGTCATCATACATGCATAAAGACTCTAGCACAACTGTATTCTATCGATGTGACGTAAGGTCGTGGACCCTCGATTCCATTATGAACAGATATGAGAATTCTGCCTCACCTTGAAGGAAATAATACATAAGGTGAGTGTGAGCAATAAATAACATCATTATCAACATGGCATCATCATATCATATCTCTTTATCTTATATGGGCATTTATAGATATAGGCTTTTAGCTTTTCGAAATATAGGAATTCATGAAGAGGAAAGGAATTCATGCCATTAGAAAGAAAGGACTAGCCTCACATACCTTGTCGCTTAGCTACACTATCGATCACTCGTCTTCCTTCGAGGTCACGTCGTTACCTTCACGAGAGAATCGTATTAACATTAGTTAATCAACTTTAAAAACGCGTCGTTATCTATAGAGAAAATTAGGCGGCATTTCCATTGTTTCTACTACTTTTCCCCCATTTTATTTCAACTCCCAAACATTTACAACAACACTCATAATATTGCCAGCAACAATCGTCATTTATATGCCTTAAGCAAAATCCACCATTTCTCTCCAATTTCCTTCTCATTTATGGTTATAGCTCGTTATCCCATTTCCTTATATATAATACTTATTTCATGACCTAAACATCGTTTACCACGTATTCATAATCATAGTATATCAACTTTCATGATTCCATTCAACCATCTTCCAATTGTGACACTATTCACTCATTCAAGACCCATTTTCTATGTTCTTCTATGTTTCAAGTGTCTCAGCTTCCCAATACTTTAAACAACATGGAATGGTCATGAAACTTACCTTGGTTGATGGTGGAACAAGCCTTGAGTTGAGTTTCTACCTTAGCACCAAAACCCTATCTCCTCTCCTTTGGTATTTCTTGGAGGAGACAACTTCTACTTGAGTTTCATAAGCTTTGTTTCCTTGATTTGGTGTTGATGATCATTGATTTCCTTGATTCTCTTGAACTCCTGTGGATGAAGTGTTTGGAGAGTTCTAGAGACTTCTTGAGTGGTGTAGATGATTAAATGAAATAATATGAGCTTATGGTCCCTTTTTAACAACTCAAAATCTGATTTTTAATGAACAGTCGTCGGGGTGAACAGTGGTCGTAAACCACACTTTACGGGCCATATACCAGTTTACGGACCGTATAGTGTGGTCGTATTTAAGCATATCAAAACAGAAATGTTGGCTGAGGATCATGGAAGTTTACAATCGAGGTTTACGGTCCGTAAACCAGTTTACGGGCCGTATACCAAGTCGTATTTAACCATTTTAACATTGGACATAAAGTTGAAATTTTGAAAGGCTGGAGGACGATGGCAGTATACGGTCCGTAAATCACTTTACGGGCCGTATTCTGCTTTACGACCAGTGGCTGAATTGAAATTCTACAACTTTCTAAATTCTAAAAATTCATGAATCGTCATTCCCTACTTAGTAAAACACCACACACTCGTACCCTTCGTTGATCTATTCATTGTAGACTCACGGAAAGTTTTTCCGAGGTGTAACACCTTGATCCTGAGTCGACAGGCGATACAGGTCTCATGTCCCCCTTCGGAGCCTCACTTACGCTCCCACTAACTGAACTTGTCCTCTTCTCCAATACAATCCTGCAATTTACCAAAAATCGTACCAAGAACGAGCTTTCCTATCATTGGCTGTACTGCACGATCTATGATCAGAAAGAAAGATGACATCCTAAATGTCCTGTAGCTTCCTATTTATAGATGTGGTGCACAACACACCGATAAAAAAGACTTTACTAGACACAGTCTGTAGACAATCCCTAGGACGAACTGCTCTGATACCACTTTTGTCACGACCCAAACCGATGGGCCATGACTAGTGCCCGAGCCGGGCACCCATATACGACCCACGAGATATAATCAGACTGTAACTGAAAACAATATGGCACTCTGTAAAAGCATGTTGTGAACTCATCATATCATACATCAGAAAGAACCTGTCTCCTGAGAACTCACAGTTAACCAAAACATAACAAATATGCAAGCCAACAAGGCTGCCACTAGACACGGGGACGTCCAAGATGAACTACATCGATATAGCTGACCAAACCGTATATACACAACCCACATATGTCTACAGACCTCTACGAGTATAACAAAACCTATGTCAAAGGATCTGTACCAAAATGACTCAAGCTCCGGAACAATAGAGCTCTCCAAGCAGCTGAGCAGAAGTCCTAGACCGGAGGCTCACCAAACTGAGTGTCTGTACCTGCGGGCATGAAACACAACCCCCGAAGAAAGGAGGTCAGTACGGAAAATGTACTGAGTATGTAAAGCAAAAAGTACAGTAATGGAGATCATGACTGAGTAAAAGATGACAAGAGACAAATATGATAATCAAGTAATACCAAATCATCTGTACCTTATGAAATGAGTCATGCATATATATATAATATACCGTACCCGGCCCATTATGGGACTCGGCGAATGAAGTCATATACATAAATACCGTACTCAGCCCTCTAGTGAGGGAATCGGTGAAATCATCATATATATACCGTACCCGGCCCTCTAGTGAGGGACTCGGTGAAATAATCATATATATACCGTACCCAGCCCTCTAGTGAGGGGCTCGGTGAAATCATCATATATATACCGTACCTGGCCCTCTAGTGAGGGACTCGGTGAACAATGTAATGAAACTGTGCACGAATACGTACTCGATCCGGGACTCGGTGAATGATATATTAACGGTATGCACGAGTAGAATATCATGAGCAACCATATGCAAACTAAGTCATCATCTGAGACTCAATAGAATAAACGGAATGAACCAACACTTGTGAATTAAAGACAACTATCATGTCAAGCACTATTGAGAACTAGAGTTCATTGGAGTCATGTATGTTAGTCGTTCGCTCACTTTATGTAGTTCATGCCATAAAGAAGGAAGGGATAGCTTTACATACACTTTGGAGCCTTTAGAAGTAGAGTCATCATCAATAAGTAAAATTGAGAAAATCTAGAAGTAGCTCCACATTCTCATATTCGATTTGAAATCATAAACTTGAGTTCTTAAAAAACGAAATCATCATTATCGTCGTCACCATCATAAAATCATTCCTATCCTTGACATCATGAGAAGTTTTAAGAACCATGGACTTTTAGCTTTTGAAGACAAGAAGGTTACGGAAACATTTATGAAGTCATACCATAGGAATCATGCCTTTGAAAGAAAGGGGACGAGCTTTAACATACCTGTTCCACCTCCTATTGGCTACGCTTATTTGTCCAAGCTCGCAAGTCGACATTTAAGAGGATTTACACAATCATTAGACTCATCGTTATACACTTGTCTTAGTCCTTCAAATAAATCCACTTATAATCTGCCGAAATTTGGGTAGCACCTCCCCTGTTTGTATGCCTAGCCCGAAATCACAATACCAACAAAACAACAACTACAACAGCACAAACATCAAAAACATCATCATCAATACCAAAATATTCCATAAAACATCCCACACGATGTTTGTCTTATTTCTCAACCAACAACTTTATTATACAACCATTTCATCACTCTATCTTCGTAAATAAATAAAAAGTAATATTAATAAGGAGAGATTCATACCTTATTTTTGTTAAAACAGCGATATCTTAAATATCCACCTTGAATCCACCGCAAAACCATACTAGAATCACATATATGCGTTTATCCGAGCGTCCATTAATACTCCGTCACTTGAAAATTGCTTACTTTTTGTTTCCCTCTCTCTCTCTCTTCAATTTCTAGAAGTTTCTGGGCTAAAATCTGGTGAAACAAAAGAGGGTCTTACCCTTTTTATAAGGGTCAAATTCGGGTCAGGTTCACTGTAGCATTTTACTGTAGCAATACTGTAGCTGATCGGTACTGTAGCAGTACTGTAGCACAAGTTTCTGCTCTGTCAGCTGAACGTTTAACATACATAATTCTCTACTCCGAATTCCAATCGATGAGCGGTTTGTTGTGTTGGAAACTAGACTCGACGAACTTCATTTTAGGCTTTTGTTTCACCATAAAACACTTCATATGCTAAGAGATAATCGTCCACGAAGGTGGACCAAAATTTTCACACAAAACATTACCCATCCTTTTTCCAAAGTCGTATTACCCCATTTCTTCCACTCATTTCCTTATAAAACCTTCTGGTATACCTTATATACATCCTTCCTTATTAAATATACTTAATAATGCTTGCTCCTTATATTCCAAAGTGGTTTTACTTAACCATAACTCAACGTACTTATGTTTCAAATTTGATAAGTCCTTCTTCGAAGATACGGGGTGTAAAATTTATGGAATCATAACACCGGAATCATGCCTTTGAAAGAAAGGGACGAGCCTTAACATACCTGTTCAACCTCCTATTAGCTATGCTTATTCATCCGAGCTCGCAAGTCTACATTTAAGAGAATTTACACTAACGTTAGCCTCTTTATCGCACACTTATTCCAAGTTTCAAATCAAACTATTCTATATTCTGCCGAAAATCGGGCAGCATATCCCCTGTTTATATGCCTAGCCCGAATTCTCAATTCAACAACCAACAACAACAATAACAATACCAATATTAATAACATCATTTACCATATCAAATTATTCCATAGAACAGCCCATATGGTGTTTGTCCCATATTTCCCTCAATAGAATTACTTTACAACAATTTAATAACTCCTCCATAATTAAACCAAGATTAACGTTAATAACAAGAGATTCATACCTTTATCACAATAATAATGCTATATCTTCACTCCTCCACCTTAAACATAAGCCACAACGCCTCAATACACAATTTTGTAGTCGCAACTATATGCCGTCAGGACCGAGATTTGAGAATTATACCTGGTTTCGGGCTAAAAAGTTGATGATGGAAAGTTGGGGAATTTTTTGGAAGGTTTGGGGAGGTTTTGGGTGTGTTTGGTTTAAAAATAAGGGCGCCTCCCCTTTTATAGAACGGTCCAGGTTCTGCCTAGACCGACCTAAAATTAACTCAGCGCGATCGCGCCCCCATTGGGCGTGTTCGCGCAGCCTAAATTTTCTGACTGCGCATTCGTTCAGTAAAAAGGTCATAACTCTTGATACCGATATCGTGTGAGGTCCCACGACCTATGGTTGGAAATCTCTTTAAATTATCTAAAACTTTCATGCTTGGTGTTTTTCCAAATTCCAAACTTATAATGTCGTTTTGGCCCCTCCAAGTGATATCATCCAACAATGTTTCCTTAAATCGTCCTTTTGGAGGGCTTATGCCAATATTTGGCTTATGGGTCCTTCTTAGGACTTACTCAAATTTCCATATACTACTCATATGTCTCTTGACATGTCCTTTATGAAACTCCGGCGTGTGGGCCCCACTTGGCTTATAGCAACGAGGGCTTTTCGACAATTGACATATGAAATGATGCACCCCGTATGGTCTCCACATATCATATATATGCCATTATTCACTCTTATAATATAACCTTTCTCCTTAATCCTCGCATGACTTTACTCTTGTTCAGGCTCACACTAAGCTGTCTACAGTCTAGGTAGCGCAAAATTTTCCGGGGTGTAACACTTATGATCTCAGTGTTCCAGTTAGAGGCTCGTAGATACTTATGTGTGGGTAATAGATGTAACCTCCTTAGTGTATGTCTTGTACATCATATTTGTAGCCTTATGGGCCTATGTTTATACATATGTTTTCAAGAGGTATTTGGTGATCATTCATAGTAATTCGTGAATTGAGAAATTTCATATATATATATATATATATTCAGGTTGGCTATGATAGTTAACATGATGAGTGGTGCTCGGTACCCAGCTCCGGGTACCCATCATGGCCCACTAGTTGGGTCGTGACAAAAGTGGTATCAGAGCTGTTCCGTCCTAGGGTGTGTCTGTAAGTCGTATCCAGTAGAGTCTTGTTTATGGGTGTGAAGCGCGCCATACTTATAAAAAAGAGGCTGTGGGGAATTTAGGAATAATGACTGTCCTTCTTCTTTATAGATCATGCGCTAGAGCCATAATGTAAGATTCCTCTTTCTCTCTAATTGTGCGATATGATTTCAGCTATGTCGGTGAAGAAGAAAGCGACAGCTGCCCAGAAGGGCAAGACAACGGCAGGAAAGAGGAATGAACGGGAGACCCTGGTAATTATAGAGGAGAGTGAGCCGCATGATGAGGCTCCACCTCGTACCTCTCACACCCCACCAATTTCAGAGGAGCATGAAGGGGCCTCAGCTCTAGCTCAATGACTCCAGTTCCTCCGCCGGGTGCTTCGGGTCAGCAGATGACTGAGGCAATGCAGTTGTTGACACAGTTAGTTGCGGCCCAGGCTCAGCGACAGGGTGTGGGTCCTAGTGATAGAGCGACTAGTGCTAGAGCCCGTGATTTTATGAGTTTGAATCCGCCAGAATTTTTTGGGTCAAAGCTGGATGAAGACCCGTAGTATTTTATAGATGAGATGTTGAGGACGCTAAGGATTATACATGCTTCAGATATAGAGTCAGTGGAGTTGACGTCCTATATATTGTGAGATGTAGCCGTTCTTTGGTATAATAACTGGGTTTCTTCAAGAGGGGAAAATACACCTCCCTCGCTTTGGTAGGAGTTTGTAGACGCTTTTATTCGCCATTATTTGCCACCCGAAGTCCGTTGAGCTTGAGCTGATAGGAATCTGAATCTAAAGTAAGGAAATATGAGTACTCGGGAGCATAGTTTTCATTTCAATTCATTGGCCCGGTATGCTCCGACTATAGTGGCCGATATGGGAGACTGAGTACATCAATTTCTGAGTGGCTTAGGGTCACATTTGATCAACGATTGCTTGACAGCTTCACTATAGGAGGGGATGCACATCTCCCGTATTCATCTTCACTAGAAGAGCAGCAACAGCCATACAGAGGTGAGCGTGATATTAATAGAGGGCATAGTAAGAGGGCCAGATCTGCGGGTGCTAGTAGCGAGTATAGAGGGGGTCAGAGATAGTTATATTCCAGATATTCAGGCCAGTCTGTGACTAGTGCACCTCCTCGATTTGCGAGCAGGAGATTTGATCGCCCCTTTTATTCAGCATAGGGTCAGAGCTCGAGAGTTTCAGGTTCTCGGTTTGGAGGTGATCCCAGTGTGGTAAATTACATTCGGGTCTGTGTCGCTGAGGCTCAGATGCTTGTTATGCCTGCGGTCAGATTGGGCACATGATGCGTGATTGCCCCTCAATGAGTGGTAGAGGTGTGGCTCAGCCCACAGGATCAGCAGTAGGTTCTTCTTCGTCCGTGCACCCCGTAGGGCGGACTCCCCAAATTTCAGCAGGCCGTAGCAGGGGCAGAGGGGGAGCATCCAGTTCAAGTGGCTCTCTGTCACGACCTAAACCGATGAGTCGTGACGAGTGTCTGACCTCTAGTGACCAAGCACCCCTAAACATATATATGAACATCAAGGGCCCATGAATGGCATAAACAGATATCATACTACCTCATGAAAGGATAACATTATAAACTCCGTACAAACTGTACATACACATATATACTGAAAACAGTGCAAGCCAGCTAGGCCGTTACATATACAGTACACAAAAGAATGGGAGCCGACAAGGCTACATCATCTAACTAATACGTACAACTATCTACAGACCTCTACTGGAATGAAAGCTGTAGAAAGGACGGGATAGGGCCCCGTCATACCCATATGCATATATATCTCAAAAGGGCTAGCATACAAAAATAGACTGCAACTACGGATCAATGGAGCGCACTGACCACTGCTGGATAAAAGTCCTACTATGTTGGACCACCTGTCGGTCTACCTGAACCTGCGGGCATGAACGCAACCCCCCGAGCAACTGGGAGTCAGTACGGATAATGTACTGAGTATGAAAGGCGTAAGAACAATCATGTATATATAAGAATCATGAATAAAATCTGAACTCATAAACTGAAATGGCTATCTGCATGTACTTGTATGAACTAGTATCTGCATAAATCCGTATAACTGACAATCCCACTGTGGGCGCATAATATGCATTCTCATGCCAATCAATGTAGGTCGTACATATGTATATACGTATATAACGCCTATCAAGCCTCTATGGCATCCCATCATATCATATGGGCCTCTCTGCGTCCATCATCATATACATAGTTACGGTACGTGCAGCCAGATCCTTATATCATCATCATAGTGCACCAGCTGATCAAGTGGTAATGCGTATATAACGTCTATCCATTTTCCCATACCTTATATACATATAATACTTGCGTATATAATGCCTCCTTGTCACGGGTCAATATACATATATATGAATGAATGTAATGCATGAATAACTGTATACAAAAACTGAACCCATGAACAGAAGGAACCATCATAAACGGGGTACATGAACATCAAAGACTGAATTACTCCAAATGCTTCTAAGAGTAGAGTATTATGGAAGCTCGCTTACTCGTTTGTCGGTTCATATCGTACGATCATGCCAAACGAAGGAAAGGATATCCTTAACATACCTTGAAGTATACCCAATCATCTAACTTCTACCTCTCGAACTTGTAAGTCTACAATTAAGATAACGTAAGCCTTAGTCAGACTATTTACCTCATTTACTAATCATTTTAAATATGAATAGAGCTTGACAATTTATGGGCAACATTTCCCTTATCGACTTAACAACCCTTCAACTTCCCATTCAATCCAAGATCAACCACAACAACAATAACAACACTTCTACATAAATATATACTCAAATTTATCCCCAATCATCTCTTAAAATATCCTCAAATCACTACCTTGCTCTTCATCAAATTACCACTTCCACAAATACCCTCTTTTTACTTAAAATCACTAAAACTCTCTGTATTCAACTTAAATATATGGGTAGAAATAATTTACATACCTTGAGGGGTCTAAGATTCCAAAGATCAACTTCAGCTCCAACTCCCTAAGCTTCACAACTTGAGGATACCCTAGAAACAACCTTCTTCTTAACAAGCACGGGTCCACGGGGTTTCGACCTTACCAAATCTCCACTAATAATGATGAAAAATATTGGGAGAGAAAATATTAGGGTTCTCTAATTTGGAATGGAAAAAAATAAGAAACAAGGTCGTAGACCACATATTTATACTTGGAAGCCAAAAGTTACAGCGGTCCTGTTCGACGAGCAGGTCGACGACCCGTCGATGTGTCGACGGTCCGTCGACTTGCTCCGTTGACCTGCGCCTGCAGATGCAAGGCTGCAGAACCCTGTCGACACCGCACAACGACGTTCCAATTCATCTTAGATCGTGTTGATTCGATTAGTTCAACTTCTAACTCTGTAAATTGCCAGGAATACCTGTTGGTACCTTTGTACACGGGGTAAGGTACTTTCTATGTCCAAACCTCGGACACGAGTCTCAATTCAAAGGGCATACCTGACTATGAAACCATAGGTTCTACTACAACGAGAAATAGGGGCTTAACACTCCCAGCCTCGTACGTATGGTTTAGCCGGATGCCAAGATTTTGAGTCCTCCCCTAATGTGGTTACCGGTATACTACCCATATTATCTTATAATGCTTATGCATTGATCGATCCGGGATCTGCCTTGTCGTATATCACTCCCTATATTGCTGGTCGTATTGGGGTGAAACCCGAGCCAATCATGCCTTTTGAAGTATCTACTGTTGTTGGCGACCCGATAGTGGCTAGACAAGTGTATAGAAATTGTGTGATTGTGGTATGTGATCGACACACAGTAGCTGATTTGATTGAACTAGAAATGTTAGACTTTGATGTCATTTTAGGAATGGATTAGTTGGATTCTTGTTATGCTAATATGGATTGTAGAATGAAAATGGTTCGATTACACCGATGCCTATATGGTCGGGCAGACACCACTAGTGGGTGGCTTGAGATGAGTACCCCGGACGCGGGCTAATGATGATCACACCGTACCTATGTGGTCGGGCAGCTTATATATATGGACATATGCTATGATGTTATTTAATATAAAAACTAGCATGCATGATTCCGCCTTAAGAGGCCATCAGTACAGGTTATCCCTTCACTTTTTCTTCTCTCATTTCTTTACTATGTTTCATATGGATGCCTTACATACTCAGTACATTGTTCGTACCGACGTCCTTTTCTTTTATAGACGCTGTGCTCATGCCCACAGGTAGGCAAGGAGACAGACCGAATTCCTAGGAGCGTCCTCAGCAGAGACACAAGAGCACTCCACTACTCCGGAGTTGCCACTACTTGGTATATTCTTTTGTGTATATATTGGGGCATGGCGGGATTCTGTCCCATCCTTATGATCACACTGTTCCAGTTAAAGGCTCGTAGATACTTATGTGTGGGAAATAGATGTTATGTGACCTCCTTAGTGTATGTCTTGTACATCATATTTGTAGCCTTATGGGCCTATGTTTATACATATGTTTACGGGAGGTATTTGGAGATCATTCATAGTAAGTCATGATTTGAGAAATTTCATATATATATAATCAGGTTGGGTATGATAGTTAGCATGATGAGTGGTGCTCGGTAGCCAGCTTCGGGTACCCGTCATGGCCCACTAGTTTGGTCATAACAATACTGAGGTAAAGTATGAGTTATAGAAGTTAAAGGGAGTAAAGTAAATGGGGGTACAAGGTACCTAAAAAGAGAAGCCTGTAAAGCAGTTGGAAATTAGATAGGGCAGCACAAGCGTTATTATTCCACTTTCAGTAGTAAGAGAATTATAGTGAGTAGCACCCAGCCCAACTTATGAATTATGCGCGTCAATAGACGTAACCTTAGGGAGGAATAAGATTTCAGGATCTAGTAAGGATTGGAGTAATCCTTAGCGTTGGCAGATGATTAGAACTGGGTAGTATTACTAAAATGTTTTATGAGTATATCTATAGTACTTCTTTAAGTGATATATATATATCATACCCGGGAATTCTTGATTGTTTAGGAGATTCAGGGGCTAGGTGTCACCCCCCAACTGGAGGGCCATGACAGGCACCCGGAGCTAACCCACCGGACACCGCTCATCGTACATTCACATTCATATCTCGGTGAGCCATATGGCCTATTAACAATTCTATTCCTCAATAATACCATTTCCAATGACTAAAACACTTTAATATATCAACGTCAAAAACTATGCCCATATACATATACACACGTCGACGAGGCTAACAAAATAATATACCAAAATATGAGCAGACAAGGCAAAAGACATCGACTATATAAGACTGTCTACGAGCCTCTAGGAAGAGTATAAAACATCATCATAAGGACGAGGTAGGGCCCCGCATGCCCATATATACACAAAAGAATAGTACCCACAGCTGCAGCTCCGGATCAAATGGAGCTCCTCTAAGAAATCTCTAGATAAGCAACCTACGAATCAAGTCTATCTCCCGGTCCACCTGTGGGCATGATGCAGTGTCCACAAACAAAAGGACGTCAGTATAAATAATGAACTAAGTATTTAAAGCATATTCAATAGCATAATTGAAGCATGAAAAATAACATAAGATAGAAGAGTCATAAGAGGATAATGCTATTTATACCTCTAGCGTTGTTCATTGTATTTACTTGCCCCTCTTTCTAATGGGAACCTTCCATTTCATACATCTATACATAGAGTAGTATAATACCCGACCATAGAGGTTCGGTGTCTTACATACCCAATCATGGTATGGTTTGGTGTTATACATACCTGGCCCTACCAAGGCTCAGTGTCATCCGTACCCAACTGCAGTGGTGTGCGCGCGATAGATATTATACCTGGCCATATAAGCTCGGTGTTCTTAATAGTCATACTATATATATATATATGTGTGTGTGTGTGTGTGTCTCTGTGTGTGTGTGTGTGTGTGTGTGTCTCTGTGTGTGTGTGTGTGTGTGTGTGTGTGCATACGTATCCTCAACATCATCATCGTCATCATTACATCATTATATCCTTCCTTAGACGATTAACTATTATAGGGTAAGACCAATGGTATCATGAGATTATCAAGAATCATGAACCTTAGTGATTCTAAGAATGAAGTCATCTTGGAGGACAATATGGAATTCACATGAGGGTATACAACGATGGGATCATGCCTTAAGAAGGAAAGGTTAGCCTTACATACCTCTTTGTTTTCTTAATTACTTAACGTTCACTGCCCAAGCTTGAAAAATCTACATTTAAAAGGATTCATACCATGGTTCAGTCTCAGAGACATTCTTAAATTCAAACTAGAACAACTCATGAACTAACAAAAATTGGGTAGCATTTCCCCTAGTTCATCAACTTCCACCATATCGCAAAACATCTCCCAAACAACCATAATAACATCCACAACATCATAATCAACTAGTCGTAGTCAATTAAGTCTCAAAGTTCATTCTCACATTCAACTTACATCAACAATTTCACATCAACCCTTTGCACATTTTCATACAATGCTTCCTCATCACCATTATTACATTCCATAAAAAGATTGTATCTATATCATACTAAGAATTATGACTCAAGTTAGCTTACTACTCAAAAACATCATGAAAACTACCTTTAGACCTCATCTTCTACTTTCTCCTTCTACCCAAGTTGTTCAACAACTAAGCGTTCTTGATAACATGAAATAAGAATGAAAACTATTCTTTTATTTCAAAAGAATGAGCTTTGGAGAAAGCTATCAACTTATATGGAAACCCTAGCTTCAATACCCGAAGAATTCTTGAAGTCTACTAACCGTAGCAAGATTTCTAACACATGGATATCTTGATTCTTTCTTCTTGGTCTTTAATTTCTCTAGGATTTGTTTTGATATGGTGTGTGGAATATTCTAGAGCTCTCAAGAGTTGTGGAGACGATGGAAAATGAAAAATAGAACTTGGATCATCTGTTTAAAACAAGAAAATAAAGCTGCCCGATGGGATTTATACGGACACTTATACAGTCCGTATAATTTTATACGGTCCGTATAAGTGACCGTATAATATCATCAGTGATTACCCTTCACTATAACCCTTATACGGACCGTATAAAGTTATACGAACCGTATAAGTGGTCGTATGACCCATCTTTTCCAAAAAGTATTTTCGTTGATTCGTTTTGACCTCCAATCCTTGTGGAACCTTCTTGGCACTTATATAACACTTCATTAACCATACACTAGGTCCTTAGCAGCCCCTCAAGACATTACTAAATAAATATTATCTCAATTATAGCAAAAACATTTCCAAACACAACTTACATATCACTTCCTCCAACGAACTTTGTTTCTCATATTCATATGACTTCCAAAATTTCGCCAGAGTTTCCCCTTTAATATGGCACTACCATCCTATCACAGCAACCTAAAATACATCGCCTCACAGGGCTACAACAACAGCATGAATAACCATGGCCATAAATGACCAAGAAAGCATCAAGGAAAGCAGTACGTACCTGAGGACAATGGCATCTTTGCCTGAGTCTCCTCTGGAGGTGGAAATAAATGTGGGTATCTAAACTTCATGTCTTCTTCTGCTTCCCAAGTCATTTCCTCTCTATTATTATTTCTCCATAAGACTTTAACTGAAGCTACATCTTTGGTTCTGAGCCTCCGTACTTGCCTATCTATAATGGCAATAGGAACTTCTTCGTAGGATAATTGCTTAGTGACTTGAACATCATCTACCGGTAAAATTCTAGAAAGATCTCTAATGTACTTACGAAGCATCGATACATGAAAAATCGGATGGACTGACTCCAAATCCGAAGATAGGTCTAATTCATAAACCACTGGGCCTACCTTGCGTACAATCTCATAGGGTCCAACGTACCGGGGACTAATCTTTGCCAAATCTCATGACTCATCATTGGTGACACCTTCAAGAATACCCAATATTTCACTTGATACTCTAAGTCCCATCGACGATTATCTGCATAGGATTTTAGATGACTCTAAGTTGTTAATAACCGATCCTGTGTAAGCTTAACTTTCTCTATAGCTTGCTAGACCATATCTGGCCCTATCAATTTAGTCTCTCCTACTTCAAACCACCCAATTGGCGATCTACACTTTCGCTCATATAGAGCCTCATACGGGGCCATTTGGATGCTGGAATGATAACTTTTGTTGTAAGAAAATTCGATAAGCATTAGGTGATCATCCCAAATACCTCCAAAATTCAATACACATGCCCGTAACATATCCTTAAGGGTTTGGATGGTACACTCAGTTTGCCCATCAGTTTGTGGATGAAATGTTGTACTAAGACTCACCTGAGTCCCCAAACCCTCTGGAAAGGATATCCAGAAATTAGCCGTAAACTATGTCCCTCTATAGGAAATAATAGATACTGGAACACCAGGGAGTCTTACTATTTCTCTGACATAAAGCTTTGCATAATCTTCCGCTACATATGTAGTTCTAACCGGAAAGAAAAGAGCTGACTTCGTAAGCCTATCCACAATTACCCATATAGAATCATATTTGTGCTTAGAACGAGGTAAGCCTGCAATGAAATCCATATTTATCACTTCCCATTTCCAAGTCGGAATTTCCGTAGCTTGCAACAATCCACCAGGCTTTTGATACTCAATTTTCACTTGCTGACAATTAGGACATTGAGCCACAAATTTCGCTATGTTTTTCTTCATTCCATTCCACCATTATATAGATTTAAAATCATGATACATTTTCGTTGCTCCGGGGTGAACAGAATAACGGGAACAATGGGCTTCTCTCAATATTTGGTGGCATAATCCTACAACATCAAGAACACACAACCTGCCTCGACATCGGAGAACTCCATCTCCAGAAATCTCAAAAGATGACTTCTTCTTCTTCTTCTTCTAGGAGAGTGTCTTTCTGTAATGAACTAGCATGGGATCCTCGTACTGGCCGTCTTTCACTTCGACCACTATTGACGAGACCACTGAATTCTGAATAGTAGCTCCCACATTGCCTGAGTCCACTGCCTGAACTCCTAGCCTAGCTAATTGCTGGAGCTCACGAGCTAACTCTCTTTTCTCTGGATGAACATCACATAAACTTCCCATAGATCTACAACTAAGAGTATTAACCACAACATTCACCTTCCCGAGATGGTATAGGATATTAACATCATAATCTTTCAACAACTCCAACCATCACCGTCTTCGTAAATTCAATTCTCTCTGATTGAAAATATACTGAAGGCTTTTGTGATCCGTGCAGATATCCACATGGACACCATAAAAATGATGTCTCCACATCTTCAATGCATTAATCACCGCAGCTAAGTCAAGATCATCGGTTGGATAATTTTTCTCATGTTTTCATAACTGCCTTGAAGCATAAGCAATCACCTTTCATGCTGCATCAACACACATCCTAACCCAACGCCTGAAGCATTGCAATAGACGACATAGCCTTCCAGTCTTTGGAAGTGTCAGGACCAGGGCCGAAGTTAATCTATTCTTTAACTCTTGAAAACTACGTTCACAAGCATCCGTCCATTGAAATTTTGCTGATTTCTGAGTTAACTTTGTCAATGATGAACAAATAGAAGAAAAGCCCTCTACAAATATTCTGTAGTAACCTGCTAAGCCTAGAAAACTACAAACCTCCGTAGGTGTTGTGGGCCTTGGCCAAGTCTTCACGGCCTCAATATTTTGGGTATCCACCCGAATGCCATCGGCTGAAATAATATGCTCCAAAAAGGTCACCGAATTCAACTAAAATTCGCACTTTCAAAATTTGGCAAATAACTCTCGAGTTTAAAAAACTCTAAGAACAGTACGTAAATGATCCGCATGTTCTGGCTCGGACTTAGAATCTACCGGGATATCGTCAATGAACACAATCACAAATAAATCTAGGAAAGGCCCGAACACATTGTTCATTAAATCCATGAATACAGTCGGTGCATTAGTTAGCCAAAATGACATTACCCGGAACTCAAAATGATCGTATCTTGTTCTCGAGGTCGTCTTGGGAATTATTCCTCCCTAACTCTCACCTGATGATACCCGGATCTCATGTCTATCTTTGAAAACCATTTGGTGCCTTTTAATTGATCAAATAATTCATCAATCCTTGGGAGCGGATATTTATTCTTGATCGTCACCTTATTCAGTTGCCGATAGTCAATGCACATTCGCAGGGAGCCATCTTTCTTCCTCACAAACAACACGGGTGCTCCCCACGGGGATGAACTAGGCCTTATAAAGCCTTTCTCAAGTAAGTTCTTCAATTGCTCCTTCAACTCCTTCAACTCTGCGGGAGCCATCCTATAAGGAGGAATCGATATGGGTTTAGTATCCGGTAGCACATCAATAGCAAAGTCAATCACCCGCTCTGGGGGAAAGACTGGAAGCTCATTCGGGAATACATCCAGAAACTCATTCACTACTGGGACAGACTGAAGAGTCGGCGATTCGGCTTCTATGTCTTGAACCCGGACTACATGGTAATTACAACCTTTAGCAATCATTTTCCTTGCTTTGAGATAGGAAATAAACCTAACTCTCGGTGACGTTGTATTTCCCTTCCATTCTAAAACTGGTTCTCATGGAAACTGAAAGCGAACTATCTTCATTCTACAATTGACATTGTCATAGCAAGAAGCCAACCAATCCCTGCCCATAATAACATCAATGTTCACCATTTTTAACTCATGTAAATCAGTCAGAGTACGATGGTTACAAATCACAACTATACAATTTCTATATACTCGACTAGCTATCACTGGTTTACCAACGGGTGTCGACACCTCGAAATGTTTGATTGACTCCGGTTTGACCCTAAATCGACCCGCAATATATAAAGTAACATACGACAAGGTGGAGCCCGGATCTATCAAAGCATATACATCATGAGAAAATACTGATAATATACCTGTAAAGACATTAGGGGAAGACTCAAGATCCTGCCGTCCAGCCAAAGCATAAATACGGTGCTGAGGACCACTAGAACTGGAAGCTCCTCCTCTACCTCTACCACGGCTGACTGGCGCCTGTGAACCTTGCCTAGGAGGGCATATAGATGATAAAGACCCAGCTGCCAACCCTGAAGGTTGGACCCTACCCCTACCACCAATCGAGGGGCAATCACGTATGATATGGCCCTGCCGACCGCATGCATAGCAAACATCTGAACCTAGTCAACACTGGCCCCAACGTAGCTTCCTGCACTGAGAACATCATGGCATGGGTGGCCTTGCCTGACCTGAGTGGCCTCTGTAATGAGAACCTGAAGCTCTGAAACTCTGACTCGGCCCGGAGTGAGTCGATCTATCAAATCTCTGGCCCGCAAACTGTGGAGGCGCACTAGTCATAGAATGGCCTGAATGCCTAGACAACTGCATTATTTTCCCTCCTCTAAATTCACCAGTCGGACCTGAAGATCTAGCCCTCTTGTTATAACCTCTCTCAAGCTCAAGTTCACGCTCACCTCTTTGCGGTTGTTGGCTTTCCTCCAAATTCTGGGCGTGGGCTTGAATGCGAGAAATATCCATATTGTCTTGAAGGGATGTAGTCAAGTACTTATCCATTAAATATGGCCCTAGGTGTCACGACATAGCTAGGGGCTGTGATGGGTACCCGGGGCTAACCACCGTGCACCGCTCGTGCCATCACTTATTAAGCTTATTTAGCAATCATTTATCCGATTCATGCTTAATTTATAATAAAATCCATTTTTATTTAGAACGAAATGCTTTTATACATACGAGCCCTTAGGCTAGCAAAACAATATACACACACACACACACATATATATATATATATATATATATATATACATATATATACATAATGCCCATGCCATAAAACCACACGACCCACGTCGAGTATCTACGAGCCTCTAAGAGATGACATCTACAACTGTACACAAAAGAATCATCATAGGCACCTCCGGGACAACGGAGGGCTTCGAATCAGCTAGCAGCCTCTAAGAATCCGGAGCAAGATCTCCTCCCTGTCTACCTGTGGGCACGAACACAGCGTCCATAGAAAAAGGACGTCAGTATGAATATTGTACTGAGTATATGTAAGGCAGGAATGAAATAAAGAAACATAATAGAATGATCATGAGTCATGGGACAAAGATATAACCTGCACACATGTCATAGGCAATCGTATTACTATCATATTTTACATTTTACACAATCATAGTACACATGTTATCACATCCCATACATCATCACGTACGTCGTCATATACAACATCACATCATAATCAGTATCGTTACCCGCGTCCGGGTAACCCTCATATGCCGCCCACTAGTGGTGATCATGCCCGGCCCTCTCGGCTCGGTGTAAACATCACAGCCTGCATTAGCAGTGACATGCCCGGCCATATAGGAGTGGTGGAATCATACGCAGCCCGCATTAGCGGTGACATGCCCGGCCATATAGGCACGGTGGAATCTTATCATCACAACATCAATCATAACACGTCATTATTATACATTTCAACCCATAGCATCATGTTATCATTTCTTAGCGTTCCATGTATCCCATAGTGTTACAAGTTAGCATTACTTATCATCTTATTGTCATAACATACAATAGCATTAAGAGCATTCATTAGGCTTTAAGACAACCATACTATGTCGGGGTGACGTAAGGTCGTGAACCCCCGATTGTATTATGGACATTTATGAGTATCATGCCTCGCCTTGAAGGGAAGAAAAAGTAAGGCGAGTGTTAACAATAATAACATCATTAGCATTGTAGGAACATCATGCCACAATTTCTTGAGTCTCTAAACTCTAGCTCATTGTCATCACTATCATGCTCATAGGGGATTTAATATATAGAAGGACTCCGAATCACGCACAATAAAAATCACAATATAGAAAATCACAATTATCATTCATATACAATGGCCATGATCCACCATTTCTCTTCATTTTTCCCCACATTTATGGTTTTGGGTTCGCTATCGTATTTTTCCATATATCACACTTATCTCATGGCCTACATGTCATTTGTAACATATTCATACTCACAACACACTAACATTCATGATTCAATTCAAATACCACTCACTCATGACACTATTCACTCTTGAATGACCCATTTGCTATGTTCTTCTACAATTTGGGTATCTTAACTTCCCAATACCTTAAACAACATAAAATGGTCATGAAGCTTACCTTGGATGATGGTTGAACAAGTATTGAGTGGAGTTTCTCCTCTAGCAACAAAACCCTATCTCACCTCTTTTGGTTTTCTTTGAGGAGGATGAACTTTACTTGGGTTTCACACACTTGTTTTCATGAACTTGGTGTGGTTGATCTTGATTTTCACTTGGATTCTTGCATTTGAAGTGTTTTGGAAGGTGCTAGAGAGATGTTGGGTTGTGGAGAGAGAAGATGAAACAAAATAAAATGAACTTGGGTCCTTATTTAAAAATTGAAATCTGACTCGACATCATTATACGGTCCGTATAACTCTATACGGTTCGTATAATCGACCGTAAAACTGCTCCAATGACTACCCTTTTTCCTGTGTCAACTTGACAATACATTATACGGGTCGTATAATTTTATACGGTCCGTATAATTGACCGTAAAATCATCCCTTCAGCAACCTCATTCTGCCTCATTCTGTGGCTCTTTTAAGGTCCATTATACGGCCGTATAATGTTATACGGTCCGTATAATTGACCGTATAACCCATCAGTTCACTGAGTCTTATCCTCGTGTCATTTCGTTTGATCTCCAATCCTTATGGAACATTCTTAACAATTATTTAGCACCTCAATACCAGTCTAAAGGACGTTGTCCCTCGTCAAAACACCATATACGTCATACCCTTCATTGGCCTAATCACTGTACGCTAGCGGGGGGGGGGGGGGGGGGGGGGGGGAATTTCCAAGGTGTAACACTAGGACACTAACAAATTGGTGCATTCGATCACCTATATCCGCTACCATGGCCGGAGCATACCTAGACAAAGAGTTGAAGCAGAGATTATACTCTAAAGCACTCATGCTTCCGTGCTTAAGATTCAAGAACTTATCGGCTCTAGCCCGCCGAACCTCAGGAGGCAAGTAATGTCGTAGGAAAGCATCAACAAATTCTTGCCATACCGGGGAAGGTGCATTAACTCCCCTAGAAGACAACCACACTGTATACCAATGAACCGAAACATCCCGCAACCTTGTTACACCTCGTATTTTCAGAGGAACGTCCACCAAGCCTAAGTACAAGCATGTGGAATTTTTATCAAGAAGGTTAACCTTCAGAATTCAGGAACGACACGAGTATTAGCATAATTTTGGATAAAGGGATATATGAGATTGTATGCACCTATATTATGGTTATGACGGTTTAAGATCATGTATAAGAAGTGTCGGAAGGATTAGAGGTCGATCGGGTGAAGAATGAAAATCTGGTCCGACTGGGCAGAATTGCCTTACGCGTACGCGACAGAGCCTCGCGTTTGCGATGGCCAAGAAAATTCCAGACCATTGTGTTCACGAGAGTCCCTCGCGTTCGCAAAGGCCACTTTTTAAGGCGGTTCCACCGACTTTGGCACCCTATATAAAGGGTAAAAACCCCCTTTTTCATCAGATTTTTCTCAAGAGAGCTTAGAAAATAGTTGAGGGGTGAGGATACCACAAAATTGAGTGAACTTCAAGTGACGGAGTGTAGTTTAGGTTTGGATGGTGCGCAATTGTGATTGTGGTATCATTTTGCGGTGGACTTCGGTTTGGATTCTAGGCGAACACTGATGATATTGCTGTTTTAGTAAGAACAAGGTATGGATCTCTTCCTATTGATATTAACCTTGATTTCTTTGCGGAGATAGAGCTGTTAAATAATTGTAAAATAGTTTTGTTGGTGGAAATATGAAATAAGCACATACGGAGTGTTTATGAAATATTTTGGTAATGTGTATATTATTGATGGTGTTTGTATTGTTGTTGTTGTTGTTGGTTGCTGAATTGAGATTTCGGGCTAGGCATATAAACAGGGGAGATGCTGCCGGATATTCGGCAGGATATAGAATAGTTTGATTTGAAAACCTTGCATAAGTATATAACAATGATTCTAACCATAGTGCGCATCCTATTGAATGTAGATTTACGAGTTCGGACAGCTAAGCGTAGATAATAGGAGGCCAAACAGGTATGTTAAGGCCCGTCCCTTTCTTTATGTTATGACCCCATACATGTTTCCATAACCATCTTGTTTCCAAGAGCTAGAAGTTTATGACTCTTAAAGCTTTTTACGAGGTTAAAGATGAGAATGTTTTTATGAGGATTACGATGACGATGATTTTATGGTTAGAAGTCTCAAGTTATGATTTCAACGATGATATGAAAATGTTGAGCTATTTCATGATTTTCTCGATTTTATTCATTATCGTCAATCTCACCTCATGAAATGTTCCTTCGAGGTGAGATATAGCGATAATGGCTGTTCCATAATATGAATCGAAGGTTTCCGACCTTACTTCACTCCGATAAAGCTGTAGCTTTCATATGAGCATTCATGCATACTATTTATATTATGTATATGAATATAACATCAGGCCGTACGTTCCTCGGCACTAATATTTATGGATCGGGCCGTACGTTCCTCGGCACTAATATTTATGGATCGGGCCGTACGTTCCTCGGCACTAATATATATGGATCGGGTCGTATGTTCCTCGGCACTAATATATTATATGGATCGGGTCGTACGTTCCTCGGCACTAACATATATGGATCGAATCGTACGTTCCTCAGCACTAACATATATGGACTGGGCCGTACATTCCTCGGCACTAACATGATATTTATGGATCGGGCCATTCGTTCCGCGGTAAAATGATATACTTTTGGATCGGGCTGTACGTTCCACAGCACTAACATGTATGGATCGGGTTGCACGTTCTGCAACACTAATATTTATGTTACATGTGTATATATGTGTGCTTGTGTATATACGATTTAAGATGTACAGGTTATCCCTCCTATTCCATATTACCTTTCATATCTACATATGTTCTTATTTATGCCTTACATACTTAGTACACTATTCGTACTGACCGCCTTTCTGCCGGGGGCTACGTTTCATGCCCGCAGGTACAGTGTCACACCCTAACAATGGTAGGGCATGACGGGCACCCGACTCTCATCAGAGTCGAGCAAACCCTTATACATTAGCTCTATCAAAGCCTGTCATATCAAAACCTTATAAGAATATAAAACTTTTTGAAATATAAATCATTATCTTTATGACGATTGTGAAAACGTTCAATCAAATAAGTACTTTAAACCAATTTAAATCATCTAAAATAAATACTCTTCTAAAATCCATAAATGACTCATCAGACATCACGTTGTCGACATCTCGACAAACATACCACAAGACACTCTCTGCAGAAGTCTCTAAGAAGTAAAGTGAACATTATGAGTCAGGACAGGGCCCTGACATACCCATAATCATACGTATCTATACATGACTCAGCAAAACTCCAGAATGTGGTGGACCTTCCCAATCCCAGCTGACGTCCGAGCATCCTAGCTATACACTTAACCTGGGAAACAATCTAGGGCTGCGGGCATGAACACAACGTCCCCAGGCAAAAGGACGTCAGTACGGACAATGTATTGAGTATGTAAGGTGGCAACAAATCATAATAATAATTTGACTTAGGAGATAAGAAATCACAGTCCAACTCAATACCTGCAGCCTTCGCTGGAAGAAACTTAAATGTGCACACGAAGTCTCAAAACAATCTTTAAGTAAATAATGAAGTCCAACACACATGCCGCTTCCGACATGTTAATAGAATGGTCCCTTCGGACAGCCTCTTCTGGCTAGTATCACCATAGACCCTTCGGACAGCCGCTTCCGGCGTAATAATGATGGATCCTTCGGGCAGCCGCTTCCGGCTTAATAATAATGGCCCCTTCGGGCAGCCGCTTCCGGCTTAATAGTAATGGCCCTTTCGGGCAGCCGCTTCTGGCTTAATATCACTATCATATCAACACAAACTAAATCCACAAATATCAATTTCAATTCATATCAATACAAAGGGATGATACTATGGAATGTAAACAGAAATCGTAAATGAAATGAAGTAGTAAAATCTCACACCCCCATCGGAGTGGTTTTGAAAATTAAACTTTATGTTTCCTTTAGTATAAAACTCATTTCCTCGAAATCATTAGTAAAACCATATACATAACTCAACTTGGCACCTTATGGGTGTTCCCTTCGAAACAGAATAGGAGTACAATATCAGTAAGCCGTCACAAGAAACATTTAGACCTTACTCATCTAAGAATGGAATAATATGGAGTACATATAGAGTGAATAACAACAAGAATCATGCCAAAGAAAGAAAGGTTTGCATTACATACCTTGTCGCTTACTGCTTGCAAACACTGGCCAATCTACAATTAAGGTAAAGAAAACTGTAGACAACTTGAAAGAGGTTCATATACTTCTCTAAGGTCGTAATTAACTTCCGTAAATTCGGGCAGCATTTTCCCTGTAATCTTCGGATTCCTTTAATTCAAATTCAATTTAACAACACAATTAAGAACCAACAACAACAACGACCATATAATATAAGCCTTTTTAAACTCAAAGCATAAACTCCCAAAGATATACACCAAAACAGCCCGGTATACTCTTTGTATACGATATCTTCATACACTTTATTCTCCCAAATTCAAGAACAACAATTTATCAACAACATCAAAAACAATACCAACAATCATTTTATATCAATATCCAACTAATTATATCCATTTAAACATACAAAAATAGGCCCCAAGTTATTTGATATCCAAAAATGATAACCGAACTTTCAACGTCATTTTCTCTATTGTAACTCGTCAAATCTATCAATGACCATGGTAAGAACATCACTAACATTTTAAAAATACCTTATATAAACATCCACCACGAAGCCAAAATCCCCCAAATTCAAATTTTAGCTTAAAACGACGGCAACAACTTGTTCTATACTTTACCTTTCACGAGCCTCGGGATTCGGGACCTTGAACTTGCTCGATTCTCCACTTTCTCTCTCTAACTCTCCTCTCTCTCTCTCTCCAAAGGTTTGTGGACTTATTGATGTGTAAATGAATGAATTTTTATGAATTTATCCCTTATATATGGGTCTTGGGTCGGTTCCCACCGACTTTGAGTCGGGTTAGGCCGAGTCCACTGCCCAGCTTGACCTTTGTGGCTTACTATGTCCATAAAATTTTATCCCTATGTCACATAAAGGCCTACGACCTATGGTTGGAAGGGAATGTCAATTACCTACAAGTTTCATTTTTTTTAGTTTTTCCGAATTCCCAAATAATGATGGGGTTATGGCCTCCCGAAGTCAGATCACCCGAAAACGTAAATTAAAAACATCTTTTTGGAGGGCTTACACTTGGATTTGGCTCAAGGTTCCTTCTTGAGTTGTGTTTAACTTCACATATATTGTCCATATAACTTCTCATACGTCATTTTATAAAAACCCCATCATGTGGGCCCCACCTCAGCTTATGGTTACGAGGCTATATATCTTTTAGCGTATCATTCCAATCATATTGTACGAATTCCAAATATCATACTCATGCTATCCTCATGCTAATACAGTATAATTTCATCCTTCATACTTGTAATATTTGCTCCTCCTTGAGCTCACATTAAGCCGTGTGCAACCTTAATAACGCGAAATTTTCTGGGGTGTAACATCCTTCCCCTCTTAGAAACATTCATCCTCGAATGTTAAATGAAGGCTTATACTCATATCCAATTCCAATTCTTACTAATATCACTCAACCCTTCACAATTTCTAAAGTCCTTTTCAATACTTATCTATCCTCAACTTCCCTTATTATACTGAATCATATTCATGCAATTTCCCATAATTTATAGCTATAGTAATTCATGTGTGAAGTCTTAACATACTCATCTTGCAATTTTGTGATCAAGTAATACAACTACCATAGCAATCCAAACAAGGACGTATTTCACTTAGCTCAACCTTTAGTTATGAGTGTATGTCTACATCTGCTCTAACTAACAGCTTTTGTCCCATATGGATACTCGAAATAGTAGTATGTATAGCTATCCGTACCATCTATGTAATGTCACTTATTCCATTCTTCGATACTTAGAGTTCACTTACAGCGTAACCTTTCTATTTTCTTCCCATCTCAAGTTATTCCTCCTTTTCCCGTAATCGACTTATAGTAACCGTAAATGCATTTTCCCTTAAACCAGCCATCTTTGTTTTCACGGATCTAAGTCTCATGCGCGACTAATACCCCTTATGCCTCATACTCTTTTACTATTGTGTTGCACTCAACATTGATTTCAAAACCAATCATAATCATATCATATTTGTCGTTGACGATAACCTTGCTTTATCGCTTTATCGTCGTACGGTAAACTCATAACTCATGGCAACATTTCTCTTTCCAACTTATTCCTTTATATATTTTACTCGTTCTGTCTTAGTATAGGATATTCGTAGGAGATGCATCTTCCTTTTCTCATAATACGACTACTTCTTAAGCTCACGTACTTCGCATATTTCCTTTTTTTTCTGTACCCACACTTCTTCCTTTACATTCCTTCCTCCTCAATTTATCTTATTACCTCCCGTTTTATAATCAATCCTTTATTCCTCGCACAAGGAACCCAATTCTTAACTCAATACCACTTTTTCCTTTAGAATAGATTACTTCTATACAATCCATTCTTTGCTTCCAAAACTTATTCTGTTCATTCTGACTTATTATGCTGATCCTTTTCTAAACAATCGTTCTATTTCATTATTCATCTTTCCGTAGTCATGGTATTTTACATCCAACCAAAGATATCACTCGTGATCTCGATTATACAAATCATAAACTGTTACTACCTTGCTATATCATTTTTCTCTGATTTCTTTTTCAAGTTGACTTTCTTTTTCCTTTTGCTTGCTATCATTTCTGTCATGGCGAAACCTCTATGCTGGACTTTCCCCTAACAAAGTCTTATAAGCTTTCTTATCTACTGCCCAATGGCTCACTTATTGGTTTCACACTTGCATTCACTCTTTATTCATATAGAACATGTCACATCTTTAGTCGTTTCCTCGCTATACATTACTTACTTTGTATTACAGTTCTTGCTACGTTCTCATTATATCCTGATCATAATCAACTCTATAGAGTGCCATTTGTTGATCTCATTTGCAAGCCTGCTTATAAAATAGAATAAACCTCTTGAAGTAAGTATACTTAACCTGTTACTCTTTTTGATCAGCCCTATTAAAATTACCAGATAAGTGGTCTTACCAATGTATTCACATTCGTTATAACTCTTCGTATTTCATGCCCCTGTCTCAGTCATGCTGTTACTTTATTTTGCTAATAGACTTGTCGTATTTTACTTGTGCTTATCAATCCAATCAATACTTTAGTATCACACTCTATTGGAGTTACCCTTTTTCTTCTATGTCATGTTTTAGTACTACCAATCTCTCAAATTTACTCTTAGTATTTCTCTTTACCATATCAATGTTGATCTTATAATTACCGTTACTATAAATTCAACTACATTTAACTCATCTCTTGTAGTTGTCAACAATACTCCTAACTTAATCCCGTCCTGCCATTACTTTTTACACAACATCTTTTCCCGTTAGGAGATATTACAAGCTTATATCTTATCTCCTGTAAATTCTAGGAAAATTTCGGCAGAGTTTCCTCTATATTTCTTACAATCCAAATCCTGCACACAGCAAATACCAACAATGCCTCACAGGGCTAATATATATACGCGACATATCTCAGCCACACAGGGCTCCCAATCTCAGCCACACAGGGCTCCCAATCTCAGCCACACAGGGCTCCCAATTTCAAGTAAAAGTACAAAGATGTCGAAACTTACCTCATATATCACACCTCGAGATGTACCTGATCCTTTAGCGATCTGCCCTGTTATACCTTCCCATTAATTTTCCCCTTTCATTCTTCAGCTTTACGTTTCAATCGTACCCCAATATTGTTACCTTACCTGACATACATCTTTCGTACCGTTGCTTGCCTTTGTACTGATTCATTCAATTTGTTTAGTTCACAAACTTATAACTGACCTTATCATCAAGAGATACATTTAATCAATTCCTCTGTTGTATTTACACTAACTTACCTCTATGACAACCAATCCATTATCATATAAATACATATTCTGATAACGTAGCCTCAACGAAGTGACTTACCTCTGTAACTTTCAATATCATCAATCACTTTCTGCTGTTGATACCATTCTTCTGCTGAAATCAAGGGTTAGTATAAGGAATCTCATTTCTTATAGCTTGGCTCTATCGCACAATCTTAGATATGAAAGGAAAGTAACCATCCTAAATGCCCTGTAGCCTCCTGTTTATAAATGTGGCGCGCAACGCACCATAAACAAGACTCTACTAGACAAGACTTTGTAGACAACCCCTAGGATGAACTACTCTGATACCACTTTGTCACACCCTAACAATGGTAGGGCATGACGGGCACCCGACTCTCATCAGAGTCGAGCGAACCCTTGGACATTAGCTCTATCAAAACCTGTCATTTCAAAAACTTATAAGAACACAAAACTTTTACAAATATAAATCATTATCTTTATAACGATTATGAAAAATTTCAATAAAATATGTACTTTAAACCAATTGAAATCATCTAAAATAAATACTCTTCTAAAATCCACAAATGACTCAACTGACATCACTTTGTCGACTTCTCGACAAACATACCGCAGGACACTGTCTGCAGAAGTCTCTAAGAAGTAAACTGAACATTATGAGTCAGGACAGGGCCCTGTCATAACCATAATCATACATATCTATACATGACTCAGCACAGCTCACGAATGTGGTGGAACTTGTCAATCCCAGCTGACGTCCGAGAATCCTAGCTATACACTTAACCTGTGAAACAATCTGGGGCTGCAGGCATGAACGCAGCGTCCCTAGGAAAAAGGACGTCAGTACGGACAATGTACTGAGTATGTAAGGTGGTAACAAATCATAATCATAATTTGACTTAGGAGAGAATAAATCACAATCTAACTCAATACCTGCAGCAATCGCTGGAAGAAACTTAAATGTGCACACGATGTCTCAAAACAATCTTTAAGTAAATACTGAAGTCCAACACACGTGCCACGTCCGACATGTTAACAGAATGGTCCCTTCGGACAGCCGCTTCCGGATAATATCACTATCGTCCCTTCGGACAGCCGCTTCCAGCATAATAATGATGGCTCCTTCGGGCAGCCGCTTCCGGCTTAATAATAATGGCCCCTTCGGGCAACCGCTTCCGGCTTAATAGTAATGGCCCCTTCGGGCAACCGCTTCCGGCTTAATATCACCATTATATCAACACAAACTCAATCCACATATATCAATTTCAATTCATATCAATACAAAGGGATGATACTATGGAATGTAAACAAAAATCGTAAATGAAATGAAGTAGTAAAATCTCGGACCCCCTTCGAAGTGGTTTTGAAAATTAAACTTTATGTTTCCTTTAGTATAAAACTCATTTCCTCGAAATCATTAGTAAAACCATATACATAACTCAACTTTGCACTTTATGGGTGTTCTCTTCGAAACAGAATAGTAGTACAATATCAATAAGCCATCACAAGAAACATTTAGACCTTATTCGTCTAAGAATGGAATCATATTGAGTACATATAGAATGAATAACAACAAGAATCATGCCAAAGGAAGAAAGATTTGCCTTACATACCTTGTTGCTTACGTGATTAGTTTAACTTATGCTTCAAAACACAGGCCAATCTACAATCAAGGTAAAGAAAACTGTAGACAACTTGAAAGAGGTTCATATACTTCTCTAAGCTCGTAATTAACTTCCATAAATTAGGGTAGAATTTTCCCTGTAATCTTCGCTTCCCTTTAATTCCAATTCAATTTAACTACACAATTAGCAACCAAAAACAACAACGACCATCTCATATAAGCCTCTATAAACATAAAGCAGAAACTCCCAAAGATATACACCAAAACAGTCTTGTATACGCTTTGTATATGATATTTTCATACACTTTATTCTCTGAAATTAAAGAACAGTAATTTATCAACAACATCATAAACAATATCAACAATCATTTTATATCAATATCGAACTAATTCTATCCATTTAATCATACCAAAATAGCCCCCCAGTTATTTGATATCCAAAAATGATAATCGAACTGTCACGACCCAACCCCGTGGGCTATGACTAGTGCCCGAACTGGGCACCCGTATACCAACCTGTTACATATAATCAAAGTAAATCTATGAGTAGTATGGAAACTTGCAGAAGAACTCCAACGGTTCATAACGTCGCCATATATGTATATTCAGATAAACTGTCTCCCGAGGAGTCACCACTAATCAAAACATATTATGGTACGCAAACCGATAAAGCTGCCATTACATGTCAATACCATAAGCAAGCCGACAAGGCTGCCACTACAGAGGAACATATCCATAGCACATCATATAGACACAGCTGAACAAAACTTATACACAACCCACACATATGTCTACAGACCTCTAAGAGTATCAATAACGAAATATAATGGGACAGGGCCCTGCCGTACCCCTAGATAAACATATACATACATATTATAGGATCTGTACCAAAATTCTAGACTCTGGAACAACGGAGCTCTCCAAGACAGTTGAGTGAAATTCCTATGTTGAAGGATCGCCAAACCGACTATCTGTTCCTGCGGGCATGAAACGTAGCCCCCCGAATAAAGGGGGTCAGTATGGAATATGTACTGAGTATATAAAGCATGAAATACAGTAAAGAGGATCATAACTGAAATAGAGATTACCAGAAACAAGTATGACTTTTAAAACATCAATACACTTGCCTTATGAAATGAGAATCATGCATATCAATATCATATATCACATATATAACGTGTCCCGGCCCTCTAGTGAGGGACTCGGTGAATAAGGTCGCCACATACCATCCTTGGCGCCATAATCACATCATCACACCATCACATCGTCACACCATCACATCATCACACCATCATATCGTCACATCATCATATATATATATATAACGTGTCCCGGCCCTCTAGTGAGGGACAAGGTAAACAATGCAGTAAAACTGTGCACGAAAACATGTCCTGGCCCGAGACTCAGTGAAAGACATATTGAGGCACGCACGAGCAGAGTAGTGAGCAACCATATCCAAATTAAATCATATCTGAGACTCAATGGAATAATCAAACGAACCATCATGTGCAAATCAAGAGAATAGTCATATCAAATACCTTTTGAATGTCACTGTGAATTATATCAAAATAGAACTCTGGAACCATATGTACGTCTCAAAACATAATAAAGTAAGTTCTGGGAATCAAGAACATTAGCCATCCTAGTGGCTCTAAGAATAGGAATTTCTTTGGAAACCATAAACACATCGTCTGTTCGTCTCATAAAGATCATGCCAAAAAGATGGAAGGGTTAACTTTACATACCTTAACTTGCATATCTAGGGATGTTCTTCAAATTCTTGTCAAAATATTACTTGAATTGCCTCCCAAAAGCAAACTGGCCAAGAGCTCAAAAATATTTATCCATGGCCGTTCTTAGCTCCATCCAAGGTGAATGCTTAGCAAGTGAAAATATGGTGTCGTTTTGTTTTTTGGCTAACAGTGATGAAATATACGGTATAAATATACAACACCACCTGTAGTAATACCCATTAAGACAAAGTGCTGATTCATATGAAAATAACAACACGTGGCCAGCAAGAACTTATCTTTTGGGAGTTTAATTAATCCAACTTTATATTCTGCTGATGGAAAGATTGAAAATTTTTGTTGTCTTTCTGGTGGGACAAAATCTGATCTTATGGCCCACTTAATGGATCCCATACATGACCATAGTCATATATTTTTATATTTACCAAGACACCTTGGGTACATAATATTCCTTATACGTATCAACTTTATTTCTTAATTACATCCCATTGTCTCCTACTACAATTGGTAGTTAAGTTTTTGCTCCCAATTCACTTAAATATTAATCACTTTTAACTTACTTTATATACTCATTATCCTAATAATGTCGTATAACATAATTTCCGTCCATAACAACGTTTACATAACCCACAAAACAGTCCAACAAACAGCCCATAAAATCAATACAAGTTCTAGCATGACTTAAGCTTTCCTTTCACAAATTCAATATCCACCAAATTGTATAAAGACCAAAACCACCTCTAGAACATGTAGGAGGGAATAAACCTTACCTCAACAACTGGAAGGAAAACCTTGCTAGCAAGCTTGACCCCTTAAAATTCTTGCTGGAAATTATAATTTTTCTTTCACAAAAAAATGGTGCTTAGCCGTGAGCTCTAAATGAGCTACAACCGTGAGGAACTTCTATTAATTTGCGTACTCAAAGTGTATAAGAATTGATAGCAGCGTTTTGCACTCCTCCAAGGATGAACGTTGCTTATTAAAATAGAAAGTGAAGTTGAAAGTTGTTGAAAATGTTTGGTCCTTTCCATGTTAACTTTCCACTATGTAAACAAATTGCTAGCCTAACTTTTAGCTCATTGCATCCTACATAGACACGTTAGCATACCACATGGATTTATTAGAAGATTTCCATGTGAACGAAAATAATACACATGCCAACCTTTAGCTTATCCACTAATTTAATAATTTATTCCTTATATCTACTACACTCCACATTACCGAAATACCCCATAATTAATTCTTGATCTCAATTCACTTAGATAATAATTATTTTCAACACACCTCATATACTTATTATCACAGTCACGAAATATGGTACTACTCCGTAGCCTCTTTTGGCACACACAAAATATTATTCTCAACCACCGTGGTCACACTTGTTAAGTCCTAAATTATTTTGGGACTTCATTCCTTGTATACCCCGAGCTTTTGATTTTTATCCTTGGGTACGATCAAATTCTCCGGGCTCAGGTAAATTTGCTCATGTTGGACGATTAAATTTTCTCGTGCAAAAATACGGGATATAATAGCTTGGACCGTATTCCATTCAAATAAATTTTGAACCTCGACGAAACTTATTTTCTTCGATTGGTTTAACTTCAAATCCTTACGATACCTGCGTACCATCACTTTAACCACCTATAGGCTTGGGGGGATAACCTCGTGTCCGTTACTAATATCATTTAACTCGCACACTTTCCAACGCATGAAAACACGGGATGTAACATCCTTCCCCCCGTAGGAACATTCGTCCTCGAATGTTAAGCTAATCTTGCATTCCGAAGACTTCTTCAAGTGTTCTCTCATTGAATTATGTGCTAATCTCCCTTCTTTATTTCGCAGTTGGTTGACAGTTTTATTGCGAGCTCTTTTGCTGAAATCTTACTCTCTCCCTGGTGCACTTAGTCATAACTCGACTCCTTCTCCTTATAGTTACTCCCTTAAGATGTATCGTTCAATCCACTTTACCTCTTAATCTTTAAATGAGATCTTATAATGCGCAGACATCCCTCGTCGATTTATTTGACTTTACAATCCTTGGAGTATTTCACGCTTCTGGTAACTTGTAGACCTTTTGCAGACTTTACGAATAAGACGACATTTCCCAGGGTGTAACATTATTTTACTCCAATAATCTTGCATTGCTCTACTGTTACAGTCCGTATTCTGGAATCCTTAGCATCATGTGTCACTTTCTGACTTTCTTTTGAAGGTCTTTAATTATCACTTGTCTTTACTTTTTGATCTCGATCTTTAGGGTCAGCTATCAAATAGCGCTAGGGTCCCCTTATATCATAACTTTACTGTCATCGAGTAACCAGTAACCCGTTTGTTCTGATTGTCTCGGTTAAATCGTTTCGCAATTTCCTTTACCCTAACTGGCAATACCTTAGGCGTATTATCTCGTGTCGCTACTCTATTGTTTTACTCAAACTCTTCTATTATCCCTTTACTCAAATTTGCTCTTAGTTCTCCTACCACACATCCTATTGTAATCTTTATACCAGTATGTGTAGGTGCTCAAGTCAGCCCAGTAAATACCTCGCGTTGCCTCGCTAGTCTTTATGCAGACCCTATATTCTTCTCTCATATCTTCCAACTGATATCAAGGCTCAACTATGGCTTTTGCCCTCAGTACTAATTATACCTCTGTAGTTTCGCCTCAACCCACCATATACCTTTCCTTGATGTACCCAAAATACAATAACCGCATTGCTATTACTGAATCCTTACTCTTATTATCAAGTACACACTTGGTTTCATTCTTAGCATACAAATATTCGTAGATTGCATAACTATTCTTGTACAATTTGTACAAAGCGCATCCAATCATAGTCACAGTCTTTCTTTCTCCTGGTTTATTCTGCTCTACATATTTTATTGTACTAAAACTTGTTCGTAGCCTTTCTTGTCATACTCCTTTGCTACTTATATGTCACAATATCATTAGCCAATAACTCCGTTGCCAACATCTTAACCTCTAATCCAGTATAGCCTTGCTATCCTTTATAATGTCTTTTAAGTTTACTTGTTACCATTCTCTTGTCATATTCTTCCTTTTTATAAGCATCCACTTCCTGATGTCATATTACCCAAGGTTTTTGCCAATAATTCTCAGCACTGTTTCGAATACCATCTTGGCTTCTATCCGTTTATCGCTGGCTTTCAGATCTTACTAACTTGTTTCAGCAAGGGATCTCACTTGAAGTTGAAGCATCCATATCAAATATATTGCAGCGTCAATCATTTCCATCTTACACTTGCACTTCTCTCACCTGCTTCCCCCCTTAGGGCGTACTTATACCATTATCTATTTATATTCCGCTCTAAGTCCCTATTTCCAATCTCAAATTCACCCGATCCTTTTTCCAATTCACTTGGTATACTGTACCATACTCATGTCTTTCTTTATAATTTATAACTTTGATTATCCACATACTAAACCTTAATCAAAATCAGGAAGCGACGATAACCTTTCGATATATAGTACAAAATCTTATCTGATAATTTGTACTCGAGTAATGCAATCAATGTAGCAACTCATCCAAGGCCACATTCCACTTACTCCAATCAACAATTAATTAACACTTATAACCGTTCCAAATTCTCAATTAGGTAACTCTTATATCCTGATGATAAGTGTCCCAAGCTTTCCTATAACACTATATTTACCCCAACGGATATCATCTGTTTCTTCTAATAAATTCACAATACATCAGTTGTTTCGCAATTCCACAATCCCTGTCCACTAAGGGTTTCACTATTTCTGAGGTGAAGTCACATACACGCAGTACTCCTTTATGCCTCATTCGCTTTCACCCTTGTTGTATACCCAACGCTAACTTTTAACTTACTCAAAATCATATCAAATTCGTTTTAATAGTGGTCTTGTTTTATCACGTTCTCGTCGTACTACACCTTAAGTTTGTAGCTATATATCTCCCTTTTATACTATACACATACTCAATTAATTACGTCTGTCTTGAGTGCTTCCTTTAGTATTCCTTTCATTTCCCCAGTCTATGTCCATCTTTTATTTTGTGCACAAGGAATCTCACGCTACTCATGTATCCTTCGGAAAACACTACTTCTACATAACCCCTTTCTCATTTTCAAAGTATATTCTGCTCATCCCTATTTGGTATTTGCCATCCCAGTCATTTCTGGCACTCATTCTTCCTTCTCTTCCTGTGCTCGCATTCACTTTCGTTACCACTTGATCTCTATTCTGAACTTTCCCTATAGGACTTTGTAAGTCTCACTTTTTTTTTGTTCTATATTTGTTTTTCCGTTTCACACTGGTCGCATCATATCCTTTAGTTACTTTCTTGCTAGGCTTTACTCATTTCTATAACAATCCTTATGGTATTCACATTACCTCCTGTTCGTAATCCATCCTATAACGTAATACTTCTTAACCTTATTCACGATCCTTACTATGTTTTAATTACACGCTGTGGACTAGGCGTACTTAACCCTTCACCCTTTCTGATCAATCTTATCCTTAATATCTCACAAACTGTCTTATTAATACCTTCATAATCTGTCGTAATTCTTCCTCCTCCGTACTTTTATCTCAATCATACTACTACTCCTTTTAACTGTAAACTCGTCGTAATTTATCCCTACTTATCAGTTCACAGCCCACAAGTTTGAGTTTTCCTTCCACAAATTCCATCTCCAATTAGTTGACTAAAATTAATAAAAGTGTCACCATGAAGCATTCTCCAATCACCACCAGAAGAAAAACTAGAATCCGACCAGCACCACGGGACTTCTAATGCTTGATTCGCATAGTTTACCTTCACATTCGTTCTTGGGTCATGAACGAACTATTTAGTTCACAAACTACTTACTGTATGCTTTGTACCTTTCAAATAAAAGTGAAACTTAATTGCTGGACATTTTCTCCCTTCAACGTGAGCCTTTTTCAAAGGCAAAATGTAGCTGGAAAGTATTCTGGCCCGTTCAAATAAATTCCAAACTTTGCCGCTCACATATGCTTTTTCGAAATAAAATTTTCCAAATAAGAATGGTGCCCCTTACGAATGACATGGAGGGTATCTCTTAATGCTTTAGTCCAACATAATAAATTTTCCCTATTGGTATCGACTTTCAAGACATATTATGAACTTATATCTTATTCTCTTCTTTTTCTATTTCTGGAACAATTTGGGCAGAGTTTACTCTGTACTTCTTACTATCCCAAAACCTGCACGCAGGAAATACCAACAATGCCTCACAGGGCCAACATATATACGCATATATCATATCGTATCATAGCCACACAGGGCTCCCAATTTCCAGAAAAAGTATAACGGTGTCGGGACTTACCTCACATATCGCACCTCGAGACGACTGGATCCTTTAAAGATCTGTCCAGTTATACCTTTCTATCTACCTTCTCTTTCATCCTCCAACTTTACATTTCAATCATGTTTCATTATTCTTACCTTATCCGACACGCCTCTTTCGCACCATTGCTTACCTGCGTACTGTATAGCTTCTAATATCATCAATCGCTTTCTTCTGTCGATGTCGTTCTTCAGCTGAAATCAAAGGTTAGTATAAGGGATTTCATTTCCTATGGCTAGGCTCTATCGCACGATCTTAGATATGAAATAAAGGTAACATCCTAAATGTCCTGAAGCTTTCTGTTTATAGATGTGGTGCACAACACACCGATAAACAAGACTCGACTAGACACGGTCTGTAGACACTCCAAGGACGAACTGCTCTGATACCACTTTTGTCACGACCCAACCCTATGGGCCATGACTAGTGCCCGAACTGGGCACCCGTATACGAACCTGTTACATATAATCAAACTGAATCTATGAGTAGTATGGAAACTTGCAGAAGAACTCCAACGGTTCATAACGTCGCCATATATGTATATTCAGATAAACTGTCTCCCGAGGAGTCACCACTAATCAAAACATAATACGGTACGCAAGCCGACAAGGCTGCCATTACATGTCAATACCATACGCAAGCCGACAAGGCTGCCACTACAGACGAACATATCCATAGCACATCATATAGACCCAGGTGAACAAAACTTATACACAACCCACACATATGTCTACAGACCTCTAAGAGTATCAATAGCGAAATATAACGAGACAGGACCCCGCCGTACCCCTAGATAAACATATACATACATATTATAGGATTTGTACCAAAATTCTAGACTCCGGAACAACGGAGCTCTCCAAGACGGTTGAGTGAAAGTCCTATGCTGAAGGATCGCCAAACCGACTATCTGTACCTGCGGGCATGAAACGCAGCCCCCCGAATAAAGGGGGTCAGTACGGAATATGTACTGAGTATATAAAGCATGAAATACAGTAAAGAGGATCGTAACTGAAATAGAGATTACCAGAAACAAGTATGACTTTTAAAACATCAATACACTTGCCTTATGAAATGAGAATCATGCATATCAATATCATATATCATATATAACGTGTCCCGACCCTCTAGTAAGGGACTCGGTGAATAAGGTCGCCACATACCATCCTTGGCGCCATAATCACATCATCACACCATCACATCATCACACCATCATATCGTCACATCATATATATATATATATATATATATATAATGTGTCCCGGCCCTCTAGTGAGGGACAAGGTAAACAATGCAGTGAAACTGTGCACGAAAACATGTCCTGGCCCGGGACTCAGTGAAAGACATATTGAGGCACGCACGAGCAGAGTAGTGAGCAACCATATCCAAATTAAATCATATCTGAGACTCAATGGAATAATCAAACGAACCATCATGTGCAAATCAAGAGAATAGTCATATCAAATACCTTTTGAATGTCACTGTGAATTATATCAAAATAGAACTCTGGAACCATATGTACGTATCAAAACATAATAAAGTAAGTTCTGGGAATCAAGAACATTAGCCATCCTAGTGGCTCTAAGAATGGGAATTTCTTTGGAAACCATATACACATCGTCTGTTCGTCTCATAAAGATCATGCCAAAAAGATGGAAGGGTTAACTTTACATACCTTAACTTGCATATCTAGGGATGTTCTTCAAATTCTTGTCTAAATATTACTTGAATTGCCTCCCAAAAGCAAACTGGCCAAGAGCTCAAAAATATTTATCCATGACCGTTCTTAGCTCCATCCAAGGTGAATGCTTAGCAAGTGAAAATATGGTGTCGTTTTGTTTTTTGGCTAACAGTGATGAAATATACGGTATAAATATACAACACCACCTGTAGTACTACCCATTAAGACAAAGTGCTGATTCATATGAAAATAACAACACGTGGCCAGCAAGAACTTATCTTTTGGGAGTTTAATTAATCCAACTTTATATTCTGCTGATGGAATGATTGAAAATTTTTGTTGTCTTTCTGGTGGGACAAAATCTGATCTTATGGCCCACTTAATGGATCCCATACATGGCCATAGTCGTATATTTTTATATTTACCAAGACACCTTGGGTACATAATATTCCTTATACGTATCCACTTTATTTCTTAATTACATCCCATTGTCTCCTACTACAATTGGTAGTTATGTTTTTGCTCCCAATTCACATAAATATTAATTACTTTTAACTTACTTTATATACTCATTATCCTAATCATGTCGTATAACATAATTTCCGTCCATAACAACGTTTACATAACCCACAAAATAGTCCAACAAACAGCCCATAAAATCAATACAAGTTCTAGCATGACTTAAGCTTTCCTTTCACAAATTCAATATCCACCAAATTGTATAAAGACCAAAACCATCTCTAGAGCATGTAGGAGGGAATAAACTTGACCTCAACAACTGGAAGGAAAACCTTGCTAGCAAGCTTGACCTCTTAAAATTCTTACTGGAAATTATAATTTTTCTTTCACAAAAAAATGGTGCTTAGCCGTGAGCTCCAAATGAGCTACAACCGTGAGGAACTTCTATTAATTTGCTTACTCAAAGTGTATAAGAATTGATAGCAGTGTTTTGCACTCCTCCAAGGATGAACGTTGCTTATTAAAATAGAAAGTGAAGTTGAAAGTTGCTGAGAATGTTTGGTCCTTTCCATGTTAACTTTCCGCTATGTAAAAAAATTGCTAGCCTAACTTTTAGCTCATTGCATCCAACATAGACACGTTAGCATACCACATGGATTTATTAGAAGCTTTCCATGTGAACGAAAATAATACGCATGCCAACCTTTAGCTTATCCACTAATTTAATAATTTATTCCTTATATCTACTACACTCTACATTACCGAAATACCCCATAATTAATTCTTGATCTCAATTCACTTAGATAATAATTATTTTCAACACACCTCATATACTCATTATCACAGTCACGAAATATGGTACTAATCCGTAGCCTCTTTTGGCACACACAAAATATTATTCTCAACCACCGTGGTCACACTTGTTAAGTCCTAAATTATTTTGGGACTTCATTCCTTGTATACCCCGAGCTTTTGATTTTTATCCTTGGGTACGATCGAATTCTCCGAGCTCGGGTAAATTTGCTCATGTTGGACAATTAAATTTTCTAGTCCAAAAATACGGGATATAATAGCTTGGACCGTATTCCATTCAAATAAATTTTGAACCTCGACGAAACTTATTTTCTTCGATTGGTTTAACTTCAAATCCTTACGATACCTGCGTACCATCACTTTAACCACCTATAGGCTTGGGGGGATAACCTCGTGTCTGTTACTAATATCATTTAACTCGCACACTTTCCAACGCATGAAAACATGGGATGTAACGTCCTTCCCCCCGTAGGAACATTCGTCCTCGAATGTTAAGCTAATCTTGCATTCCGAAGACTTCTTCAAGTGTTCTCTTATTGAATTATGTGCTTCACATACCTCTTTCGTCGGTCGATTCCCTTCAATTTATTATAACGCATTCCAGATCTCTAAATAACCATACCCGTAACATTTCCTCTTGCTCTTGTCTCTAGAGGTAATAATTCCACGTCGTTGTCTTTACTCCCTTCTTTATTTCGCAGTTGGTTGACAGTTGTATTGCAAGCTCTTCTGCTGAAATCTTACTCTCTCCCTGGTGCACTTAGTCGTAACTCGACTCCTTCTCCTCATAGTTACTCCCTTAAGATGTATCGTTCATTCCACTTTACCTCTTAATCTTTAAATGAGATCTTATAATGCGCAGACATCCCTCGTCGATTTATTAGACTTTACAATCCTTGGAGTATTTCACGCTTCTGGTAACTTGTAGACCTTTTTGCAGACGCTACGAATAAGAGGACATTTCCCAGGGTGTAACATTATTTTACTCCAATAATCTTGCATTGCTCTACTGTTACAGTCCGTATTCTGGAATCCTTAGCATCATGTGTCACTTTCTGACTTTCTTTTGAAGGTCTTTAATTATCACTTGTCTTTACTTTTTGATCTCGATCTTTAGGGTCAGCTATCAAATAACGCTAGGGTCCCCTTATATCATAACTTTACTGTCGTCCAGTAACCAGTAACCCGTTTGTTCTGATTGTCTCGGTTAAATCGTTTCGCAATTTCCTTTACCCTAACTGGCAATACCTTAGGCGTATTATCTCGTGTCGCTACTCTATTGTTTTACTCAAACTCTTCTATTATCCCTTTACTCAAATTTGCTCTTAGTTATCCTACCACACATCCTATTGTAATCTTTACACCAGTATGTGTAGGTGCTTAAGTCAGCCCAGTAAATACCTCGCGTTGCCTCGCTAGTCTTTATGCAGACCCTATATTCTTCTCTCATATCTTCCAACTGATATCAAGGCTCAACTATGGCTTTTGCCCTCAGTACTAATTATACCTCTGTAGTTTCGCCTCAACCCACCATATACCTTTCCTTGATGTACCCAAAATATCATAACCGCATTGCTATTACTGAATCCTTACTCTTATTATCAAGTACACACTTGGTTTCATTCTTAGCATACAAATATTCGTAGATTGCATAACTATTCTTGTACAATTTGTACAAAGCGCATCCAATCTTAGTCACAGTCTTTCTTTCTCCTGGTTTATTCTGCTCTACATATTTTATTGTACTAAAACTTGTTCGTAGCCTTTCTTGTCATACTCCTTTGCTACTTATATGTCACAATATCATTAGCCAATAACTCCGTTGCCAACATCTTAACCTCTAATCCAGTATAGCCTTGCTATCCTTTATAATGTCTTTTAAGTTTACTTGTTACCATTCTCTTGTCATATTCTTCATTTTTATAAGCATCCACTTCCTGATGTCATATTACCCAAGGTTTTTGCCAATAATTCTCAGCACTGTTTCGAATACCATCTTGGCTTCTATCCGTTTATCGCTGGCTTTCGGATCTTACTAACTTGTTTCAGCAAGGGATCTCACTTGAAGTTGAAGCATCCATATCAAATATATTGCAGCGTCAATCATTTCCATCTTACACTTGCACTTCTCTCACCTGCTTCCCCCCTTAGGGCGTACTTATACCATTATCTATTTATATTCCGCACTAAGTCCCTATTTCCAATCTCAAATTCACCCGATCCTTTTTCCAATTCACTTGGTATACTGTACCATACTCATGTCTTTCTTTATAATTTATAACTTTGATTATCCACATACTAAACCTTAATCAAAATCAGGAAGCGACGAGAACCTTTCGATATATAGTACAAAATCTTATCTGATAATTTGTACTCGAGTAATGCAATCAATGTAGCAACTCATCCAAGGCCACATTCCACTTACTCCAATCAACAATTAATTAACACTTATAATCGTTCCAAATTCTCAATTAGGTAACTCTTATATCCTGATGATAAGTGTCCCAAGCTTTCCTATAACACTATATTTACCCCAACGGATATCATCTGTTTCTTCTAATAAATTCACAATACATCAGTTGATTCGCAATTCCACAATCCCTGTCCTCTAAGGGTTTCACTATTTCTGAGGTGAAGTCACATACACGCAGTACTCCTTTATGCCTCATGCTCTTTCACCCTTGTTGTATACCCAACGCTAACTTCTAACTTACTCAAAATCATATCAAATTCGTTTTAATAGTGGTCTTGTTTTATCACGTTCTCGTCGTACTACACCTTAAGTTTGTAGCTATATATCTCCCTTTTATACTATACACATACTCAATTAATTACGTCTGTCTTGAGTGCTTCCTTTAGTATTCCTTTCATTTCCCCAGTCTATGTCCATCTTTTATTTTGTGAACGAGGAATCTCACGCTACTCATGTATCCTTCGGAAAACACTACTTCTACATAACCCCTTTCTCATTTTAAAAGTATATTCTGCTCATCCCTATTTGGTCTTTGCCATCCCAGTCATTTCTGGCACTCATTCTTCCTTCTCTTCCTGTGCTCGCTTTCACTTTCGTTACCACTTGATCTCTATTCTGAACTTTCCCTATAGGACTTTGTAAGTCTCACTTTTTTTTTGTTCTATATTTGCTTTTCCGTTTCACACTGGTCGCATCATATCCTTTAGTTACTTTCTTGCTAGGCTTTACTCATTTCTATAACAATCCTTATTGTATTCACATTACCTCCTGTTCGTAATCCATCCTATAACGTAATACTTCTTAACCTTATTCACGATCCTTACTATGTTTTAATTACACGCTGTGGACTAGGCGTACTTAACCCTTCACCCTTTCTGATCAATCTTATCCTTAATATCTCACAAACTGTCTTATTAATACCTTCATAATCTGTCGTAATTCTTCCTCCTCCGTACTTTTATCTCAATCATACTACTACTCCTTTTAACTGTAAACTCGTCGTAATTTATCCCTACTTATCAGTTCACAGCCCACAAGTTTGAGTTTTCCTTCCACAAATTCCATCTCCAATTAGTTGACTAAAATTAATAAAAGTGTCACCATGAAGCATTCTCCAATCACCACCAGAAGAAAAACTAGAATCCGACCAGCACCACGGGACTTCTAATGCTTGATTCGCATAGTTTACCTTCACATTCGTTCTTGGGTCATGAACGAACTATTTAGTTCACAAACTACTTACTGTATGCTTTGTACCTTTCAAATAAAAGTGAAACTTAATTGCTGGACATTTTCTCCCTTCAACGTGAGCCTTTTTCAAAGGCAAAATGTAGCTGGAAAGTATTCTGGTCCGTTCAAGTAAATTCCAAACTTTGCTGCTCACATATGCTTTTTCGAAATAAAATTTTCCAAATAAGAATGGTGCCCCTTACGAATGACATGAAGGGTATCTCTTAATGCTTTAGTCCAACATAATAAATTTTCCCTATTGGTATCGACTTTCAAGACATATTATGAACTTATATCTTATTCTCTTCTTTTTCTATTTCTGGAAAAATTTGGGCAGAGTTTCCTCTGTACTTCTTACTATCCCAAAACCTGCACGCAGGAAATACCAACAATGCCTCACAGGGCCAACATATATACGCATATATCATATCGTATCATAGCCACACAGGGCTCCCAATTTCCAGAAAAAGTATAACGGTGTCGGGACTTACCTCACATATCGCACCTCGAGACGACTGGATCCTTTAACGATCTGTCCAGTTATACCTTTCTATCTACCTTCTCTTTCATCCTCCAACTTTACATTTCAATCATGTTTCAATATTCTTACCTTATCCGACACGCCTCTTTCGCACCATTTCTTACCTGCGTACTGTATAGCTTCTAATATCATCAATCGCTTTCTTCTGTCGATGTCGTTCTTCAGCTGAAATCAAAGGTTAGTACAAGGGATTTCATTTCCTATGGCTAGGCTCTATCGCACGATCTTAGATATGAAAGAAAGGTAACATCCTAAATGTCCTGAAGCTTCCTGTTTATAGATGTGATGCACAACACACCGATAAACAAGACTCTACTAGACACGGTCTGTAGACACTCCAAGGACGAACTGCTCTGATACCACTTTTGTCACGACCCAACCCTATGGGCCATGACTAGTGCCCGAACTGGGCACCCGTATATGAACCTGTTACATATAATCAAACTGAATCTATGAGTAGTATGGAAACTTGCAGAAGAACTCCAACGGTTCATAACGTCGCCATATATGTATATTCAGATAAACTGTCTCCCGAGGAGTCACCACTAATCAAAACATAATATGGTACGCAAGCCGACAAGGCTGCCATTACATGTCAATACCATACGCAAGCCGACAAGGCTGCCACTACAGACGAACATATCCATAGCACATCATATAGACACAGCTGAAAAAAACTTATACACAACCCACACATATGTCTACAGACCTCTAAGAGTATCAATAGCGAAATATAACGGGACAGGGCCCCGCCGTACCCCTAGATAAACATATACATACATATTATAGGATTTGTACAAAAATTCTAGACTCCGGAACAACGGTGCTCTTCAAGATAGTTGAGTGAAAGTCCTATGCTGAAGGATCGCCAAACCGACTATCTGTACCTGCGGGCATGAAACGCAGCCCCCCGAATAAAGGGGGTCAGTACGGAATATGTACTGAGTATATAAAGCATGAAATACAGTAAAGAGGATCGTAACTGAAATAGAGATTACCAGAAACAAGTATGACTTTTAAAACATCAATACACTTGCCTTATGAAATGAGAATCATGCATATCAATATCATATATAATATATATAGCGTGTCCCGGCCCTCTAGTAAGGGACTCGGTGAATAAGGTCGCCACATACCATCCTTGGCGCCATAATCACATCATCACACCATCACATCAACACACCATTATATCGTCACATCATATATATATATATATATATATATATATATATATATATATATATATATAACGTGTCCCGACTCTCTAGTGAGGGACTCGGTGAAAAATGCAGTGAAACTGTGCACGAAAACATGTCCTGGCCCGGGACTGAGTGAAAGACATATTGAGACACGCACGAGCAGAGTAGTGAGCAACCATTTGCAAATTAAATCATATCTGAGACTCAATGGAATAATCAAACGAACCATCATGTGCAAATCAAGACAATAGTCATATCAAATACCTTTCGAATGTCACTGTGAATTATATCAAAATAGAACTCTGGAACCATATGTACGTATCAAAACATAATAAAGTAAGTTCTAGGAATCAAGAACATTAGCCATCCTAGTGGCTCTAAGAATAGGAATTTCTTTGGAAACCATATACACATCGTTTGTTCGTCTCATAAAGATCATGCCAAAAAGAAGGAAGGGTTAACTTTACATACCTTAACTTGCATATCTAGGGATGTTCATCAAATTCTTGTCAAAATTTTACTTGATTTGCCTCCCAAAAGCAAACTGGCCAAGAGCTCAAAAATATTTATCCATGGCCGTTCTTAGCTCCATCCAAGGTGAATGCTTAGCAAGTGAAAATATGGTGTCGTTTTTTTTTTGGCTAACAATGATGAAATATATGGTATAAATATACAACACCACCTGTAGTAATACCCATTAAGACAAAGTGCTGATTCATATGAAAATAACAACACGTGGCCAGCAAGAACTTATCTTTTGGGAGTTTAATTAATCCAACTTTTATATTCTGCTGATGGAAAGATTGAAAATTTTTGTTGTCTTTCTGGTGGGACAAAATCTGATCTTATGGCCCACTTAATGGATCCCATACATGGCCATAGTCATATATTTTTATATTTACCAAGACACCTTGGTTACATAATATTCCTTATACGTATCCACTTTATTTCTTAATTACATCCCATTGTTTCCTACTACAATTGGTAGTTAAGTTTTTGCTCCCAATTCACTTAAATATTAATCACTTTTAACTTACTTTATATACTCATTATCCTAATCATGTCGTATAACATAATTTCCGTCCATAACAACGTTTACATAACCCACAAAACAGTCCAACAAACAGCCTAAAATATCAATACAAGTTCTAGCATGACTTAAGCTTTCCTTTCACAAATTCAATATCCACCAAATTGTATAAAGAACAAAACCATCTCTAGAACATGTAGGAGGGAATAAACCTTACCTCAACAACTGGAAGGAAAACCTTGCTAGCAAGCTTGACCTCTTAAAATTCTTGCTGGAACTTATAATTTTTCTTTCACAAAAAAAATGGTGCTTAGCCGTGAGCTCCAAATGAGCTACAACCGTGAGCAACTTCTATTAATTTGCTTACTCAAAGTGTATAAGAATTGATAGCCACGTTTTGCACTCCTCCAAGGATGAACGTTGCTTATTAAAATAGAAAGTGAAGTTGAAAGTTGCTGAAAATGTTTGGTCCTTTCCATGTTAACTTTCCACTATGTAAACAAATTGCTAGCCTAACTTTTAGCTCATTGCATCCTACATAGACATGTTAGCATACCACATGGATTTATTAGAAGATTTCCATGTGAACGAAAATAATACACATGCCAACCTTTAGCTTATCCACTAATTTAATAATTTATTCCTTATATCTACTACACTCCACATTACCGAAATACCCCATAATTAATTCTTGATCTCAATTCACTTAGATAATAATTATTTTCAACACACCTCATATACTCATTATCACAGTCACGAAATATGGTACTACTCCGTAGCCTCTTTTGGCACACACAAAATATTATTCTCAACCACTGTGGTCACACTTGTTTAGTCCTAAATTATTTTGGGACTTCATTCCTTGTATACCTCGAGCTTTTGATTTTTATCCTTGGGTACGATCGAATTCTCCGGGCTCGGGTAAATTTTCTCATGTTGGACGATTAAATTTTCTAGTCCAAAAATACGGGATATAATAGCTTGGACCGTATTCCATTCAAATAAATTTTTAACCTCGACGAAACTTATTTTCTTCGATTGGTTTAACTTCAAATCCTTATGATACCTGCGTACCAGCACTTTAACCACCTATAGGCTTGGGGGGATAACCTCGTGTCCGTTACTAATATCATTTAACTCGCACACTTTCCAACGCATGAAAACACGGGATGTAACACGAACTTTCAACGTCATTTTCTCTATTTGGTGATCCTTAATAACGCGAAATTTTCTGGGGTGTAACATACATATTCTCCGTTTGGTGATCCTCTGGCTTAGGACTTCTGCTCAGCTGCTTGGAGAGCTCTATTGTTCCGGAGCTTGAGTCATTTTGGTACAGATCCATTTGACATAGACTTTGTTATACTCTTAGAGGTCTATAGACATATGTGGGTTGTATATATGGTTTGGTCAGCTAAACGGATATAGTTCATTTTGGATATTCCCGTGTATAGTGGCAGCCTTGTCGGCTTGCATGTTCTGTTATGTTTTGGTTAGCTGTGACTCCTCAGGTGATGAGTTTATTCTGATATATGACATTATGAGTTTACAGCATATTTTTGAAAATTTTCCATATTGTCCGAGTATCAGTCTGATTATAGCTAGCAGGTTCGTGTACGAGCGTCCAGCTCGGGCATTAGTCATGGTCCATCTGTTTGGCTCGTGACAAAAGTGGTATCAGAGCAGTTCAACATCGGAGTGTCTACAGACTGTCACACCCCAATCCTGATAGGGCATGATGGGCACCCGACCCTTACTTAGAGTCGAGCGAACCCGCTGGATCTCGTTATAATCATAATCTCACAGGACCCTTAAGTCATGAAATGAAATGCATAATGAAAGCTTTTCGAAAACATTCTTTTCGTCTTTCTCGAATCAAATAAAATCTGTAATCATCTGAATCTGTAAAGTAATGCATAATGACACATCGACTTAAATAGCCGTTTACAAGACTGGCATACTGTATACATGACTCTATCTGAAAAGTCTCTAACATAAATCAATATACCATAATACAGATACTCTGACTCGACAACACTCCGGAAAGAAATGGAGCTTGGCAATCCAGCTGGAACATCTTCTAGCAATATCCACTACTCATCTGTATACACCTGCATGGCATGAAACGTAGCGTCCACAAGAAGGGACGTCAGTACGAATAATGTACTGAGTATGTAAGGCATGAGTAACAACATAACATAGACATGAAAGTAACAAGGAATAAGAGAGGTAACCTGTACATCTGAATGCCTCGTGGGGCGGATGTCATGCATGCTTAGCCTTTTTAAAAAAACATTTTATACATATACATAGTACCATGCCCGGTTATTAAGGCTCGTTGTCATATATATAGTATCATGTCCGGCCATTAAGGCTCGGTGTCATATATATATATATTATCATGCCCGGCCATTAAGGCTCGGTGTTATCATTATTAGCCCGCGTCCGGGCCTCCCGCGTCCAGGGCAATATCATAACATGCCCACTGCAGTGGTGTGCACATCTACGTGCCTGCCCGGCCGACTATAGCGCGGCGCGGTGTGAGAAAATACATACATACATATCTATATATATATATATAAAGCATGCGTGAGAGCCAAGTAAAATCCATAAGTACATCGGAGTGACGTATGGTCGGTAACCTCCGATTATATTATGGAATAGTCATCGTCGCTTTGTCTCACCTTGAAGGAACAATTATTATAAGGTGAGACTATCAATGAAGAATAGCATTAAGACAAAACATAGAATAAGATCGCAAATCTCATACGGCATCAATTCATATACTTTGGAAAATTTAGAAATAAAGTCACCATCCATGAATAGATTGAGAAATCAATAAATAGCTCGACATTCTCATATCGTCATTGAAATCGTAAACTTGGAACCTTTAAACATAAGATCGTTCTCATCATAGTCATCATAATAATATTCTCATTTTTGACATCATCGTTGTCATGGAAAACATATCCATCGTCTTTATCATAAGAGCTCACATAATCACAAATTTTGGTTTGGAAAATACGAATATTTTGGAAATCATGCCTTGGAATCTTAGACTTTTTAACTTTTGATAACAAGGAAAATATGGAAACATTTATGAAATTATAACCTAGGGATAATGCCTTTGAAAGAAGGGACGAGCGTTAACATACCTGGAAGATAATTTCTCGACTTCCAACTTACTTCCTGTCTTGCAATTCACTTAAGACTATTCGTCGCCTCGTAATCTACATATATAACCATTCATACCATTGTTAGGCTCGTCATCATGCTCGTCTCAAAACTTTAATTAAAATTCTTCTAAATTCTGTCGAAATTCGGGCAGCATCTCCCCTGTTTATATGCCTAGCTCGAAATCATAATATCAACAACCAATCAACAACAACAATACCAACATCATCAATACCATTATCCATGCCAATATATCTCCTAAAACATCCCACACGATGTTTTCTAAATTCCTCAACTAACCAACTTGTGATACGACTATTTAATAACTTTATTTCCGTAAAGAAGCCGAAATTAATACCAGTAATAACAACAACAATACCCTAAAAAATCTACAAGATAATTATATATCTTTTCACCCAAAATTCTCGTCAAACTCAATCCATAAATCAACAACATCAACACAACAAACTATAACCTCGATTCTTCCAAATATTCCTTAAACACAGTTGATAAAGAGAGAGATTCAATGATTCATACCTTATATTCACTAAAGTAGAAAAATCTTCAATATCCACTTGTTTCCAAGCTTATTCCAACACAAAACGAATTTATAATTGCATCTATGCGTTACCCGGACTTCGATTAATACTTCGTCGCTTGAATTTCACTCAAAATTCCCACATTTAGGTGAGATTTAAGGGCCCTTTTTGTGGCTGAATTTTCTGGAAATTTTAAGAGCTTTGTATGACCAAAAAAGAGGGATTTTGACCCTTTTATTAGTGGCAAAGTCGGCAGGACTGTAGCAGTACTGTAGTAGTACTGTAGCAGCCCTGTTTCTGCATCGACAGTTCAGTTTGTAACGTTCTTAATTCTCTACTCCGATGTCGTATTGACGACCGGTTTGTTGAATTACAAACTAGACTCGACGAACTTCATTTTAGGCTTTTGTTTCACCTTAAAACTCCAAATATACATGGAGATATGCCCCTCCAAAGGTGACTAAAAAATTTCCCAACATTTCTCAAATTTTCGTCGAACTTATTTTCTTCAATTTGCTTGATCTCGAAATCTTCCGAAACTCCCCATACATGATATTTATCATTTATTATACTTGATAATGGCCATGTTCTTGTGTTTCAAAATAGTCTTTACCGGTTACGACTTATGAGATCATAATCATCCTTTACTTCATTGTTACATACTTTCCATGGCTTGTACCTTCCAAAACATCATGGGACATCTCCGATACTTCGTTACTACGGTGATGTACATGTCATGGTCATGCTCTGAAAGTGCGGGGTGTAACATCCTCACCCCTTCAAAAACATTCGTCCTCGAATGTTGAGGTAGAGTTCGCTCTGAGGTAGATATCAACGTTCTTACCTGTATTTGTCGGTATTTACTTTACTGACTTGCAGTCTTACTTGCTCATTAAAACTGAACTTATTCGAGTTATGCAGTTTATCCTTCCTCTTTTGTAGCCAAATTTTATGCCTGCACTCAAGGTCATCCCTTTTCTTATTATTTGTCTATCTACTAACTCTTCATGCTTTATTGCTTTCATTGTCTCTTCAGTCTTCGTTGTTTACATTCTTGTATGCCCTTTCATGTCGTGCTTACCACATACCTTTATCCAATTTTGATCTCATCTTCTCTTTTTTTTATTCAGGAATTCTGGTTCTCTTCGGTCCCCACGTATCTTTCTTACATTTTTATAGATGTCCCAGGCCTTTGTCTTCTTGGAGTTGACTTATTCTTATTCTTACTTCCTTAAAGATAACCTCAAGACTGATCACATTTAGCATCCTTTGCTTGTTATAGCAGTCGAATGAATCTTTGCGGTACTTTATCTTTAAACTAATTTAACGCCGAAATGTCTCGCTTAATTTCTCTTTCCTTCAATTGGACTTCTAGCACTTGGCTAACTAACGACAATTCGTGTACTTATATTAAAAATATCTCAAATCTCTCCTTTAATGATTCATTTTCTTCAATTTACTCTTAAAGTTTCTGATCCTTAGTTCGGCTAATAAATTAGGAGTGAATTCAGAAATTTGTCGAAAAATAACCAAGATTCTTAGTCATGTGGCGAATTCGGATCTTTTTCATTCTTTCTTTTGTCTGTACCCTTCATTTGTTCCTTTTCCAATAAGAGCCATCATGTTGCTTCATCTATGAGGTTTCATTGTCACCCGATTGTTCTAATCAAACGCGATATCCTTTAATAATTCCCTTTGGGGTTCACTTTCTACTTTTAACCTTTGCCTGACTCTCCTTTAATAAGTCTTTCCCATAGTCTGACGCACTTCTCTATCAATTTGGTTTATTAATCATGCAGATCTCTTAATTCCTTAAATGTCCATCTCCTTTAGTTATATCCTTGTATCCTTTTCCTGCGACCTTGTCTTCACGACTTCACCTTCCGTTGACTTAGTTCTTCCTTTTTCACAGCCCTCTATTTCTCTACTAATTGGAAACTTTCTTATTTAGCTGCGGCCCTTTTCCCTGATTGCTTCTCTAGTGCTACTTTAGATTATCCTCTTGGTACTAATCAATTTTACATGCGTATCATCTCATCTCCTTTTTAATTCTCGGACTCCTTACTTCCTTGCTTTGTCATCATAGTTCCACCTATGGTAACACCCAGATGGTTTGTCATAGCATTTACTTGCTAATGGCTTATTATTCTAATTAATTACTTTACTTCAGATTACTCATCCAATGCATCAAAAATACTATAGCCAAGGGATTTATATTCGAATGGGACTCGATTCGACCCATACAACAATCCTCAACACCATTCCTTATACACTTGTATACAATATTTTCTTTTCATCGTTGTTATCCCCTATCACAAGATTATACTTAGAACATACTAATCCACTATTCAAAATATTTTCAAATCTTTGTTTGAATTTTCCTCCAATTTCTTCTCCTCTAATCTTAACATCATTACAAAATAGCTCATAAGTCGGAGACTAAAATAAAATTTTAATTAATCACAACTTCCTTTCAATACGAATGTGCTTCCCTTTTTAAGTCCTTGGCTCTCCTATATTAGCGGCTAATTGAGACTTAACTAGCTTCCGTTACTCTTCAAATATTTATTGTCACCTCCACACTATTTTACTAGCCATTTTATCAAGACGATTATTTATATGGTCCTATGACATATACTCTCACGATTTGATATAAACGGTGACTTATAATTTCCCGACGCAGGAGATATTTTCAAATTTCAGGTAGTACTACTATCGTTCTATCCATAGGCATATTGTCTTTCTTTCTTTTGGCGATCATTGAGATTCCTATAAATATTCTTCTTTTAAAACTCTCATCTCTTCCAACGCTGCGATTTTTCTTTAGTAATCCCGTCTGTCCTTGATACTTATTCTTGATTTTCTAAACCTTTATTATCTTGTCATGCCTCCGTTCCCATGTCTGTCTCATAATATACATGCATTTAGTCTATTTCCACTTTTCTTTAGCGCATTCTTGCTTTATTAGTCCATTTCAAATTTTGACTCCTTCAAACCAGTACATTTCATTCTTCTGCACTTGGAATTATTCTAATTCATCTAAGAAGGTTCTCATATACCAGTAGCATTCGAGTATTGACCGTCTTTGGTAGTCAATTGGCTGAGCATAGCGATCCCTCAACTCTCCTAGTCCATATAATGCCAAAGTTACCATCATCGCATGGTTTGACTTATTTCTCTTTTGCTAGTTGAATTCCTGTATCAAGTCGAATGTCCATACATTTTGGACACAATTAAAATCACTTCCTTCCTTCATGTCTAATAGTCCCTTAGGTTAATGAATCCATGGTGGCATTAGAATTCGTTAGGCCCCTTATAGAATGCCCGACTATACCATGCTCCTCCAGTCGTAAAAGGGTACATTACATTTATTCATACGTGTGTACCATTATTGGTCTGGTCCGGAAAAGAAAAAAAAAATTGTACAGGATTCCGTTTTTCTTCCGCGATGCGGAAGGAAAGCGCAATATCCTGAAGCCTTCTGTACAGGCCTCCGCTTTTCCTCCGCGATACAGACGAAAAAGCGGGAAGTTCTGAGGCCTTCCACTTTCCTTCCGCGATGCGGACGGAAAGCGCAATGTCCTGAGGCTTTCTGCGCAGAACTCTGTTTTCCTTCCGCAGTAATGTTCTGAGGCTGATTTTGATTGAGAAATCAAGGATCTGATTCTTGGCCATTCGGGTTGACATATGGTGGTTAACCCCCGAATAGTTTATGGAATTCATATCGAGTCCAAAGAAATAATCGATGACGATGAGTGAAATAATGTCTTAAAACCAATCAAACAACAAAACCTTAAGATTGAAAATACAAGCATAAGAATGAAGTGGAATTTGTTATGAAACGCTCGTGTTTATGTACTAATTGGATTTATGCCAAATAAAGAGGGAAACAAACACCTTACACACCTTATCCGTCCAGCCGCCACATAAAGAGTTCCTTACATCGAAGCTTGCCTTTCACCCGAGCCTATATATCGAGACATATATCATTAATCATACTTTCATCGCATTTCCATCAACTTATAAGTACTCATAGACATCCTTTCCTTAATATAGCTCATAGTGTCCCAATCCTTCGAAATCTTGGATGCTACTCATCCCAGTTCCTTAACTACTAATCATTTTTCCCTCCAAGATTTCTCCCTTGAATTAAATTAAGATCATTCTAAAACGTTTCTTTGAAAACATCGCATAGTTGTTCCTTCAACCATGACTTACCAAATGGCTGATGGTCATATTTTCCCTTTTTCTCTTTCTCTATAGACATGCAAACAATTCAATTTGCAAAATTTCGGCAGAGTTTCCCCTATAATTCATACTACCTCATTCCTGCACACAGCCCAGAAAACACATCCAATGCTTCATAGATCAATCACAAATACCCATAATATCTTACTCAAGTTCTTATATCAATGTTTATCCATATTAACAAAACATGAAACATACCTTTCGAATGAACAACTTCAATTTTAAACAATTATCTCGTAGCGACATAATCAACTGCTTATCCATGATCAAAGCATTTGGGATTCGAATCAGGGACATCATATCCTATGATTTAGCTCTATGGCATGATCTAAGATAAGAAAGAAGGTCAATGGTTCCTAAATGTCCTGCAGCCTCTTGTTTATAAGTGTGGCGCGCTTCACATCCATAAACAAGAATCTACTGGACACGACTTTGCAGACAACCCCTAGGACGAATTTCTCTGATACCAATTTGTCACACCCCAATCCTGATAGGGCATGATGGGCACCCGACCCTTACTTAGAGCTAAGCGAACCCGCTGGATCTCGTTATAATCATAATCTCATAGGACTCTTAAGTCATGAAATGAAATGCATAATGAAAGCTTTTCGAAAACATTCTTTTCGTCTTTCTCGAATCAAATAAAATATGTAATCATATGAATCTGTAAAGTAATACATAATGACACATCGACTTAAATAGCCGCTTACAAGACTGGCATACTGTATACATGACTCTGTCTGCAAAGTCTCAAACATAAATCAATATACCATAATACATATACTCTGACTCGGCAACACTCCGGAAAGAAATGGAGCTCGCCAATCCAGCTGGAACATCTTCTAGCAATATCCACTACTCATCTGTATACATCTGCGTGGCATGAAATGCAGCGTCCACAACAAGGGACGTTAGAACTAATAATGTACTGAGTACGTAAGGCATGAGTAACAACATAACATAGACATGAAAGTAACAAGGAATAAGAGAGGTAACCTGTACATTTGAATGCCTCGTGGGGCAGATGTCATGCATGCTTAGCCTTTTTAAAAGAACATTTTATACATATACATAGTACCATGCCCGGCCATTAAGGCTCGTTGTCATATATATAGTATCATGCCCGGCCATTAAAGCTCGGTGTCATATATACAGTATCATGCCCGGCCATTAAGGCTCGATGTTATCATCATTAGCCCGCGTCCGGGGCAATATCATAACATGCCCACTGCAGTGGTGTGCACATCTACGTGGCTGCCCGGCCGACTATAGCGCGGCGCGGTATGAGAAAATACATACACACACACACACACACACACACACATATATATATATATATATATATATATATAAAGCATGCATGAGAGACAAGTAAAACCCATAAGTATATCGGAGTGACGTAAGGTCGGTAACCTCCAATTATATTATGGAATAGTCATCGTCGCTTTGTCTCACCTTGAAGGAACAATTATTATAAGGTTAGACCATCAATGAAGAATAGCATTAAGACAAAACATAGAATAAGATCGTAAATCTCATAAGGCATCAATTCATATACTTTGGAAGATTTCGAAATAATGTCACCATCCATGAATAGATTGAGAAATCAATAAATAGCTCGACATTCTCATATCGTCATTGAAATTGTAAACTTGGAAACTTTAAACATAAGATCCTTCTCATCATAGTCATCGTAATAATATTCTCATTTTTGACATCATCGTTGTCATGGAAAACATATCCATCGTCTTTATCCTAAAAGCTCACATAATCACAAATTTTGGTTTGGAAAATACGAATATTATGGAAAACACTTATGGTTTATCAGGAAGGAAATCATGCCTTGGAATCTTAGACTTTTTAACTTTTGATGACAAGGAAAATATGGAAACATTTATGAAATTATAACCTAGGGATCATGCCTTTGAAAGAAAGGGACAAGCGTTAACATACCTGGAAGATAATTTCTCGACTTCCAACATACTTCCTGTCTTACAATTCACTTAAGACTATTCGTCGCCTCGTAATCTATATATATAACCATTCATACCATTGTTAGGCTCGTCATCATGCTCGTCTCAAAACTTTAATTAAAATCCTTCTAAATTCTGTCGAAATTCGGGCAGCATCTCCCCTGTTTATATGCCTAGCTCGAAATCATAATATCACCAACCAATCAACAACAACAATACCAACATCATCAATACCATTATCCATGCCAATATATCTCCTAAAACATCCCACACGATGTTTTCTAAATTCCTCAACTAACCAACTTGTGATACGACTATTTAATAACTTTATTTCCGTAAAGAAGCCGAAATTAATACCAGTAATAACAACAACAATACCCTCAAAAATCTACAAGATAATTATATATATTTTCACCCAAAATTCTCGTCAAACTCAATCCATAAATCAACAACATCAACACAACAAACTATAACCTCTATTCTTGCAAATATTCCTTAAACAAAGTTGATAAAGAGAGAGATTCAATGATTCATACCTTATATTCGCTAAAGTAGCAAAATATTCAATATCCACTTATTTCCAAGCTCATTCCAACACAAAATGAATTTATAATTACGTCTACGCGTTACCCGGACTTCGATTAATACTTCGTCGCTTGAATTTCACTCAAAATTCCCACATTTAGGTGAGATTTAAGGGCCCTTTTTGTGGCTGAATTTTCTGGAAATTTTCAGAGCTTTGTATGACCAAAAAAGAGGGATTTTGACCCTTTTATAAGTGGCAAAGTCGGCAGTACTGTAGTAGTACTGTAGCAGCCCTGTTTCTGCATCGACAGATCAGTTTGTAACGTTCATAATTCTCTACTCCGATGTCCTATTGACGAGCGGTTTGTTGAATTAGAAACGAGACTCGACGAACTACATGGAGATATTCCCCTCCAAAGTTGACTAAAAATTTGCCCAACGTTTCTCAAATTTTCGTCGAACTTATTTTCTTCAATTTGCTTGATCTCGAAATCTTCCAAAACTCTCCATACATGATATTTATCATTTATTATACTTGATAATGTCCATGTTCTTGTGTTTCAAAATATTCTTTCCCGATTACGACTTACGAGATCATAATCATCATTTACTTCGTTGTTACATACTTTCCATGGCTTTTACCTTCCAAAACATCATGGGACATCTCCGATACTTCGTTACTACGGTGATGTACATGTCATGATCATGCTCTGAAACTGCGGGGTGTAACACAGACCGTGTCTATAGAGTCTTGTTTATCGGTGTGTGGTGCACCACATCTATAAACAGGAAGCTAAAGGACATTTGGGATGTTATCTTTCCTTCTTACTCTAGATCGTGTGATAGAGCTATATTATCAGGATAATCCCTCCTTAACAAATTGTTGTGTCTCAGCTATGCCTCCAAAGAAAGCGACAGCTTCCCAGAAGAGCAAATCAGTAGCAGAAGACACTAGTCAGACTCGAAGAGTTACTAGGACCTATGCCTAGTCTATGCCTGAGATGGTAGTCCAGTCAGCGAGCTCTGCTACACCGTCACCTCCAGAGGATCTTAGAGCAGCAGCAACTCCATTTCAAGGGGTAGCACCGCCGCCAACTCCCGGGGCCCCAGTACATAATCCTCCAACTCCTCAGCCAGGGGCGGAGGATAGGGCAATGAGAGATGCAATCCAGTTGCTGACCAGATTAGTGGCAGGGTATGCTCGTAGGCATGGACCATGAGTTGTCCATGCAGATAGGTCTGATAGTTTAAGGGTTCATGACTTTTTGAATTGTAATCCTCTAGTGTTTTTTGGGTCAAAGACCGAGGATGATCCACAAGAGTTTATTCGGCAGATGCCGTGTACATTAAGGATAATGAGAGCTTCTGAGACTGAGTCTATTGAGTTGACTTCATATCTATTGCGTGGTGTAGCCGTTAATTGGTATGAATCTTGGGAGTTATCCAGGGGCAAGGATGATCCTCCAGTTGTATTGGATTAGTTTATGGAGGCCTTCCTTGGCCACTTCCCGCCTCTAGAGATGAGGCGAGCTAGAGTTGATAGATTCTTACATTTGAGGCATAATGGTAGGAGCGTTTGAGAGTATAATCTTGAGTTTGATTCGTTGGTTAGATATACACCAACTATTGTAGCTGATATGGCAGATAGAGTGCATCATTATGTGGTGGCACTAGATCGCTATTTGATCGATGGTTGTATGGCAGTGGCTCTTCAGCCAGGTATGGATATTGCTCGGGTACAACCATACGCACAGGGTATTCAGGAGCCAGTCAGAGCTCCAGGGCTTCAAGTTAGCAAATGAACAGGGGTTCGAGTTAGTCGAGGCCGCCTTTGCCTCGGTGCTCTCAGTGTGGTAGGCACCATCTTGGGGAATGTCATCTAGCAACAGGTACTTGTTTTTCTTTTGGCCGTCAAGTCCATATGATGAGACAGTGTCCCTATAGAGGTGGTCATTGTGGTATGGCTCAGCCTACTGGGTCGGTTGCTGGTTCTTCTTCTTCTTCTTCTTCTATAGCCATGCGCCCTACGGGGCAGGGTATTCAGACACCAGCAGGCCGTGGTGGAGGTCATGGTGGAGCTTCCAGTTCTAGCGATCCTTCGAATCGCATATATGCTTTGGCTAGTAGGTAGGATCAGGAGGCGTCGCCGAATGTTACCACAGGTAACTTATCGATTTTCTCCCGGGACATATATGCTTTGATAGATTCAGGTTCCACCTTATCATATATATCCCCCTTCGTTGCTAGTAGAAACGGAATAGAACTCGAGTTAAAATAACGATTTGGGGTAGCTACACCGGAAAGGAGTCGAGTAAAGGAATAAGGCACCAATGTTAGAAGGTGTGGTAGATACGAGTAGATGAGATTTGAAAGTACCTACGGAAAAGAAGCGTGGCGAGTAATTTGAGAGAAGGTTACCGGATAATTTGTATTAATAGTGTAAGTAAATCAAGGATTCATGGACCGAAAAGTAAAAAGCGGGTTAGAAAGTAAGTAAACAATGAATTTGAGGTATTTGACGAGGACTAGATTTTAGAATGCATAATGTTTGCTAAGGATATATTGGGGTAGCGTCGATATTATTTATATAAGTACCCTAAGAGGTTGTAGCGCGCCTTCAACAAATATGGTTAAGTTTACGACAAGGTCAACAAATAGAATGATGGGAAGACTCCGAGGAAAGGAAAGGCTTAGTGCCCTCGCTATGCTAGGTAGTGAGAACAACAAGGGTACAAATTGACACTGTTATGAGAAAAGACATAGCAAACTTCATAATAAAACGAAAGATAGATATCAGGAGTGCAGTAAGTTATGGAAAGTCACTGAGATTCCAATTCGGGGATGAGAAACCACCAACATAGATGACCACGTTTACCGCGGAAGTTTAATTCAGTTAGGGAAACTACCAGCAGGCCTATTGATTTAGCCTATTTCCTGTCCATTAGGACTACTTGTACAGCTGGGGACTCTATAAATCCTATGTCTGGAGGAATAGTATAATGTGTCCATTGCTTATGCCTATTATTCAGACCAGGGGAGCGTAGATTATAGCTCACCCCAGAAAGATCTAAAGACTCAGATAAGTCTTGCGTAAACCGAGCATATCATTAGATACTTGAGGGTACACCACGAGTTGGTGTGGCAGATTTCGGAGGTGACCTAGATGACCCCTAACATTTATTGAGATCATTACTTCAATATTCAGATGAATCCATACAAGATTAGAAGTCAGGTTTGTTTATTAATAGCAAGTAGGGGAAGGATCTAAGGTTCCCAGCATCGACACGAATTTCCCCACCTATGTCAAACTAGGTACTCTGGGAAATACCATCTCAGAAGAACGCAGTGATATATATAACGTCTTATGAGAGGGTTAAGGGCTAAGACGAAGTGAACAGTACATCTCAAAGGAATGACTTATGAAAGAAAAAGGAGTCGAGTTATGACTAGGTGTTCTAATATACAAGATATAAGAGAAAGAAGATAACGAAAAGAATTGAGGAAGGCAAGTTCGTGGAATTCACATTAACACCCTCCACCAGATTTTGGGTAACGACTTGAGTTAAGCTGACATTCGAGGGCGAATGATCCTAAGGGTGGGGGGGGGGGGGGGGGGGGGGAGGATGTTACAACTCGTATTTTTAGAGGAACGTTCACCAAGCCTGAGTACAAGCACGTGGAATTTTGATCAAGAAGGTTAACCTTCAGAATTACGGAACGACACAAGTATTAAGCATAATTGTGGATAAACGGATACATGAGATTGTATGCACCTATATTATGGTTATGATGGTTTTAGATCATGTATAAGAAGTGTCGGAAGAATTGGAGGTCGATCGGGTGAAGAACGAAAATCGGGTCGGACTGGGCAGAATTGCCCTACGCGTACGCGACAGAGCCTCGCGTTCGCTATGGCCAGGAAAATGCTAGACCATTGTGTTAGCGAGAGTCCCTCGCGTTCGCGAATGCCACTTTTTAAGGCGGTTCCACCGACTTTTGCACCCTATATAAAGGGTAAAACCCCTCCTTTTCGTCAGATTTTTCTTAAGAGAGCTTAGGAAATAGTTGAGGGGCGAGGATACCACAAAATTGAGTGAATTTCAAGTGACGGAGTGTAGTTTAGATTCGGATGGTGCGCAGTTGTGATTGTGGTATTGTTTTGCGGTGGACTTCGGTTTGGATTCTAGGCGAACACTGAAGATATTGCTGTTTTGTTATGTCCCGTGTTTTTCGTATGATTGAAAATCGCGAAATAATTACGACTTGTGTGTTGTAAGGATATGATTTGATTTTTGTGAATATGACTATGTTGGTTATGGAATCTTTAATATTAAGACATCGGGGAAGGCCGAGGGTAAATTTGGAATTTCGGAAATTAGTTTCGGGAATTACAAAACGGGTCGTTTTATGAATTGGGCCAAGAAAAATATAACACAAATGAGGCCCAAGAATTCTTGAAGGGGCCGGCCAAAGGCCAAAGCCCAACCCATTTTTAATGTCATGTGTTGAGCACATGACTTATACAATTGGATATATATCACTTCACACTTAGAATTTATCAAGAAAAAAATCACATTTCCACTTTGACTCAAAAGAGAGCTCTCGGCCGAAGGAGAGAAAAGGAGAAAGAAAGATTTTCCAAGCTTTGTTGTTAAGCAAAAATTCTTGTTCTTCCCATAGTTGTGAAGTACTCAAGGCCCTCTTCAACGGGGTATAATTAGTTTGGCACAAGAACCTCGTTTGCGACAAGTCGGAAATTCAAGAAAAGGTAAGAATTTTGCCCCTCTAATGTTATAGAATTGGTATGAATGTGTTAATGATTGAGAATAGACGAGAATTTCGTAGTTTTGATGTGTGTGCGAAACCGTGGGTGTATGTATACTTGGTGTTGTGGCCGTGTGCCCTAGGAGGAAGAAGGAATATGAATTTGATCTTGTTTAGTTGGCATAATGTGTTGTTGTGATCCTTGTGTCGTAAATGATTGATTGATGAATTAAATTGGCGTTGGGAAAATGATTTTGGATATTATCGGAAAGAGTATACCTTTGGTATCATTATGTATATCATTGTATATTTAGGGTGCTAGAGACTTTAAATATGAATTTATAATGATGTTAATGAATTCGGAATGAAACGACGTGAGTTAGAATGTTCGTCGTGAATTGTTGATGTTTTGAAGAATTATGGAAAGTAATGGACTTTGGGGAAATTTCGTGTTTGGCTTGGATTGTAGTTAGGATGTGATTGTATAAGTTTGAATGAGGAAATGAATACAATTATGTAGATATAGAATTGGGGTTTTGGAAGTTTGAATGAAAGTTGCCAACTTAAGTAATAAAGTTGAACTTTGAACCTAGAGTGGTTTGATTATTGCTTGTGTTGTTTGTTGATGTGTGGGCTGTTGTTATTGATATATTTTGAGCCGAGCTAAGTCTCGGGGATGTCTGATTTATAGGGGAAATGCTGCCGAAATTTCGGTATGCAAAAATGAAGTTAATGGCATTTTTAGCCTAAAAATCTCAATTGGTAACTTTGGCCATTTGCAGATTTCAGGCGAAACGGGACTGGACTTTTGGGAGAGCATACGACATATGTGAGGTATGTAAAGTTCCCTACTCCTTCATTTGGCATGTCCTAGTATCCTAGGCGAATATTGGAACTTCCGGAGCATTTCTGCTCCTCGAAACCCGATCCACAGAAAAGTTACTATTCATTCAATTCAATTGAAGGCTAAGGGCTCTATTTTGGCTAGAATGCCACCACTCGTCCGAAACCTACCAAAATGTGGTCGGGTAACCTAGAAACGATTATGTGTGACCTTTGGCATATAAATGTTTGTAAAAATATGTTCGCCACCTCACTTTGACTCGAGGTGGGCCCGCTACCCCGAAACGCCCCATTTCTCTCATTGGGCTATCTTTGTGAATAGAGTTGGATATACTACTTCTGATTTTTGGAACTTCCTCCTACGGGGTATGTTTTGAACATTACGATGCGCCAAGTTATGTTTTGAACTATACGTACTATTTTGGAAACGTTTTGTGAAATGAAACCTTATATCGACTAAGTATTCGATTATTTTGTACTATGGAACGATTTGTGAAACTATTATGTTTTGAAGACTATTTTGAAGTATGATTTGCATTGGTTTGCTCACGACTCCGCTCGTGCCTTATTATGACTTCGTTCACCGGTTCCCGGGCCGGTTTTGATTCGTGCGCCTTATGACAAATTCGGCCGTATGCTGTGTTACGGTTCCCGAGGCTTCGCCATAGGGCCGGGTTCCGTTTGGAGTTATGCTGTGATATGGCTCGTGATGCGATACGCTCACCTATGATTATGTTTGTGTTCGGGGATGTACGGAGATTTGAAACCTTCTGGTGTTATGCTGTGTGTGGCGACCACGTTCTTGAGCTTTGCATGATTTTCGCCTGCATTATGTATATGTATATGATTTGATACAGATTTTGACGCTCCGGTTTGTTCTCTACTTTGTCTTTTGATTTGCTTTCAGTTTGGTTCATATATCTGTACTCCGTGCTTTACATACTCAGTACATATTTCGTACTGACCCCTCTCTTTGGGGGGGCTGCGTTTCATGCCCGCAGGTACAGAAGCTCGTTTGGGAGATCCTCTGGTTTAGGCTACTCATTCTGCTGTGTTGAAGCGGTCCCCTTGATCTGGAGCCTAACTTTTGGTACATACCCCCCTGTTGTGTGTGCATTCTGTACATTTGACTATTTGGGTACGGCGGGGCCCTGTCTCGCCATCTGTCTTTGTTTTGAGTTCGTAGAGGCCTGTAGTCATATATGTGGGGCGAGGGTCCTATGTATGTTTGTTCGATTTTGTTTTTTGGTCTTAAAGCGGTCTGTTTGTTATGATGGCCCTAAATGGCCCTTATGCTTATATTTGCGCTTTTGACCGGCGATGGCCATTCCGCCGCTCAGTTTGTATTTGATATGACACTCTGATTTGTGCGACCGCTTAAGACATATTTTGATATAACCTATGTTTGCTATGATTTTGTAAAATTCTGAAATAAGTTTGGATTTGGTATCGAATATGCGATTTGGTCTGGGTGCCCAGGTAGGGTGCCAGTCGCGGCCCACGGGGCTGGGTCGTGACAAAAGTGGTATCAGAGCAGTTTGTCCTCGGAATGTCTACAGGCCGTGTCTCGTAGAGTCTTGTTTATCGATGTGTTGTGCACCACATCTATAAACAGGAAGCTACAGGGCATTTAGGATGTTACCTTCTTTGGAATCTTAGATCGTGCGATAGAGCCAGCTATAGGAAGTGAATTCCCCTTTTTTCTCTAACCCTTGATTGCAGCTGGAGAGTGGTGTCGACGTAAGACAATGACTGCTGATATTGGAAGCTATATAATGATCTGGTAAGAAATGTTACGAAAGACGTATGCTGGGTAAGGTATTCTGAAGTACGATTAAGACATAAAGTCAAGCAGCGAAAAGAGAAATAAATACGAAAAGTGTAGCTGGAGCAGTCGAGTTGGGCATGTGAGGTAAGCCTCGGCATATTTATATTTTGTTTGAAATTGTTAGCCCGTGTGGCTATGAGGTGATATGATGTGATATGTATGTACGTATATGTGGTGGCCCTGTGAGGCCCGGTTGGTATTTCCTGTGTACAGGTTTTGGGATAGTAAAAAATATAGAGGAACCTCTGCCCAAATTTTTCTAGAAATATGAAAAGGGAAATGGGATATAAATTTTTAACCTGTCTTGAAGGTCGATACCATTATGATAAACCTATTATGGTGGATTTAAAGGTACCCTCCGTGTTATTTGTAAGGAACATTACCTTTAGCGGGGAAAATTTTATCTCAAGTAAATATGTACGAGTAGTAGATTCGTAATTTATTTGGAGGGACCAGAAATGTGTTCTAACCCCATTTTGTTTTAGCACAACCCATGTGAAGGGTAAAAATGTCCGACGAGCAAGGTTCCTCAAACTGAAAGAATACAAACCGTATGATAAGCAGTTGAGGATTTAGCGGTTCGCTCTCGGCTTAAGTATATAGATATGTATAACCGTGGGGGTAATTATGTGAATTAGGCATTTGATGATTTCGCGAAGTTCGTCGGACTCTAGTCTTTTTGTGCTGATGGTTGGAAGATATTTTACAGTAACATTCTGTCAGTTTCTCTCGACTATTTGGAGACGAAATTTGTAGAATACGAATTTAGACTTGTGGACTGTGTGGAAGTACATATGTATGCATGGAGGTATATGTTGAGAATTTACAAGTAACGCCACGGTAGTCACCAAGTCAGAAAAAGTAATAGAATTCTCGTAGGTCGGGGTGGGACCCGCTACGGGGACGTTTTGAAAAGTTGTTAAGACCCCGAATTGTCTTAAATTACGTGACAAAGGTCGTGAGTGGCGATCGACGAAATTATATTAGCCCTAACGCGTCAAAATGCGTGAAAGTTTCAGGGTTAAGCGTGCTCAAGCCAGAGCAATTCTGGGATGGGTGACCCCCCTGGGAAGTGATGCAAGATTTTTGCACAAGTGTAAATATGCTAGAGATAAATGAAAATTTGGGGTAATTTAAAGGAAAAGAGAATGTGTGGAGTAATTAGTGCCCTTGCAGGAGTCGCGCAGAACGAGGCGGACTAAATGGGCAAAAAAAAAAAAGAGAAAAGGTACAACACCGGTTGGGAAATTGAGCGAATTTGAATAACAGTCAGAGACGTTCGTCAGTAAAGTATGAGTAAATATATCCATATGTGTGTATGTGTATGTGTATGTGTATATGTGTGGGTGTATGATTTTCGTTTGGTGCCCATGTGGGATAAGAGCCGAGTCCCGGCAACCAAGGTTGTGGTAGACGAAAGGTTTTACTACACCGAATACGTGAAGCGAAGCGGGGGCGACGATCCGAATGTTGTCAAGGGATAGAAAATCCCCAATTGCATTATAACTTAGTTTGGGACGACAATGTCTGAAAGAGGAAATGAGTATGGAGGGTAGGAAAGATGAAAGATAATCAGTGTGAATAAGTGGGATCTTTGAAAGAGTTGATACGCGAGACGCAAGACAATTTGTGTGACAGCTTGGCGAATAAGTTTACAAATAAAGGGAAATTTTTCATGAATCATTGGAGCCTTAATAAGAGTGATTTGATCCTAATTCGGATTCTATCTGCTATACTTTTGCACTCCCGATTTTGATAAGGCTCTGTCTATTACGCCTCTATGCTTCTGGCTTCGATTGTGTTCCCATTTGATACACCTTGCTACATCTGGTTCTGAATTTGATTTGGTTGAAATACCTCTGCATGATTAGTTCTGATTGCGAATCCGTCTGACACATCTCTGTATGTCTGACTCTGGATGCGAACCTGTCTGATATGCCTCTGCACGTCTGATTTTGATCACGCGTTTGTCTGATACATCTCGGTATGTCTGATTCTGATTTCGACTCTGTCCGATACATTTCTGCCTGTCTGACTTTGGTCACGATTCTGTGTGATATAGTTCTGTACGGCTGATTCCGGTTTCGAATCTGTCCGATCTGATTCCGTACGTCTGACCCTGATTGTGAATCTGTCTGATAAATCTCCGGTATGTTCGTATGTGGATCTGTTTCGCCTTCTTAAGCGGCCCGTATGCTACTATGGCCAAGATGGCCCATGAGTTTGTACATGTGTGTGCATTTGGGCGATGTATATTCCGCCACCTTTATGATTTTGATATGACTGTTCTGCACGGGCGACTGCTTAAGATAAGTGTTCGATAAGTGTTTGTGTGACTTCTGTTGTTAATTTTCAGCTCGACCAACGTATGTTGAGTCTGAATGAGTCTGAATACGATGATCTGGTTGTGAGTTCGTTTGGGGTGACAGAATATTTCAGTGTGTTTGATTCTGATTACGAATTCGTCTGATACGCCTTGGTACGTCTGACTCCGACCTCATATTTGTTTGACATACTTCTGTACCTCTGATTTTGACTATGAGCCGTCTGCCATAGTCTAGTATGTCTGCCTCCGATTACGAGTTCGTTCGATATGCTGCTAGGCGTCCGGTCCTAGTTTTGAATCCGTGATGTAAAGTGTTTGGTATGATTTTGAATTCGTTGCTGTGAACTGTCCAGTATGAAGTGGGATTACGATAATGTGGTAGGGAACTCAGTAGTGTGATAAGGAATGACATTAGCTATGATGTCTGGAAAGCGTTTGTCCGTTACAGAAGATAGTGTGTGGGCCCTTAATAAAACAAAGGCCCAGTTTGAAATCTCGCCTGAAGGAGTATTATTATACGACGACAGATTCTGTGTACCGGGCATTGCGGGCTTACGACGGTAGATTATGGGCGACGCACATCATGCACGATATTCTGTTCGTCCTGGTTCCACTAAGATGTATCGGGATCTCAGCTGTTTGTATTGGTGGGACGGCATGAAGAAAGATATTGCCGAGTTTGTTAGTCAGTGCCCAAAATGCCAACAAGTTAAGATCGAGCATCAGAAGCCCGGTGGATCACTACAGGAGATGGAAATTCCAGCCTGGAAATGGGAGATGATTAATATGGACTTCATTGTTGGGTTGTCGCGTACTCTACGCAGGTACGACTCTATTTGGGTTATTGTGGACAGGCTGACGAACTCAGCCCATTTTCCTTCCGGTCCGGACTCTTTATTCGGCTGAGGATTATGCCAGATTATATATCAGAGGGATAGTCAGACTTCACGGAGTCCCTGTATTATTACTGACCGAGGTGCCCAGTTTACAGATAATTTCTGGAGGTCATTTCAGGAGGGATTAGGGACTCAGGTGAGCCTCAGTACAGCTTTTCATCCTCAGACTGACGGGCCTGCGTTATTGGTTTCAGGGGCAGTTGGGATGATCATGTGCCGCTTATAGAGTTTGCCTACAATAGCAGTTATCACTCCAGCATTCAGATGGCCCCGTACGAGGCCCTTTATGGCAGGAGATGTAGATCTCCTATTGGTTGGTTTGACGTCGGCGAGACTAAGTTGGTTGGGCCAAATGTGATCCAGGAAGCTGTAGAGAAGGTGAAGTTTATTCGGGAGCGACTATTGGCTGCTCGGAGCCAACTGAAAGCTTATGCTGATAGACGATGTCGACCGTTGGAGTTTTAGATTGGCGACTGGGTATTCCTGAAGGTGTCGCCCATGAAGGGCGTTATGAGATTTGGCAAGAAGGGTAAGTTGAGCCCGCGGTACATCGGGCCATACCAGATTGTTCGGAGGATAGGCGCAGTCGCCTACGAGCTACACTTGCCATCCGATTTGGAGGCCGTGCACCCGGTGTTTCATGTATCTATGTGGCGGAAGGGTAATGGTAATCTTTCCAGGATATTCCCAGTAGATGATCTTCAGGTGACGGAGCAGTTGTCTTATGACGAGCAGCCGGTGGCTATTCTGGATCGTCAGGTGAGGAGATTGCGCACTAAGGAGGTGCCTTCTGTCAAAGTTCTATGGCGCAATAATAACCGGGAAGAGATGACTTGGGAGGCGGAGGATGAGGTGAAGAAGCGATACCCCCATTTATTCCCTACGCCTCTTGTAATCTAGACTTTTGTATTTATTGTACCAATGAACGGATGGACCATGTGTGCTATTTATAAAAATGGTTTTCCCGTTATGTTTGTGAGTCTTCATAAGATTTATTTAACATTCGGGGACGAATGTTCTTAAGGGGGGGAGAATGTTATGTCCCGTGTTTTTCGTATGATTGAAAATCGAGAAATAATTACGACTTGTGTGTTGTAAGGATATGATGTGATTTTTGTGAATATGACTATGTTGGTTATGGAATCTTTAATATTAAGACATCGGGGAAGGCCGAGGGTAAATTTGGAATTTCGGAAATTAGTTTCGGGAATTACAAAACGAGTCGTTTTATGAATTGGGCCAAGAAAAATATAACACAAATGAGGCCCAAGAATTCTTGAAGGGGCCGGCCAAAGGCCAAAGCCCAACCCATTTTTAATGTCATGTGTTGAGCACATGACTTATACAATTGGATATATATCACTTCACACTTAGAATTTATCAAGAAAAAAATCACATTTCCAGTTTGACTCAAAAGAGAGCTCTCGGCCGAAGGAGAGAAAAGGAGAAAGAAAGATTTTCCAAGCTTTGTTGTTAAGCAAAAATTCTTGTTCTTCCCATAGTTGTGAAGTACTCAAGGCCCTCTTCAACTGGGTATAATTAGTTTGGCACAAGAACCTCGTTTGCGACAAGTCGGAAATTCAAGAAAAGGTAAGAATTTTGCCCCTCTAATGTTATAGAATTGGTATGAATGTGTTAATGATTGAGAATAGACGAGAATTTCGTAGTTTTAATGTGTGTTCGAAACCGTGGGTGTATGTATACTTGGTGTTGTGGCCGTGTGCCCTAGGAGGAAGAAGGAATATGAATTTGATCTTGTTTAGTTGGCATAATGTGTTGTTGTGATCCTTGTGTCGTAAATGATTGATTGATGAATTAAATTGGCATTGGGAAAATGATTTTGGATATTATCGGAAAGCGTATACCTTTGGTATCATTATGTATATCATTGTATATTTAGGGTGCTAGAGACTTTAAATATGAATTTATAATGATGTTAATGAATTCGGAATGAAACGACGTGAGTTAGAATGTTCGTCGTGAATTGTTGATGTTTTGAAGAATTATGGAAAGTAATGGATTTTGGGGAAATTTCGTGTTTGGCTTGGATTGTAGTTAGGATGTGATTGTATAAGTTTGAATGAGGAAATGAATACAATTATGTAGATATAGAATTGGGGTTTTGGAAGTTTGAATGAAAGTTGCCAACTTAAGTAATAAAGTTGAACTTTGAACCTAGAGTGGTTTGATTATTGCTTGTGTTGTTTGTTGATGTGTGGGCTGTTGTTATTGATATATTTTGAGCCGAGCTAAGTCTCGGGGATGTTTGATTAATAGGAGAAATGCTGCCGAAATTTCGGTATGCAAAAATGAAGTTAATGGCATTTTTAGCCTAAAAATCTCAATTGGTAACTTTGGCCATTTGCAGATTTCAGGCGAAACGGGACTGGACTTTTGGGAGAGCATACGACATCTGTGAGGTATGTAAAGTTCCCTACTCCTTCATTTGGCATGTCCTAGTATCCTAGGCGAATATTGGAACTTCCGGAGCATTTCTGCTCCTCGAGACCCGATCCACAGAAAAGTTACTATTCATTCAATTCAATTGAAGCCTAAGGGCTCTATTTTGGCTAGAATGCCACCACTCGTCCGAAACCTATCAAAATGTGGTCGGGTAACCTAGAAACGATTATGTGTGACCTTTGGCATATAAATGTTTGTAAAAATATGTTCACCACCTCACTTTGACTCGAGGTGGGCCCGCTACCCCGAAACGCCCCATTTCTCTCATTGGGCTATCTTTGTGAATAGAGTTGGATATACTACTTCTGATTTTTGGAACTTCCTCCTACGGGGTATGTTTTGAACATTACGATGCGCCAAGTTATGTTTTGAACTATACGTACTATTTTGGAAACGTTTTGTGAAATGAAACCTTATATCGACTAAGTATTCGATTATTTTGTACTATGGAACGATTTGTGAAACTATTATGTTTTGAAGACTATTTTGAAGTATGATTTGCATTTGTTTGCTCACGACTCCGCTCGTGCCTTATTATGACTTCGTTCACCGGTTCCCGGGCCGGTTTTGATTCGTGCGCCTTATGACAAATTCGGCCGTATGCTGTGTTACGGTTCCCGAGGCTTCGCCATAGGGCCGGGTTCCGTTTGGAGTTATGCTGTGATATGGCTCGTGATGCGATACGCTCACCTATGATTATGTTTGTGTTCGGGGATGTACGGAGATTTGAAACCTTCTGGTGTTATGCTGTGTGTGGCGCCAGTGTCGGAGTGGCGACCACGTTCTTGAGCTTTGCATGATTTTCGCCTGCATTATGTATATGTATATGATTTGATACGGATTTTGACGCTCCGGTTTGTTCTCTACTTTGTCTTTTGATTTGCTTTCAGTTTGGTTCATATATCTGTACTCCGTGCTTTACATACTCAGTACATATTTCGTACTGACCCCCTCTCTTTGGGGGGGCTGCGTTTCATGCCCGCAGGTACAGAAGCTCGTTTGGGAGATCCTCCGGTTTAGGCTACTCATTCTGCTGTGTTGAAGAGCTCCCCTTGATCTGGAGCCTAACTTTTGGTACATACCCCCCTGTTGTGTGTGCATTCTGTACATTTGACTATTTGGGTACGGCGGGGCCCTGTCTCGCCATCTGTCTTTGTTTTGAGTTCGTAGAGGCCTGTAGTCATATATGTGGGGCGAGGGTCCTATGTATGTTTGTTCGATTTTGTTTTTTGGTCTTAAAGCGGTCTGTTTGTTATGATGGCCCTAAATGGCCCTTATGCTTATATTTGCGCTTTTGACCGACGATGGCCATTCCGCCGCTCAGTTTGTATTTGATATGACACTCTGATTTGTGCGACCGCTTAAGACATATTTTGATATAACCTATGTTTGCTATGATTTTGTAAAATTCTGAAATAAGTTTGGATTTGGTATCGAATATGCGATTTGGTCTGGGTGCCCAGGTAGGGTGCCAGTCGCGGCCCACGGGGCTGGGTCGTGACATGTTTTAGTAAGAACAAGGTATGGATCTCTTCCTATTGATATTAACCTTTATTTCTTTGCGGAGATAGAGCTGTTAAATAGTTGTAAAATTGTTTTGTTGGTGGAAATATAAGATAAGCACCATATGGAGTGTTTATGACATATTTGGTATTGAGAATATTATGGATGGTGTTGATATTGTTGTTGTTGTTGTTGGTTGCTGAATTGAGATTTCGGGATAGGCATATAAACAGGGGAGATGTTGCCTAATTTTCGGCAGGATATATATAATAGTTTGATTTGAAAACCTAGCATAAGTATATAACAATGAGTCTAACAATAGTGCGCATCCTATTGAATGTAGATTTACGAGTTCGGACGGCTAAGCGTAGATAATAGGAGGCCAAACAGGTATGTCAAGGCTCGTCCCTTTCTTTCAAAGGCATGATTCTTATGTTTTGATCCCATACATGTTTCCATAACCATCTTGTTTCAAAGAGCTAGAAGTTTATGACTCTTAAAGCTTCTTATGAGGTTAAAGATGAGAATGTTTTTATGAGGATCACGATGACGATGATTTTATGGTTAGAAGTCTCAAGTTATGATTTCAACGATGATATGAAAATGTTGAGCTATTTCACGATTTTCTCGATTTTATTCATTGTCGTTGCTCTCACCTCATGAAATGTTCCTTCGAGGTGAGATATAGTGATAATGGCTGTTCCATAATATGAATCGGAGGTTTCCGACCTTACTTCACTCTGATAAAGCTGTAGCTTTCATACGAGCTTTCATGCATACTATTTACATTATGTATATGAATATAACATCGGGTCGTACGTCCCTCGGCATCAACATTTATGGATCGGGTCGTATGTTCCTCGGCACTAACATATATGGATCCGGCCGTACGTTCCTCGACAGTAAAATATCATATGGATCGAGCCGTACATTCCTCGACACTAACATATATGTATCGGGCCGTACGTTCCTCGGCACTAACATGTTATATGGATCGGGCCGTACATTCCTCGACACTAACATATTATATGGATCGGGTTGTACGTTTCTCCATACTAACATATATGGATCTGGCCGTACGTTCCTCAGCACTAACATATGTAGTTTGGGTCGTACGTTCCTCGGCATTAACATGATATTTATGGATCGGGCCATTCGTTCCGCGGCAAAATGATATACTTTTGGATCGGGCTGTACGTTCCACAACACTGACATGTATGGATCGGGTTGCACGTTCCGCAACACTATTACTTATATTACATGTGTATATATATGTGCTTGTGTACATACGATTTAATATGTACAGGTTATCCCTCCTATTCCATGTTACCTTTCATATATACATATGTTGTTATTTATGCCTTACATATTCAGTTTAGTGATCCTCTGGCTTAGGACTTCTGCTCAGCTGCTTGGAGAGCTCCATTTTTCCGGAGCTTGAGTCATTTTGGTACAGATCCATTTGACATAGACTTTGTTATACTCTTCGGGGTCGGTAGTGATATGTGGGTTGTATATATGGTTTGGTCAGCTAAACAGATGTAGTTCAATTTTGATATTCCCGTGTATAGTGGCAGCCTTGTCTGCTTGCATGTTCTGTTATGTTTTAGCTAGCCATGACTCGTCTGGAGATGAGTTTTTTCGGATATATGACATTATGAGTTTACAGCATGTTTTTGCAAATTTTCCACATTGTCCTAATATCAGTCTGATTATAGCAATCAAGTTTGTTTACGAGCATCCAGCCCGGGCACTAGTCATGGCCTATCGGTTTGTGTCGTGACAAACCTATACGATGTTAACTCCACCGATTCAACGTGGGAAGCATGCATTAACCGAAGTGCGCTCAACATTCCGTTAATAAAGGTTTCAGGGTCCGCATCCGGCTTTGACCCGAAGAACTCCGGAGGGTTAGAGCTTATAAAATCACGGGCTCTAGCACTAACCGCCCTATCACCATGGACAAGACCTTGCCGTTGGGCCTGAGCGGTAAGCAATTGAGTCAACAATTGAATGACCTCTGTCACGGCCCAACCCGATGAGCCGTGATGGGAGTCTGACCTCTAGCGACCAAACACCCCTAAACAGTTATCTGAAACATGTTGAACATCAATAGCCCATGAATGGTACAAACTAATCTCATAAAGAGGAAACATCTGAACTCTGTACAATCAGCATATATATACAACATGCGGAAGAACAATGCAAGCCAGCTAGGCTGCTATATATACTGTACACAAAAGAATATAAGTCGACAAGGCTACATCGTCTGACTACTACGTACAACTGTTTACAGACCTTTACTGGAATGGAAGCTGTAGAAAGGACGGGACAGGGCCCCGTCGTACCCATCTATATACATCTCAAAAGAATGGCCTACCAAAATAGACTGCAACTCCGGATCGAATGGAGTGCACTGATCTCTGCTGGATAAAGGTCCTACTAAGCTGGACCACCTCCCTGTCTACCTGTGCCTGCAGCCATGAATGCAGCCCCCCGAGTAACGGGGAGTTAGTACGGATAATGTACTGAATATGTAAGGCATAAAGACAACATGTATAGATGTATAGAAATCATGAAAAAGATCTGAACTCATAAGCTGAAATGACTATCTGTATGAATCTGTATGAACTAGTATTTGTCTGCATCTGACTGAATCTGTATGTCGGGAAGTATGGACATGCATATATACATATATGTATATCTAGTAGGTACACACCTCATTGTTACATCGCAGGCCACACTTTCACCCTCTGTCAAGTGTGCCTTTCTCATGTATATATCCCAGCATCATAGGCCACTCATGAACCACTCATAGGCCACACCTTCACCCCCTGTCAAGCGTGCCTTTCACATATAAAACGTAATATCCCAGGTCACACCTTCACCCCCTATCAAGTGCGCCTTTTACTCATACCCTGAGAAATGGAAGTGAATGCGTAGTGCAAGTAAAACCGAACAACAGGATTCTCAAAACAATATAATGAAAATTTGCCTCTCATTGGGCCTTACATAACGCATACTACTAGGAAACGAAATCACAAGATATGTATATAAGGAAAATACCACAGTCGGGGTACGGGAACACCAAAACTGTATTTCTCCTAGTGCTTATAAGGATAGAGTAATAGGGAAACTCGTTTACTCGTTTGTTTGTTCATATCACAGGATCATGCCAAACTGAAAGAAAGGGAAAACCTTAACATACCTTGAGATATATTCAATCGTCCAACTCTTATTCCTTGAACTCATAAGTCTACAATTAAGATAGCATAGGCCTTAATTTGGCTATTCACCTTACTCACTAATCATCATAATTACAAAAGAGCTTAACAACTATGGACTACATATCCCTTGAAAACGTAGAAAACCCTCAACTCCTAATTCCATCCAATATCAACCACAATATCAATGATAACAATAATGGCAACACTTACATAACAAGATATACCCAAACACATCCTCAATCATCTCTTGACATAACCCCAAAAGCACTATTTAACCTTTCATTGACTCATCACTTTCATAGCTATCTTCTCTTCACCTGAACTACAAAAACTCTTAGTAACTAACTTAAATACAAGGGTAGAAACCATTTACAAACCTTGGAGGGATTAAAATCTAAAACCATAGCTTCAAATACAACTCTTCAATCTTTACAACTTCAATCAAACCCTAGGAACAACCTTTCCTTTACTAGCTCGGGGTCACGGGGCTCGGATCTTACCTAATCTTCCCCAATGATTATGGGAAATGTTGGGAGAAAATATAATAGGGTTTCTCTTATCTGGGAATGATAAAAATATGAAATAAAGTCATGGACCATATATTTATACTTCGAGAATAAACTGCTTCAGTGGTCTGGTTTGACGAGCGGGTCGACGACCCGTCGACCTGCGCCTACAGAATGCAGGGCTGCGAAACCCTGTTGACACCGCACAATGACGGTCCGTCAACAGGTTCGACGACCCGTCGATCATGACTGGTGTGTCCAGACTTTTCCAATTCAGATCAGATCGCGTCGATTAGACTCATTCAACTTCTAACCTTGTAAATCACCAGGAATTCCTGCTGATACCATTGCACACGGGGTAGGAAACTTTCTATCTCCAAAACTCAGGCTCGGGTCTCAATTCCCAAGGCATACCCAACTAGGAAATTATAAGTTCTACCACTACGACAATGAGGGGTGTAACATTCTTTCCCCCTTAGGAACATTCGTCCTCGAATGTTCGAACAATCCTGGGTTATAAAAATTTCGTCATAGTTTCCCCTGTACTTATACCAATCCGCCCTGTACACAACAACCTAAAAATAATGCCTCATAAGGCCACATACTATAACGTACAATGCTAAGGCCTCACACGACCAATCACGATAACTGAAATGAAATAATACCTGAGAAAAGTGATGCCTCCGACTCTAACTCCGAAGGCGATTCCATCTCATATGCTGTTGTACCCTCTATACGAATGGTCTTATATGGTCCAATATAACGAGGGCTCCACTTACCCTTCTTACCAAACGTCATCACTCCCTTCATAGGCGAAACTTTCAGGAACACTCAGTCGCCCATCTTGAACTCTAGCTTACGTCACCGATTATCCGCATAGGATTGTTGTCGGCTCCGAGCTGTTGGCAATCTATCTCTAATCACCTTTACCTTATCAACCACTTGCTGAATTAATTCTGGGCCTACTAACTAATTCTCCCCAACCTCAAACCATCCTATGGGCGATCTACACCTCCGCCTATATAAGGCCTCATAAGGAGCCATTTGAATACTGGAATGGTAACTGTTGTTATATGCGAACTCGATAAGAGGAAAATGATCCTCCCAATTGCCCTGAAAGTCAAGCACACAAGCTCTAAGCATATCCTCAAAGGTCTGTATAGTACGCTCTGCTTGCCCATCTGTCTGCGGTTGGAATGCGGTGCTAAGACTCACCTGAGTCCCTAATCCCTGCTAGAAAGACTTCCAGAATCTGGCTGTGAACTGTGCTCCCCTATCTAATATAATGGCGGAAGGAACAGCATGGAGTCATACAATCTTCTTAAGATAAAGCCTCGTATAATCCTCGGCTACATAAGTAGTCCTGATAGGCAGAAAATAAGCTGACTTTGTGAGCCTATCAACTATAACCCATATCGAATCACACTTCCGCTGAGTACGGGGTAACCCTGTAATAAAGTCCATATTAATTACCTCCAACATTCATGTCGGAATCTCCATACCCTACAATAGACCTCTAGGTTTCTGGTGCTCTATTTTGTCTTGCGGACAATTTAGACACTGAGCGACCAATTCTGCTATATCTCTTTTCATACCATCCCACCAATAAACTTCCTTGAGATCATGGTACATCTTTGTTGAGCCTGGATGAATAGAATAGCGGGAGTAATGGGCCTCTCCCATAATCTGCTGACGGAGTCCTTCAACACTAAGGACACACAATTTACCTTAATATCTGAGTACCCCATCACCTGTGATCGCAAAGGGTGTCGTTTCTTTCTGAGGGGTTGTATCTCGGTAACGAACTAGAACAGGATCCTCATACTAACGCTTCTTTATCTCAACTACCAAGGATGATACCGTTGTGTCTTGAACAGTAACTCCTACATCACCTGAGTCTAGCAATTAAACTCCGAGGCTAGCCAATCGATGTACCTCACGGACCATTTCTCTTCTCTCTGGCGATACGTGAGACAAGCTAACCATAGATTTACGACTGAGGGCATCGACTACCACATTAGCCTTCCCAGGATGATATAGAATGTCCACATCATAATCTTTTAACCTCTCCAACCATCGCCTCTGACGCAAGTTCAAATCCTTCTGCGTAAAGATGTACTGGAGACTTTTATGATCAGTATAGATATCAACATGGACACCATATAAGTAGTGTCTTCATATCTTCAAGGCATGAATCACTGCCGCTAACTCAAGATCATGGGTTGGATAACTCTTCTCGTGCTTCTTCAACTGTCTGGAAGCATAAGCGACAACCTTACCATGCTGCGTCAATACACAGCCCAATCCAACACCTGAAACATCAAAATATAAAACATAGCCATCTGCTCCTTCTGGAAGAGTCAAAACTGGTGTTGAAGTTAGCTTATCCTTCAACGTCTGAAAGCTCTGCTCACAAGCGTCTGTCCATTGGAACTTAGATGATTTCTGAGTCAATTTGGTCAATGGGGCTGAAAGAGAGGAGAATCCTTCTACAAACCGTCTATAGTAACCTGCAAGCCCAAGAAACTACTTATCTCCGTTGGTGCTGTGGGCCTTGGCCAATTCTTCACAGCCTCAATCTTCTGGGCATCCACTCTAATGCCTTTCTCTGAAATAATGTGACCCAGAAAAGCCAAAGAGTTCAACCAGAACTCACACTTAGAAAACTTAGAATACCACTCTTTACCTCGAAGAATCGCAAGCACTGTCCATATAAATTCTGCATGATCGGCCTCTGACGGCGAATAAACCAGAATATCATCTATGAACACAATCACAAACAAATCTAGAAAGGGCCTGAATACACGATTCATCAAATCCATGAATACGGTTGGGGCATTAGTTAGCCCGAACGACATAACACAGAACTCATAGTGGCCATATCTAGTGCGGAATGCCGTCTTCGGACTGTCCTCTTCCTTGACCCTGACCAGGTAATATCCTGATCTCAAGTCTATCTTCGAGAAATATTTGGCGCCTTGAAACTGATCAAATAAATCATCAATCCTCGGGAGCGGATACTTATTCTTTACAGTCACTTTATTCAATTGCCTATAATCAATACACATTTGCAAAGAGCCATCCTTCTTTCTCACAAATAACACTGGTGCTCCCCATGGTGACGTACTAGGCCTGATAAAGCCCTTCTCGAGCAAATCTTTCAATTGTTCCTTTAACTCCTTCAACTCCGCATGTGCCATCTTATAAGAAGGGATATATATTGGCTGAGTGTATGGCAGTAGGTCAATGGAAAAGTCAATCTCCCTCTTTGGGGGAATACTTGGAAGCTCATTTGGAAACTCATTAACCACAGGAACAGACTGAAGAGTCGGTGACTCTGCTTGCACATCTTGAACTCGAACTAGATGAAAAATATAGCCTTTTCTGATCATCTTCTCTGCCTTATAGTAGGAAATAAACCTGCCCCTCGACGAAGCAGCATTACCGTCCCACTCTAGGACTGGCTGGCCGGGAAATTAAAATCGAACTATCTTTTTTCTGCAATAAACATTAGTATAATAGGAAGCCAACCAATCCATTCCCATAATAACGTCGAAATCAATCATATCTAACTCAATCAAATCTGCTACGGTGTGGCGGTCACAAACTATAATAACATAATCCCGATATACTCGCCTAGCTATGACCGGATCGCCAATTGGCGTAGACACCTCAAATGTTTTAATCGACTCGGGTTCTACCCCAAACTTACCAGCGACAAATGGAGTAACATATGATAAAGTAGATCTTAGATTGATAAATGCATACACTTCATAGGAGGAAACTGATAATATATATGTGATAACATCAGGAGATGACTCACGATCCTGCCTACCAGCTAATGCATATACGCGGTACTGAGGACCGCTCGAGCTGGACGCTCTACTCCTCCCCCTACCTCGTCCTGTCGGTGACTGAAAAAGCTTGCCTCGAAGGGCACACTGCAGAAGAAGAAGAACCAGCTATAGACCCTGTAGGTTGAACAATGCCCATGCCACCTCCTAACGGACAATTCCTCATCATATGACTTGGTCGACCACAGGAATAACAAGCATTCGATCCCAATCGGCACTGCTCGATATGTAACCTACCACACTGGGCACACCGTGGTAAGGGTGGCCTCATATGTCCTGACTCTGGCCTGTACTGGGAGCCTGATGCTCTAGAACTCTGGGCCGCTCCAAAATAAGAAGACCGATCAAACCTTGGGCCTGAAAACCGCGGAGGTGCACTCCCTACCGAATGATATGAATACTGGAATGTTGCTGCCTCTGTCCTCCCCTGGACTCACTTCCAATGTCGAAAGATCTAGCCCTCTTACCATGGCCTCAGTCAAGGTCGCGGTCTACCCTTCTTTGACGCTTGCGATCTTTTAAATTCAGCGCATATGCCTGTACACGGGAGATATCCATGCTTGGCTCTAATGTAGTAGTCGTACAAGCATCTATCAAATGTGGCCCTAAACCAGCACAAAGCGGTGAACTCTGTCCTCTATCTCAGCCACCATGGCTAGGGCATATCTTGCCATAGAATCGAAATACACACAGTACTCTTGCACACTCATGTTGCCATGCTCAATACATAGAAATTTGTCTGCTCGGACTCGCCTCACCTCAGGAGGCAAATAATACCAGATAAAGGCATGTGTGAACTCTCGCTACACAGCTGGAGGAGCATTTTCTTCCCTAGGTAACTCCCAAGTCTAATACCACTGTACTGTCATATCACGAAGTCTATACAAAGCTAACTCCACCGACTCAACCTCACTTGCATGCATAACCCTCAAAGTCCTCTACATACTATCAATGAAATCCTGGGGATCCATATTCTGCTTTATCACTGAAAATTCTGGAGGATCTAACTCAAGGAAAGTCTTAACCCTCGAACTACCAACTCCCTGCCACTGAGCCAGAGCGGCTACTAATCTGGACAATAACTGTACATCATCCCACACATCCTGGCCTGATGCATCTGGCTGAGGAACTGGGACGGGTGCAGGAGGCGGTGTATGCGATGTTTCAGACGGGCTCTCACTTTGAATCTCATCCTGAGCCCTAGTGGCCTGCCGAGTACGACTAGTGGCCTCTCCTGTGGCTGTTTTGCCTTTCTGGGCAGCTGTAGCCTTCTTGGGAGGCATTGATGAAATCATAACAATTCATCAGAAAGTGAACGCCTAACACATGGCTCTATCGTACAATCTGGGAGAGAAAGAATGACATCATCCTAAATGTCCTGAAGCATCCTGTTTGTAAGTGTGGTGCACAACACACCCATAAACAAGACTATACTAGACACGGTCTGTAGACAACCCTTAGGACAGAACTGCTCTGATACCACTTCTATCACGACCCAACCAGATGAGCCGTGACGGGAGTCTGACCTCCAGCGACTAAACACCCCTAAACACTTATCTGAAACATGCTGAACATCAATAGCCCATAAATGGCACAAACTAATCTCATAAAGAGGAAACATCCGAACTCTGTACAATCTGCATAAATATATACAACATGCGGAAGAACAGAGCAAGCCAGCTAGGCTGCTATAGATATACTGTATACAAAAGAATATAAGCCAACAAGGCTACATCGTCTGACTACTACGTACAACTGTCTACAGACCTCTACTGGAATGGAAGCTGTAGAAAGGACGGGACACGGCACCGTCGTACCAATCTATATACATCTCAAAAGAATGTCCTACCAAAATAGACTGCAACTACAGATCAAATGGAGTGCACTGATCTCTGCTGGATAAAGGTCCTACTAAGCTGGATCACCTCCCTGTCTACCTGTACCTGCGGCCATGAACGCAGCCCCCCAAGCAACGGGGAGTCAGTACGGATAATGTACTGAATATGTAAGGCATAAAGACAACATGTATATATGTATAGAAATAATGAATAAGATCTGAACTCATAAGCTGAAATGACTATCTGCATGAATCTGTATGAACTAGTATCTGTTTGCATCTGACTGAATATGTATGTCGGGAAGTATGGACATGCATATATATATATATATATATATATATATATATACCTATTAGGTACACACCTCATTGTCACATCGCAGGCCATACCTTCACCCCGTGTCAAGTGTGCCTTTCTCATGTATATATCCCAGCATCATAGGCCACTCATGGACCACTCATAGGCCACACCTTTACCCCCTGTCAAGCGTTCCTTTCACATATAAAACGTAATATCAAAGGTCACACCTTCACCCCCTGTCAAGTGCCCCTTTGACTCATACCTCTCAGAACTGGAATTGTATGCGTAGTGCAAGTAAAACTGAACAACAGGATTCTCAAAACAATATACTGACAATTTGCCTCTCATTGGGCCTTACTTAACGCATTCTACTAGGTTAGGAAATCACAAGATCTATATATGAGGAAAATACCATAACCGGGGTACGGGAACACCAAAACTGTATTTCTCCTAGTGCATATAAGAATAGAGTTAGAGGGAAACTCGTTTACTCGTTTGTTTGTTCATATCATGGGATCATGCCAAAATGAAAGAAAGGGAAAACCTTAACATACCTTGAGATATATTCAATCATCCAACTCTTATTCCTTGAACTAGTAAGTTTACAATTAAGATAGCATAGGCCTTCATTAGGCTATTAACCTTACTCACTAATCATCATAATTTCAAAAGAGCTTAACAACTATGGACAACATATCCCTTGAAAACGTAGAAAACCCTCAACTCCTAATTCCATCCAATCTCAACCACAATATCAATGATAACAATAATGGAAACACTTACATAAAAAGATATACCCAAACACATCCCTAAATCATCTCTTGACATAACCCCAAAAGCACTATTTAACCTTTCATTGACTTATCACTTTCATAGCTATCTTCTCTTCACCTGAACTACCAAAACTCTTAGTAACTAACTTAAATACAAGGGTAGAAACCATTTACATACCTTGGAGGGATTAAAATCTCAAACCCTAGCTTCAAATCCAACTCTTCAAGCTTCAGAACTTCAATCAAACCCTAGGAACAACCTTCCCTTTACTAGCTCGAGGTAACGGGGCTCGGATCATACCTAATCTTCCCTAATGATGATGGGAAATGTTAGGAGAAAATATAATAGGGTTTCTCTGATCTGGAAATGAGAAAAATATGAAATAAAGTCGTGGACCACATATTTATACTTGGAGAATTAACTGCTTTAGTGGTCCGGTTCGACGAGCGGGTCGACGACCCGTCGATGGTCTGTCGATGTGCTCGTCGACCTGCGCCTGCAGAATGCAGGGCTGCGGAACCCTATCGACGCCACACAACGATGGTCCATCAATAGGTTTGACGACCCATCGATCATGACTAGTGTTTGCAGACTTTTCCAATTCAGTTCAGATCGCATCGATTCGACTCGTTCAACGTCTAACCTTGTAAATCACTATGAATTCCTGTTGGTACCATTGCACACGGGGTAGGACACTTTATATCTCCAAAACTTGGGCTCGGGTCTCAATTCCCAAGGCATACCCAACTAGGAAATCATAAGTTCTACCACTACGAAAATGAGGGGTGTAACAGCCTTTTTCATCTCTTGGCCTGAAACCTCTGGTGGAGGAGTTGGGGGTGCTGGAGCTGGGGCTGAGGCTCCCTCATGCTTCTCAGAAATAGGCAACGAGTGAGAGGACTGATATTGAACCACATTCTGGGACTCTCCCTCCTCTATAACTGTTGGCGGCACACTTTCAGCCCGTTTTTCTACCACAGTCTTGCCCTTTTGGGTTGCTGTAGCTTTCCTCTTTACAAGCATTTCTGAAATACCTAACACATGTTTAAAGAAAAACAAATCCTTATATCATGGCTCTAGCGCACGATCTATGAAGAAAGAAGGTCATTCATTCCTAAAATGCAAGTAGCCTGCTGTTTATAAGTGTGGTATGCAACACACCTATAACCAAGACTCTAACTGGACACAGCTCGTAGACACACCCTAGGATGGAACTGCTCTGACACCACTTTTGTCACGACCCAACCGGAGGCCCATGACGGACACTCGGAGCTAACCGACCGGGCATCTCTCATCGTATATTCACATTCATATCTCGGTGAGCCACATGGCCTATTAATAATTCTATGCCTCAATAATACCATTTCTAACGACTAAAACACTTTTATATATCAACGTCAACAACTATGCCCATATACATATACATAAGCTGACGAGGCTAACAAAATAATATACCAAAATATGAGCTGACAAGGCAAAAGACATCTACTATACAAGACTATCAACAAGCCTCTAGGAAGAGTATGAAATACCATCATAAGGACGGGACAGGGCCCCGTAATGCCCATATACACACAAAAGAATAGTACCCACAGCTGCAGCTCTAAATCAAATGGAGCTCTTCTAAGAAATCTCTGGATAAGCAGCCTAAAGATAATGTTTATCTCTCTGTCCAACTGCGGGCATGAAGCAGTGTCCACAAACAAAAGGACGTCTGTACGAATAATGTACTGAGTATGTAAAGCAAAATCAATAGCATAATGGAAGCATGAGAGATAACATAAGATAGCAGATCATGGGAGGATAAAGCCATTTGTACCTCTAGCGTTGTTCATTGTATTTACTTACCCTCTTTACAACGGGAACCTTCCATTTCATACATTTATACTTACAGTAGTATCATACTGGACAATAGAGGTTCGGTGTTGTTACACCTCGGAAATTTTTTCGTACTTGAGTGATGAGTAGAACTATGAAGGGCTTGAGTGAATGATGTTTTATTAAGTCGGGAATGGCTAATTAAGAATTTTTGGAAATAAGAAAGTTGCAGAAATTTTTCAGTCCAGTGGTCGTATATGGCACTATACGGCCCGTAAAGTGATTTACGGACCGTATAGTGCAATCGTCCTTCAGCTTGCCAAAAATCTCAAGTTCTGCCAAGTGTTGATAGGGTTAAATACAACCCAGTTTACGACCCGTAAACTGGTTTACGGACCGTAAACCAGGTCGTAAACTGCCATGTTCCTCAGCCAAAACTTTTTGTCTTTGAAATGATTAAATACAGCCATGAAGGACGGACCGTAAATCAAAATACGGTCCGCATATGGTGGTTTACGACCACTGTTCATCCCGACAAGAATTCATTAAAGATCAGATTTTGTGATTGTTTAAAGGGGACTTAAGCTCATTTCATTTCATTTTTCATCAAGACAACTCAAGAGACTTCTAGAACTCTCCAAATATTTCCTCCACAAGAATTCAAGAGAATCAAAGGGGATATCAAGACCAACAACACTAATTTCATGGAATCAAGTGTAAGAACACATCAAAGGATCTTCTAAGTCAAGAAATTCCCAAAGAAGGTGAAACTAGGGTTTTGGCTAATTGAAGTATTTCAACTTAAGGATTGTTCAACCATCATCCAAGGTAAGTTTCATGATTATTCCATGTTGTTTGAAGTATTGGAAAGCTTAGACACTTGAAATGTAGAAGAACGTAGAAATGGGTCATTATTGAGTGAATAGTGACATAAATGAATGATAGTGGAATTGAACTATGAATATTGAAGTGTTGTGAGTAAAAATACGTTATAAATGGTGTTTAGATCATGAAACAAGCATTAAATGCATGAAAACGCAAGGATGAGCTAGAAGTAGAAATAAGGGGAAATTGGAGGAAAATTGTGGATTTTGCCAAATATACGTAAACGACGATTGTCAATTGTGGTATTGTAAGTAATATTATGAATGTTGGGAGTTAATATAAAACATGAGAAAAGTGGTATGAGCGAAGGAAACGTTGTCTGACTTCTCCTAGAATTAGCGACGCGTTCTTATAGTTAGTTTACTAATGTTGATACTAATTCTCTTATGAAGGTAACGACGTGATATTGACGGAGAACAAGTCAGCGATATCTTAGCTAAACGACCAAGGTATGTGAGGCTAGTCCTTCTTTCTAATGGAATGAATCTTTTAGCTTGAATCCCTATTCCTTTCATGAGTTCTTACATTCTAAGAAGTTAAAAACTTATACCTATGAATGTCTATATGAGATAAGTTATAAGATATGATGACACTAGAATGATGATGATGTTATTCCTTGCCTACACTCACCTTATGTACTAGTCCTTTCAAGGAGAGGCAGAATGTCCATAATGTAACCGGGGGATCACGACCTTACGTCACCCCGATAGAGTAAAGTTGATCATGAGCCTTATACACGCATTATGATAAGATAAGTATTTTATGATAAGCATATTACTATGAGTATTTACATTAAGCATGTCATGAGCATTTCACACCATGCCTAGTTGGCCGGGCCGACACCGCTTCGGCGGGCGGCGATACGGATACACCACGCCCTACGGGCATGGGCAGACACCACTAGTGGGCGGCATGAGATGGTACCCCGGACGCGGGAGGCCTGGACACGGGCTAATATTATTGATTATCACACCGTTCCGACATGGACGGGCAGCTTGCATATGATGCATACATGTTATGATGATGAGTATGAGTAAGATAGGTTGCATTACTTCATTTATGATTACCAGTCAGATCCAGATGTCTCATGGTGATGTTATCCCCATATTATTGATGTCTCCTTTCATTATGTATGCCTCTCATTCTCGGTACAATATTCGTACTGATGTCCTTTCTTCGGATGCTGTGTTCATGCCCACAGGTAGACAGGGAGGAGAGCTTGGCCCAGGTCCTCAGTAGCTGTCAGCTGATAGATAGCACTCCATTGTTCGGAGGAGCTCATGGCTATTCTTTTGATGTACATTCATATATGCATATTTTGGGCATGACGTAGTCTTGTTCCGTCTGTGTATTCATTATGTTAGTAGAGGCTCGTAGATACGCAGTGTGGGTTAGATGGTCTCACAAGATGTTTTCATATGTATGCATAATATTTTGATGGCCAAAAGGCAAACGTATATAAAGTATTTATGTTTTGATTAAATATGATTTTCCTACAATTGGTATGTAAAATTGATAAAAGAGTATTAAATGAGCAAGACAAGTAGTAGAGTGAGCGGTGCTCGGTAATTTGCTCTGGGGACCCGTCGCGGCCCCTAGTTGGGTCGTGACAGAAGTGGTACCAGAGAAGTTCGTCCTAGGAAGTGTCTACGAGCCGTGTCTAGTGGAGTCTTGTTTATGGTGTGTTGCGCGCCACACTAATAAACAAGAGGCTACAGGGAATTTAGGAAAATGACCATCTTTCTTCTCATGAGATCGTGCGATAGAGCCATGTCTAGGACTATGTTATTCCTATAAGTGAGTTATGGTTTCAGAAAATGCCGCCGAAAGGAAAAGCTACAGCTGCCCAGAAAGGCAAAGCTACGACGAAGAAGCGGGTAGAAAGGGAGCCTCCGGCGGAGGTAGAGGAAAGTGAATCGCAAAGTGAGGCCGCGCCCAATGTAGAAGAGCAGGGAGGAGCCTCAGCCCCGATTCCTCCACCGGGTGCTTCGGGTCAACAAGTGTCCGAGGCTATACATTTATTGACACAGTTGGTTGCCGCTCAGGCACAACGACAGAATGCGGGCCCAAGTGATCGTTCGTCTAGTACAAGAGCCCGTGATTTCCTTACTCTAAACCCTCCATAATTTTTTAGGTCATAGCCGGATGAGGACCCACAAGGTTTTATCGATGAGATGTTGCGGACGCTGAAACTTATGCATGCTTCTGAGATCGAATCCGTGGAGTTGGCCTTATATAGACTTCGCGACGTGGCGGTACTATGGTATAAAAATTGGGTGATATCAAGGGGAGAGAACGCACCACCCCCCGTTTGGCAAGAATTTATGGATGCCTTTATTCGTCATTACTTGCCACCTGAAGTCTGCCGAGCTAGAGCGGACAGGTTCTTGAATTTGAAACAGGGAAGCATGAGTGCCCGAAAGTATAGTATGCAATTCAACTCATTGGCCCGGTATGCTCCGACTATGGTGGCTGACATGGGAGACCGAGTCTATAGATTTGTGAGTGGTTTAGGACCACACTTGTTCAGAGATTGTCTAACAGCCTCTTTGCAAGACGGGATGGATATTTCCCGAATACAGGCCCATGCTTAGAACCTCGAGGAACGACAACGACAGCAGAGAAGTGATCGTGATAGTGACAGAAGGAAAGGTAAGAGGGCTAGATCTGTGGGGGAGAGCAGTGAGTACCGAGGGGGACCGAAACAGACGTATTCTAGGCACTGAGGTCAGCCAGTGACCAGTGCACCTCCCAGATTCTCGAGGGCCGCAGATTCGCAGTCTAGGGGAGACTTTAGCCAGAGGAGACCTCCAGTACTGCGGTGTAGCCAGTGCGGTAAATTGCATTTCGGACAGTGTCGTCAGGGTTCGGATGCTTGTTATTATTGCGGGCAGGTTGGTCATATGATGAGAGACTGCCCCTCCTTGAGAGATAGAGCGGGGACTCAGCCCACAGGTTCAGTAGCGGGTTCTTCGTCAGCTCGCCCGACAGCACAGACTTCTCAGACCACAGCAGGTAGACGCAGAGGCAGAGGGGGATCATCTACTCCAAGTGTTGTTCAGCCCCGTGTGTAAGCTTTTACTGGGCGATAGGATCTTGAGTCTTCCCCAGATGTTGTCACAGGTACCTTGACTATATTTTCCCGTGACGTATATGCTCTGATTGATCCGGGTTCTACCTTCTCATATATTACTCCGTATATCGCTGATTGTGTTGGGGTGAGACCCGAGCCGATTAAACCTTTCGAGGTATTCACTCCGGTTGGTGATCCTGTAATAGCGAGGCAAGTATATAAGAACTGTGTAGTCATTATATGTGATCGTCAGACAAGGGCTGATTTGATTGAACTTGAGATGATAGATTTTGACGTAATTATGGGTATGGACTGGTTGGCATCGTGCTATGCTAATGTTTGCTGCCGGACCAAGGTATTTCGATTCCAATTTCCGGGAGAGCCCATACTTGAGTGGAAGGGTAATACAGTTTCCCCAAATGGTAGGTTTATTTCCTACCTTAAAGCGAGAAAGATGATAGCCAAAGGTTATATTTGTCATCTAGTTCGGGTTCATGACACGGAAGCGAAAGTGCCAACTTTCCAGTCTGTCCCGGTAGTAAATGAATTCCCTGATGTGTTTCCCGACGAGTTACTAGGCCTTCCTCCAGAAAGGGAAATCGACTTTGCTACTGATGTATTACCAAACACCGAGCCTATCTCTATTCCTCCTTATCGAATGGCTCCAGCAGAACTGAAAGACCTAAAAGCACAGCTAAAAGATTTACTTGAGAAGGGGTTTATAAGGCCTAGTTCTTCACCGTGGGGAACACCAGTCCTGTTCATAAAGAAGAAAGACGGATCTCTACGAATGTGCATCGACTACAGGCAGTTGAACAAGGTGACAATAAAGAATAAATACCCTCTTCCCAGAATCGACGACTTGTTTGATCAATTACAGGGCGCTAAATGGTTCTCCAAGATAGATCTGAGATCAGGTTATCATGAGGTGAGAATTAGGGAAGCAGATATTCCCAAGACTGCCTTCAGGATAAGATATGGTCACTACGAGTTTCGAGTAATGTCGTTTGGGTTGACAAATGCCCCGCCAGTATTCATGAATTTAATGAATAATGTGTTCCGGCCGTTACTGACATTTTTGTGATAGTGTTCATCGACGATATTTTGGTGTACTCTCGCACAGAGTCAGAACATGCAGATCATCTAAGGATTGTTCTTGGCGTTCTTTGAGATCGAGAATTATATGCAAAGTTCTCGAAGTGCGAGTTTTGGCTTAATTCTGTTGCATTTCTAGGTCATGTTATTTCAGAAGATGGTATCCGAGTCGACACTCAGAAAATAGAAGCTGTGAAGACTTGGCCAAGGACTACGCCGCCCACGGAAGTTCGTAGTTTCCTTGGGTTAGCAGGATATTATAGAAGATTTGTAGAGGGCTTCTCATCTATTTCATCCCCATTGACAAAGTTAACCCAGAAGTCGGCTAAATTCCAATGGAGTAATGCCTGTAAGCGTAGCTTCCAAGTGTTGAAAAACAGGTTGACCTCAGTGCCAGTGCTAACACTTCCAGAAGGATCAGATAGCTATGTAGTATATTGTGATGCCTCCGGTGTGGGATTAGGATATGTATTGATGTAGAATGGGAAAGTTATTGCATATGCTTCGAGACAGTTGCGAAAACATGAACAGAATTATCCCACTCATGATCTTGAGCTACCTGCGGTCATTTATGCATTGAAAATGTGGAGACACTACTTATATGGTGTGCACGTGGACATCTATACGGATCACAAAATCCTTCAATAAATTTTCAAACAGAAGGAGTTGAACCTACGGCAGAGGCGGTAGTTGGAATTGTTGAAGGATTATGACGTGAATATTTTATACCACCCCGGGAAAGCGAATGTGGTAGCAGATGCACTTAGTCGCCGATCGATGGGTAGTTTATGTGGAGTTCCTTCAGAAAAGTGAGAAATGGTTCGTGAGGTCCATCGGTTAGCAAGTCTCAGCGTACGGCCAATTGATTCAGGAGATGCAAGTATTGGCATCAATGACCCCACAGTTTCATCATTGAATCTAGAAGTGAAGGAACGACAATATGAAGATCCTCAGTTAAGCCACTATCGAGATCTATCTCAGGAAAAGGAAAAGTGTTAGACCCCGTATTTTATACGTCGAGTTATTCGCGAAGGAATCGACGTGAGGTAGAAACCTCGGATTTTTAATTTCTAAACTAGACCTAATCGGTTATAAATTTTACTTAGTGTAAAAATGTGATTGGGGATTAGGAACTACTTAATTGTGGTGTTAAGTAAAAATTTGTGACAATAATGAGCCAACAAGAGTATCAAACATCCAAGGTAAAAAGGATGACTCAAAGTCATCTAAAATAAGGCTAATGGAAGACATACAAATGTGCAATTAAATGTTGATTCATCCACTACATTTTTAATATATTGTGGACAATTAAATTGGAAGGAAAATACAAGTTATATTCGGCCATAAAACCGAAATTTGGAGGAGAAAAGTTGGAGCATACAATTGAATATTTGAGCATCTACTACTTTATGAAAGTATACATTATTTTACGAAGACATCACATGGTGGAGGGATCACTTTACATTAAATATTGCTCATCCATCTTGGCATGATTACAATAGACAAAGGGTGATGTATGAATCATTCACCACACTTACAATTGTCTTGTAAACAATTGAAAAGAATGAAGAAAGGAGAGACAAGGGAAGTAGGCTAGCCGAAAGTGAAGGGAAAGAATTAGAAAACATTAAGTATAAATGGAATGACTCATGCCATAAGTGGAGCATGGGACCAACTTGTAAGCATCAGATTTGAACCAAATAATGACCAAGAGATCAGCCATCACAATTCATTTCTACTACCCAACACAAAGAAAGAAAAACCTAATTCTAGAGAGAGAAAGTCTCGGCCAAGGGACTGATTTTTGAGCCCTTTGAGTCTTGATCCATAATTTATTTTCCGAGGTGTTTCAACCCTTTAGAAGGTCCCTAGAACGTGAAGATAGTCTTTGGAGCAACAAGAACAATTTTCATCTCAAATCACAAACTCTAGCCAAGTGGAGAAGTCAAGTTGTCAAGGTAAGATCTAACTTCTTTTGCTTGTATTAAGGGTGATGTAGATGAGTAAATATCAGTTGTATAGATGAAATGATGTGTGTTGATGTTGGAACATGATAGTAGTTAGGGGGTTATATGTGTTGATGTTGAAGTATGGTTGTAACTTGAAGAACATGAATCGCAGGCATAAAATCATGAATGTTGGTGTTGGAATGTTGTTGTGACCGAGGGGACTGTTTTGGTGGAATTAATGAACTAATTTTCTTTAATAAATATGGATGTTACTATCATAGATCTCATGGTAAAAATAATGAAAAGAATTGGAAGGTTAAAGGTGAAGTTGTGTTAGTATGAAAATAAAGTGAATCTATGATTTTATGTGAAGTGATGTTGAAGCATGTTGAAACCGTGTGTGGACTGTTTTGTGAGGAAGTTAGTGAACTGTTTTTACTTGATATTTTGATTGTTATTATCATGAAATGTATGATGGAAATGAAGGTGTTTAATGATTGGAGTTGAAACTAAAGTCGTTTGAGAATTGTTGTAAGGATTATAGAAATGACGATATAGCGTAGTTGCGTATGAATTGATGTTGTACTTGTCGTGTGGATAGCTGGTCATAACTTACTGAAATTATATGAAAATAAGACATGAAATGATGTGTAAAAATCGTATATGGTTGGCTTAGTATGTTCGTAAACGTTTGCAAGAATTCCGAACATTGTTATGTTGTCGGTTAGGGACTGTTTTGGATGTGTTGTTGGTTAGGGACTGTTTTGGACTTGTGTTTTCATTAAGTTGGAAAGACTAATTATAAGTTAAGAGTATACATTATATTGTATGTTGGATGGGCTGTTATAAGTTGTTACATGCAAACGTTAAGGCTACGAACTATTAGAAGTAACTTGAGAATGTAGTAGCCGTATGTGAATCGTTATTGCATGTTGTGAATGTGGGCTGTCTGGAATATTGTGTGGGCTGTCCGGATTGATATTGAACATATAATTATTGATGTTGGGCTGGTTATATGTACTTGGTTTGGATACAAGAGTAAACGTCGCCTAAACATCTAGAAAGGAGTTACTAACGTTAGAATACGTTTTGAATCTCCCCGTAACTTAAACGTAGTTGTTGGCATCTTAATATAGGTTGAAGTATTATTGGGCAGCGTATACATATTGTGTGATGACTAAGCGCTAAAGGTATGTGAAGCTAACCCTTCTTTCTTTTTGGCATGATCGTTGTGAAATGAATATATGATATATATACGAATCCAAAGGAAACTCCTATTCCTAGAGCCACTAGGATGGATATTTATTTTTGATACCCATAAACTTATGCTTTGATTCATATATATTAATGTGTACACATGATTTCAAAGTTCCATTTGATATAATCCACAGGGACATCCGAAAGGTATATGAGATGATTATTATTTGAAATTGCGAACGATGGTTCGTGTTGACTATTCCATTGAGTCCTTAAAAATGTTTTGAATTGCATATAGTTTCTCACTACTCTGCTCGTGCAAATCTCAATATATCTTTCACCGAGTCCCAAGCCGGGTATGTTATCGTGCACACTTTCACTATATTGTTCGCCGAGTCCCTCATTAAAGGGCCGGGTACAATATATATATATATATGTATATTCTGAAGTTATGCTGTGTTATGAAGTTATGCTGTGATATGAAGTTATGCTGTGTTACGGAGATATGCTGTGTTACGGAGATATATATTATATTCTGAAGTTATGCTGTGTTATGGCGCCAGAGACGGGGTGGCGACCATGTTCACTGAGTCCCATAATGGGGCCGGATATGATATATAATATTGACATGCATGATTTATGTTTCGAAAGCAAGTACTTGGTATTGTGGTTATTGTACTAATTTTCTGTACTTCTTATTTCAATTATGATCCTGTTTTCTGTATTTCATACTCTACATGCTCGGTACATATTCCGTACTGACCCCCTTTCTTCGGGGGGGCTGCGTTACATGCCCGCAGGTGCATACATTCGCTTTGGTGATCCGACAGCTTAAGATTTCCCCTCTGCTATTTGGAGAACTCCATTGTTCCGGAGTCCAGAATTTGGTACAAATCCTTCTCGGATATATATTTATATGCCTATGTGGACTAAGGGTACGACGGGGCCCTGTCCCGTCATATGTTACGTTACTGTTGATACTCTTAGAGGTCTGTGGACATATGTGTGGTTGCGTATGGGTTCTGTTCAGCTGTGTCTATACGATGTGCTGTGGTATGATGTTCGTATATGATGGCGGCCTTGTCGGCTTTCATATGATATTATTATATGATGGCAGCCTTGTCGGCTTGCATTTATATGAATATTTATGTGACAGTTCTGAGACCATGGTTTGGTCGTTATAAGATCCATATTGAGTTTGATGTGAAATGAACATATAGCTAAAGAGTATGTATACGGGTGTCCATGTCGGGCACCAGTCACGGCTTACGGGGTTCGGTCGTGACAAAAAGTCTCCATTCGAAGTTTCGATTGAAGGGGTTCTTAGATATCGAGGCCGGCTATGTGTACCGAATGTGGCAAACTTGCGCCAACGGATTCTAGAGGAAGCACATTATTCCCGGTATTCCGTTCATCCAGGTGCAACTAAGATGTACCATGATCTTAAATCGATATATTGGTGGGATGGCATGAAGCGAGACATAGCAGAATTTGTAGCCCAATGTCCGAATTGCCAGCAAGTGAAAGCCGAGCATCAAAAGCCAGGAGGGTTATTGCAAGCTATGGAAATTCCTACGTGGAAATGGGAAGAAATTAACATGGATTTTGTGGTAGGATTACCTCGTGCGCGAGGGAAGTATGATTCCATACGGGTGATCGTGGATAGACTCACAAAAGCAGCTCATTTTCTCCCCATTAGAACCACATATTCAGCAGAAGATTATGCTAAATTGTATCTCAAGGAGTTTGTACGACTTCACGGTATTCCTTTGGCCATTATCACAGACAGAGGGGCACAGTTCACAGCCAAGTTCTGGAAGTCCTTTCAAGAAGGTCTAGGTACTCAAGTTAAGCTCAGCACGACGTTCCATCCGCAGACCGACGGACAAGCCGAGCGTACTATTCAGACCTTGGAAGATATGCTACGAGCGTGTGTGCTGGACTTTGGTGGTAGTTGGGATGAGCATTTGCCTCTTATTGAATTTGCCTATAATAACAGCTATCATTCCAGTATTCAAATGGCTCCATACGAGGCCTTATAAGGAAGAAAATGCAGATCTCCAATTGGATGGTTTGAAACCGGAGAAGTACAATTGATAGGCCCCGACTTGATCCAACAAGCAGTTGAAAAGGTTAAAGTGATTCAAGACCGACTGTTAACAGCTCAAAGTCGCCAAAAGTCTTATGCAGACAATCGCCGACGAGACTTGGAATTTCAAGTGGGCGATTGGGTGTTCCTGAAGGTATCGCCGATGAAGGGAGTGATGAGATTTGGCAAGAAGGGAAAGCTAAGTCCCAGATATATCGGACCCTACCAAATCATTCGCAAGGTGAGTCGAGTAGCCTATGAATTGGACTTGCCTTCAGAGCTCGGATCCGTGCATCCAGTATTCCATGTTTCGATGCTCCGCAAGTGTATTGGAGACCCAACAAGAATAGTTCCGGTTGATGATGTGCAAGTAACAGAGAAGCTAACATACGAGGAAATGCCCATTGCCATTTTGGATAGACAAGTACGAAGGCTTCGGAATAAAGAGGTTGCTTCAGTCAAAGTTCTATGGCGAAACAATAATCGGGAAGAAATGACTTCGGAAGCGGAGGAGAAGATGAAATCTATGTACCCCCATTTGTTCCAATCCCCAGAAGAGATTCAAGATGCGACGTCGATGATGTAAGGTATGTATGTTTTAATTTTATGTTTTTGGTCGTGTGTGGCCGTAAATGTGTTGATATTGTGATATAGCCCTGTGAGGCGAAGATATTGTGGGTTGTTGTAATGGAAAGGTAGTGTCCAAATTACAAAGGAAACTCTGGCAAAATATTTCTAGAATTCCCAAGTGTCGAACATTCGAGGACGAATGTTCCAAAAGGGGGGAAGAATGTTACACCTCGGAAATTTTTCCGTACTTGAGTGATGAGTAGAACTATGAAGGGCTTGAGTGAATGATGTTTTATTAAGTCGGGAATGGCTAATTAAGAATTTTTGGAAATAAGAAAGTTGCGGAAATTTTTCAGTCCAGTGGTCGTATATGGCACTATACGGCCCGTAAAGTGATTTATGGACCGTATAGTGCAATCGTCCTTCAGCTTGCTAAAAATCTCAAGTTCTGCCAAGTGTTGATAGGGTTAAATACGACCCAGTTTACGGCCCGTAAACTGGTTTACGGACCGTAAACCAGGTCGTAAACTGCCATGTTCCTCAGCCAAAACTTTCTATCTTTGAAATGATTAAATACGGTCTTGGAGGACGGACCGTAAATCAAAATACGGTCCGTATATGGTGGTTTACGACCACTGTTCATCCCGACAAGAATTCATTAAAGATCAGATTTTGTGATTTTTTAAAGGGGACTTAAGCTCATTTCATTTCATTTTTCATCAAGACAACTTAAGAGACTTCTAGAACTCTCCAAATATTTCCTCCACAAGAATTCAAGAGAATCAAAGGGGATATCAAGACCAACAACACTAATTTCATGGAATCAAGTGTAAGAACACATCAAAGGATCTTCTAAGTCAAGAAATTCCCAAAGAAGGTGGAACTAGGGTTTTGGCTAATTGAAGTATTTCAACTTAAGGACTGTTCAACCATCATCCAAGGTGAGTTTCATGATTATTCCATGTTGTTTGAAGTATTGGAAAGCTTAGACACTTGAAATGTAGAAGAGCATAGAAATGGGTCATTATTGAGTGAATAGTGACATAAATGTATGATAGTGGAATTGAACTATGAATATTGAAGTGTTGTGAGTACAAATACGTTATAAATGGTGTTTAGATCATGAAACAAGCATTAAATGCATGAAAACGCAAGGATGAGCTAGAAGTAGAAATAAGGGAAAATTGGAGGAAAATGGTGGATTTTTCCAAATATACGTAAACGACGATTGTCAATTGTGGTATTGTAAGTAATATTATGAATGTTGGGAGTTAATATAAAACATGAGAAAAGTGGTATGAGCGAAGGAAGCGTTGTCCGACTTCTCCTAGAATTAGCGACGCGTTCTTATAGTTAGTTTACTAATGTTGATACTAATTCTCTTATGAAGGTAACGACGTGATACCGACGGAGAACAAGTCAGCGATATCTTAGCTAAACGACCAAGGTATGTGAGGCTAGTCCTTCTTTCTAATGGCATGAATCTTTTAGCTTGAATCCGTATTCCTTTCTTGAGTTCTTACATTCTAAGAAGTTAAAAGCTTATACCTATGAATGTCTATATGAGATAAGTTATACGATATGATGACACTAGAATGATGATGATGTTATTTCTTTCCTACACTCACCTTATGTACTAGTCCTTTCAAGGTGAGGCAGAATGTCCATAATGTAACCGGGAGATCACGACCTTACGTCACCCCGATAGAGTAAAGTTGTTCATGAGCCTTATACACGCATTATGATAAGATAAGTATTTTATGATAAGCATATTACTATGAGTATTTACATTAAGCATGTCATGAGCATTTCACACCGTTCCTAGTTGGCCGGGCAGACACCGCTTCGGCGGGCGGCGATACGGATACACCACGACCTACGGGCGTGGGCAGACACCACTAGTGGGCGGCATGAGATGGTACCCCGGACGCGGGAGGCCTGGACGCGGGCTAATATTATTGATTATCACACCATTCTGACATGGACGGGCAGCTTGCATATGATGCATACATGTTATGATGCATTACTTCATTTATGATTACCAGTCAGATCCAAATGTCTCATGTTGATGTTATCCCCATATTATTGATGTCTCCTTTCATTATGTATGTCTCGCATACTCGGTACAATATTCGTACTGACGTCCTTTCTTCGAACGCTGTGTTCATGCCCACAGGTAGACAGGGAGGAGAGCTTGGCCCAGGTCCTCAGTAGCTGTCAGCTGATAGATAGCACTCCATTGTTCGGAGGTGCTCATGGCTATTCTTTTGATGTAAATTCATATATGCATATTTTGGGCATGACGGAGTCTTGTTCCGTCTATGTATTCATTATGTTAGTAGAGGCTCGTAGATACGCAGTGTGGGTTAGATGGTCTCACAAGATGTTTTCATATGTATGTATAATATTTTGATGGCCAAGAGGCAAACCTATATAAAGTATTTATGTTTTGATTAAATATGATTTTCCTACAATTGGTATGTAAAATTGATAAAAGAGTATTAAATGAGCAAGACAAGTAGTAGAGTGAGCGGTGCTCGGTAATTTGCTCCGGGGACCCGTCGCGGCCCCTAGCTGGGTCGTGACAGGTGTCTTACATACCCGACCATGATAAGGTTCGGTGATATACATACCTGGCCCTACCAAGGCTCAGTGTCATCTGTACACAACTGCAGTGGTGTGCGCGCGATAGATATCATACCCGGTCATATAAGCTCGGTGTTCTTAATAGTCATACTTTGATATATATATATATATATATATATATATATATATATATATATATAGGTACATATGTATCCTCAACATCATCATCGTCATCATTACTTCATTATATCCTTCCTTAGAGGATCAACTATTATACGGTGAGACCAATCGTACCATGAGATTTTTAAGAATCATGAACATTAGTGATTCTAAGAATGAAGTCGTCGTGGAGGACAATATGGAATTCATATGAGGGTATACAATGATGGGATCGTGCCTTAAGAAGGAAGGTTTAGCCTTGCATACCTCATTGTCTTCTTAACTACTTAAAGTTCTCCGCCCAAGCTTCAGAAATCTACATTTAAAAGGATTCATACCATGGTTAGTCTTAGAGACATTCTTAAATTCAAACTAGAACAACTCATGAACTAACAAAAATCGGGCACCATTTCCCCTATTTCATTGACTTCCACCATATCACAAAAAAACTCCCAAACAACCATAATAACATCCACAACATTATAATCAAGTAGTCGTAGTCAATTAAGTCTCAAAGTTCATTCTCACATTCAACTTACATCGACAATTTCACATCAACCCTTTGCACATTTTCATACAATTCTTCCTCATCACCATTATTACCTTTCATAACAAGATTATATCCATATCATGCTAAGAATTATGACTCAAGTTAGCTTACTACTCAAAAACATCATGAAAACTACATTTAGACCTCATCTTCTACTTTCTCCTTCTACCCAAGTTGTTCAACAACTAAGCATTCTTGATAACATGAAATAAGCATGAAAACTAACCTTTTATTTCAGAAGAATGAGATTTGGAGAAAGCTATCAACTTATATGGAAACCCTAACTTCAATACCCAAAGAATTCTTGAAGTCTACTAACCCTAGCAAGACTTCTAACACATGGTATCTTGATTCTTGCTTCTTGATCTTTAATTTCTTTATGATTTGTGTTGATATGGTATGTGGAATATTGTATAGCTCTTAAGAGTTATGGAGAATATGGAAAATGAAAAATAGAACTTGGGTCATCTATTTAAAACAAGAAAATAAAGCTGCCTGACGGGATTTATACGGACACTTATACGGTCCGTATAAGTGACCGTATAATATCATCAATGATGAACCTTCACTGTAACTGTTATATGTACCCTTATACGAACTGTATAAAGTTATACGGACCGTATAAGTGGTCGTATAACCCATCTTTTCCAAAAAAATAAAAAATTTCGTTGATTCGTTTGACCTCCAATCCTTGGGGAACCTTCTTGACACTTATATAAAACTTCATTAACCATACACTAGGCCCTATAGCATCCCCTTAAGACATCACTAATGTTACACCCCGTATCTTCGAAGAAGTACTTATCAAATTTGAAACATAAGTACATTGAGTTATGGTTAAGTAAAACCACTTTGGAATATAAGCAAGCATAATTAAGTATATTTTATGAGTTAAGGATGTATATAAGGTATACCGGAAGGTTTTATAAGGAAATGAGCGGAAGAAATGGAGTAGTACGACTTTGGAGAAAGGATGGACAAAGTTTCATGTGAAAATTTTAGTCAAACTTGAGGGAAGAATATCTCTTGGCATATGAAGTGTTTTAAGGTGTTTCAAAAGCCTAAAATGCAGTTCGTCGAGTCTAGTTTCCAATTCAACAAACCGACCATCGATAGGACATCGGAGTAGAGAATTATGGATGCTACAAGTTCGGCTGACAAAGCAGAAACGCATGCTACAGTACCGACTTGCTACGGTACTGCTACAGTGACCTCCGGATTTGACCCCCATAAAAACGGTAATAACCCCTTTTTTTCATCAGAATTTCCTAGAAAATTCTAGAAATTAGAAGAGAGAAAGTGAGGGAATCAAAAGTGAGCAATTTTTAAGTAGCGGAGTAGTGGTATAGGTCCAAGTAATGTGTGGTTGTGATTCTAGTATTGTTTTGCGATGGATTTTAGCGTGGATATTGAGGATATTGTTGTCTTAACAATAAATAAAGTATGAATCTTTCTCTTTTGGTATTATTTAACGCTTATTTACGGAGATAAAGCCATTAAATAATGGTTTAGCGAATTGTGAAGGGAGAAATGGGATAAACACCGTGTGAGGTGTTTTATGGAATACTTTGATGTTACCAATGATGTTATTGATGTTGGTATTGATGTTGTTGTTATTGGTTGCTGAATTACGATTTTGGGCTAGGCATATAAACAAAAGAGATGCTGCCGAAATTTCGGCAGATTCTAGAAAGATTTATTTGAAGGATTAAGACAAGCGTATAAAGGTGAGTCTGACAATAGTATAAATTTTCTTCAATATAGATTTACGAGGCTGGGAGGACACGCGTTGAGTAGTTAAAGTTAAAGCGACAAAAAAAAAAAGGTATGTTAAGGCTAGTCCCTTTCTTTCAAAAGGCATGATTCCTATGTTATGATTCCATATATGTTTCCATAACCTTCTTACTTCCAAAAGTTAGATGTTCATGATTCTTAAAAGCTTTTTATGATACTAATGATGAGATTTTTTTTCTATGATGAGCATGGTGATGATGATTTTAATTCTAGAAATTCCAAAGCTTATGATTTTAATGTCATTATGAGATTATTAAGCTTATTTCATGATTTATTTTATTTTATTCATTATTGTTGATCTCACCTTATGATAATTGTTCCTTCAAGGTGAGATATAGCGATGATGATTATTCCATAACATAATCGGAGGTTAGTGACCTTATGTCACTCCGATAGAGTTATAGCTTTCTTTGGGCTCTCATGCATGCTACTTATATTATATATATATATATATATATATATATATATATATATATATATATATATATATATATATACATATATATGTATATATATGTATATATATACATATATATCTATATGTATATGTATATGTACATGGGGGATATGGGGGAAGGCGAGGCGTTATAGATGCATGGCCACCTGATTAGCTGGTATATTATGATATCATCCTGGACGCGGGATGCTCGGACGTGGAATATATGGTTAAATGGATCGGGCCGTTCGTCCGCGGCAAAATGAAATACATTTTGATCGGGCTGCACGTTCCGCAGCAATTCTATTTTATGTATACGTATATGATAAATGCTTTTATGAAAGGAAAGTTAAGAATGCATGGTATCCGCCTTGAGAGGCACTCAGATGTGCAGGTTACCCTTTTCCCTCATGATATGCTCCATGTGTCTTATTATATTATTGTTCATGCCTTACATACTCAGTACTCCGTTCGCTCTGATGTCCTTTCTTGTGGACGCTGCATTCATACCCGCAGGTAAACAGGTAGACGCGTCTGGTTTCTAGGAGTTTCACTAGCGGCATCTTGAAAGCGCTCCAGTTGTTTCGGAGATACAGATTATTGGTACTACTCTTGTGTGTATATTTGGGCACGGTGAAACCCTACCCCGTCCTCGTGGACTACATATCTTATTTAGAGACTCGTAGACAGACGTATGTAGCAAGATGTTTCATAAACTTGTCCGTCCTTGTTGTTGTATAATATTTTTGTCAAGCTTATTGATATATGATTGCGGGCATAACTATGGATGGCTATATTAAGTGAGATATTCATAAATTATCCATGTGACCCACCTAGTAGTGCGAAAAGAATGTTAGATCAGAGGTGCTCGGTAAGCTAGTACTGGGTACCCGTCATGGCCTCTAGTGGGGTCGTGACAACTAAATAAATATTAGCTCAATTATAGCGAAAACCTTTTTGAACACGACTTACATCTCACTTCCTCTAACGAACTTAGTTTCTCATATTCATATGACTTCCAAATCCTATGGTACACACTTTAAGCTATCTAATACTTTCCTTAACCTCGTAAGGACTTCATGCTTACCTTAAGCTCGCGTTAGTCTATTCACAACGCGACCACTCAAAACATCTGAAATGTAACACTAGGTATTTGAATCCTTGAGATAGGATGGGTATTTACCTCAGCATGACTCATGCCCAGTGAGAAGGAAATATCAACTGACCAAAGAAGTAAGCCTGGTTGAAGAGAGATCAACTAGAAGCAAAACAACATCTCGTCTGAATTCTAAAGAGTAAGGGAAGAGGTGGTGAAGTTAATAAAAGATTCGTAGAAAAATAATTGAAGCGTTAAGAGCAGATTTGAGGAACGATTAAGGGTTGTAATTTCAAGTATATTAGTGCGATAAGGTTTATAGTTAAGTAAAAGAGAAGGCAAGAGAAAACACGTGTTGAGGCTATAAAGGGTACAAGTCATGAGACTATACCTTTATTATGATAAGCGAATTGACGAGTCCAATAAGAGTTAGAAGTAGACTAATTTACCTTCCCAAATGGGAAGATACCAGATTGAGTAGCAGTTGAGTGAACAAAATATGAGTTGGAAACTCGAAGAATTTCTATAATAATGGGTATTGCATTATTTGCCAAGCAAGCAATTAGGCAGTAAGAGAATAAGCGATGGAAAGAAACTTTTCAAGGTTATTATGAGAGGGGCCCCCCTCCTCCTCCAAGACAGGACTCATAAGTAAAACTTAAGTCTATCAAGATCAAGTATGTTAGTTGTGAATACGTGACATTCTAGGTATGTAAGTGATTCGGTTATTCCTAGCAAGAGAAGCTTGTACTAAAGAGAGTTATGAGTAATCAGAAATATGAAGAATTATGAAAGATGTTGAAGTAACAGTCTGACTCTACACGAGGGAACCCTTGAGTGTGAGGTGATGGCCATTCTCCTATATGGGGAGATAATACAATGAAATACCAAAGTAGAACCACATGTTTTGTTTAGCGACAAAGTGAAGATTTAAAAAAAATAAGGTGGTATTTATTCAGACTCTACAGATGTGTTACAATTTCAAAATCTATAATAGTAAGAGTCACCAAACAATTGAGACCCAGAAAATTGGTATGAAGTGTAAATAAAGACAACAGGGCATAGGCCCCGGGAGAGTTTTTGAGAACTTAGGCATGAAAGACTAGTAGATTTTGATGACCAATAATTGATTTATATAAGTCTTGGTTACGGTTAGTCAGGTGATCACAGACGAGTTATTAGATGACACAGAAGTATGAAACAGAACGAATCTAAGTGCAAGACGTTTCAGTCTCACTGGTACGTGATCACAACTCTCAGAAAGCATTTTAGATTAAGGTATTGATAGAGAAAGTTTAGCATAAAGTGTTCCACAAGATAAAAAGGGTCATTGAACCTAGTATTTGAAACAAACGCTTAAACTTTGTACTACTCCTTCCTAGTGGAGAAGGGTGGAAATGAAAATAGTTGAAGATGAATGTGAATAGTTCAAAAATTCCTAAGAACCTACAGAGATATAGGACAATGGGTCTCCACCTAATATGAACTGGGAAAATTCTTTCTACAAGGGAAATTGATGAGAAATGTTAGCTAAGAGATGAAAAAAGAGAACTTGCTCCAGGCATAAAGATCTAAAGTAAAGATAACAGAAAAGTCATTTTATGATGTTGATTTCTTTAGAATTCATATGTATCCAATAGGTAGTACTGATACTTGAGGTTATGTATATAAGAATCTCCAGGGTTGTAAGAATCGAGAGAAATTAACATATCAATGATACATATACAAGGGAATGAGATTGGGATGATTAGAAACAGCTACGAAAAACAAGAAAAATTATCGACCCATAAACTAGAGTTAACAACGATTATATGGCATACATATTGACGTCCTTGCGGATTATACAGCCTCCATTTTATCTTGAATAGAAGTAGCTAGAGTCATGACAAGTTTCCCTTTTAAGTCATAAAGAATCCTTTAGGAAAAATCATGCTAATGCCGAGATAAACGGTCCTTGGAATTGAATATAAGTAAAGATGAGCCTAGATGATAGGGTTGAGTATGATCCTCTATGAGTATGAGACAATACAGAAATCTAGACTATAAATGGGAGGGTATCAAATGGGAATGGTAGAAGAGCAGGAAGAAGAGGTACTTGAAGATTACCAGGAAAGGCTAATGTTGTAGGTGACACCTTTAGTTACAGATCTGTAAGAAGTTTAACTTACTGGTACGCTGAAAAGAGAGAGAAGCCTGGGAGCCACATCAGCTACCTAGTTTCGGAGTTTGACTATTGCGCTTAGAAGGAAAAGTAGTTACCATCTTGATCAGCAGTATAACAAAGATGAAATAGTGGTAGTACGAAGATCCTATTCTATTATAGCTTAGAGAAAGAGTTCAACAGAAAGAAATAATTGGCCACTTATGTATTCCAAATATAGCGAGATTACAACATCAAATTATAGCAGAGGTTAGCCAATCATAGCATGAGTATGGCTCCAGCTGGGCGATCTAACGAAGTCAGCCCACTTCTTACCAGATAGAATGACTTAAACAGCTAGTCATGGATGATGTGAAGTATACATTAAAAAAATAGTATGACTATGCCGTGTCCCAGAGTCCATTATATCAAATGGAGGTGCTCAATTAATAGCTATAATTTCAACAATTAGGATGGCTCCTTATGAGGTGAAGTACAACCCCCCAATGATACGAAATAAGTGAATTGGAGTTGCTTGAAAGCTTTGGAGAAAGTAAAATTCATTCAGAGGTGATTGTTAACTGCCAAAGCCCTCATAAGTCATAAGCAGAAGGAAAGACTTAAGAGTTTCATGATTTGGTATCCTTGAAACTTTCACCTATGGCAGGTGTTATGAGATTCGGCAAGAAAGCCAAGCTTAGTTTATATAAGTTGAGCCATAAACAGTCATTAGAAAGATGGAGCAAATAGTCTATGAGTAAAAGATATCAGAATCAGAGTTTGTCCTCCCTGTGCTCCTTTTGAGTATCCTTATTGCAGAAACACATGAAGTTCAGACTAAAGAGAACTTGTCCTACAAAAAAGTAGGAACGTCAAACAAAAAATGTGAGAAGTTCCAATAGACGGCTCTTAACGATTGTAACATAATCATATATTTTTGTAACCTGATCATATATTTTTGTAACCTATGATTATGAGATTTTGATTAACCCCTATTCTATGATAAACTGGTATTCAAAATTGAAGCATTACAGCATTTTCAGGAGCAGAGTTATCTGGATACATGGTGAATTACATTTTATGGCATCGTCACTGACACTGATGGCCATGTGAGGCATATATAGTATATTTTCTAGCTATGTGGTAGGTTTCGTAGGGCCCAATTTTTAGAGAAGACTCTGCCAAAATTTTCATAAGTTTCTAAGAGTTTTACATTCAAGGACGAATGTCCCAAAGGGGGGAAGGATGTTACATTCCATACTTTTATGTGTTAAGTTTCATCGTAACTTATCGACGTACGATCAGAGAGTGAGATTATCTTTGAGGTTACAAGTGCCTAAACTAGGTTTAGCAATCGTTAAGTAAGTGTCGTGAACATTAAAGGTTAAGCAAATTGAAAGGATTAAGTTTCAACGAAGTCCTACGTTTGGTCATGAGTTACGACAGGATTTGGCCTAACTTTCCGTGGGTGTATCTCCAAGTATATGAAGAGTTATGGGGTACATTAACTATCTCAATTCAAGTTCATCGAGTCCACTTCCTAACGCATTAAACCATTCATCTGTTACACCCCGAAAATTTTTCGTTAACGTACAGTGAGTAGACTAACGAAGGGCACGATGTATACGATGTTTCGATAAGAAAGAAATACCATTTGATGATTTTAAATAAGATTTCAAAGACATTTGAAGTAGGAGATGAAAGTTGACAAGGAAAGCAAGATATATGTTGTGTACCAGACAGAATTTATGAGTATTGTATTAATGATGGCTTAGTAATGTTTTGGATAAGAGTTCTAATATCCCTTAGATTGTTAACTAGGTGTTTGTTATATCCCGCATTTTTGTGCAATCGGATAATTCAAGATAATTGCGGGAAGATAACAAGTAAGGCCTTATTTTTATTTTGTTTGGCATATGAGTTGTTTATGAAGAACTTAGAAGCGAAAATATTAAGAAAGGCTAGGGGCAAAAAGGTAAATTCGTAATATGACTCGTGGAAATATGGGGGAAGGCGAAGGGCAAATTTGGAATTTGGAAAAATTAAAAATTTGTCATGAAGTGCAAACAAAACACAAAAAAAAAGGGCTTGATCTTTTGGGCCATGTTGGCCGTCCACCTAGTGGTGGGCTTAAGCCCACATGGTGGCTTAATGAACAAAAATAAAAGATGACTAAGTCATCTTTTTCATTTGACTCTCTAGAAATTTCAAGAAAATAAAGAACAAGGAAAGAAGGAGAAAAATTAGAAGGGCCATTCGGCCACCTTCAAGTTCGCAAGAACCTTGGAAAATGTTCATCCAAAAATTATCCTCTTCAAGCCAAACAACTAATTGAAGGGTCCTTAGCAAGTTGGAGTGTTCATTAGAGCAAGAACAACCCATATTCTTGCAAGTTGGAAGTTTTAGCCAAGTGAAGAATCAAGGAAAGAGGTAAGGTTTAATCCTTTCTTTATATGTTATGGATATTTGTGCATGTTGTAGTGTACAAAAATGAATGAAATTCATGAAGAATATGGGTGAAGGGGTGGTGGCCGTGAGTGTAGTGTGTGTGTGTGTGGCCGTGTATGTGCATGGTGGTTTGGCCGTGTGGTTGTGGTGTGGTGTGGAAGAAAATGAGTCAATTTTATTTAGTGTATTGGTTGTTGTTGTGTGGATTATATATTGCTAATAAAAGCTTAATGATTTTAGTGAAGTTGTAGTAGTTGGAGACTTGTTTTAGGAGTTATGTGAATTGTATATAATGTTCTTGCATGTATGGAAAGTAATGTTGTTAATATGATGTGGTTAGTGTGTAAATTATTGGGTTGTTGTGATTAAATTTGAAAGAGGGAATTAGCTTGAATTGTTCTTATTGAATTGGAAGGCGTCGGGTGAAGTAGTATGTCGGTCGAATTATTTGAATGTTATGCAAATTGAATTGAATATGAATCAAATGTCAATGAATTATGTGACAAAGGTTGCTAAGGTTAGAATGTGTCTTGGATTAAATTGTTGACATTGTTGGCATGATTGTTGGTAATATTGTTGATAGTTTGGCCGGGTTGAATTCCCGGATTGTTGTTGAGTAAAATTAGCCTAGATAGATTCTTGGGGGACGTTGTATTTACAGGGGAAATACTGCCGAAATTTCAGTAGACAAGTGTTACTTTAAGATTCAATTCTAAATGCTCTAAGTAATGTTTGCTAAATGTGACCAAATGTAGATTTTGGAGAATTTGGAACGTGAATTTGGAGAAGCGTAGGAAGCGGAAAAGGTATGTAAGGCTTCACCCTTCCTTCTTTGGCATGTCTTAGACGTAATGGGCTTTGATACGAGCCTCGGGGACTACTCTATCTCTAGAAATCTGAGTTTGAATTTGACCCTTATTCATTCAATAGAATTGAATTAGACACTTTATGTTTAATTGGAAAAGTAGTTTGAAAAATGCAACTTACACAAATGGAACCGGAATGTCCTAAAACTTTTGTAGGTAACTCCATCAAGTCTAGGATTCTAAGGCATACTTTTCTTTCTAACAATTCGTAATGTTTTCCAAAACGTCTATTCTTTTCCAAGACAAAGGTGTATGAGTTTGTAAGCTTTTATGACTATAATGATGAACATGCTTTTGTAATGATAACGATGATGTCAAAGAAGAGAATAAGTCTAGAATGATTATGATAAGAATGGTTCCATGTCAAAAAGTCTTGAGTTAAAGATTTAATACGAATATAAGAATAATGAGCTAGTTCTTGATTTTAATTCCATTCCTTTATTATGACTTTATTTTCTAAAAACTCCAAGGTCTAAGAGTTGATGTTTCAGGAGGCTTATGATCTTATTTTATGTTTTTCTCTTAGTGTTATCCTTCGTTGATAGTCTCATCTTATGACTATCGTTCCTTCAAGGTGAGACAAACGGCCATGGTTATTCCATAATGTAATCGGAGGTTACCGACCTTACCTCACTCCGATGGATATATGACTTTCTTTGGGCTCTCATGCATGCTATTTATATGGGGAAGATGGGGAAAGGGAAGGCGCTATAGACGCACAGCCACCTGATCAGTTGGAGTATGATACATGATATCGTCCCGGACGCGGGATGCCCGGACGCGGGATATATGGCTAAATGGATCGGAGCCGACGCCTCGGCAATGTGATATGTTCTATTTTCTATATATATAAAAAGAGATGTTTTCCAAGAAAGTAAAGTATTATATGCACATATGGATCGGGTTGCACGTTCCGCAGCAATATGTTATAGTATATGCATATATGGATCGGCTGCACGTTAAGCAGCGCTAACCATGCATGGTATCAGCCAAAGGGCAGTCATATGTACAGGTTATTTTTCTACCTCATGACATGATCTATGTTTCTTTTATGTCATTATCCTTGTTCTATATTTTCCGTATGTTATTATCCATGCCTTACATACTCGGTACATTACTCGTACTGACGTCCCTTCTTGTGGACGCTGCGTTTCATGCCACGCAGGTGAGCAGGCAGACAGGTTTGGCTCCTAGAAGCTCTATCGGCTACACATTGGCAGCGCTCCAGTTGTTCCGGAGCCTCAGTTTCTTGGTACTATTTTTGTGTACATATTCGGGCACGGCAGCACCCGGCCCTCCTTGTTATCATATGTATTTTGTTTAGAGGCTCGTAGACAGATATGTACAGTCAGTTGTTTCATAACCTTGGTTGTCCCTGTCGATGTATATTAAATTAGTAAAGTTTATTAGTACATGTTTATAATAATGCTATTAATAATTGTGCTAATTAAATACATGATGATAATTATGTGTAAGGCCCACTTAGTATTAAGTGTACGATACGAGATAGGGAGGGGTGCTCGGTACAAGTATCGGGTACCCGTCGCGGCCCCTAGTTGGGTCGTGACAGTGTTAAACAAGTATCAAGAACGTTCCATAAGGATTTGAGATCAAACGAAGTGACGAGAACAAGATCAGAGAAAAGGTGGGTTCTACGGCCGATTATACGGTCCGTATAATGTTATACGGTCCGTATAATGGACCGCAGAATCGTCACAGTGAAGTCCCTCACCGATGGGATTATACGGTCACTTATACGGACCGTATAATGTGCCGTATAATGAACACAAAAGAGAGAAGTTGACAGGGTGATTTCACGGTCACTTATACGGACCGTATAATGTGTCGTCAAATTGACACAGAAAGGGATGGTTGCTGAAGCAATTTCACGGTCACTAGATCTTGAATTCATCAATTTCTTACTAATAAAGAAGGATTCATGTTTATAAAGCTATTTCCCAACAATTCCATACTAAATAAAGCTTATTCCATCAACAAATCAAGGTTTGATAGTCAAAAGTTCATTCAAGAAATAAACCACAAGAACCATCTTTAATCCTTATGTTATTGGAAAACACTAGCATGAATTAGGGAGTTTCTAAGGTGGATTATGAATCATAAATGAAGAACAGGGATAAATGAACTTATCCCAATGAAGAATTGCTTTAAAATCCCTTGTTTTCCTCCCAAAGTAGCTCTAGAACCGCGAATAATGAATGAGGAGTGATAGGGTTTGAAAAAGGATTTAAAGCGGTGACATGACCACCCCAGTGGTCACTCACAATCTCGCTGAGCCGCAATAGCGGCAAGGCCATCGCCGTAGCGATACCGCTACTGCGGTCGTGGTGTCTCCATGGCGGTGCACTAGACACCAGAAAGTAACTCAATTCCACAAGTCTCAACATAAAATTCGACTATCACCCGAGGCCCCAGAGATACAAAACAACCATGCATACACACATAAAACGCGCTACGAACTCACACATGGCCTCAAATTTCTTAATGGGGTCTCGTTGACAAAGTCAACCCACAATGCCCCAAAACCAAGTTTCCAACGCAAGTCCCAAAATGCACTCTAATCCATTGACCGCACCGAACATACTCGTGGGTCGCAAACGACCATCTGAACCTCTCGGAATCGACATATTTTCAAAAACGGTCCGTTTACCTAAAAGTCAACTTTGAGTCAAACATTCTACGCTCAAAGACTTATTATCACAAAAACCCATCTAATATTGATCTGAGGACCTCGAGAATCGTACTACCCATCCCGAAAAGTCTAATATAAGCTAAAGAAGCGCGAAAAAAGGGCAACAAGGTCAAAAGTAATGTAACGGCCAAATGGGCCGTTACATCAAATACTAATTAAACAATCCCTCATCTTCGAGCGACAAGGAAATGGAACTGGAAAAAGTACCTGAATCAACGAACAACTGGATTATCTCTCGCGCATATCAGACTCGGTCTCCCATGTAGCTTCCTCAACATGATGATGCTTCCATTGAACCTCCACAGAAGAAATCTCCTTGGACCTCAACTTCTGAACCTATTTATCCAAGATCGCTATCGGCTCCTCCTTATAGGTCAGATTCTCATCGAGCAACACTGAATCCCAACGAATAATGTAAGAACCATCAGAATGGTATTTCTTCAACATACACACATGAAAGACCAAATGAACACCGGCCAGGCTTGGTGGCAAGGACAACTCATGCGCAACATCTCCAACTCTACGTAGGATCTCAAATAGGCCAAGATACCTCGGACTCAACTTGTCCCTCTACCCAAATCGCATGACACTCTTCATGGGTGAGATCTTTAGAAGTACCTGCTCACCCACCCCAAACTCTAAATCCCGAACCTTCCAGTCTGCATACATCTTCTGTCATCTCTGACCTGCTAGAAGCATTTCCTGAATAAGCTTCACCCTGTCCATGGATTCTCTCATCAAATTTATATGCCACAGGTGAACCTCAAATGCATCAAACCACCCAATAGGAGAACGGTACCTCCTACCATACAAAGCCTCGTGCGGCGCCATGTCAATACTTTAATGGTAGCTATTGTTGTACGCAAACTCCTCTAGGGGTAAGAACTGGTCCCAATGGCCACCAAAATCAATGACACATGCTCTTAACATGTCCTTGAGAACCTGAATAGTCCTCTCGGACTGACCATCAATCTGGGGATGAAACACTGTACTAAGGTCCAATTGCGTACCCAACTCTATTTGAAAAGCCCTCCACAAATTGGAAGTAAACTGGGTACCTCGATCTGAAATAATGGAAATAGGGACCCCGTGTAATCGAACAATATCATGAACATAGATCATGGCTAACCTCTTCCCAGTATAATTGACCTGAACTGAATGAAATAAAAGGACTTGGTCAATCGGTCAACAATAACCCACACAGAATCAAACATGTCCAGGGTCTTCGGAAGACCCACAACGAAATCCATGCCACTCTTCTCCCACTACCACTTGGGAATAGGCATTCTCTGGAGGACCCCACTAGGTCTCTAGTGCTCGTACTTCACTTGTTCAAATGCCGATACATCTTCATGGAACCCGGATTAATGGAGTACCTCGAACTAGGGGCCTCAGTCAAGATCAAATGAATCAAATCACCAACACGAGGAACGCACATGTGTCCCTTGATCATCAGAATCCCCTCACTATAAAAAATGGCCTCTTTAGCTCACCCCTCCGAACCTTATCTCGATTCATACGCAGCTGAGCATACTCAAATGTATGAGTCCTGATCTTCTCTAATAAGGACTATCTCTCCTCAACAAAAGCTAAGACTCTGCCTAAAACTGAAATATCAAGACGAACAAAATTGTTGGCGAGAATGTGAACCTCCATGGCTAACGGATGCTCGGAAATAACCAAACGAGCTAAACTCCCCATACTCGTGGCCTTCCGACTCAAGGCATCAGCCACAACATTGGCTTTCCCTGGATGATAAATAATAGAGATGTCATATGTCACGACCCAAATCGATGGGCCATGACCAGTGCCCGAATTGGACACCCGTATACGAACCTGCTCGATATGATCAGACCAAAATTGGAAACAATATGGCAATCTGTAAAACCACGCTGTAAAATCATCATATCACACATTAAAAAGAACATGTCTCTTGAGAAGCCACAGCTAACCAAACATAACAAAATATGCAAGCTGATAAGGCTTTCACTATGCACGGGAATATCCAAGAAACACATATATCCATAGAAATATCACAACAAGGGCCACAGCGTCACTCCCTGTCGACTATGACACATATATACACACCACAACAAAGGCCACAACGTCACCCCCTGTCAGCTGTGCCATATATATTCACACCACAACAAGGGCCACAGCGTCACTCCCTATCGACTGTGACATATATATACATACCACAACAAAGGCCACAGCGTCACCCCCTGTCAGCTGTGCCATATATATACACATCACAACAAAGGCCACAACGTCACCCCCTGTCAACTGTGTCATACATATACACATCACAACAAAGGCCACAACATCACCCCATATCAACTGTGCCCTATATACACACAACAAAGTTCACAGCGCCACCCCCTGTTAACTATGCCATATATACACACAACAAAGGTCACAACGTCACCCCCTGTCAACTGTGTCTTATATATATATATATATATACACACACACACACACACACACACACAAAACAAAGATCACAGTGTCACCCCCTGTCAACTGTGCCTTATATATATATGAAGAATGAAAATGAGTGCAGTGCATAATCAAAATGAAATAATAAAACTCTGTAATGTCACAAAATTGCTATATACATATATTATACTCATGGAATGCATAGGATTTCAACTAAAAACTATCGTTCTATCCCACCTTGAAGGAACAAGTTATAAGGTGAGATCAACAACAATGAAATTAATCGAGAAAATCATGAAATAGCTTAACATTTTTACATCATCGTTGAAATCATATTTTAGAACTTTAAGCATAAAATCATCCAAAATGTAATCCTCATAAAAACATTCTCATTTTCAACATCATAAGAAGCTTTAAAAGTCATAAACTTCTAGCTTTTGAAATCAAGGAGGTTATGGAAACACTTATGGACTCATACCATAGGAATCATGCCTTTAAAAGAAAGGGACGAGCCTTAATATACCTTTCGGTCGCCTTAGTCATTCAATGTTTATCCTTCTAAGCTCGTAAATCTACATATAAACCATTCATACTATTATTAGGCTCAATGTCATATGCTCAGCTTAAGCCTTCAATTTAATTCCGTTTAGAATCTGCCAAAATTCGGGCAGCACCTCCCCTGTTTATATGCCTAGCCCGAAATCACAATCCAACAACCAACAACAACAACAACAATACCAACATCACAAAAATATTATCAACCCTAATAGGCTCCATAAAACATCCCACACGTTGTTTTCCAACTTACATAACTAACGAACTTACTACACAATTATTTAACGAATTTGTCTCCGAAAATAAGCCTTAAATAATACCAAAAGAGAAATATTCATACCTTTTTTTCTTGTTAAGACAGCAATATCCTTAATATCCACGCTAAAATCCACTGCAAAACAATACTAGAATCGCAACCATACGTTACTCGGACCTAAACTACTACTCCGCTACTTGAAAATTGCTCACTTTTTGTTTCTCTCTCTCTCTCTCTCTTCAATTTCTGTAATTTTCTGGCAAAATCTTATTAGAAAAGGGGGTTTTTATCCTTTATATAAGAGTCAAATTTGGGTCAGGTCACTGTAGCAAGTCAGTTACTGTGGCAGTACTGTAGCAGACGTTTCTGCTCTGTCAGTTGAACTTGTAACGTCCGTAATTCTCTACTCCGATGTTCTATCGATGATCAGTTTATTGCGTTTGAAACTAGACTCGACGAACTTCATTTTAGGCTTTCATATGCTAAGAGATATTTTTCCCTCAAGTTGGACCAAAATTTTTACACAAGACATTACCCATCCTTTCTCCAAAGTCGTACTACTCCATTTCTTCCACTCATTTCCTTATAAAACCTTACGGTATACCTTATATATGTCCTTCACCCATTAAATATACTTAATACTGCTTGCTCCTTATATTCCAAAGTGGTTTTACTTAGTCATAACTCAACGTACTTGTGTTTCGAATTTGATAAGTGCTTCTTCGAAGATACGGGGTGTAACATCATAGTCCTTCAGGAGCTCCACCCACGACACTTCCTGGAATTAAGATCTCTCTGGGTAAACACGTGTTGAAGGCTACGGTGATCGGTGAAAACCTCACAATGGACGCCATACAAGTAATGTCTCCGGATCTTCAAAGCGAAGACCATAGCTGGCAACTCTAAATCATGGGTATTGCAGTTCCTCTCATGGTTCTTCAACTGACAGGAAGCATAGGCTATGACACTACCCTCCTGCATCAAGACTGCACTCAAGCTCACACGCGATGCTTCACAATAGCCTGAGAAATTCGTACCCTCCACGGGTAATGGTAGAATCAAGGCTGAAGTTAAAAGGGTCTTGATCTTTTGAAAGCTCTCCTCACAATTATCGAACCACTGGAAGGGAACATCCTTATGGGTCAATCTGGTCAATGTAGAAGAAATAGAGGCGAAACCATTCACAAATGGACGGTAATAGCTGGCTAATCCAACGAAGGTACGGATATCGATCACAGTAGTTGGCCTTGCCAAAATCCCTGACGACCTCAATCTGTTATGTCCCGTATTTTCATACGTCGGGACGTTTTAAAAATAAGCGCGACAAGTTAAAGGCAAGACTATCTTAAGATATGAAGTAGAGATTTTAACTTCCGGTTTCGTGTCGAGTCACAATTTATCCACAATTTTCGTGTGGCATTAAACTATTAATGGAAAATTAGGATTAAACTAACCATAATTGGATTAATAAGTGGGATTGGAAAGACCAAAAATCAGTCCACTTTTAGGCCTTGTTTGGCCGTGCACCTTAGTGCCTTGGTCAAGGAATCTTGACTCAATTTAGTGTGATCCACATGTCCAAGCCAAAGGGGGGAACATATAGACACAAAATATGATCATTCCACATTTTCAAAAATTCATTTCAACATCCCAAAGTGTAGAACATTTAGAGAGAGAGAGAGAGGAGCTCTCGGCTAAGAGCTAGCCGAGAGAGTGAGGTGCAATCTTGCCTAAAAATTCCAGTTTTTCTCCACCAAATTTACTCCTCATCTAGGGTGTAAGAAGGTTTATTAGTTGTTGAAGGGAAACAATAAAGTGAAGCACCCAAGTAGAGTGAAGTTTCGGCCAAGGTGAAGAACAAGATTGAAAGGTAAGGATGTTTGTTGTTCTTGTGTTGCATGGTGATTTGAATGTATAGTTCATGCATGTTGTTGTTGGATTGTGGTTGTAGATGAAGTAGAGAGTGAGCCGTGAGTGAGGTGAGTTCATGATTGATTTCATTTTGCATGTACTGTTGGTGAATTGAATATGTAAATGAACAAAGATTGTAGGAGTTTGGTTGTGATGTTGCATGTTGGATATTGGACTGTTTTTGCTTGAATTTAAAATGCGCCATGTGTTGAAGATTCTAATGAAGTCATGCTTAATCTTGTTGAACATGTATTGGAAATGGATTGAATGCATTGTAGTTGGATAAACGGATGAAAATCATGAAATGGTGGAAGGGTGTTGTAGCCGTGTAGTAGGGACTGTTTTGGGGAGAATTAGGGACTGTTTTGTGTCACATTTGGGTTGTTGTTTTTATGGACATTGTGGTGTATGGTATGCATGTTGAATATGTGAATTGAGGTGTTAAAGAAATGAATTATGTTGAGGGGTAAAGGAAGTCCAAAACCGTGGACAGTTTTTGAAGTTAGACGTAAATTTGTGTGTGTTGAACGTTGATTCTTGTTGCAAACGTTTAATGAATGTAAAGTGCCATGATTCAAGTTAAAACTGAAATGATTTTGGGCTGTTGTAAGAGTGAAAATGATGCTAAAACAGTTCCAAGAATCATGAAAGTAATGTCATTAAACATGTTGTGTTGTTGCAAGTTAAAACTGGAAATTTGCTAAGTAAGAATGGAAATGCTATGTGTGTTGATTAGCCGTGTGTATGAAACAGTTTTGGATGGTGTATGGACTGCCCAATTTCCCTAAGTCATGTTTAAACAAGTCTTGATTAATATATGAATGAACGATTAGCAATGTTAGCTTGTAACGCTAGTTGGTTTGAATGCGAACGAAACGTCGTTAAATTGTTAGAAAGGAATTGTGAGTGTCACAATACGTATTGAATGCCCTTGTAGACTAATTGTAGTTCTTCACATCTTGATATAGGATAAGTGTTTTTGGGCAGCAAGTACAAGTTAGAATACAACTAAACGCAAAAGGTATGTAAAGCCCATTCCTTCTTTCTTTTGGCATGTCCTAGACGTAAGTGTGAAACGATATGAACCTTGGGGTAAATTGTATTCTCTAGTTTATGTATGACTTATGATTCTATATTTCCTTAAGGTTATTGTCATGTGCCTACAATATGATTGACTAATGAATAATGCATGAAAGTTCCTATACTTAAAGAGTTGCACAACTAGAGACATACTTGACTTTCAAAAGCTATACCATGTTGAAGCGATATATGTACATGAAATCTGAAACGTTTCTTGTGATAGGTTGTTATGAGACTTGAAATGAACTGAAAATGAATATTATTTTAACACTTTAGAGCTGGTCAGTTTCTTATCCATTGAGTCTCAAAAGATGAATTGCATATATGTGGTTGCTTATTATTCTGCTCGTGCTTATCGCTATACCCTTCACTGAGTCCCGGGCCAGGATACGTTTTCGTGCGCATGTTTACTATATTATTACCGAGTCCCTCATTAAAGGGCCGGGACACGTTATATATATATATGATGATGATGTGATGATATGATGATATGATGATATGATGATGTGATGATATGATGATATGGAGAGGATGGTGGACAGGATGGCATATTCCTTATTACCGAGTCCCTTAGGAAAGGGCCGGGACACGTCTATGTTTATGTTATGATGCTATGATTTTAGATTACCGAGTCCCTCATTAAAGGGCCGGGACACGTTATATACGTTATATACAGAATGATTATGCAGTTTTGATTACAAAACTCTATAATGATAATGATATGAGAATGATACAGATGAATTATGCTCATAGGCAAGTTTTAAGAAATTCTGGTTGTTGCACTGCGTCCTACATACTTTGTCTCCTTATGAGTCTATTACTACATTTCATGCTTTACATGCTCAGTACATATTCCGTACTGACCCCCTTTCTTCGGGGGGCTGCGTTCATGCCCGCAGGTACAGACTCTCGTTTCGGTGATCCGCTAGCTTAGGATACTTATTCAGCTATTTTGGACTGCTCCTTTGTTCTGGAGCCTAGCTTGTGGTATAACTCCCTTATGTTGTATTCATATGTGTTGTTTGGGTACGGCGGGGCCCTGTCCCGCCATATGATACGGTCATTACTCTTAGAGGTCTGTGGACATTGGTGTGGGTCTGTTTGTAGTTGTTGATGCGTTTTATGTCTATGACTTATGTTTGGGTTGTACTCATTCGTAATGGCAGCCTTGTCGGCTTGCATATATATGTATGTTTGGTATTTTGTGTATCGTGGCAGCCTTGTCAGCTTGCGTAGTAATATATATATCTATGTGGTTATTTAAAAGTGCAACTCCTTAGGAGACAGGTGCCTAAGACACACAAAACTTTGACAGATTTAAAATACTCCCTATCTTTTTATATACAAACGAGATCATATGAGTGTCCAACTCGGGCACTAGTCACGGCCTACGGGGTTGGGTCGTGACAAAAGTGGTATCAGAGCGGTTAAATCCTCGGAGTGTCCACAGACTGTGTCTAGTAGAGTCTTGTTTATCGATGTGTTGTGCACCACGTTTATAAACAGGAAGCTACAGGACATTTAGGATGTCATCTTTCCTTCTCATTCTAGATCGTGCGATAGAGCTATATTATCAGGATAAATCTTTCCCTAACAGATTGTTATGTCTACAGCGATGCCTCCAAAGAAGGCGACGGCCGCCCAGAAGGGCAAGGCGGTAGTTGGAGAGACCAGTGGGACACGGAGGGTCACTAGAGATTATTGCCAATATGTGCCTGAGATTAGGCTTCAGTCTGCGAGCTCCGCTACACCATCATTATCAGAGGAGCCTAGGGCAGCAGCAGCTGCGGATCAGGAGACAAAATTACCACCAGCTCCTGAGGCTCCAGCACCCGAGCCTCCAGCTCCCCAGCCAGGGGCAGAAGATAGGGCTATGCGTGACGTAGTACAGTTATTGACCAGGTTGGTATCGGTACAGGCTCTCAGACGCGGGTTAGAAGGTGGTTATGCGGATAGACACGACAGTTTGAGAGTCCGTGATTTTCTGACTTGTAATCCCCCAGAGTTCTATGGGTCAAAGCCCGCAGAGGATCCACAGGAGTTTATTCGACAGATACTGCGTACGTTGCGGGTGACTAAGGCTTCCGAAACTGAGTCGGTTGAATTGGCTTCATATCAATTGCGTGATATAGCAGTAAATTGGTATGAGTCCTGGGAGTTGTCCAGGGGTGAAGATGCTCCCCCAGCGGTATGAGACGAGTTCGTAGAAGCTTTTCTGGGTCATTTCCTACCTCCAGAGGTGAGGCGAGCCAGAGTTGACAGATTTATACACCTGAAGCAGAATGGTAGAAGTGTTCGAGATTATAGCCTCGAGTTTGATTCACTGGCTAGGTACGCGCCCGCTATGGTAGCTGACATGGCAGATAGGGTACATCGTTACGTAATGGGGCTGGATAATTACTTGATTGATAGTTGTATGGCAATGGCTTCCCAGCCCGGTATAGATATCGCCCGAGTGCAGGCATACGCACAGGGGGTTGAGGATCGACAGAGAGGGCGCCGATTTGATAGGGAGCAGGAAAGGGGTCAGCATAAGAGGGCTAGATCAGCGGGGTACTCTTCTGGCGACTTTCGGGGCAGGCAGCCCCAACAGCAGTATAGTAGATATCCTTCCCAGCCGGCACGGAGTGCACCTTCACGATTTACTAGTAGGAGGTTTGATAGCACGGGGTATTCAGGAGCCGGTCAAAGCTCCATGACTTCAGGGTCCCAGATGCACAGGAATTCAGGCCAGATGAGACCACCTATACCCCCGTGTCCTCGATGTGGCAGACGCCATCCAGGGGAATGCCGTTTCATGACTGTTGCTTGTTTCGCTTGTCGCCGTCAGGGCCATACTATGAGGGAGTGTCGATTTGGAGGTGGTGCAGGTGGCCCAGCTCAGCCTACGGGGTCTATTGCTGGTTCTTCTTCTTCTTCAGTTGCTATGCGCCCTATGGGGCAAGGTATTCCGACACCAGCAGGCCGTGGCAGAGGCCGTGGAGGGGCTTCCAGTTCTGGCGGTCCTTCAAACCGCCTATATGCTTTAGCCAGCAGGCAGGATCAGGAAGCGTCGCCAAATGTGGTCACAGGTATACTATCGATTTTCTCCCGAGACGTTTATGCATTGATAGATCCAGGCTCCACATTATAATATATTTCCCCTTTTGTTGCTAGTAAAATTGGGATAAAATCTGAATCTATAGAACCATTTGAGGTAGCTACACCAGTAGGGGATTTTGTCTCAGCAGAGCTAGTATATAAAGATTGTTCGGTAGTCATATGTAATCGTTGTACCAAAGCAGATTTGAAAGAGTTAGCCATGACTGAGTTCGATGTTATTATGGGGATGGATTGGTTAGCTTCCTGCTATGCTAACGTTGATTGCCGAGGCAAAGTAGTTCGGTTTCAGTTCCCAGGGGAACCAATTATAGAGTGGAGGGGGAATACAGTATCGCCGAGGGGTAAGTTTATTTCATACCTTAAGGAAAGGAAGATGGTTAGGAAGGGCTATATTTATCACCAGGTTCGTGTGCATGACTTGAAAGCAGAGACACCGACTCTACAATCTGTCCCGGTGGTTAATGAATTTCCAGGTGTATTCCCAGATGAACTTCCAGGCCTTCCTCCTGAACGTGAGATAGAGTTCACTATAGATGTGTTGCCAGACACTCGGCCTATATCTATTCCTCCTTACAGAATGGCACCTGCAGAACTGAAAGAATTGAAGGAGCAACTGAGAGATTTGCTGGAAAAGGGTTTTATTAGGCCCAGTACATCACCTTGGGGAGCACCAGTGTTATTTGAACGAAAGAAAGATGGGTCACTGCGGATGTGCATTGACTATAGGCAGCTGAACAAAGTCACAATAAAGAACAGATATCCCCTCCCCAGGATTGATGATTTATTTGACCAGTTGCATGGTGCTAAATGTTTTTCAAAGATAGACTTGCGGTCAGGTTATCACCAGGTGCGGGTAAGGGAAGCAGATATTCCGAAGACTGCATTCAGGACCCGATACGGGCATTACGAGTTTAAAGTGATGTCTTTTGGGCTGACAAATGCTCCAGCTGTGTTTATGGACTTGATGAACAGAGTGTTCAAGCCATTTCTATATCTGTTTGTGATTGTATTTATTGATGATATCCTGGTCTATTCACGATCGAGAGAAGAGCATGCAGATCACTTGAGGACAGTACTTAAGGTCCTCCAGCATCAGAAACTATATGCTAAATTCTCTAAATGTGAATTCTGTTGACTTTAGTAGCATTTCTGGGGCATATTGTTGGAGCAGATGGTATTCGGGTAGACTCGTAGAAAATTGAGGCCGTCAAGACTTGGCCTAGACCTACGACGCCTACTGAGGTACGTAGCTTTCTGGGGCTGGCAGGGTATTACAGGAGATTTGTAGAAAAGTTCACTTCTATTTCAGCGCCTTTAACAAGGCTAACACAGAAGGCGGCTAAAATTCAGTGGACCAATGCTTGTGAACGGAGTTTTCAATTATTGAAAGACAAGTTGACTACAGCTCCAGTTCTAACTCTTCCTGAAGGGCCAGATGGTTATGTTGTTTATTGTGATGCCTCCGGTGTTGGGTTGGGTTGCGTGTTGATGCAGCACGGTAGAGTGATAGCCTATGCCTCCCGACAGCTCAGGAAGCATGAAAGAAATTATCCTACACATGACCTGGAGTTGGCAGCGGTGATACATGCTTTGAAGATATGGAGACATTATCTATATGGCGTGCATGTTGATATTTATACAGATCATAAAAGTCTTCAGTATATCTTTAAGCAGAAGGAACTGAATTTGCGGCAAAGGAGATGGCTAGAGTTGCTGAAAGATTATGATGTCGATATTCTATATCACCCAGGGAAGGCTTATGTTGTAGCAGATGCACTCAGCCGTAAATCTATGGCTAGTTTAGCAAGCGTACAGCCAGGAAAGAAAGGGGTAGTCCGTGAGGTTCATCAGCTAGCTAGCTAGTCATGGGGTAGTCCGTGAGGTTGCTGAGCCCTCTATTGTAGAAGAGGTAAAGAAGCGTCAATATGAGGACCATGTTCTGGTAAATTATAGAGATACAGCACTTCAGAAGGAGGAGACCCCATTTAAGATGTCAGCCGAGGGAGTACTACGATACAGAGACAGATTATGTGTACCTGAGGTTGCAGGGTTACGGCAGCAGGTAATGAGGGAAGCACACTGTGCTCGTTATTCTATTCACCCGGGATCGACAAAAATGTATCATGATCTTAGGTGTTTGTACTGGTGGGATGGTATGAAAAAGGACATAGCAGAATTCGTGGCTCAGTGTCCGAATTGCCAACAGGTCAAGATAGAGCACCAGAAACCTGGAGGGCTATTGCAGGAGATGGAGATTCCAACCTGGAAATGGGAGGTAATTAATATGGATTTCGTCACAGGTTTCCCTCGCACCCCGCGGAAGTATGACTCTATCTGGGTTATTGTTGATAGATTGACAAAATCAGCCCACTTTCTTCCAGTGAGGACTACGTACTCAGCTGAGGATTATGCCCGATTGTATCTTAAGGAGATAGTGAGACTTCATGGAGTTCCCATAACGATTATCTCGGATAGAGGGGCCCAGTTTACAGCTAACTTCTGGAGATCCTTCAAGGAGGGATTGGGGACGCAGGTGAGTCTCAGCACCGCATTTCATCCTCAGACTGACGGGCAGGCTGAGCGTACGATCCAGACGCTACAAGATATGTTGAGAGCCTGTGTTATTGATTTCAAAGGCAGCTGGGAGGATCACTTGCCGCTTATCGAGTTTGCTTACAATAACAGTTACCACTCTAGCATTCAGATGGCACCGTACGAAGCCCTGTATGGCAGGAAATGCAGATCCCCTATAGGCTGGTTTGATGTTGGCGAGACCAAGCTGATAGGACCAGATATGGTTCAGCAGGCTGTCGATAAGGTGAAACTTATTCAGGAAAGATTACTGGCAGCTCAGAGTCGGCAGAAGGCGTATGCGGATAATCGACGTCGACACTTGGAATTTCAGGTTGGCGATTGGGTGTTCTTGAAGGTGTCACCCATGAAGGGTGTTATGAGATTCGGCAAGAAAGGGAAGTTGAACCCAAGGTACATTGGTCCTTATCAGGTTATTCGTAAGGTAGGAAAAGTTGCCTATGAGTTGGATCTACCAGCGGATTTAGAAGCAATACATCCGGTCTTCCATGTGTCAATGCTTCGGAAGTATATAGGCGATCCATCCAGGGTGTTCCCTACAGATGATATTCAAGTAACAGAGGAGCTATCATACGAACAGCAGCCTATAGCCATACTTGATCGACAAATCAGAAGGTTACGAACAAAAGATGTGGCGTCGGTTAAAGTGTTGTGGCAGAACAATAATAGGGAGGAGATGACTTGGGAGGCTGAAGAGGAGATGAAAAAGAAATATCCTCACTTGTTTTCCACATCTACAGGTAATTTAAACTCCTTTACTTGATTGTGTTAATTGTCTGCTCAATTTATATGTTAGCAATAAGGAAAACCATTCCCAAAACCCTTATAGAACCTAACGGGATAAAAATCGACATTCGAGGACGAATGTTCTAAAGGGGGGGAGGATGTTATGTCCCGTATTTTCATACGTCGAGACGTTTTAAAAATAAGCGCGACAAGTTAAAGGCAAGACTATCTTAAGATATGAAGTAGAAATTTTAACTTCCGGTTTCGTGTCGAGTCACAATTTATCCACAATATTCGTGTGGCATTAAACTATTAATGGAAAATTGGGATTAAACAAACCATAATTGGATTAATAAGTGGGATTGGAAAGACCAAAAATCAGTCCACTTTTAGGCCTTGTTTGGCCATGCACCTTAGTGCCTTGGTCAAGGAATCTTGACTCAATTTAGTGTGATCCACATGTCCAAGCCAAAGGGGGGAACATATAGACACAAAATCTGATCATTCCACATTTTCAAAAAGTCATTTCAACATCCCAAAGTGTAGAACATTTAGAGAGAGAGAGAGAGGAGCTCTCGGCTAAGAGCTAGCCGAGAGAGTGAGGTGCAATCTTGCCTAACAATTCCAGTTTTTCTCCACCAAATTTACTCCTCATCTAGGGTGTAAGAAGGTGTATTAGTTGTTGAAGGGAAACAAGAAAGTGAAGCACCCAAGTAGAGTGAATTTTCGGCCAAGGTGAAGAACAAGATTGAAAGGTAAGGATGTTTGTTGTTCTTGTGTTGCATGATGATTTGAATGTATAGTTCATGCATGTTGTTGTTGGATTGTGGTTGTAGTTGAAGTAGAGAGAGAGCCGTGAGTGAGGTGAGTTCATGATTGATTTCATTTTGCATGTATTGTTGGTGAATTGAATATGTAAATGAACAAAGATTGTAGGAGTTTGGTTGTGATGTTGCATGTTGGATATTGGACTGTTTTTGCTTGAATTTAAAATGAGCCATGTGTTGAAGATTCTAATGAAGTCATGCTTAATCTTGTTGAACATGTATTGGAAATGGATTGAATGCATTATAGTTGGATAAACGGATGAAAATCATGAAATGGTGGAAGGGTGTTGTAGCCGTGTAGTAGGGACTGTTTTGGGGAGAATTAGGGACTGTTTTGTGTCACATTTGGGTTGTTGTTGTTATGGAAATTGTGGTGTATGGTATGCATGTTGAATATGTGAATTGAGGTGTTAAAGAAATGAATTATGTTGAGGGGTAAAGGAAGTCCAAAACCGTGGACAGTTTTTGAAGTTAGACGTAAATTTGTGTGTGTTGAACGTTGATTCTTGTTGCAAACGTTTAGTGAATGTAAAGTGCCATGACTCAAGTTAAAACGGAAATGATGGTGGGCTGTTGTAAGAGTGAAAATGATTCTAAAACAGTTCCAAGAATCATGAAAGTAATGTAATTAAACTTGTTGTGTTGTTGCAAGTTAAAACTGGAAATTTGCTAAGTAAGAATGGAAATGCTATGTGTGTTGATTAGCCATGTGTATGAAACAGTTTTGGATGGTGTATGGACTGCCCAAGTTCCCTAAGTCATGTTTAAACAAGTCTTGATTAATATATGAATGAACGATTAGCAATGTTAGCTTGTAACACTAGTTGGTTTGAATGCGAACGAAACGTCGTTAAATTGTTAGAAAGGAATTGTGAGTGTCACAATACGTACTGAATGCCCTTGTAGACTAATTGTAGTTCTTCACATCTTGATATAGGATAAGTGTTTTCGGGCAGCAAGTACAAGTTAGAATACAACTAAACGCAAAAGGTATGTAAAGCCCATTCCTTCTTTCTTTTGGCATGTCCTAGACGTAAGTGTGAAACGATATGAACCTTGGGGTAAATTGTATTCTCTAGTTTATGTATGACTTATGATTCTATATTTCCTTAAGGTTATTGTCATGTGCCTACAATATGATTGACTAATGAATAATGCATGAAAGTTCCTATACTTAAAGAGTTGCACAACTAGAGACATACTTGACTTTCAAAAGCTATACCATGTTGAAGCGATATATGTACATGAAATCTGAAACGTTTCTTGTGATAGGTTGTTATGAGACTTGAAATGAACTGAAAATGAATATTATTTTAACACTTTAGAGCTGGTCAGTTTCTTATCCATTGAGTCTCAAAAGATGAATTGCATATATGTGGTTGCTTATTATTCTGCTCGTGCTTATCGCTATACCCTTCACTGAGTCCCGGGCCAGGATACGTTTTCGTGCGCATGTTTACTATATTATTACCGAGTCCCTCATTAAAGGGTCGGGACACGTTATATATATATATGATGATGATGTGATGATATGATGATATGATGATATGATGATGTGATGATATGATGATATGATGATATGGAGATGATGGTGGCCAGGAGGGCATATTCCTTATTACCGAGTCCCTCAGGAAAGGGCCGGGACACGTCTATGTTTATGTTATGATGCTATGATTTTAGATTACCGAGTCCCTCATTAAAGGGCCGGGACACGTTATATACGTTATATACAGAATGATTAAGCAGCTTTGATTACAAAACTCTATAATGATAATGATATGAGAATGATACAGATGAATTATGCTCATAGGCAAGTTTTAAGAAATTCTGGTTGTTGCACTGAGTCCTACATACTTTGTCTCCTTATGAGTCTATTACTACATTTCATGCTTTACATGCTCAGTACATATTCCATACTGACCCCCTTTCTTCGGGGGGCTGCGTTCATGCCCGCAGGTACAGACGCTCGTTTCGGAGATCCGCCAGCTTAGGATACTTATTCACCTATTTTGGACTGCTCCTTTGTTCTGGAGCCTAGCTTGTGGTATAACTCCCTTATGTTGTATTCATATGTGTTGTTTGGGTACGGCGGGGCCCTGTCCTGCCATATGATACGGTCATTACTCTTAGAGGTCGGTGGACATCGGTGTGGGTCTGTTTGTAGTTGTTGATGCGTTTTATGTCTATGACTTATGTTTGGGGCGTACCCATTCGTAATGGCAGCCTTGTCGGCTTGCATATATATGTATGTTTGGTATTTTGTGTATCGTGGCAGCCTTGTCGGCTTGCGTAGTAATATATATATCTTTGTGGTTATTTAAAAGTGCAACTCCTTAGGAGACAGGTGCCTAAGACACACAAAACTTTGACAGATTTAAAATACTCCCTATCTTTTTATATACAAACGAGATCATATGAGTGTCCAACTCGGGCACTAGTCACGGCCTACGGGGTTGGGTCGTGACACAATCTTCCTGGGATCAACCATGATCCCGTCCTTAGACACAACGTGGCCAAAGAATGCCACGGACTCAAGCCAGAACTCGCACTTAAAAACTTTGCATAAAGCCCTTTCTCCCTCAACAACCCCAGAACAATCCTCAAATGGCGCTCATGATCCCCTCTACTCTTGGAATAAATCAAGATATCATCAATTAATACAATCACAAGGAATCAAGATATGGCTTGAAAATGCCATTCATCAATGTCATAAACATAGCTGGGGCATTTGTAACCCCAAAAGACATTAGAAGAAACTCGTAGTGGCCATAACAAGTCTGGAAGGCCGTCTTCGGGACATCCTCAGCCCGAATCCTTAGCTGATGGTAGCTTGACCTCAAATCAATCTTTGAAAATATCGAAACACCCTAAAGCTAGTTGAATAGGTCATCAATATAGGGAATGGGATACGTGTTTTGAATAGGGACCTTGTTCAACTGACGATAATCAATGCATATCCTCATGGTACCGTCCTTCTACTTCACAAATAAAATAGTAGCACCCCAAGGAGAAACACTCTACCGAATTGTCACGACCCAATCGGAAGACCATGATGGGCACTCGGAGCTAACCCACTGACCACCTTTTATTATACTTCTCATAATCACATCTAGGTGAGCCACATGACTAACTCATAATTATCACAAACTGAAGGGGCACAAGTTCCAACAAACATATGCACGTCTATATAAACATTATCAACTATGCCCATGTGTACAAGTCGACAAGGCTGCCAAAAATGATATACAAAAGTATGAACCGGTGAGGTTATGAAGCATCTAGCTAGTGCGTAACATCATAAAGACGGACAAGACCCCGCCATGCCCAAGTATGTACACAAAAGAATAATACCAACTAAACTGCAGCTCCAGATCAAATGGAGCACTTCTATGCAATCGCTGATGAAGCAACCTAGGGGTCTGGTCCGTCTCTATACCTATCTGCGGGCATGAACGCAGCATCAACAAACAAAAGGGGGTCAGTATGAATAATGTATAGAGTATGTAAGGTATGAATAACATCATAATGAAAGAATGCGAATAGCATGAAATGAAGAGTTCAGATTATACCTTAGAGGGCGGATGTCATGCACACTTAATCTGTCTCTAGAGAAAAACGTTATCATACATACATATATAATAATACCGTACCCGTCCATAAAGGCTCTATGTCCCTCGTACCCGGCCATAACAAGGCTCGATGTTCCCCCGTACCAGGCCATAACAAGGCTCGATGTTATCCGTACCCAACTACAGTGGTGTGCACATCTACTTGCCGTACCCGACCGACTATAGCGCAGACTGGTGTAGGAAAATGCATACATAATATATAAAGCATGAATGAGAGTCCAAAGAAAACAATACAACTCCATCGGAGTGACACAAGGTCGGTGAACCTCCAATTACCCTTATCGAATCATCTTTATCTCTGTATCATCTCATTTGGGTCAACTATCATAAGAAGAGATCAACACCGAGGAACAAGATCAATTATATCATACAAGCATCATGAAATATAAGCTCTATTACTTCTAGGAAGGGAGTCATCATGGAAGACATTATGAATATCATGTATAAGTTCGCGACAATGAAATCATGCCTTAAGAAAGAAGGGGTTAGCCGTAACATACCTTTACGTCTCCTTAATTACATAAGTTCTCCCTCCAAGCCCTCAAATCTACATCCAAGGGGATTCATACTAAGTTTAAGTCTTAAAAACACTTTTAAGTTCAAACTAGAGTAATTAGCGAGCTAACAGAATTTGGGCAGCACTTCCCCTCTTTCATCAACTTCCACCAAACTTGAAAACAACTCCCAAACAACAATAATAACATCAAAAATGCAATAATCAAGAAATTATATTGAATTTAATCTTAAATTTATCAAAAATCCCCTTTCAAGTTCACCTCATAGTCATCAACTTCAATTCAACACTTTATGACTTCTCTTCTATGGTTCTTCCCTCTCCAAAACTTTCTAAACCTTTAAATCAAATTAATGATATATATCGGATGAATAACATACCTTATAATGGAATAACTTCACCTTACTCAACTCCTTCCAAGATCAAGTTCATCGCCTCCTTCAAGAGAAGCAAGAACAATCACCTTCCATGGATTATCTTGAGGTTTTCATGTTTGATCTTCTGTTTTAATGGTATGGAAGGTTTTCGAATATTGTGAAACCTTCAAGAACTCTCTAATAATATGGATATATAAGTGTGGGAGGTGGATATGAAAATGGGATCTTTTAAAACTCAAAAAGGTGTCAAATTCGCCCACCCGCTTCAACTTGCGGTGGAGATGCGGCTCAGCATAATGGATATGCAGCAGCATTTCCCCTCCTTTCCTTAGGGAGGAGGTTGGACAGTAAGGCCAGCCATTTTTGTGAGTTTTCGGCCAGTTTACGAAAGCAAACTGGTCCACAAACTCCGATTTTGGCGAAAAAGCATTTTTTTCGATTCATTTGACCTCCAATCCTTATGGAACCTTCTTGGCACTTATATAAAACTTCATTAACCATCTAAGGTGATCTATATCCCTCTCTCAAGGTGATTCTAAGCAATTTGTAAATCAAATGATATGAAATCTTCCCAAAACGTGACTCACTTTCAAATTTCTTCAACGAACATACCTCCGCCGGTTCATTTGACTCCAAAACCTTAAAGTACAATATAAAATGATCAAATACCCTCCTTAGCCTTGTAAGGGTTTCATGTCCACTTTAGTCTTGCATTAGTTTACTCATAATGCAAACAACACGAAATTTCCAAAGTGTAACATTCTTCCCCCCTTAAGAACATTCGTCCTCGAATGTTAGACTCTTAGGGATTCTATAAAAATTTCGCCATAGAACTTTAATTGAAGCTAGAATAGCAATGGGAAATTCTTCGTAGGATAATTGCTCAGTAACTTGGACATCATCTATGGGTACAACTCAAGAAGGATCTCCAATGCACTTGCAGAGCATTGATACATGGAAAACCGGATGAACTGATTCCAAGTCCGAATGTAGATCTAACTCATAAGCTACCTGACCCACTTTGTGTACAACCTTGTAAGGCACAATATATCGAGGATTAAGCTTACCGTTCTTCCAAAATATCATCACACTTTTCATAGGTGACACCTTCAAGAATACCCAATCATCAACTTGGAACTCTAAGTCTCGTCGGCGATTGTCCGCATAAGACTTCTATCAACTCTAGGCTGTCAATAACCAATCCTGAGTAAGATTGACCTTCTCCATCGCTTGCTAGACCAAATCTGGCCCAATTAATTTGGTCTCCCCTACTTCAAACCATCCAATTGGTGATCTACACTTTCGCCCGTATAAAGCTTTCGCCTGTATAAAGCATCATACGGGGCCATCTGAATATTGGAATGATAACTATTGTTGTATGCAAACTCTATAAGCGTTAAGTGATCATCCCAGCTGCCCCCGAAGTCTAATACACATGCCGTTAACATATCTTCGAGGGTCTGAATAGTACGCTCAGCTTGTCCATCAGTCCGGGGGTGAAATGCTTTGCTAAGATTCACTTGAGTCCCTAACCCATTTTGGGAAGACTTCCAGAAATTAGTTGTAAACTGTGCACCTCTATTCGAAATAATGGATAGTAGAACACCATGGAGTCGTACTATCTCTTTGATAAAAAGCTTCGCATAATCTTCGGCTGAGTATGTAGTTTTAATAGGCAGGAAATGAGTTGACTTTGTGAGTCTATCCACAATTACCCATTTGGAATCATACTTATGCTGAGAACGAGACAAACCTATAGTGCAATCCATATTAATTACTTCCCATTTCCAAGTAAGAATTTCCATAGCTTGCAACAATCCACTGGGCTTCTAATGCTCAATCTTTACCTACTGACAATTAGAACACTGAGCTACGAACTCCGATATGTCTATCTTCATTTGTTACACCTCAGAAATTTCTCCGTGAACGTATAACGAGTAGACCAACGAAGTTTATGAGTGTGCGGTGTTTTACTAAGTAGGGAATGAATATTTATGATGGAAATGAGAAAGTTCCAGATTTGCACTTCGACCCAGTGGGTCGTAAAATAGAATACGACCCGTAAAGTGGTTTACGGACCATAAACTGCCATCGTCCTTCAACATTCGAAAAATTTCAACTTTCTGCCAAATTTCTACATGGTTAAATACGACTCAGAATACGGACCGTAAATCGAAATACGGTCCGTAAACTGTGACCGTAAACCACCATGACTCCAGCAAACCTTTCTGTTTCTGATATGCTTAAATACGGTCGTGAAGGACGGACCGTAAACGAGAATACGGCCCGTAAACTGGGTTTACGGCCACTGTGCACCCGACTACTGTTCATTAAAAATCAAGTTTTGAGTTATTAAAAGAGACCCTAAACTCATTTATTCATTTCTCATCTACACGACTCAAGAAGTCTCTAGAACACTCTAAACACTTCATTCACAAGAATTCAAGAGGACCAAAGGAAAATCAAGGTCAATAACATCAAATCCATGAAATCAAGTGTAAGAATCACATCAAAGTTCATCTACACCAAGAAATTGCAAAGGAAGTGAAGTAGGGTTTTTGGTATAGAAAAGTATTGCTACTCAAGGCTTATTCCTACCACATCTAAGGTAAGTTTTATGAATTTGTCATGATGATTGAAGTATTTATACGTTGAAACACTTGGATTATAGAAGAGTGTAGTAAATGGGTTATAAGATGTGAATAGTGCTATAGTTGAATGATAGTTGGATTGAATCATGAATGTTGACGAGTTGGGAGTATAAATATGTTATAAATGACGTGTAGACCATAAAGTAGGTGTGATGTGTGATAAAATATGATGATGAGCTAAAACCCATAAATGTGGAGAAATTGGAGAAAAATGGTGGAATGCGGTAAATGTAGATAAATGACGATTGTTGATACGATATTGTGAGTGCTGTTGTGAATGTTTGGTAGCCGAAATGAAACATGGGAAAAGTAGTAGAAACAAAGGAAATGCTGCCCAATTTTCCCTAGAAAATAGTCACGCGTTCTTATAGTCGATTAACTGACGTTGATACGAATTCTCTTGAAGGTAAAGACGCGAATATTGAAGAGGAACGATCAAGCGGTAGAATAGCTAAAGAAAAAGGTATGTAAGGCTAGTCCTTTCTTTTCAAGGCATGAATCCTATGATATGATATTATTTCCATACACTTCCATGGCTTCCTTATATTCCGGAACAAACAGCCTATGTTCATGGATAGCCGCGTGAGATAAGAATAAGAGACATGTTATGAGCACGATAACGGAGATGATAAGCTTAGGACTAATGGTTCTAGAGTTCACGGTATAATGTTTAAACAAAGCTAAAGACATTAACTACGATCTATTGGTAATGCTTGATGTATACACTCACCTTATATACTAATTCCTTCAAGGTGAGGCGGAATACCTATGAATGCTCCATAATGTAAGCAGGGGCTCTCGACCTTACATCACCCCGACATTGTTATATATAGATTGTTCATAAGCCTCAATGTATGTCCTATGACCAATGTTTCGAGAAACTACGAGTCTATGTTCATAAAGGATTTCATGTGAGATAAAGATAAGAGATACACTATAGAAATGATAATGGAAATGATGAGCTTAAGCCCAAAGATTATAAAGACTATCATACGATATTTATACGAAATTCATGCTACGAATATGATGTGATTCTCATAGATTGTCTTTAAATTTAAATGTGTGCATTAATGAAAGGTTACGATAAGCTTATAAGATGTATGTGATGGCAATGATAATGATGAGATATATTGATCCTTGTATGATGCATGCGATATGGTCGAGCCACTACGTGGCCGAATATGGAAGATATGTATGTGATATTGTCGAGCCACTATGTGGACGAATACGGATACTGTCGAGCCACCACGTGGCCGAATACGGATATTGTCGAGCCCTACGTGGCCGAATACAGATAATGTTTTATGTGTATGAGAAGCTACAGTACTACGATGATGAATTATATGACATGATGATGTATACGCTATGATGGTTCATGTACGAAGATTATGTATATGTGATATATGTATGAAAAGTATTCATCCTTAAAGGTCGCGCAGGTTTTTGCCGTCACCTCATGACCTATGATTTCTCTATTATGTTTGTTTCATTCATGCCTTACATACTCAGTACAATATTCGTACTGACGTCCGTTTTCTTTGGACGCTGTGTTCATGCCCACAGGTAGACAGGGAGACGGCGCAGACCTTTAGGAGCTATCAGTAGATTTACAGAAGCACTCCATTATTCCGGAGCTGCTAATAGGGTTTATACTTTTGTGTATATATATATGTATAAGTATTTTAGGCACGATGGGGTCTTGTCCCGTCCATATGTCTAGTACTCTAGTATAGGCTTGTAGATACGTATGTGTGGGTTATATGGTCTCACAAGGTCACTACTGTATATATGTAGATATGTGTACATTATCTTTTGATAGCCAAAGGGCTTATGTATATAAAAGTATTTATGTTCCCTAATGAAAATGATTTTCTTATGATTATGAACGGAAAAGGAGGCTTAATGAGTATGATGAGTAGTAGAACGAGCAGTGCTCGGCGGTCAGCCCCGGGTAGCTGTCACGGCCCCTAGCTGGGTCGTGACATCATTCCATCCCCCAAATAAATTGACTTAATATCATGATACAGCTTTGTCGCTCCTGAATGAACAGACTAACGGGAATAATGGGCTTCTTCCAAAATTTGGTGACGTAACCCTGCAACATCGAGAACACATAGTCCGTCTCGATATCTAAGAACTCCATCTACAAAAATATCAAATGATGATTTCTTCTTCTAAGGGAATGTATACCTATAATGAACTAACATGGGATCCTCATACTGGCGCTCTTTCACCTCAACTACTAATTACGAAATGGCTGAATTCTGGATAGTAACTCCTGTATTGCCCAACTCTATTAATCGAACTCCCAAACTATATAACTGTTGAAGCTCACGAGCTAACTCCCTTTTCTCCAGTTGGACATCACATAAGCTACCCATGGATCTACGGCTGAGAGCATCGGCGACAACGTTCGCTTTCCCCGGATGATATAAAATGCTAACATCATTATCCTTCAATAATTCCAACCATCGCCTTTGCCGCAAATTTAACTCCTTCTGCTTGAAAATATACTAGAGACTCTTATGGTCTGTATAGATATAAACATGAACACCATACAAATAATGTCTCCACATCTTCAATGCATGAATTACCGCAGCTAACTCTAGGTTATGGGTTGGATAATTTTGCTCATGTTTCTGTAATTGTCTCGAAGCATAAGTAATAACTTTACCGTGCCGCATCAATACAGACCCTAATCAAACACCCGAAGCTTCGCAATAGACAACATAACCTTTTGATCCTTCTGGAAGTGTCAGAACCGGGGCCGAAGTCAATCTGTTCTTCAGCTCCTGAAAACTGTGCTCACAAATATCTGTCCATTGAAACTTAGCTGCTTTCTGAGTCAGCTTTATCAGCGGTGCTGAAATAGAAGAAAATCCTTCTGCAAATCTACTGTAATAACCGGCTAGACCCAGAAAACTACAGACTTCAGTAGGTGTGAAATAATGTGCCACAGAAAAGTCACAAAATTCAACCAGAACTCACATTTAGAAAATTTTGCATATAACTTCCGAGCCTGTAGAGTTCCAAGGATAGCAGGTAAATGATCTGCATGCTCTGCCTCGGATCGAGAGTATACTAGGATGTCATTGATGAACACAATCACAAACGAATCGAGGAAAGTCCTAAATACATTATTCATCAAATTCATGAATATCGCAAGTGCATTAGTCAATCTGAATGACATTACTCGAAACTCGAAATGACCATATTTAGTTCTGAAGGCTGTCTTCGGAATTTCCTTCTCTCGAACTCTCACTTGGTGGAACCCTGATCTCAAATATATCTTTGAGAACCATTTGACACCCTGCAACTGATCAGATAATTCATCAATCCTTTGAAGTGGATACTTGTTCTTTATCGTCATCTTGTCCAGCTATCTGTAATTTATACACATTCACAAGTAGTTATCTTTCTTTCTTACAAACAACACAGGTGCTCCCCACGGTGATGAACTAGGCCTGATAAAGCCTTTTTCTAGCAAATCTTTTAATTGCTCCTTCAACTCCCTCAATTCTGCAGGTGTCATTCTATAAGGAGGGATAGATATTGGCTTAGGATCTGGTAGCACATCAATGGAAAAATCAATCTCCCGTTCTGGTGGAAGACCCGGAAGCTCATCCGGGAATACATCCGAAAACTCATTCACTACTGGAACAGACTGAAGGGTCGGTGGCTTTGCTTCCGTATCCTGACCCCAGACTAGATGATAAATGCAATCTTTAGCAACCATCTTCCTAGCCTTGAGGTAGGAAATAAACCTACCTCTTGGAGACGCTGTATTACCTTTCCATTCTAAAATTGGTTCTCCTGGGAACTGGAAACGAACCATTTTCATTCTACAATCAACATTGGCATAACAAGAGGCCAACCAATCCATACCCATAATAATATCAAAATCTACCATATTTAACTCAATCAAATCAGCCATAGTATGACAGTCGCAAACTATAACCAAACAATATCTTTACCCGTCTAGATATCACCGGGTCACCAATAGGTGTAGACACTTCGAAAGGTTTAATCATCTCAGGTTTCATCCTGAACCGACCAACAACATAAGGAGTAACATATGACAACATAGAACCTAGATCAATCAATGCATATACGTCATAAAAGGATACTGATAATATACCTGTGACAACAACAGGGGAGGACTCAAGATCCTGTCCTCCAGCCAGTACGTCGATACGGTGCTGAGGACCACTCATACTAGATGCTCCTCCTCTACCTCTACCACGACCTGCTGGCATCTAGGAGCCTTTCTCTAGAGGGTGTATAGATGATAAAGAACCAGCTGCTAATTCTGTAGGCTAGACCATACCTCTACCACCTCTCGATGGACAATCACGCATAATATGGCCTGGCTGACCGCAGGCATAATAAACATCTAACTTAATCAGCACTGTCCCTAATGTAACTTACCACACTGAGTACATCGTGGTAAGGGTGGCCTCATCTGGCCTAAATCACCCCTATACTGACAACCCGAAATTCTGGAACCCTGGCCCTGTCCGGAATAAATAGGTCGATCAAATCTTTGGCCTGCAAGTCGTGAAGGTGCACTAGTCGTTGAATGGCCTGAGTGCCTAGGATACTGCTGCCTCTGTCCGCCTCTGAACTCACTAATAAAACATGAGGATCTGGCTCTCTTACTTTAATCCCTATCATGCTCACGTTCACTCCTCCACTGCTATTGCTGTTGCTCCTCAAAATTCTGGGCATGGACCGATATACGAGAAATATCCATACCATCCTGAAGTGAGGCCATCAAACAATCATCAATCAAATATGGCCCCAAACCACTCACAAATTGGCGAACACGATCTCCCATATCAACAACCATAGCTGGAGCATACATAGACAAAGAATTAAAATAAAGGCTATACTCCCGAGCACTCAGGTTCCCCTGTATGAGGTTCAGGAATGTATCAACTCTGGCCCATCAAATCTCTGACGGCAAGTAATACCGAAGGAAAGCATCAACAAACTCTTGCCAAACAGGTGGAGGCGCGTTAAACCCTCTAGAAGACATCCAGATAGCACACCAATGAACAACAACATCCCTTAATCTATAAGAGGCCAACTCTACCGACTCAACATCTGAAGCATGCATTACCCGCAATGTCCTCAACATTTCATCTATGAAATTATGCGAGTCCTCGTCTGGTTTTGACCCAATGAATTTTGGAGGGTCTAGATTAATGAAATCACAGACTTTGGCACTGACAACTCTATCACCATGACCTGTACCCAGCCGCTGGTTCAGCAACAGAATATCCTCCACTCATCTCCTGACCTGAGGCATTCGGTGGAGGAACTGGGGGTGCTGGAGCTGAAGTTGAGGCTCCTCCATGCTCCTCTGAAACAGGTGGAGTGTGAGAGGATCGAGATAAAATCTCATTTTGGGACTCACCCTCCTCTATATCTATAGGCGGTACCCGGTCAATCCTTCTATTTGACGCTGACTTTCCCTTCTGGGCTGCTGTTACTTTTCTCCTCACAGGTATCGCTTAAATCATAAAACACGATCAGGAAAGAATATTCCTTAAAAGATGGCTCTATTGCACGATCTAAGATGAGAAAGGAAGGTCAATCATTCCTAAATGCCCCCGCATCCTCCTATAAGTGTGGCGCGCTTCACACACATAAACAAGACTCTACTGGACACGGCTCATAGACACACCCTAGGATGAACTGCTCTAATACCGCTTTTATCACTACCCAACCGGAGGGCAATGACGGGCACCCGGAGCTAATCCACTGACCACCTCCCATCATACTTCTCATAATCACATCTAGGTGAGCCACATGGCTAACTCATAATTATCACAAACTGAAGGGGCACAAGTTCCAATGAACATATGCACATCTATATAAACATCACCAACGATGCCCATCTGTACAAGCCAACAAGGCTGCCAAAAATGATATACAAAAATGTGAACCGTTAAGGTTATGGAGCATCTAGATATATACAACTATCTACGAGCCTCTACAAGGAGTGCATAACATCATAAAGCCTGGACAGTACCCCGCCATTCCCAAGTATGTATACAAAAGAATAATACCAACTAAACTGCAGCTTCGGATAAAATGGAGCACTTCTATGCAATCGCTGATGAAGTAGCCTAAGGGTCTGGTCCGTCTCCCTGTCTACCTGCGGGTATTAACGCAGCATCCACAAACAAAAGAATGTTAGTATGAATAATGTACTAAGTGTGTAAAGCATGAATGACAACATAATGAAAGAATGTGAATAACATGAAATAAAGAGTTCAAATTATACCTCAGAGGACAGCTGTCATGCATACTTAATCTGTCTCTAGAGAAAAACACTATCATACATACATATATAATAATACTGTACCCGACCATATAGGCTCGGTTTCCCTCGTACCCGTCCATAACAAGGCTCAGTGTTCCCCTGTACATGACCATAACGAGGCTCGGTGTTATCCATACCCAACTACAGAGGTGAGCACATCTACGTGCCGTACCCAGCCGACTATAGTGTAGCTCGGTGTGGGAAAATGCATACATAATATATAAAGCATGAATGAGAGTCCAAAGGAAACATTACAACTCCATCGGAGTGACATAGTGTCGGTGAACATCTGATTACCCTTATGGAATCATTTTTATCTCTGTATCTTCTCAGTAGGGTCAACTATCATAAGATGAGATCAACAACGAGGAACAAGATCAATAATATCATAAGAGCAACAAGAACTATAAGCTCTAGTACTTCTAGGAAGGGAGTCGTCATGGAAGACATTATGAATATCATGTATAAGTTCTCGACAATGGAATCATGCCTTAAGAAAGACGAGGTTATCCTTAACATACCTTTACGTCTCCTTGATTACTTAATGTTCTCCTCCCAAGCCCACAAATCTACATCCAAGAGGATTCATACTAAGGTTAAGTGTTAAAAACACTCTTAAGTTCAAACTAGAGTAATTAACGAGCTAACTGAATTTGGGCAGCACTTTCCCTATTTCATCAACTTCCACCAAACATCAAAACAACTCCCAAACAACAATAATAACATCAAAAATACCATAATGAAGAAATTATTTTCAATTTAATCTAAATTTATCAAAAATCCCTTTCAAGTTCACCTCATAGTCATCAACTTCAATTCAACACTTTATGACTTCTCTTCTATGGTTCTTCCCTCTCCAAAACTTGCTAAACATTCAAATATACTTAATCATATAAATAGGATGAAGAAAATACCTTATAATGGAAGAACGTAACCTTACTCAACTCGTTCCAAGATCAAGTTCATTGCCTCCTTGAAAAGAAACAAGAACAATCACCTTCCATGGATTATCTTGAGGTTTTGGTGTCTAATCTACTCTCCTGATGGTATTGAAGGTTTTGGAGTATTTTGGAACCTTCAAGAACTCTCTAATAATGTGGGGCAATAAGTGTGGAAGTGGATATGAAAATGGGATCTTTTAGAACTTAAAAAGGTTTCAAATTAGCCCACCCGCTTGAACTTGCGGTGGAGATGCAGCTCAGCATATTGGATAGGCGGCCGCATCTTTGAAATTTCATGTTGGCGTGTCGTGAATGAACCAATGCAAGCTTAAGGGTAACAGGAATTTCTTAAGACTATAAGACGGATATTTAGTGGTCTTAGAATGCAGACGTTAAGATTTTGAAGTTATATGAATTAATGAAATAAGTATTGATAAGGACAAGTGGAGTATAAGTGGGGTTTAGGAAAGGTTTCATAAATTATTGTGTTAAGGATTGTTTGGTAAGGCCTTGTGGATGAGTTATAGGAATGTTTAGATTATTAATGAAGCATTAAACAAGTGTTAAGAAGGTTGTATAAGGATTGGAGACCAAACGAAACGTCGAGGACAACTTCGGAAAAATTGTGAGTTACCCGACCACATTATACGGACCGTGGAACTTTATACGGACCGTATAAGGGTCCGATAACCCAACAGCAAGAATGTTTTCCATGGTGGTGAACCACGGACACTTATACGGACCGTACAATGTTATACGGACCGTATAAGTGATCCGTATAAGTCCTGACGGGCTAAGTATCTCCAAGTATTTGAATGTGTTCCCACCTCATTATATTCATTCTTCTCACTTCTCCACTTCTCTCCAAACCTATAGAACATTCCATACATTTCATTTTAAAGAATACAAGGGGAAATTAAAGGTTCATACCATAAATTCAAGTGAATAGAGTGCAAGGAAGCTCCTTGGGGTTGCTAGAGTCAAGAAATCCCTCGGAAGTTGAAGCTAGGGTTTTCTTCAAGTGAAGTATTGCCAACCAAAACCCGTTCCTACACATTCAAAGGTGAGTTTTATGATTATTCCATGTTGTTTAAGGTATTGAAAAGTTGAAACACTTGTATTGTGTAAGAAGATGGAAAATGGGTTACAAAATATGAGATTAGTGGGAAATGTGAGTAGTAGAATAATATGAATCATGATTCTTGATATGTTTTGATTGTAATTACGTTATGAATAATGTTAAGAGCATGAGAGAAACGTTAGATGAGAACGAATGTAATGTTGTATTATGATCATGATTATGGATGACCTTGAGAGGAAATTATGGGGATTAGATAATGATGAATTTGACAAAAGTTGTTGATGATGATATTATGAATGTTATTATTGACGTTTCGGAGTGGATATATGATATGGAGAAAGTAGTAGAAACAAAGTAGATACTGCCCAATTTTCTCTAGCTTTAGTTTAAACACGCTTATGTTATCGATTATCTAATATGAGTATGAACTCTCTTGAAGGTAGAAACGTGAATATTGGAGAGGAACGTTCAAGCGAAAGAGTAGCTAAACGAAAAGGTATGTAAGGCTAGTCCCTTCTTTCTATGGCATAAATCTTCCTATCTTTCTATGATCTTTCTAAATAATGGAAATTATGAGTCCATGATTATAAAAATCCACCTACGACATGATAAAGAAAGGAGATACGATACGAGCATGATAATGATGATGATGATGAATATAAGTATGAAGAATCCTAGAGTAATATAAAATGTCCATGAAGCTTGTCACGACCCAACTAGGGGCCGTGACGAGTACCCGATACTTGTACCGAGAACCCCTTGTCTATCGTTTTGCCTTTACCTCTTAGCAAGCCGTATGAACGGTGCCATATTTGTTTTTGAACATTAACATGCTAAAACACCATATATCTAACTGTACCTGACTGACTGTACATATCTGTCTACGAGCCTCGTCGACATAGTACGCTTATACATAGAAAGGGCCGATTACTGTCGTGCCCGAGAATACATACACAAAATAGTACCACTGAAGTGAGGCTCCGGAACAACTGGAGCGCTGTAGAGTACCGCTGGTAGAGCTCTTAAGGATCAAGTCCACCTGTCTGCTGACCTGCGAGGCATGAAACGCAGCGTCCACAAGAAGGGACGTCAGTACGAATAGTGTACCGAGTATGTAAGACACGGAAGATAACACAAGCAATAACATAGTGTATAATTAATAATGTCATGGAGTCATAGGACATAGAAAATAGAACTTATACCATGTCATGTATTATCATATCGTATCATATCGTATCATATCTTATCTTGTCTTGTCGTAGCATATCGCGTTATAGTATATCGTGTCATAGTATGTCAGGCTATAGTATATCAAATCATAGTTCATCATATCATAGCATAGCATGTCATAGCGTGTCCTGTCATAGCATAGCGTGTCATAGCATGTCTCACCTTAGCATAGCATGTCATAGCGTATCATAGCATAGCATAGCTTGTCATATCATGTCCTGTCGTGGTAGATCATAGCATATCATGTCATAGTATAGCTTACCATAGCATATCTTTTCATAACATGTCTTGTCATGACATGGTAGGTCATATCATAGCGCCGAGCAATGTCGGCTCACCCACATAGCACCGATATACACCGGCTCACCCATATATCCCGCGTCCGGGCACCCCGCGTCCGGGATGATAAGCCAGCTGATCAGGTAGCAATGAAACATGTTTCCCTTCCCATTTCCCCCATGTATCCCTTCCCCCCAGCCCAGGATCATATACATAGCTTGCATATATGTACTTTGTATGCATATACACATCTTATATACGTACACATATTTTTGTATTCATATACATAGCTTGTATACATATACATGTCTTATATACATATACATATTTTATATACTTATATATATCTTATATACATATACATGTTTTATATATATATATATATATATATATATATATATATATATATATATATATATATATATATATACATATCTTATATAAATATACATGTTTCATATAAATATACATCATATAAGCACACAAGGGAGCCCAAGGGAAAATCATGTAGCCATCGGAGTGACGTAAGGTCGGTGACCTCCGAGTACATTATGGAATACTCATGATCGCTATTGTCTCACCTCGAAGGGACGAATATTTTAAGGTGAGATGGTCAACGGAGAATAGTATTAAAGTAAATGTAGAATGAAATCGTGGGCGTCATAGATGACAGTTCATAGGCTTAGAAGTCTTTAGAAAGTGAAGTCATAGCTAGGGAATATAAATAGGATTCGAAAATTCGTTTATCATTTTCATATTTACATAAGATACTTAGCTTAGTCATCTTAGTCATAGAGTCGTTCTGGTAGGACGTATCATAGGCATATCCTCTTATCTAACATCATTATTATCATTATCGTCATGGAAGTACCCTCGTTAGAGGAGTCATAGTATTTATCATTTGGTAACGAAATCGGGATTAAAGTTTCCCTTTAGATTCACTTTAAGTAAGTCAAGCAAGACTATAAGGAAAATCCGAGAGTAACGGGCCCACCTTGGGCCGGATGAGGTAGCGTATACGATTTACATATATTACGTGTCATAGCGTTACATTGTGAGGATCTTAGGGTAATCGGGTCCCATTTATACAAGTGCTAAGGGTTTAGGAGGTTTTTTCCCACAATTGGCACACTTTCTAATTCAATTCTATTGAACAAAAAGGAGAAAACTTTAGGTGCGGATTCCGGGGAACAGAGTTGTCCCCGAGGCTCGTACCCGACTTATTACACCTAATACATGCCATAGATAGAAGGGTGAAGCCTTACATACCTCTTTCCGCTCCTTTTGCTATTCCAAATTCACGTCACAATTTCGTCAAAATTTGCAAATTGGTCGTTTTTACCAAAACTCTCATTAGTATACTTAGAGTTGAAATCTTAAGGAAACACTTGGCTACCGAAATTTCGGCAGCATTTCCTCTGTAAATATACCATCCTCAACATTCAACATAGCCAAATTCTCAACCAACACAATCCGGGAATTCAAACCCGGCCAAACTATTAACATAATCAACAATCGCACTAGCAATTCACATATTTCATCCAAGATGCATGATTTCTATTTATTACCTTCTTCAAAACCTTCCGACTCCAATGAACACGATAACAACCTTATAGTATATATTCCAACGACATCATACCAATATCATTACATACTATCCATGCAAGAACATTATTCTTCAATATACATAATCTTCCAATTACCAATACTTTACCACACTTATCAAGTCTTTACTTGCTATATGCAATCTACAACACAACAACTAAAACACTAAATATAACTTGCTCATTATTCTTCAACAATACCAATAGTCGTAATATCATTTCCAACACCAACATATGCCATAAAACAACCCACACACTATTTTCCAAATTTCTCAACCAACCCACTTGTGATACAACTATTTAATAACTTTATTTCCGTAAAGAAGTTGAAATTAGTACTAACAACATCAATAATAACACCCCCAACATCCTACAAGATAGATATATGTATATTTCTTCCAATTTCTCTTCAAATCTCAACCCACAAATTAACAACATCAATACAACAAACTATCACCTTGTTCTTGCCATTATTTCTTAATTCATATTGATAGAGAAAGAGATTCAACAAATTCATACCTTGTTTTTCATGAAGGTAGCCAAATCTTCAACATTTACTTGTTTCCAAGCCACTCCAACTCCAAAATGAAATCATATTTGTGACTATGCGTTGCCCGGACTTCGATTAGTACTTCGTAGCTTGAAATTTCACCCAAAATCTTCACTTTTATGTGAGATTAAGAGCCTTTTAATGGCTGAATTTTCTGGAACTTTGTAGCATTTTTTGTGATCAAAATGGGGGTTTTTAGCCCTTTTATAGAGGGTGGGCCGACGTACTGTAGCTACAGCACTGCTGCAGTACTGTAGCAGTACTGTAGCAGCTCTGTTTCTGCGCGACAGTTCAATGTGTAACGTCTATAATTCTCTACTCCGACGCCCTATCGACGAGCGGTTTGTTGCATTACAAACTAGACTCGACGAACTTCATTTTAGGCTTTTGAAACGCCTTAAAACTCCAAATATACATGGAGATATACCCCTCCAAATTGGACTAAAAATCTTTCCAGCATTTCTCAAATTTTCATCGAACTTATTTTCTTCAATTTGCTCGATCTCGAAATATTCCGAAACTCTCCATACATGATATTTATCACTTATTATACTAATAATGATCATGTTCTCGTGTTTCAAAATACTCTTTCTCGATTACGACTTACGAGATCGTAATTCACCCTCTTTCTTCGTTGTTACGTACTTTCCATGGCTTGTGCTTTTCAAAACATTATGGGACGTCTCCGACACTCCCTTAATACGGTGAGGTAAATGTCATACTCCTGCTCTGAAAACGCGGGGTGTAACAAAGCTAATGATCCTAAGTATAGTTCCATTGATGATTTTCCTTGTGTACACTCACCTTGACTGCTAGTCCCTCCAAGGTGAGATATGATGATTATGATCACTCCATAATGTAGTCGGGGATTCACGACCTCATGTCACCCCGACATAGCCATAGTTACCCCAAGTTCTAATATAGGATTAATGATGAATGTGTGATGATGTTAAGTTATGATAAGATTATGATTTGCCTATGAGATGGGTAATAATGATGAGTTTATGATTGATAATATGACGATACGATTCCAGCGTGCCTAGTTGGCTGGGCATGTCACCGTGAAGGCGGGCTGCATACGACTCCACCATGCCTAAATGGCAGGGCATGTCACCGCTAAGGCGGGTTTCTATGTTTATGTCACGACCCAAACCGATGGGCCATGACTAGTGCCCGAGCTGGGCACCCGTATACGACCCGCTAGATATAATCAGGTTGAAACTGAAAACAAAATGGCACTCTGTAAAAGCATGCTGTGAACTCATCATATCATACATCAGAAAGAACCTGTCTGTTGAGAAGTCACAGTTAACCAAAACATAACAAATATGCAAGCCGACAAGGCTGCCGCTATACCCGGGGACATCAATGTCGAACTACATCGATATAGCTGACCAAACCTTATATACACAACCCACATATATCTACAGACCTCTAAGAGTGTAACAAAGTCTACGTCAAAAGGGTCTGTACCAAAATAATTCAAGCTCCGAAACAATGGAGCTCTCCAAGCAGCTGGGCAGATGTCCTAAGCCGAAGCATCACCAAACTGAGTGTCCGTACATGCGGGCATGAAACGCAGCCCCCTAAGAAAGGGGGTCAGTATGGAAAATGTACTGAGTATTTAAAGATTGAAGTACAATAGAGAAGATCATGGCTGAGCAAATGATGACAAGAGACAAATATGATAATCAAGTAATACCAAATCATCTGTACCTTATGAAATGAGTCATGCATATATATATAATATACCGTACCCGGCCCATTGTGGGACTCGTTGAATGAAGTCATATACATATATACCGTACCCGACCCTCTAGTGAGGGACTCGGTAAAATCATCATATATATATATCGTACCCGGCCCTCCAGTGAGGGACACAGTGAAATCACCATATATATACCACAACCGGCCCTCTAGTAAGGGACTCGGTGAACAATGCAATGAAACTGTGCACGAATACGTACCTGGCTCGAGACTCGGTGAATGATATATTAACGGTATGCACGAGTAGAATATCATGAGCAACCATACGCAAACTAAATCATCATCTGAGACTTAATAGAATAATTAGAATAAACCAACACTTTAGAATCAAAGACAATTATCATGTCAAGTACCAGTGAGAATTAGAGTTCATTGGAGTCATGTATGTTCGTCGTTCGATCACTTTATGTAGTTCATGCCATAAAGAAGAAGGGATAGCTTTACATACAATTTGGAGCCTTTAGAAGTAGAGTCATCATCAATGAGTAAAATTGAGAAAATCTAGAAGTAGCTCCACATTCTCACATTCGCTTTGAAATCATAAACTTGAGTTCTTAAAACACGAAATCATCATTATCGTTGTCACCATCATAAAATCATTCTTATCCTCCACATCATGAGAAGCTTTAAGAACCAATGACCTTTAGTTTTTGAAAACAAGAATGTTACGGAAACATTTATGAGATCACACCATAGGAATCATGCCTTTAAAAGAAAGGGACGAACCTTATCATACCTGTTCAGCCACCAACTACCTACGCTTATCCGTCTGAGCCTGAAAGTCTACATATAAAACCATTCATACTATGATTAGGACCATTATCATATACTTATCCTAAGCCTTCAAATAATTCTTCCTAAAATCTGCCACAATTTCGGCAGCATCTTCTCTGTTTATATGTCTAGCCCGAAATCACAATTCAGCAACCAAAAACAACAACAACAATACCAACATCAATAAAATCATTTCCAACACCAATATGTACCATAAAACAGCCCACACGCTGTTTTCCAACTTCCATAACTAACAAACTTACTACACGATTGTTTAGCGACTTTATCTCCGTAAGTAAGGCTTAAATAATACCAAAAGAGAAAGATTCATACCTTTTTTCTTGTTAAGACATCAATATCCTCAATATCCACGCTAACATCTCTCGCAAAACGATACTAGAATCACAACCATGCGTTACCCGGACCTAAACCACTACTCCGCGACTTAAAATTTGCTCACTTTTTGTTTCCCTCTCTCTCTCTCTTCATTTTCTTGAATTTTCCAGCAAAATCTGGTGAGAAAAAGGGGTTCTTACCCTTTTTATAAGGGTCAAATTCGGGTCGGGTTCACTGTAGTACTGTAGCACGCATTTCTGCTCTGTCAGCTGAACTTGTAACATCCATAATTTTCTACTCCGAAGTCCAATCGACGAGTGGTTTGTTGCGTTAGAAACTAGACTCGACGAACTTCATTTTCGGCTTTTGTTTCACCTTATAACACTTTATATGCTAAGAGATAATCGTCCACCAAGTTGGACCAAAATTTTCACACAAAACATTACCCATCCTTTTTCCAAAGTCGTACTACTCGATTTCTTCCACTCATTTCCTTATAAAACCTTCAGGTATACCTTATATACATCCTTACTCATTAAATATACTTAATAATTCTTGCCCATTATATTCCAAAGTGGTTTTACTTAACCATAACTCAACGTACTTATGTTTCAAATTTGATAAGTGCTTCTTCGAAGATACGGGGTGTAACAGTTTACACCGAGCCTAGAGGGCCAGGCATGATCACCACTAGTGGGCGACATATGATGGTTACCCGGACGCGGAATAACGATGATGATTCATAGGATACGATGATGTATATGATATATGTATGAAATGTATCCACCCTTAAAAGTTACGCAGGTTGTATCTTCACCTTATGACTCATGAATTCTCTATCATGTTCATTTAATTCATGCCTTACATACTCAGCACAATGTTCGTACTGACGTCCATTTTCTTTGAACGCTATGTTCATGCCCACAGGTAGACAGGGAGGTGATCCAGACTCGTAGAAGTCATCAGCAGATTTACAGGAGCACTCCATTGTTTCGGAGGTGCTATTTGGTTTATTCTTTTGTGTACATATATGTATTTTGGGCACAACGGGGTCCTGTCCCGTCCATATGTCTAGTACTCTAGTAGAGGCTCGTAGATATGCATGTGTGGGTAGTATGGTCTCACGATGTTACTATTGTATCTATATTATTATTTTGATAGCCGAAGGGCTTATGTATATAAAAGTAATTATGTTTCCAAATGAAAAATGGTTTTCTTATGATTGAGTATAAATTAATTAATGGACACTTAAAGAGTATGATAAGTAATAGAATGAGTGGTGCTCAGTGGTTAGCCTCGGGTACCCGTCATGGCCCCTAGTTGGGTCGTGACAAAAGTAGTATCAGAGCAATTCAGTCCTAGGAAGTGTCTACGAGCCGTGTCTAGTAGAGTCTTGTTTATGGTGTGTTGCACGCCACACTAATAAACAGGAGCCTACAAGACATTTAGGAAAAATGACCATCTTCCATCTTAAGAGATCGTGCGATAGAGCTGTGTTTTAAGATTTCCTCCTCCTTAATAGTGTGCTATGATTTCAGAAATGCCGCCAAAGGGAAAAGGTACAGCCGCCCAGAAGGGCATGACAACGATGAAAACTTGGGTAGAAAGAGAGGCACCAATGAATGTAGATGCCCCATCCAATACTTCCTCCAATCCGCCCAATTTAGAAGAATAAGAGGGGGCTTCAGCTCCAGCTCCTATGCCTCCAGTTCCTCCACCGGTTGCTTTGGGTCAACAAGTGACCGAGGTGTTATACCCCGTAATTTTGCACGTTAGATTATTCGTAAGCTAATCGACGTAAGTTTAAGGACGGGATTATTTTTGGATATGAAATAAGAACTTTTAATTCCTAATTTTAATTAGTACACGAATTGCTTATAAATTTTATTTAGTGTAGAAATATGATGGGAGATTACGGACTAATTAATTATGATTAGATTATTAAGTAGGGATTAGTGATTAATTAAGATTAATTAAGTTAATTATATCCTGTGGGCCCCACCCATTTTTAAATTAAAAAAAGAAGAAGTGATGACTCATTGGTGGGACACATGTCAAGGTAAGTGGAAACATGTCCTATGGCTAGGAAGCATATATGAATTCACAAATTGTGAATCATGCCTAAGCCGTGCACTTTATTTTGTGCACAATTCAGTTGAAAAAAAAATTAAAGAGAGAGCATAGCTGTTACACCTCGGAAAAGTCCCCGTACATGTACAAGGAATAGACCAACGAAGGATATGGGCGATGGGTGTTTTACTAAGCAAAGGGTGATGATTTGTGAATTTTTGGAAATGAAAAAGTTGTGGAATTTTATTCAGCACAGTGGTCGTGAAGTGGTATACGGCCCGTAAAGTGATTTACGGACCGTAAACCACCATCGTCCTCCAGCTTTCCAACTTCAACTTTCTGTTAATGTTGAAATAGTTAAATACGACTTGGAGGACGGCCCGTAAACTGGTTTACGGACTGTAAACCTCGGTCGTAAACTGCCATATTTCCAGCCAAACATTTCTGTTTCTGGGATGATTAAAAACGATCATGGAAGACGGACCGTAAACCACAATACGGTCCGTAAATTGTGGTTTACGACCACTGTTCACCCGACGGTTGTTCATTAAAAATCAAGTTATGTGATTATTAAAAAGGGACCAAAGCCTCACTTTATTTAATTATTCATCTATATAACTCAAGAAAGCTCTAGAACTCTCTCAATACTTCATCCATAGAAATTCAAGGGAGGAAACTAGGATCAACAACACAAAACTTATGAAACAAGTGAATGAAACCTAGTTGGAAGTCATCTTCTCCAAGAAATCACAAAAGAGGTAAAGGAGGGTTTTGGTGCACAAGGAAGGATTCTACTCTAAGCTTGTTCCACCACCATCCAAGGTGAGTTTTATGACTTTAGCACGTGGTTTAAAGTATTAGAAGACTAAGACACTTGAATTGTAGTAAGACATAGGAAGTGCACCATTATTTAGTGAATAGTATCACTGTGGAGTGATGGTTGAATGGAATCATGGAAGTTGATATGCTATGATTATAAATACGTTATAAATGACGTTTTGACCATGGAATAAGTGCGACACATGAGTAAAAGTGACGATTAGCTAAAACCACTAAATGTGGAGAAATTGGAGGAAATTGGTGGATTTTGCTAAACGTACATAAATGATGATTGCTGATTTCTATATTGTGGATATTGTCGCGAATGTTTGGGAGCTAAAATAGAATATGGGATACGCAGTATAAACAAAGGTAGTGCTGCCCAATTTTCCCTAGAAATAGTAGTCCGTCCTTATAATTTCTTAGCTAACGACGACATGAATTCTCTTGAAGGTATATGCACGCGCAATAAAGGAAGTACGAGCAAGCGATAAGAATAGTAAACGTCAAAGGTATGTGAGGCTATTCCCTTTCTTTCAAAGGCATGATCCCTAGCTTACGATTTCATAAATGCTCCCATCTTTTCCATGCTATCAAAGGTTAAAAAGTCTAAGATTCTGAAGCATGATTTCCTTCTTGATATTCCATAAATGTTTTCCAAGTACTCCTATTTTCCAAAACCAAAGGTTGTGATTATGTGAGTTCTTATGATAACGACGAAGGATATTTTTTTTCAATGACAACGATGATGTCAAAATTGAGAATATCATTATGATGACTATGATGAGAACGGTCTTATGTTTAAAAGTTTCAAGTTTACGATTTCAAGGACTATATGAGAACGTCGAGCTATTTACTGATTTCTCAATTTATTCATGGATGGTGACTTTATTTCTAAATCTTCCAAAGTATATGAATGGATGCCTTATGAAGTTCATGATTTTATTCCATGCTTTCTTTTAATGCTATTCTTCATTGATAGTCTCGCCTTATAATAATTGTTCCTTCAAGGTGAGACAAAGCGACGATGATTACTCCAGAACATAATCGGAGGCTTTCGACCTTACGTCACTCCGACGTAGTTACAGCTTTTCCTTGGGCTCTCAAGCATGCTATGTATATTATGTATGTATTTATATGATATGAAAATGTTTTCAGGGGAAATGGGGAAAGGTGAGGCGCTATAGACGCATAACCACCTGGTCAGCTGGCATATCATGATTTCATCCTGGACGCGGGATGCCCGGACGCGGGATATATAGGTTATGGATCGGGTCGTACGTTCCTCGGCACTAACTTATTATATTTATGGATCGGGTCGTACGTTCCTCGGCACTAACATATGATGACATATGGATCGGGCTGCGCGTTCCGCAGCAATTTACTATATGATGCTTTATGAGTATGCATGCATGGATCCGCCTTAAGAGGCAAGCCGTTATCGATTATCCCCTTGTACTTACTTTAATTTCTTTTTCTTACTTTATTTCTTGATGTATGCCTTATATACTCAGTACAAATGCTCGTACTGACATCCGTTTCTTTGGATGTTGTGTTCATGCCCACAGGTAGACGGGAAAGCGGTCCAGACTGATAGGAGTCTCTAGCCGAGCTGAAGAGCACTCCATCTTCCGGAGGTGCTAATTGGTTGTTCCTTTTGTGTATATATTTGTATGCCACTCAATAGAGGCTCATAGATGCTCGATGTGGGTTGTGTGGTTCCACAACGTAGGTAGTACGCATGTGTATAGGTATATTGAAATTTGTTTTTGTATTAACGCGTTATATTTTTTTAATGAAAAGCAAATCCTCTTTTTAAAGTTAACTGGAAATAGATGAATGATTGTTAAATGGGTTAGGTAAATGATAGTACGAGTAGTGCTCGGTGGTAAGTCCCGGGTACCCGTCGGGGCCCCTAGCCGGGTCGTGACAGAAGTGGTATCAGAGCAGTTCGTCCTAGGAAGTGTCTACGAGCCGTGTCTAGTAGAGTCTTGTTTATCGGTGTGTTGTGCGCCACATCTATAAACAGGAGGCTACCGGGCATTTAGGAAACATGACCATTTTTCTTCTTAATAGATCGTGCGATAGAGCTGTGTTATAAGACTATCTCTCCCCTAACGGTGCGTTGTCATTTCAGCAAAACCGATGAAGGGAAAAGCTACGACGACCCAGATGGGCAAGATGGTGGTTGAAGAAGGGCTTGATCCAGAGCCGTCTACGGATATGGAGGAGGGAGAACCCCAAAATATCGCCCCACTTCAATTTTCCCATACCTCGCCCACTTTTAAGGATCAGAGGGAAGCCTCGATCTTAGCTCCAGTACCCCCCGTTCCTTCGCAAGATACCGCGGGCCAAGAGATGAGACAGGCCATTCTTTTACTGACTCAATTGGTAGCCGCTCAGACTCAGCGGCAGAATGCGAGTCACGATGGCAGGGGTTGGAGAAAGGGAGTTAATTCCTTTGGGTCTGACCGTGAGATTAGAGATGCACCTCCACAGTTTCCTAGACCCAGATTTGATGGACCTGCTTATTCAAGGTCATCCCAGAGTCTCAGAGTTTCTCGTTCTCGGGTTCAGAGTGATTCCAGTCAGAAGAGGTCACCAGTACCACGATGTATTCAGTGTCGCAGGTTACATTGGGGACCGTGTCGTCGGGGCTCGGATGTTTGTTATGCCTGTGCTAGGCCAGGCTATTTAAAGCGAAATTGTCCATCGCTACGTGGTAAAAGTGAGGTTCGGACTACGGGAATGGTAACGGGCTCTTCATCATCGACACACCCTCCAAGGTCAGGGCCACAGGGGCTAGTAAGCAGTGGTAGAGACCGAAGAACGCCTAGTCCAAGCGGATCCCAGCATCATACCCAGGCCTTAGCTGAACGACGGGATCCTGAGTCTTCCCCTGATATTAGTCCAGGTATATTGCTAGCACCCTTTTATGATTAATGCGAATACGTGTGCAAGTAAGCCATATGGTAAATGTAATGTAACTGACTAAAAAGGATAACAGGTTGAGTATGCCTGCTTCATGAGGCTACCCTATGTTTCGAGCAGGTTTGCAAACGAGATCAAGAAGTGTCACTCTATAGGGTGGATTATGATCTGCGTACAATGAGCCGTAACAACAATTGTTATGTAAAGTATAGCGAGAAGACGCCTAAGGGCATGGATGATATCTTTAGTTGGGCGTATAAGGCCGAGACTACGGTAAAGATAAATAATGAAAGTAGGATAATTAGTAGGAGGAAGGTCAACGCGATAGGAGTGAGATGGGGGATGATCAGGACGGATAGAATTAGTTTTAGGCAGCAAGGGACGGATTGACAAAGGTGGTGTATCCTAAAGAACAAAGCGGTACTAAGTTAAGAATATGGTTCCTCATGCGAAGAGTCAAGGATCGATTATTAAGTGGGAAGAGATCAGATAGCAAAGAGGAAATGTACGAAGTACGAGTGCCTAAAGAATAGTGGCGTGGTAGTTAAAGGAGAACATATCTCCTACAAATATCCCATACCAAGTTAGAACGAGTGAAGTGAATGAGGTAAAGAGTTGAAGAGGAAAAGATGATCATGAGTTATGGGTCTACTGTACGACGATAAAGCGATGAAGTAGAGTTATAACTAACAATGATAGTGGTACAATGCGGATATGAAATCGGTTCCAAGCGCAAACAAGAGTAAGAGAATAAGGAAGCATGGGGCGCATTAGCGGCGTAAGAGAGACCTACACCCTAGGGAAACGAAGATGGCATTACAAGCAAATTTTGAGCGCCGAAGAAGAGGGCAAGTGACATTAGATGGGTGGCATGGATAGCTAGACCCACTATTAATGTAAGCATCCCTATGGGGCAGGAAGTTGTTAATCGGAGCAGATTCAGATACAGACACATAACTACTGGATGAGCTATGTAACGTACGTTTTGGTCGGAGTGTTATATCGGGTGCATTTCTTGGTTATAAGACTGTAAGGCGAGTATGCTAAGACTCCACGTATGAATTGTTATAGCCATAGACTGTAGGGGACGGAATAAGTAAGGCGTAGTGTAGCCAAGAGTACGTGGATTCGAGATTTAAAGGTATGAGTAAAACCCTTAAAAGGGGGGAAGCAAATAGAGAGGACACCAGTGTGAAGGTTGAGATGATGAACCCTACGGGAGTGTATTGACTAAAAGCGGTAGAATAAGGACACGCAAAAGCGAGAACAAGGGGGAAGCAGAAGAGTCGTGAGTCAGCAAAGATAGTAAAACACTGGTGACGGGCAGAGGTGGACCCACAATTCTCTAAGATTATACCACCTCATCTTCCCTCTAAATTATAAATCTCAGATGAATTTGTAGCGAAGTATAAGGCCGATCTGTGAGAAGTTGTGTCCCATAAGGTCCCAAGTGGCGCAAAACGAGGATTAAAATATTGCGAAACTCCGATCGCGTGACATGGTTGGAGAAGAGTTGGAATCAGTTTAGGGAGTACTGATTAGTTACTATTACTCTTCCAGCAGAATGGAAACTCTCGTTTCTCTGTCCTTATTTTAATTTAATGACTTCCGGGATTGAATACTCTTTTAGCCCAAATGAAAATATAACCCCGGAGAATGTTGTGAATATAGTGGGTGACGGTAGCCCCAAGAAGAAGGCATGCAGGCCTGAGACACAGAATAATTCATGATATTAACATGGTTCTTATTGTAAAGTTACCCCGTTCTCGAGGTAAGGGCGTTAGCGAAAAGGTCATTGAGAAGGATATTGACACTTAGATGAATATGACCATGGATACGGCATACCGATGAATATGACTATGGATGCGAAGACAAACATGGATATAGGTATACGGATGGATGGATATGAATGCGAATCGCGCAAAAAGAGTATGTAATTCGTAGATGTTTACGCGTCGCCAATGAGACCAAGTGAACACTTAGGAGAGGAGTAGGAGGTAAAGTAAGGATGAGAGAGTCATGATGCCCGAGGTGAGTTGAAGAAGGGTATATGGTAAAAGAAACTGAAATGTCGAGTTCGAATTGCTGTGAGAGACAAATGGAATAATTGCTTAGGGCATAGTATAAGTACAGGTTACATACTCACCATAGAAGCCCGAGGATATGACAACCTACGAGAGCGATAGAATCACGGAATAAAGGGGGAGTTAGGTTCCGAGACATTAGATCTTATAAGATCGTATGCAACAAGCAATGTAGCTTATAAATATGTTAGAACTCCCACTAGGAGAATGTTAATAAAATGATGCTCAAATGACAAGAAAGTTGATGTATGAGAAAGTACCCTTTGCCACATTAGATAGGTAAGTGCGAGGACTTCGAAAAAGGAGGTGGCTTAAATCAGAGTTTGGTGGCAAAAGCAATACTCGGGAAGAAATACTAGGGAAGCCAGAGTGAATGCGGAAGCCAAGTATCCGCACCTAGTCGAATTTCCAGGAAAGGTTCATGATGGTATGTATGTTTTAATTTTATGTTTTTGGTCGTGTGTGGCCATAAATGTGTTAATAGTGTGATATGGCCCTGTGAGGCGAAGATATTGTGGGTTGTTGTAATGGAAAGATAGTGTCCAAATTACAAAGGAAACTCCGACAAATTTCTTAGAATCCCCGCTGATTTAACATTCGAGGACGAATGTTCCATAAGGGGGGAAGAATGTTACACCTCGGAAAAGTCCCCGTACATGTACAAGGAATAGACCAACGAAGGATATGGGCGAGGGTGTTTTACTAAGCAAGGGGTGATGATTCGTGAATTTTTGGAAATGAAAAGGTTGTGGAATTTTATTCAGCATAGTGGTCGTGAAGTGGTATACGGCCCGTAAAGTGATTTACGGACTGTAAACCACCATCGTCCTCCAGCTTTCCAACTTCAACTTTCTGTTAATGTTGAAATGGTTAAATACGACTTGGAGGACGGCCCGTAAACTGGTTTACGGAATGTAAACCTCGGTCGTAAACTGCCATATTTCCAGCCAAACATTTCTGTTTCTGGGATGATTAAAAATGATCATGGAGGACGGACCGTAAACCACAATACGGTCCGTAAATTGTGGTTTACGACCACTGTTCACCCGACGGTTGTTCATTAAAAATCATGTTATGTGATTATTAAAAAGGGACCAAAGCCTCACTTTATTTCATTATTCATCTATACAACTCAAGAAAGCTCTAAACCTCTCTCAATACTTCATCCATAGAAATTCAAGGGAAGAAACTAGGATCATCAACACTAAACTTATGAAACAAATGAATGAAACCTAGTTGGAAGTCATCTTCTCCAAGAAATCACAAAAGAGGTAAAGGAGGGTTTTAGTGCACAAGGAAGGATTCTACTCTAAGCTTGTTCCACCCCCATCCAAGGTGAGTTTTATGACTTTAGCATGTGGTTTAAAGAATTAGAAGACTAAGACACTTGAATTGTAGTAAGACATAAGAAGTGCACCATTATTTAGTGAATAGTGTCACTGTGGAGTGATGGTTGAATGGAATCATGGAAGTTGCTATGCTATGATTATAAATACGTTATAAATGACGTTTTGACCATGGAATAAGTGTGACGCATGAGTAAAAGTGAAGAAGATTGGAGAAAAAGGTAAGAATTCATTCCATGTTATTATGTTATGAAGGTTTGTTTGTGTTGTAGTATGTAGAAATGAGTAGAAAGTATGGAAATATGGAAGTTTGCAAAGTGGGTATGTAAGTTGGCAGGTAGCCGTGCGTGTATGTATGTTATATACGTATGGTGAGTTAAATTTATGTTGTATTCTAGTTGTGAGTATGATGGAATTCATATTGAGAATGAAAGTTGAATGAATTTGGTTGAAGTTGGAAATATAGGTATTGACCGTGTGGTATATGGAGATTAGAATGGGAATGAATTAATTTTGTTTAATATGTTGGTTGTGTTGTTGTGATCCTTATAATGTAAAGGAAGGTAATATGATTTAAGTTGGCATTGAAATGGAATGTAAAAGGTTATGTCATTCTAATATGATTTTATGATATTGTGGAAATGAAGTCGTAAGGTGTAAATTATGATGATTGTTGATGAAGTTGGAAGACAGAAACATGTTATGAAAATGTTTGTTAAAGATTAGAAGTTTTGGTGGAATTATGACTTTGGTGGAAAGCTTGTATATTGTGTATATCTTGTGAATATTTTGTGGAATTGATATGAAATGCTTCCAAATTATATTGTGATGATCTTGATTAATGATTAATGTGAAACCCTTGAGATTTGTTTGGAAATTTGAAGTTGAAATGGAAGTATCGCACTATGTTAGAAAGGGAACTAGTTGTGCCATATTGTGTCTTGTAGTGTTGTCTTAGGGTTAACATTTGGTAAATGTGACCATTTGTAGATTTTGGACGAAACGGGAAGTGAACTTGGAAAGGCGTAAAAAGCATAAAAGGTATGTAAAGCTATCCCAATTCTTCTTTTGGCATGTCCTAGATGTACTAGGATCAGATTCGAGCCTCGGGAAATATTCTGTCTTTCGGAATCCGCATTTCAAATTGTCCCTTCTTCATTCACAGGAATTGAACCCTATAAGTATGTTTTGTTAAAGAATTGTGTAAACTTCCGCAAATTGTCTAGAAAGTTATGAAATGTCCCTAGGACCTCCGTAGGTGACTCCATAAGCTTAATATACGTAATTTGAGCCCACCGCTTCGGTTGTCCCGAGGTGGGCCCACTATTTCTGACTTTACCCTTTTTGTGTTTATAACTTAATTTCAAGTGGTTCTAAAGGAAACGCCTTAACTACTCTTCTAACTACCAATGATATTTATTCTAAATACTTTATTGAATCTTTGTAAAGGTATGATATTTTGTGTCTCATTTAGTCTCCCACTATTCCCGCTTTGCCTTTTAGTGTACTATTGCCTTATTTTCGAACAATATAAAATGAAACGTTTTAACTATCCTTTTAACTACTAAGGAAAATTGTTTTAATGATTCCCTCGAGTCTGGTAAACTATTTTGGAATATGAAAATGATCCCAGAAGGATTATTCTTCCGTAACTCATTATGACATACGACATACATTTACTATGATTCTGTCCGATTTCATTGGTTTGATTTGTCATCCGATATGCCTCATTGAGTCTCTGGAAATATATGGTATTTTTATTGCATTTAGTTTCTCACTACTCCATTCGTGGATGCCTCAATGTTTCCCCCACTGAGCCCGGGCCAGGATATGTTGTCAAGCGTATTCCACTGCATTGTTCGCCGTGCCTCGATGTGAGGGGGCAAGTATATATGTACATGGGTTGTGGAGTATGTTGTGCCATGTACACACATTCTGATATGATATGATCTGATATGGCCATCTGACATGATATGTTATGTTACGGGGTTATCCCCTATTCTGCTCCTTATGTGTGGTGGCACCAGCGTTGGGGGGTGGCCATGTTCTGTTTGCCGAGTCCCTTGGCAGGGGTCGGATATGATATGGTATATGTTTCTGTACACACTCCTCATGTTTTGAAAATATGCATTTGATACTTCGGATGTTACACTCACTTCTCTGTAAGTTCTGTTTCGGTTATGATCTTGTTCCGTAATGGGACCAGGTACGACATATGTTTTCAGCGAATACTATTTATGCTATATGATCAGCATTTTGCTAATCTGGATATTCAGTTCATTTTCCGTATCTTCTGCTTCGATTATGACTTTGTTTACTACGTTCCGTGCTTTACATACTGAGTACATATTTCGTACTGACCCCCTTCCTTCGGGGGCTGCGTTTTCATGCCGCGCAGGTACAGACGACAGATTTGCTGACCCGCCTGCCTAGGACATCTATTCTGCTATTTTGGGAGTGCTCTTTTGTCCAGATCCTATATGTTGGTACAGTCTGCTGCTATTGTATATATGTATGCTATTCAGGGGTATGACGGGGCCCTGTCCCGTCTTATGATTCTGTTATAATTTGTAGAGGTCTGTAGACATACTTGTATGGGTTTTGTATATGTTTTGGGATGATATGATCTGTGACAGCCTTATCGGCTCCCATGTACTATGTCGGTTCATTTATGATGATTACTAACGCCAATTGACTTTTACATTTAAAAATATTCTGCTGATATGCTAGTCTGGGTTTTTGGGTACGTTTGGGTGTCCAGCACGGACACTAGTCGCGGCCTACGGAGTTGGGTCGTTACATAATGACAATCTATGAGAATCGCATCGTATTCGTAGCATGAATTTCATAATAATATCGCATAATAGACTTTGTAATCTCTAGCTTAGGCTCATCATTACTATCATCGTATCTATGGCATATCTCTTACCTTAATCTCATATGGAACCCCTTATGAATATAGACTCGTAACTTTTCGGAACATTGGTCATAGGACATGTACTAGATCTTATAGACAATATATAACAATGTCGGGGTGACATAAGGTCGAGAACCCCCGATTCCATTATGGAGCATTCATAAGCATTATGCCTCACCTTGAAGGAATTAGCATATAAGGTTAGTATAGTCAAGGAACAACATCAATGGATGATAATATGGATCATTATCCATGTAGAACCATAATATTATAGGCCTTAGAATCTTTAGACTTAGACTCATCATCATCATTATCGCATTCGTAACCTACGTCTTAGTTTTCCGGAAGGTAGGAAAGTCATAGAGAGGTAAGGAAAATACTATCATAGGAATCATATAAGGATCATTAGCTTTGTAGGAATATCATATCATAAGCTTTATGACTTCTAGACTTAGATTCATCTTCGACATTGTCATGCTTGTAACGTATCTCTTTTCTTTATCTCATACGAAGTCCTTTATACTCGTAGATTCATAGTTCTCAATATGTAGGAAAATCATGGAGAGATAGGAGGATTCATACTATTAGATTCATGCCTTAGAAATAAAGGACTAGCCTTACATACCACTTTCGTTTAATAATTTTCATCGCTTGATTGTTCTCCTTCAATGCTCACGTTTCTACCTTCAAGAGAATTCGCATTCACATTAGCTAATCGATTATATGAATGTGCTTACTAGAGCTAGACAAAATTGCGAAGAATTTCCTTTGTTTATACAATTTTCCCATATTCTATATCAACTCCCAAACATTCATAAAATTCACAATATAATAGACAACAATCATCGTCCCTCTACATTATTCGCGTTTCGTCATTTCACTCCATTTTCTCCATAATCATGGTCGTCATTCCTTATTACGTTCTCTCACATATAATACTTATTCCATGTTCTAAATGTCCTTCATAATCTACTTACAATCACAACATATCCATATTCATGATTCATTCCAAACTACTACTCAACAATAGCACTATTCCCACATTTATGACCCATTTTCTATATTCTTCAACAATCCAAGTGTTTCAACTTCTCAATATCTTAAACATCATGAAAATATCATAAAAAGTACCTTAGATATTGTAGGATCAAGCCTTGAGTAGCAATACTGTTCTTGCACGAAAAACCCTAACTCACTTCCTTTGAAATTTCTTGGCTTAGATGACTTTAATGGGTTTCATACTCTTGATTCTTGTTGGTATGATGTATTTGATCATGGATTTCCTTTGATTTATTGTTTATGATGTTTGTGGAACCTTTTAGAGGTCTTGAGAGATGAAGAAGTGTGTGTGAAATGAAATAAATGAAGTGAGAACACATTTATATAATCAGAACTTATTCAGTTCGTCGGGACTTCCACGGACACTTTCATGGTCCGTGGAACACTTCACGGTTCGTGGAAGTGGTCGTGGTTCACCACTGGCCAGACATCATCTCTGCTGGGTATTCTACGGACCAGTATACGGTCCGTGGAAGGTTTCACGGTCCGTGAAACATGGCCGTGGAACTCACAGCTTTTCCGAAGTTGTTATCATCGTTTCGTTTGATCTCCAATCCTTATACAACCTTCTTAAAACTTCTTTAACACTTGGTTAACACTTCAATACCAATCTAAGGGTTGTTATAACTCTTTTCCAAAGCATCACTAAATCATCATTAACTCGTTACTCATAAATCCTTTCCGATACATCTCGTATGTCTTGCCTCCTCTTGGCAAACTTTCTTCTCTTACTTCGAATGTCTTTGAAATCTCATTTAGAATTATCAAATGTTATATCTTACTTATCAAAACATCGCATACGTCGTGCCCTTCGTCGGTCTATTCACTGTGCATGAACGGATAATTTTCCGAGGTGTAACACTAGGATTCTTCATACTTATATTCATCATCATCATCATTATCATTATCATGCTCGTATCGTATCTTATTTCTTTATCATATGCGTAGGTGGATTTTTATAATCATGGACTCATAATTTCCGTTATTTAGAAAGATCATAGAAAGATAGGAAGATTTATGACATAGGAGTCACACCATATAAAGAAGAGACTAGCCTTACTACCTTTTCGTTTAGCTACTCTATCGCTTGAACGTTCCTCTCCAATATTCACATTTCTACCTTCAAGAGAGTTCTTACTCATATTAGATAATCGATAACATAAGCGTGTTTAAACTAAAGCTAGAGAAAATTAGGCAGTATCTCCTTTGTTTCTACTACTTTCTCCATATCATATATCAACTCCCAAACGTCAATAATAACATTCATAATATCATCATCAACAAATTTTTTCAAATTCATCATTATCTAATCCCCACAATTTCCTCTCAAGGTCATCCATAATCATGATCATAATACAACATTACATTCGTTCTCATCTAACATTTCTCTCATGCTCTTAACTTCATTCATAACGTAATTACAATCAGAACATATCAAGAATCATGATTCATATTATTCTGCTACTCACATTTGCCACTAATCTCATATTTTGTAACACATTTTCAAACTTCTTCCATAATCCAAGTGTTTCAACTTTTCAATACCTTAAACAACATGGAATAATCATAAAACACACCTTTGAATGTGTAGGAACGGGTTTTGGTTGGCAATAATTCACTTGAAGAAAACCCTAGCTTCAACTTCCAAGCGATTTCTTGACTCTAGCAACCCCAATGAGCTTTCTTGCACTCTATTCACTTGAATTTATGGTATGAACCTTTAATTTCCCCTTGTATTCTTGAAAATGAAATGTATGGATTGTTCTAGAGGTTTGGAGAGAAGTGGAGAAATGAGAAGAATGAATATAATGAGGTGGGAACACATTTAAATACTTGGAGATACTCAGCCCGTCGGGACTTATACGGACCACTTATACGGTCCGTATAACATTGTACAGTTCGTATAAGTGTCCGTGGTTCACCACCATGGAAAACATTCTTGTTGTTGGGTTATACGGACCCTTATATGGTTCGTATAGAGTTCCACGGTCCGTATAATGTGGTCGTGTAACTCACAGTTTTTCCGAAGTTGTCCTCGTCCTTTTGTTTGGTCCCCAATCCTTATACAACCTTCTTAACACTTGTTTAATGCTTCATTAATAATCTAAACATTCCTATAACGCATCCACAAGGCCTTACCAAACAATCCTTAACACAATAATTTATGAAACATTTCCTAAACCCCACTTATACAACACTTGTCCTTATCAATCCTTATTTCATCAATTCATATAACTTCAAAATCATAACGTATGCATTCTAAGACCACTAAATATCCATCTTATAGTCCTAAGAAATTCCTGTTCTCCTTAGGCTCGCATTGGTTCATTCACTACATGACGACATGAAATTTCCAAGGTGTAACACTCTTCCCCCCTTTTTGGAACATTCGTCCTCGAATGTTAAGCATTCGGGAATTCTACAAAAATTTTGCCATAGCTTCCCCAGTAATATGGCATTACCATCATATCACAATAGCCCATAATAACATTGTCTCACAGGGCCACAACATAATAGCAATATAAATTGGCCACACACGACCCATATGCATAAAAAGAAACATGCATCCCTCATGACCTTGGTGTTGCATCTTGGATCTCTTCCGGGGGCTGAAATAAGTGCGGGCATTTGGATTTCATACTATTTTGTGCTTCTCAAGTCATTTCTTCTCGGTTGTTATTTCGCCATAAGACTTTGACTGAGGCCACCTCCTTATTTCGAAGTCTCCGTACTTGCCTGTCTAATATGGCAATGGGCACTTCTTCATTTACTAGCTTTTCTGTCACTTGAACATCATCTGTTGGAAAAATCCTCGTAGGATCTCCAACACACTTGCGGAGCATTTAAACATGGAAAACTGGATGGACTGATTCATGTTCTGGAGGTAAGTCCAATTGGTGAGCTACTTGACCCACCTTGCGAATAATCTTATGGGGTCCAATGTATCAAGGACTTAACTTCCCTTTTTTGCCAAACCTCATCACACCTTTAATTGGTGACACCATTAAGAATACCCAATCATCAACTTGAAATTCTAAGTCCCGCCGGCGATTGTCCACATAAGATTTTTGGTGACTTTGGGCTGTCAATAATCGATCTTGGATCACCCTGACTTTTTCTACTGCTTGTTGAATCAGCTCAGCGACTATTAGCTGTACTTCTTCTATTTCAAACCATCTACTTGGGGATCTACACTTCTTCCCATATAAAGCTTCATATGGAGCCATTTGGATACTGGAATGGTAGCTATTGTTGTATGCAAACTCAATAAGAGGTAAGTGGTCATCCCAACTACCACCAAAATCTAGTACATATGCCAGTAGCATATCATCCAAGGTCTGAATAATACGTTCGGCTTGCCCATTAGTTTGCGGATGAAATGCCGTGCTAAGCTTCCTTTGAGTACCTAGACCTTCTTGGAAGGATTTCCAGAACTTGGCTGTAAATTGCGCTCCTCTATCTGTGATAATGGATATCGAAATACCATTGAGTCGCACAATTTCTTTGAGATACAACCTTGCAAAATCTTCAGCCGAGTATGTGGTTCCGACTGGAAGAAAATAAGCCGCTTTCGTGAGTTTGTCCACGATTACCCATATGGAATCATACTTGCCTCGGGAACGGGGTAACCCCACAATGAAATCCATGTTGATCACTTCCCATTTCCAAGTAGGGATCTCCATTGCTTGCAATAATCCTCCTGGCTTTTGATGTTCGATTTTCACTTGCTGGCAATTTGGACATTAGGCTACAAATTCTGCTATGTCTCTCTTCATGCCATCCCACAAATATATCAACTTGAGATCATGATACATCTTTGTTGCACCTGGGTGAATAGAATACCAAGAATAATGAGCTTCTTCTAAAATTCGACGGCGCAATTCTGCAACATTCGGAACGGATAGCCTGCCTCGGTATCTAAGAATTCCATCCATAGAAGTTTCAAATGGAGACTTCTCTTTTTCATGAAATGTGTCTCTATAATGGCTCAACTGAGGATTTTCATATTGACGCTCTTTCACTTCCATATTCAAGGACGAAACTGTGGGATTATTAATGCCAACTCTTGCACTACCTGAATCAATCACACATACTCCAAGATTAGCTAGTTGGTGGAGCTCATAAATTAACTCTTTCTTTTCCGGAGGAACTTCACATAGGCTGCCCATTGATCGGCGGCTAAGCGCATCAGCTACTACATTTTCCTTTCCGGTGTGGTATAAAATACTCACATCATAATCTTTCAACAATTCCAACCACCGCCTCTGCCGCAGATTCAACTCCTTCTGTTTGAAAATGTATTGAAGACTTTTTGTGGTCTGTATAGATATCAACATGCGCACCATACAAGTAATATCTCCACATTTTTAATACATGAATAACTGCAGCCAATTCGAGATCATGAGTTGGGTAGTTCTTTTTATGTTTTCGCAGCTGTCTCGAAGTATCACAATATACTACATAACCATCCGGCCCTTCTAGGAGTGTCAAGACTAGGGCTGAGGTTAATTTGTCCTTCAACTCTTGGAAGCTACGTTCACAAGCATCATTCCATTGAAATTTAGCTGACTTTTGGGTTATCTTCGTCAATGGGGCTGAAATAGAGGAAAATCCTTCTACGAACCTTCTATAGTAACCTGCAGTCCCAGAAAACTATGAACTTCTATAGGTGTCGTAGGCCTTGGCCTAGTCTTCACATCTTTGATTTTCTGAGTATCAACTCGAATGCCATCACCTGAAATAACATGACCCAGAAATGTCATAGAATTCAGCCAAAACTCACACTTTGAAAATTTTGCATACAATTCTCGAGTTCGAAGAATTCCAAGAACAATACGTAAATGATCTGCATGTTCTGATTCTGTGCGAGAGTATACCAGAATATCGTCAATGAATACTATTACGAATAAATCCAAGAGTGGCCTGAATACATTATTCATCAAATTCATGAACACTGCCGGAGCATTAGTTAACCCAAATGATATCACCCGGAACCCATAATGGCCATATCTCGTTCTGAAAACTGTCTTGGGAATATCTTCTTCTTTAACTCTCACTTGGTGATAACCTGACCTCAAGTCTATTTTGGAAAACTACTAGGATCTTTGTAATTGATCAAACAAATCATCAATCCTTGGGAGAGGATATTTATTCTTTATCGTCACCTTATTCAACTTCCTATAATCTGTTACACCTCGAAAAATCTCCCGTTAACGTACAGTGAATAGGCTAGCAAAGAGAACGATGTATACGATGTTTCGATAAGTACGAAATAGCATTTGAGGATCCTAATCAAGATCCAAGGACATTTCACGTAAGGGAAAATGGTTGTCAAAGAAAGTAAAGGATATGTTACGTGTCGGGTAAGAATTATGAGTGACAAGTTAATGATACCTTAATTATGTTTTAGGGAAGAGTTATAATTTCCTTTAGATGGTTAATGAAGTGTGAAACAATATTTAAGAAGGTTGTATAAGGATTGGAGACCAAACGAAACGAGGAAAACTACTTCGGGAAAACTATGAGTTACACGACCATGTTATACGGCCCGTGGAAAGTTATACGGACCATATATTGGTCCGTATAACCCAACAGCAACGATGTGTTCCAAGGTGGTGAACCACGACAACTTTTACGGGCCGTGCAATGTTCCACAGACCGTTCAAGTGTCTGTGGAAGTCCCGACATGCCGAATAAGTTCACTTATATAAATGTGATCGCACTTCATTAATTTCATTTCCCACACACTTCTTCATCTCTCTCAAGACATCTAGAAGGTTCCACATACTTCATCTACAAGAATACAAAGGAAAACAAAGATCAATATCAAGAATTCAAGTGGGTCAAGTGCATAAAGCTTACTAGGGTCCATCTAAGTCAAGAATTCTCTTGGGAGTGAAGTTAGGGTTTTGGTGCAAGAAGAGAAGTTCCACTCAAGGGTTGTTCATCCATCATCTAAGGGGAGTTTTATGATCATTATTGGTTGTTTAAGGTGTTGAAAGTTAAGAACACATGGATTGTAGAAAGATATAGAAAGTGGGTCATAAATATGGGAATAGTGACATTGTTAGGTGAAGGTTTGGATTAAATTATGGATATTGGTATGATGTGATTGTAAATATATTGTGAATGAAATTTAGACCGTGGAATAAGTATTATATATGAGAAAACGCAATAGCGAACTATGATCACAATTATGGAGAAATTGAAGCGGAATTGTGATATACGGATAATGTAGATGAATGATGATTGTGGTCTATTATATTGGGAATGTTGTTATGAATGTTTGAGAGTTGATATATAATACGGGAAAAGTTGTATAAACAAAAGAAATGCTGCCCAATTTTCCTTAACTTTAGTAAGCACGTTTAAGTAATCGATAAGCTAATGTTCATGCGACTTCTCTTAAAGGTAGAAACGTGGGCATTGAAGGAGAACAAGCAAGCGATAGATTAGTTAAACATAAAAGGTATGTGAGGCTAGTCCTTTATTTCTACGGCATGAATCCAATGGCATGATTTTTCCTTCTTCTCCACGAATTATCTATATCCCGGAAAACAAGTAGCCTATGTTCATGAATAGCCATATGAGATTAGAGATACATTATGAGTTCAATAATGATAATGATGAGTTAAGTATAAATATTCTAGAATTCACGATATGATGTTCCTATAAAGTTAATGATGTTATTTGTTGTATACACTCACCTTATATACTATTTCCTTTAAGGTGAGGCAAAATACTTATAAATGTTCCATAATGGAATCGGGGGCTCACGACCTTATGTTACCTCGATAAAGTGTAGTTATCTTTGAGTTATTATATATGCATTATGATGAGTACATGCTAATGATATCACACCGTACCTATATGGACGGGCAGCTTATACATCGTGCCTCTATGGCACGGGCAGCGCCACTAGTGGACGGCATGAGATGGTACCCCGGACGCCGGAGGCCTGAATGCAGGCTATTGATTATCACACCGTACCTATATGGACGGGTAGCATAACTATTATCATACGTACCTATATGGACGGGCAGCTCATACATTTATGCATACATGATATGACGATGATTATGAAGTAAGCCAGCATGCATTATTTCATTTACAATTGACAGTCAATTACAGTTGCTCCTTATTTAATGCTTCCTTTATCTCATGGACGTATTGTTATCATTTATGCCTCTCATACTCAGTACAATGTTCGTACTGACGTCCGTTTTCTTTGGACGCCGTGTTCATGCCCACAGGTAGATAGGGAGGTGATCTTGATCAAGACTCGTAGGAGCTAGTTCCTGATTTGAGAGCACTCCATTTTTCCGGAGGTGCCTTTGATCATTCTTTTGTGTACATGTGTATATTTTGGGCACGACGGGGTCCTGTCTCGTCCCTATGTCTAGCACTCCAGTAGAGGCTCATAGGTACGCAGTGTGGGTGATATGGTCTCACGAGGTTACTACTGTATATATATATACATTATCATTTTGATAGCTGAAAGGCTTATGTATATAAAAGTATCTATATTCTCAAATGAAAAATGATTTTTCTTATGATTTCAGTACGAATTTGATAAAATAACGTTTAATGAGTCTGATGAGTAGCAGGACGAGTGGTGCTCGGTGGTTAGCCCCGGGTACCCGTCACGGCCCCTAGTCGGGTCGTGACAAAAGTGGTATCAGAGGAGTTCAGTCCTAGGAAGTCTTTACAAGCCGTGTCTAGTAGAGTTTTGTTTATGGTGTGTTGCGCGCCACACTAATAAACAGGAGGCTACAGGGCATTTAGGAAAAATGACCATCTTTCATCTTAAGAAATCGTGCGACAGAGCTGTGTTATAAGATTTTCCCCTCTTAATAGTGTGTTATTATTTCAGAAATACCGCCAAAGGGAAAAGCTATAGCTGCCCAGAAGGGCAAGGCTACAACAAAAAGGTGAGTAGAAAGAGAGCTGCCAATGAATGTAAAAGAGGGCGAGTCACATAATGAGGCTCCATCTAGTACTTCCTCCACCCCGCCCAATGTCGAAGAACAAGTAGGAGCTTCAGCTCCATTTCCTCCACCGGTTGCTTCGGGTCAACAAGTGACCGAGGCCATTCATCTATTGACACAGTTAGTTGCCACCCAGGTACAGCGGCAGAATGCGGGTCCGAGTGATAGGGTTGCTAGTACCAGAGCCCGTGATTTCATGAGTTTGAACCCTCCGGAGTTTTTCAGGTCAAAGCCGGATGAAGACTCGCAAGGTTTTATTGATGAGATGCTGAGAACATTGAGGATTATCCATGCCTCCGAGACTGAATCGGTGGAGTTGGCATCTTATAGACTCCGAGATGTGGCGGTATTGTGGTACAATAATTGGCTAGCATCAAGAAAAGAGGATGCACTGCCTCCTGTGTGGCAAGAATTTGTAAATGCTTTCATCCGCCATTATTTGCCACCCGAGGTCCGCCGAGCTAGAGCAGATAGGTTCTTAAATTTAAAGCAAGGAAATATGAGTGCTCGGGAATATAGCCTTCAATTTAATTCGTTGGCTAGATATACCCCGACTATTGTGGCCTATATGGGAGACAGGGTACATAGGTTTGTGAGTGGCTTGGGGCCACATTTGTTCAAGGATTGTTTGACGGCTTCATTACAAGAAGGGATGGATATTTCCCGAATGCAAGCCCATGCGCAGAATTTATAGGGACGACAACAACCATAAAGGGGTGATCGTGATATTGATAGGAGGCAAAGCAAGAGGGCCAGATCTATGGGGGCAGGCAGTGATTATAAAGGGGGATCAAGGCAGACACATTCTAGATACTCAGGCCAGTCGGTGACTAGTGCACCTTCTCGATTTACGGGTAGGAGATTCGATCACTCCTTTCATTCAGGACAGGGTTTGAGTTTGAGGGCCCTAGATTCTCAGTTTGGGGGAGATTATAGCCAGATGAGACCCCCAGTACCGCAGTGCAGCCAGTGCGGTAGGTTACATTCCGGACGGTGTCACCAGGGTTCAGATGCTTGCTATGCTTGCGGCCGGGTTGGGCATATGATGCGAGATTGCCCGTCGATGAGTGGTAGAGTTGGGGTTCAGCCTACAGGATCAGTGGCTAGTTCATCTTCAGTGCGCCCGGTAGGTCAGACTCCCCAGATATCAGCAGGTTGAGGTAGAGGCAGAGGGGAAGCATCTACTTCAGGTGCCACTCAGCCCCGTGTGTACACTTTAGCCGGACGACAGGATCTTGAGTCCTCCCCGGATGTAGTTATAGGTACATTGTCCATATTTTCCCGTGATGTATATGCATTGATAGATCCGGGTTCTACACTCTCTTCTATTACTCCGTATGTTGCTGGTCGTATCGGGGTGAAACCTGAGCCAATTAAACCTTTTATGGTATCTACTCCGGTTGGTGATCCCGTGATAGTTAGACAGGTGTATAAAACTTATGTAATTGTGATATGTGATCGCCAGACCAAAGCTGATTTAATTGAGATGGAAATGCTAGATTTTGATGTGATTATGGGTATGGATTGGTTGGCCTCATGTTATGCTAGTGTTGATTGCCGAATTAAAGTGGTTCGATTTCAATTTCTAGGAGAGCCAGTGCTTGAATGGAAGGGTAATACTGTCACGACACGACTAGGGGCCGTGATGGGTACCCGGGGCTAACCACCGAGCACTACTCATTTCCTTACTCGTCATAGTCATTGTACAATTCTTTACCATTCATATATTCATAATCATAAGACAACCATTTTTTATTCGGAAAACATAATTAATTTTATATACATAAGCCCTTCGGCTATCAAAATAATATTATATATACACAATTGTAGCATCGTGAGACCATACTACCCATACATGCGTATCTACGAGCCTCTACTAGAGTACTAGACATATGGACGGGACAAGACCCCGTCGTTCCCAAAATACATATACATATATATATATATATATACACAAAAGAATGAACCAAGTAGCACCTCCAGAACAATGGAGTGCTCTCAAGTCAGCTGACAGCTCCTACGAGTCAGGATCAAGCTCACCTCCATGTTTGCCTGTGGGCATGAACACAGCGTCCAAAGAAAACGGAAATCAGTACGAATATTGTACTGAGTATGTAAGACAAGAACGAAATAAACATAATAGAAGAATCATGAGCCATAAGAGGAAGGAATAACCTGCATGAGTTTCATAGGTGCATACATCTCATACATATATCGTATATTTATATAAGCATAGTACATATGTCATCACAACGCATACATCATCACATTTTATAATCCTCATCGTTAACCCGCGTCCGGGTAACCATCATAAGCAGCCCGCTTTAGCGGTGACATGTCCGGCCATCTAGGCACGGTGTAATCATAAGCAGCCCGCATTGGCGGTGACATGTCCGGCCATCTAGGCACGGTGGAATCGTATCGTCACATAATCATCCATACTTAACATTCTCATACATAGGATAGGCATACTATGAACTTACATTATTGATCATTTCATAGACATATCATAACTTAACATCATTGTGCATTTATCATTAACGACATACATTAGAGCTTGAAGGAAACTATGGCTATGTCGGGGTGACATAAGGTCGTGAACCCCCGATTCCATTATGGACATTATAAGTATTCAGCCTCACCTTGAAGGAAATAGTTTACAAGGTGAGTGTATATAATAAATAACATCATTAACTATATAGGAACATCATAGCATGAACTCTAGGATCTTTAGACCTAAGCTCATCATCACCATTATTGGGCTCGTAATGTATCTCTTATCTCATGTAGCTATTCAGAACATAGACTCTTAGCTTTCCAGGGTATAGAGGATTCATGGAGAAGAAGGAAAAATCATGCCATCGTATTTATGCCATAGAAAGAAAGGACTAGTCTCACATACCTTTGGCGTTTAACTAATTTATTGCTTGCTTGTTCTCCGTCAATGCCCACGTTTCTACCTTCAAGAGAATTGGCATTAACATTAGCTAATCGATTACTTAAACGCACTTACTAAAGCTAAAGAAAATTGGGCAGCATTTCGTTTGTTTATACAACTTTTCCCCATATCATATATCAACTCCCAACATCCATGATAACATTCACAATATCGCAAACAACAATCATCATTCATCTACATTACCCACATTTTTCCCATTTCACTCCAATTTCTCCATAATCATGGTCATAGTTTATTATTGCATTTTCTCACATAAAATAATTATTCCATGTTCTAAATGTCGATCATAATATACTCACAATCACAACATACCAATATTCATACTTCATCCCAAGCTACTATTCAACAATGACACTATTCACTCATTCATCCCCCATTTCCTTTATCTTCTACAATCAATGTGTTTCAATCTTTCAGATACCTCAAATAACACGTAAATACCATAAAACGTACCTTAGGTGGTGTAGGGATAAGCTTTGGGTGAAATTAATTCACTTGAGGAAAACCCAAGTTTCACTTTCCTTGGAATTTCTTGACTTGGATGGACTTTGATGCGTTTCTCACACTTAGTTTTGTTGATTTGATGAAGTTGATCATCAATTTCTCATGAATTCGTGTATATTGAGTGTGTGGAAAGTTCTAGAGAGCTATTGGGTCGTGGAGAGAGAAGATGAGATGAATTAAATGAACTTGGGATATTATTTTATAAATGCAAAAGCTGTCCCGATACCATTATACGAAAACTTATACGGTCCGTATAAGTGACCGTAAAACTGCTCCAGTGATCATCCCATTCGGTGTCGATTTCACGGCATATTATACGGTCCGTATAAGTGACCGTGAAATCACCCCGCTCCACAACTTCATTTTGTGACAATCCTACGGTTTATTATACGGACTGTAAAATCGACCGTATAATTCATCCCTTCACTGATCTTTTTCTTGTCACTTCATTTGATCTCCAATTCTTAGGGAACCTTCTTAGCACTTGTTTATCACTTCATTAACAATCTAAGGGACGTTATAACTCCTCTCCAAAGCACCTTCTGATTATCATTAACCTGTTACTCGTAATTTCTTTCCGATACACATCGTATGCCTTGCGTTTCCTCGAAAAACCTTCTTCCCTTACGTTAAATGTCTTTGAATATCGATTAGGATCCTCAAATGCGACTTCTTACTTATCGAATCATCGTATACGTCGTGCGTTTCACTAGCCTATTCACTGTACGTTAAAGGGGAAATTTTCCAAGGTGTAACAAATACAGCATCTCCGAAAGGTAGGTTTATTTCCTACCTTAAGGCAAGGAAGATGATAGCTAAGGGCTACATTTATCACTTAGTCCGATCACATGACACCGAAGGAAAGACGCCAACTTTCCAATCCGTTCCAGTAGTGAATGAATTTCGGGATGTATTCCCAGATGAACTTCCAGGCCCTCCTCCAGAAAGAGAGATTGACTTCGCCATTGATGTGTTGCCGGACACCAAGCCTATTTATATTCCTCCTTACCGAATGGCTCCAGCAGAATTGAAAGAGCTAAAGGAACGGTTGAAAGATTTGCTTGAAAAGGGGTTTATTAGACCCAGTTCATCAACGTGGGGAGCACCAGTCTTGTTCGTGAGAAAGAAAGACGGTTCCCTACGAATGTGCATCGATTATAGTCAATTGAACAAGGTGACAATAAATAACAAGTATCCTCTCCCAAGGATTGATGATTTGTTTGATCAACTACAGGGTGCCAAGTGGTTTTCTAAAATAGACTTGAGGTAGGGCTATCATCAAGTGAGAGTTAGAGAAGAAGATATTCCCAAAACAACCTTCAGAACGAGATATGGCCATTATGAATTCCGGGTGATGTCGTTTGGGTTGACTAACGCTCCGGCAGTGTTCATGAATTTGATGAATAAAGTATTCAGGCCACTCTTGGATTTATTTGTGATAGTATTCATTGATGATATTCTAGTATACTCTCGCACAGAATCAGAACATGCAGATCATTTACATGTTGTTCTTGGAATTCTTCGAGCCCGAGAATTATATGAAAAAATTTTAAAGTGCGAGTTTTGGCTGAATTCTATGACATTTTCGGGCCATGTTATTGTAGATGATGGTATTCGAGTAGACACTCATAAAATTAAAGTTGTCAATACTTGGCCAAGGCCTACAACGCCTACAGAGGTCCGTAGTTTTCTAGGATTGGCAGGTTACTATAGAAGGTTCGTAGAGGGATTTTCCTCTATTTCAGCCCCATTGACAAAGCTAACCCAGAAGTTGGTTAAATTTCAATGCAATGATACTTGTGAACGCAGTTTCCAAGAGTTGAAGGATAGATTAACCTCAGCTCCGGTCTTAACACTTCCAGAAGGGTCAGAAGGTTATGTGGTGTACTGTGATGCTTTCGGCATCGGGTTAGGATGCGTGTTAATGCGGCACGGTAGAGTCATTTCTTATGCTTCGAGACAGCTGCGGAAACATGAAAAGAACTATCCAACTCACGATCTCGAATTGGTTGCAATCATTCATGCATTAAAAATGTGGAGACATTACTTGTATAGAGTGCATGTCGATATTTATACAGATCACAAGAGTCTTCAATACATTTTCAAACAGAAGGAGTTAAGTCTGCGGTAGAGGCCGTGGTTAGAGTTATTGAAAGATTACGATGTGAATATTTTATACCACCCCGGAAAAGCAAATGTAGAGGATGATGCGCTTAGCCGCCGATCAATGGGCAGTTTATGCAAAGTTCCTCCGGAAAGGAAAGAATTAGTTTATGAGCTCCATCAATTAGCCAATCTTGGAGTGCGTGTAATTGATTGGGGTAGTGCGCGGATAGATATTAATGATCCCACAGTTTCATCTCTGAATATAGAAGTGAAAGAGCGTCAGTATGAAGATCCTCAATTGTGCCATTACAGAGATACATCTAATGGAAAAGATAAGTCCCCATTTGAAGCTTCTATCGATGGAATTCTTAGATACCGAGGCAGGCTATGTGTGCCGAATATTGCAGAGTTGCGCCGTCCAATTCTATAAGAAGCCCATTATTCTCGGTATTCTATTCACCCAGGTGCAACCAAAATGTATCATGATCTCAAGTTGATATATTGGTACGGCATGAAAAGAGACATAGCAGAATTTGTAGCTCAATGTCCAAATTGCCAACAAGTGAAGATTGAACATCAGAAACTAGGAGGATTATTGCAAGCAATGGAAATCCCTACTTGGAAATGGGAAGCTATCAACATGGATTTTATTATGGAACTACCTAGTTCTCTAGGCAAGTATGATTCTATTTGGGTGATTGTTGACAGATTAACAAAAGCAGCTCATTTTCTTCCAGTCAGAACCACGTACTCTGCGAAAGACTATGCAAGATTGTATCTCAAAGAAATTGTGCGACTCCATGGTATTCCACTATCTTTATCACAGATAGAGGAGCGCAATTTAAAGCCAAGTTCTGGAAGACTTTTCAAGAAGGTCTAGGTACCCAACTGAAGCTTAGCACGACATTTCATCCGCAGACCGATGGACAAGCCGAACCTACTATTCAAACTTTGGAATATATGCTACGGGCATGTATACTAGATTTCGGTGGTAGTTGGGATGATCACTTACCTCTAATTGAATTCGCATATAACAATAGCTACCATTCCAGTATCCAAATGGCTCCATATGAAGCTTTACATGGAAGGAAGTGTAGGTCTCCAATTGGATGATTTGAAATACGAGAAGTACAACTAATAGCCCTTGAATTGATTCAACAAGCGGTAGAAAAAGTCAAGGTGATCCGAGATCGATTGTTGACAGCCCAAAGTCGCCAAAAATCTTATGCGGACAACCGCCGGCAAGACATGGAATTTCAGGTTGATGATTGGGTATTTTTGAAGGTGTCGCCAATGAAAGGAGTGATGAGATTTTGCAAGAAAGGGAAGTTAAGTCCAAAATACATTGGACCTTATAATATTATCCGCAAGGTGGGTCATGTAGCCTACGAATTGGACTTGCCTTCAGAACTTGAATCAGTTCATCCAGTCTTTCATGTCTCGATGCTCCGCAAATGTGTTGGGGATCCTACGAGGATTTTTCCGATTGATGATCTGCAAGTGACAGAAAAGCTAGCATATGAAGAAGTTCCTATTGCCATCTTAGACAGGCAAGTACGAAGACTTCAAAATAAGGAAATAGCTTCAGTCAAAGTCTTGTGGCGAAACAACCACCGAGAAGAAATGACTTGGCGGAAGAGAAAACGAAATCCACATATCCGCACTTATTCCAACCCCCAGGAGAGATTCAAGATGAAGCACTGACATTATGAGGTATGCATGCTTACTTTTCATGCATTTGGTCGTGTGTGGCCAAAAATATACTGATACTATATTGTAGCCCTGTGAGGCAATGTTATTATGGGTTATTGTGATAGGACAGTAATGCCATATTACAGGGGAAACTCTGGCAAAATTTTCGTAGAATTCCCAAGTGTTTAACATTCGAGGACAAATGTTCCAAAAGGGGGGAAGGATGTTACACCTCGAAAAATCTCCCGTTAACGTACAGTGAATAGGATAGTGAAGATCACGATGTATACGATGTTTCGATAAGTAAGAAATAGCATTTGAGGATCCTAATCAAGATCCAAGGACATTTGACGTAAGGGAAGAAAGTTGTCAAAGAAAGTAAAGGATATGTTACGTGTCGGGTAAGAATTATGAGTGACAAGTTAACGATAGCTTAATAATGTTTTAGGGAAGAGTTATAATTTCCTTTAGATGGTTAATGAAGTGTGAAACAAGTGTTAAGAAGGTTGTATAAGGATTGGAGACCAAACGAAACGACGAGAACAACTTCGGGAAAACTGTGAGTTACACGACCATGTTATACGGCCCGTGGAATGTTATACGGACCGTATATTATTCCGTATAAACCAATAGCAATGAAGTGTTCCAAGGTGGTGAACCATGACCACTTGTACGGGCCGTGCAATGTTCCACGGACCGTACAAGTGTCCATATAAATGTGATCCAACTTTATTAATTTCATTTCCCACACACTTCTTCATCTCTCTCAAGACATCTAGAAGGTTTCACATACTTCATCTACAAGAATACAAAGGAAAACAAAGATCAATATCAAGAATTCAAGTGGGTCAAGCGCATAAAGCTTACTAGGGTCCATCTAAGTCAAGAATTCTCTTGGGAGTGAAGTTAGTGTTTGGGTGGAAAAAGAGAAGTTTCACTCAAGGGTTGTTCATCCATCAACTAAGGTCATTTTTATGATCATTATTGGTTGTTTAAGGTGTTGAAAGTTAAGAACACATGGATTGTAGAAAGATATAGAAAGTGGGTCATAAATGTGGGAATAGCGACATTGTTGGGTGAAGGTTTGGATTGAATTATGGATATTGGTATGTTGTGATTGTAAATATATTGTGAATGACATTTAGACCATGGAATAAGTATTATATATGAGAAAACGCCATAGCGAACTATAATCACAATTATGGAGAAATTGTGAAATACGAATAATGTAGATGAATGATGATTGTAGTCTATTATATTGTGAATGTTGTTATGAATGTTTGATAGTTGATATAGAATGTGGGAAAAGTTGTATAAACAAAAGAAATTCTGCCCAATTTTCCTTAGCTTTAGTAAGCACGTTTAAGTAATCGATTAGCTAATGTTCATGCGACTTCTCTTGAAGGTAGAAACGTGGGCATTGAAGGAAAACAAGCAAGCGCTAGATTAGTTAAACGGAAAAGGTATGCGAGGCTATTCCTTTCTTTCTATGGCATGAATCCAACGGCATGATTTTTCCTTCTTTTCCATGAATTCTGTATATCCCGAAAAACAAATAGCCTATGTTCATGAATAGCAATATGAGATGAGAGGTATATTATGAGTTCAATAATGATGATGATGAGTTAAGTACAAAGATTCTAGAATTCACAATATGATGTTCCTATAAAGTTAATGATATTATTTGTTGTATACACTCACCTTATATACTATTTCCTTTAAGGTGAGGCAGAATTCTTATAAATGTTCCATAATGGAATCGGGGGCTCACGACCTTATGTCACCTCAATAAAGTGTAGTTATCTTTGAGTTATTATACATGCATTATGATGAGTACATTTTGATGATATCACACCGTACCTATATGGACGAGCAGCTTATACATCGTGCCTATATGTCACGGGCAGCGCCACTAGTGGACGGCATGAGATGGTACCCCGGACGCGGGAGGCCTGGACGCAGGCTATTGATTATCACACCGTACTTATATGGACGGGAAGCTTAACTATTATCACACCGTACCTATATGGACGGGCAGCTTAACTATTATCACACCGTACCTATATGGATGGGCAGCTTATACATTTATGCATACATGATATGACGACGATTATGAAGTAAGCCAGCATGCATTATTTCTTTTACAACTGACAGTCAGTTACAGTTGCTCCTTATTTGATGCTTCCTTTATCTCATTGACGTATTGTTATCATTTATGCCTCTCATAGTCAGTACAATGTTCGTACTGACGTCCGTTTTCTTTGGACGCTGTGTTCATGCCCACAGGTAGACAGGGAGGTGATCTTGATCCAGACTCATTGGAGCAAGTAGCTGATTTGAGAGCACCCCATTGTTCCGAAGGTGCCTTTGATCATTCTTTTGTGTACATGTGTATTTTTTGGGCATGACGGGGTCCTGTCCCGTCCCTATGTCTAGCATTCTATAGAGGCTCATAGATACGTAGTGTGGGTTATATGGTCTCATGAGGTTACTACTGTATATATATATATATATATATATATATATATATATATATATATACATTATCATTTTGATAGCCGAAAGGCTTATGTATATAAAACTATCTATATTCTCAAATGAAAAATGATTTTTCTTATGATTTGAGTACGAATTTGATAAAAGAACGTTTAATGAGTTTGATGAGTAGCAGGACGACTGGTGCTCTGTGGTTAGCCCCGGGTACCCGTCACGGCCCTTAGTCGAGTCGTGACATAATCGATGCACATTCGTAGGGAGCTATCTTTCTTTCTTACAAATAGGACTGGTGCTCCCCACGGTGACGAACTGGGTCTAATAAACCCCTTCTCAAGCAAATCATTCAACTGTGCCTTTAATTCTTTTAATTCTGCTGGAGCCATTCGATAAGGAGGAATAGAAATAGGCTTGGGGTCCAGCAACACATCAATGATAAAACCAATCTCCTTTTCTTGAGGAAGGCCTGGAAGTTCATCTGGAAATACATCCGGAAATTCACTCACTACCGGTACGGATTGGAAAGTTGGCGACTTTGTTTCGGTGTCATTAACTCGGACCAAGTGATAAATGTAGCCCTTAGCTATCATCTTTCTTGCCTTAAGGTAGGAAATAAACCTACCACTTGGAGATGTTGTATTACCCTTCCATTCAAACATGGGTTCTCCCGGAAATTGAAATCGAACCACTTTCATTCGGCAATCAACATTAGCATAACATAAGGCCAACCAATCCATACCCATAATCACATCGAAATCTAACATTTCCAGCTCAACTAAATCAGCTTTAGTCTAGCGATCGCATATCTCAATTATACAATTTTTATACACTTGTCTAGCTATTACGGGATCACCAACCGGAGTAGATACCTCAAAAGGTTTAATTGGCTCGGGTTTCACCCCAATACGACCAGTAACATACGGTGTAATATAAGATAGGTTTGAACCCGGATCTATCAATGCATACACATCATGGGAAAATACGGATAATGTACTTGTAACCACATCCGGGGAGGACTCAAGATCCTGTCGTCCGGCTAAAGCATATATACGGGGCTGAGTGGCACATGAAGTAGATGCTCCCCCTCTACTTCTACCTCGACCTGCTGGAATCTGGGAAGTCTGTCCTACCGGGCGCACTGAAGAAGAACCAGCCGCTGATCCAGTGGGTTGAACCCCACCTCTGCCATACCTCGAGGGACAATCTCGCATCAAGTGCCCAGTCTCTCCACAAACATAGCAAGCATCTATGCCCTGACGATATGGCCCCGAATGTAATTTACCGCACTGACTACATCGCGGCACTGGTGGTCTCCTCTGACTATGATCACCCCCACACTGAGAACCTGAAGCTCTCGAACTCTGACCCTTTCCTGAAGGAAAGGAGCGATCAAATCTCCTACCTGTACATCGTGGAGGCGCACTAGTCGCCGAATGGCCTGAATGTCTGGGATATATCTGCCTCGATCCCCCTCTGTAATCACTACCTACCCCATAGATCTGGCCCTCTTGCTTTGCCTTCTATCGGTATCACGATCACCCCTTTGCGGATGTTGTTGTCCTTCTAAATTCTGGGTATGGGCTTGAATTCGGGAAATATCCATCCCATCTTACAACGAAGCCATCAAACAATCCTTAAATAAATGTGGCCCTAAGCCACTCACAAACCTATGCACCCTATCTCCCATGTCAGCCACCATAGTCGGAGCATATCTAGCCAATGATTAAACTGAAGGCTATACTCCCGGGCACTCATATTTCCTTATTTCAGATTTAAAAATCTATCCACTCTAGCTCGGCAGACCTCGGGTGGCAAACAGTGGCGGATGAAGGCATCTACAAATTCTTTCCAAACGGGAGGAGGCGCGTTCTCTTTTCTTGACGATATCCAATTATTGTACCATAATACCGCCACATCTCGGAGTCTATAGGATGTCAACTCCACAGATTCAGTTTCGGAGGCATGAATAATCTTCAATGTTCTCAACATTTCATCAATGAAACTTTGCGGGTCTTCATTCGGCTTTGACTTGAAAAACTCTTGAGGATTCAAACTCATAAAGTCGCGGGCCCTGGTACTAGCAGCCCGATCACTTGGACCCGCATTTTACCGTTGTGCCTGGGCGGTAACTAACTGTGTCAATAAATGAATAGCCTCGTGTCACGCCCCAACCTCGTGGGCCATGACTAGTGCCCGACCTGGACACTCGTACGTACCTGTTGGATATAGTCAAACACTCGTACGTCGTCACGTATATATATATCCAGATAAACTGTCTCCTGAGGAGTCACAACTAATCAAATCATAAGATGATACGCAAGCTGACAAGGCTGCCACTAAATATCAATATCATGAGCAAGCCGACAAGGCTGCCACTACAGACGAACATCATATCATAGCACATCGTATAGACACAGCTGAATAGAACTTATACACAACCCACACATATGTCTACAGACCTCTAAGAGCATCGATAGAGAAATATGACGGGACAGGGCAACGCCGTACCCCTGGATAAACATATACGTATACATCATAAAATCTGTACCAAAAGTCTAGGCTCCGGAACAACGGAGCTTTCCAAGACAGCTGAGTAGAAGTCCTATGCTGAAGGGTCACCAAACAGACTATCTGTACCTGCGGGCATGAAACGCAGCCCCCCCGAAGAAAGGGGGGTCAGTACGGAATATGTATTGAGTACATAAAGCATGAAATACAGTAAAGAGAATCATACTGAAATAGGGAGTACAGGAGACAAGTGTAACATCCAGAATACCAAAACACTTGCCTTTTGAAAAATAAATAATCATGCATGACAATATCATATATCATACCCGGCCCATTATGGGACTCGGTGAATAAGGTCGCCACATACCATCCTTGGCACCATAAAAACATCATAACACCATCACATCATAACGCCATCATATATATATATATATATATATATATATATATATATATACATATATATATATACCGTACCCGGCCCTCTAGTGTGGGACTCAGTGAACAATGTAGTGAAACTGTGCACGAAAACGTATCCTGGCCCGGGACTCAGTGAAAGATATGTTGAGGCATGCATGAGTAGAGTAGTGAGCAACCATATGCAAATTAAATCATATTTGAGACTCAATAGAATAATCAAAACGAACTATCATTTGAAAATCAAGACAATAGTCATATCAAGTTCCTTTCGAATATCACTATGGATTATATCCAAATAGAACTTATGGAATCATATACACGTATCATGATATAATGAAATAGCTTTTGCAAATCAAGAACATTAGCCATCCTAGTGGCTCTAAGAATAGGAACTTCTTTGGAATCATATACACATCGTCTGTTCGTTTCATAAAGATCATGCCAAAAAGAAAGAAGGGTTAACCTTTCATACCTGTCGAAGGTTAATCGTAATCACGTTCGCTTCGTCGCTCATTTAGCCTATTTAATATGAAAGTAACGCTATCGTTAGTAAACTATACTTTCTGGCTTATTAATCTGCAACAAATTACCTATAGGAACCAATCTTCAATTCATACTTTCTTGATTAGGATTTGTATTAGTTAAGAACTTAACGGAAATCGGGCAGCATTTCCCCTATATAACTCGCCTAACCCGAACTTCCAATTAACCTCCTGTTATCACAGTAATACCAACGATGACAGCAATAGCAATATTCATATAGAATCCTTACGATCCAACCCATAAACAACTCAACAACCTTTCTTAATCCCTTTCCAATCCAAATCATTAACATTTAAGATTATACACTAAACAAACCAACATAAGTTTTGTATAACATACGTTATACACTCCTTTCTTCCAAATTTAGAATCCACATCAACGACAACACGAATAACAACATACGAACATGAACCATACTTTTAATCTTCTCAACTCAACAATTCCATATAACAACCACAACTCCTAATATCAACGGATTCATGACATTTCTTACTTCCAATTTCATCGAATATAATTTTATTCTTTCCATTTCAACATCATTAATACAATTATACCATAAAATGACAAAATCTTACCTTAATTTAATCGGAGGAAATTCTACGCTTATTTGCTCCAATTTCGCTATTTCTTTTTCCTCAATTCAATACCAATGTTGCTATCACCTCCTTGACTTGTAAATCCCGTTGGAACTAAATCAAAGCAAACAAAAATAGATTTTTTTTTACCATGGCTGGCCGTGAGTAGCAGCCATGGCTATGGTCTCTCTTTTATTTTTATTTCAATTGAATTGTGCACAAAATAAAATGCACTGCTTAGGCATGATTCACAATTAACTTAATTAATCTTAATTAATCACTTATCCCTACTTAATAATCTAATCATAATTATTTAGTCTATAATCTCCCATAATATTTCTACACTAAATAAAATTTATAAGCAATTCGTGTACTAATTAAAATTGAGAATTAAAAGTTCTAATTTCATATCCAAAAATAATCCCGTCCTTAAACTTACGTCGATTAGCTTACGAACAATCCGACGTGCAAAAATACGAGGTATAACATCCTTCCCCCCTTTAGAACATTCGTCCTCGAATGTTAAACTGGTCCTGAACTCCAAATACTTACTCAAGTGTTCTCTTATTTAATTATGCCCCTTACGTGCCTCTTTCATTGGTCGATTCGCTATTATTCATTATAACACATTCCAGCTCTCTACATAGTCATTCCCGTAATATTTCCTCCTTCTGTTGCTTCTCAAGGTAATTATTTCACGTTATTGTCTTTGCTCTCCTCCACATTTCGCGGTTGGTTGTCAGTTGTATTTCTAGCTCTTCTGCTGAAGTGTTACTCTTTCTCTTGTTTGCATACTGTTCAGTTGTACTGTCACTGATTGATTCGGACTTGTATTCATGGTGCACTTAGCCACAACTCGACTCTTTCTTCTTCTACAATTACTCCCTTAAGATGATGTATCGTTCACTTCACTTTACTTCTAATCTTTAAGTAAGACCTTGTAACGTGCAGACATCCCTCATTGATTTATTAGACTTTACAATTCTTGGAGTATTTCATACCTCCGGTACTTGTAGACCCTTTACAGATTCTACGGATAAAACGAAATTTCCCAGAGTGTAATATCATTCTACTCCAATAACCTTGCTTTGCTCTGCTGTTACAGTCCGTATTCTGGAATTTTCAGCATCATGTGTCATTTTCTGACTTTCTTTTAAAGGTTTTTAACTATCACTTGCTTTTAGTTCTTGATCTCGATCTTTAGGGTTGGCTATCAAATAGCGCTAGAGTTCCCTCATATTATAACTTCACTGTCATCCAGTAACTCGCTTGTTCTAATTGTCTCGGTTAAATCATTTCGAAATTTCCCTTAACCTAACTGGCAATACATTAGGCATATTATCTCATGTCGTTTCTTTATTTTTGACTCAAACTCTTCTATTGCCCCTTTACTCAAATTTGCTCTTAGTTCTCCTATCACACATCCTATTGCAATCTTTACAAGAGTATGTGTAGGTGCTCAAATCAGCCCGGAAAATACCTTAGCGTCGCCTCGCTAGTCTTTATGCAGACCCTATATTCTTCTCTTATATCTTTCAATTGATATAACTAGTCCTTAACTATGGCTTTTGCCCTCAGTACTAATTTCATCTCGGTACTTGGGTTCAAACCATCTTACACCTTTCCTTAATGTATCCAAAATATCGTAACCACATTGTTATTACTAAATCCTTACTCTTCTTATCAAGTACTCACTTGGTCTCATTTTTAGCATAGAAATATTCGTAGATTGCATAACTATTCTTGTACAACTTGTATAGAGTATAGCCAATCTTAGTCATAGTTTTCCCCTCTCCTGGTTCATTCTGTTTTGCATATCTTATTTGTACTAAAACTCACTTGCAGTCTATATTTTCATGCTCCATCCCCTTTCTTTATTCACCATTTGATTTTGTCATATCCTACTATAGGATATTTCCCGTCCTTCCTCCTTTGCTACTTATAAGTTACAGTATCATTAGCAAGCAACCCCATTGCCAACGCCTTAACCTCTAATCCAGTATAGGGTTGCTATCCTTTATAATATCTCTTAAGCTACTCGTTACCATTTTCTTGTCGTATTCTTCCTTTTTATAAGCATTCATTTTCTAATGTCATATTATACAGAATCTTTACAAATGATCCTTAGTCTTGTCTCAAATACCATCCTGTCTTCTATCCATTCGTTGCTGGCTATCAGAGCTTATTAACTTGTTTCCGCAGGGGATCTCAATTGAAATTTAAGTATCTATATCAAATATATTTAAGTGTCAATTGTTTCCATTTATACTTACTTTGCTTTCACCCGCTTCCCCCCTTTGGGGTTGTACTTATACCATATCTATGTCTTTTCTTTATCATTTATAACTTTGATTCCCCACGTACGAAACCTTAACCAAATCACGAAGCGATGTGAACTCTCGATATATAGTACAAAATCTTATCTGATGGTTGGTACTCGAGTAATATAATTAATGTAACGATTTATCCAAAGCCACATTCCATTTATTCCGATCAGTAATTAGCTAGTGCTTATAGTCGTTTCAAATTCTCAATTAGGTAGCACTTATATTCTGATGATAAGTGTCCCAAGCTTTCTTATAACACTATCTTTATCCCAATGGATATCATCTGTTTCTTCTAATAAATTCACAATACATCAGTTGTTTCGCAAATCCACAATCCTTGTCCTTTAAGGATTTCACTATTTCCGAGGTGAAGTCATATACACGCAGTACTCCTTGATGCCTCATGCTCTTTCACCCTTGTTGTATACCCAACGCTAACTTCTAACTTACTCAAAATCATATCAAATTCGTTTTAATAGTGGTCCTGTCTTATTACCTTCTCGTCGTACTACACCTTAAGTTTTTAGCTATATATTTCCCTTTTATCCTATACTCATACTCAATTAATTACGTCTGTCTTGAGTGCTTCCTTTAGTATTCCTTTCATTTCTCCAGTCTATGTCCATCTTTTATTTTGTACACGAGGAATCTCATGCTACTCTCGTATCCTTCGGAAAACACTACTTCTACATAACCCCTTTCTCATTTTCAAAGTATATTCTGTTCATCCCTATTTGTTCTTATCATACCAGTCATTTCTGGCATTCATTCTATCCTGTTGCTCATCTTCCTTTAGTTCAGTCTTTCACAATTCTGTCGCTTATATTACTCATTTTCTCAGCTATACATGTCATAACACATTGCTACACTGTAATCCCACTCGCTTTCTTCTTATCTTCTTATTTCTATTAACCCCTTCTCTTCCTGTGCTCGCTTTCACTTTCGTTGCCACTTGATCTCTATTCCGAACTTCCCTATTGGACATTGTAAGTTTTTTTTCTCTATATTTGCTTTTCTGTTTCACACTGATCACATCATATCCTTTAGTTACTTCCTTGCTAGGCTTTACTCATTTCTATAACAATCCTTATGGTATTCACATTACATCCTGTTCGTAATCCATCCTATAACGTAACACTTCCTAACCTTATTCACGATTCTTACTATGTTTTAATTGCACTCTGTGGAGTAGGCGTATTTAACCCTTCACCCTTTCCGATCAATCTTATCCTTAATATCTCACAAGCTGTCTCATCAATACCTTCATAACTTGTCATAATTCTTCCTCCTCCGTACTTTTATCTCAATCATACTATCACTCCTTTTAACTGTAAACTCGTCGTAATTTATCCCTACTTATCAGTTCACTCGATACCTCAATAAAATGTTTTGTTAAGATTTTCCACCTTTTTCTAAATCATCTCTTAGTATCACAAGCCCTTCCGAATTGTTCTAGCATTTCATCAACAACATATGAAACACATGATCCTAGACAACCCACAAGTTTGAGTTTTCCTTCCACAAATTCCATCTCCAATTAGTTTATTAATAACTAATAAAATGTCACCATGAGGCATTCTCCAACCACCACCAGAAGAAAAAACTAGAATCCGACAAGCACCACAGGACTTCTAGTGATTGGTTCACATGGTTTACCTCCAGATTTATTCTTGAGTCGTGAACGAATCATTTAGTTCATAAACTACTTGCCGTATGCTCTGTATTCTTCCAATGAAGTGAAACTTAATTGCTGGACGTTTTTACCCTTCAATATGAGCTTTTCTAAGGTAAAAATGTGGCTCGAAAGTATTCCGGTCCGTTCAAATGAATTCAAAACTTTGCTGCTCATATATGCTTCTTCGAAATAAAATTTCCCAAGTAAGAATGGTGCCTCTTACGGATGACATGGAGGGTATCTCTTAAAGCTTTAATCCAACATAATAAATTTACCCTATCGGTATCAACTTTCAAGACATATTATGAACCTATATCTCATTCTCCCTTTTCTATTTCTGGAAAAATTTGGGCAGAGTTTCCTCTGTACTTCTAACTATGCCAAAACCTGCACGCAGGAAATACGAACAATTCCTCACAGGGCCAACATATATACGTATATATCATATCATGTCATAGCTACAGAGGGCTCGCAATTTCAAGTAAAAAGTATAAAGGTGTCGAAACTTACCTCACATATCGCACCTCGAGACGTACCTGATCCTTTAACGATCCGTCCTGCTATACCTTCCTATCTACCTCCCTTTCCATTCTTCAACTTTACATGTCAATCGTACTCCAATATTATTACCTTACCTGACATGCCTCTTTCGCACCGTGGCTTACCTGTGTACTGTGTAGCTTATAATATCATCAGTGACTTTCTTCTGTTGATGTCGTTTTTCAGCTGAAATCAAAGGTTAGTATAAGGAATTTCATTTCCTATGGCTGGGCTCTATCGCACGATCTAGGATAAGAAGGAAAGATAACATCCTAAATGTCCTGTAGCTTCCTGTTTATAGATGTGGTGCACAACACACCGATAAACAAGACTCTACTAGACACGGTCTGTAGACACTTCAAGGATGAACTGCTCTGATACCACTTTTGTCACGCCCCAACCCCGTGGGCCATGACTATTGCCCGATCTGGACACTCATACGTACCTGTTGGATATAGTCAAACTAAATCTAAGAACAATATGGAAACTTGCAAAAGAACTCCAAGGTTCATAACGTCGTCACGTATATATATATATCCAGATAAACTGTCTCCTGAGGAGTCACAACTAATCAAATCATAAGATGATACGCAAGCCGACAAGGCTGCCACTTCATATCAATATCATAAGCAAGCCGACAAGGCTGCCACTACAGACGAACATCATATCATAGCACATCGTATAGACACAGCTGAACAAAACTTATACACAACCCACACATATGTCTACAGAACTCGAAGAGTATCGATAGCGAAATCTGACGAGACAGGGCCCCGCCGTACCCCTGGATAAACATATACGTATACATCATAAGATCTGTACCAAAAGTCTAGGCTCCGGAACAACGGAGCTTTCCAAGACAGCAGAGTATAAGTCCGATGCTGAAGGGTCACCAAACCGACTATCTGTACCTGTGGGCATGAAACGCAGCCCCCCCCCCCCCCCCGAAGAAAGGGGGGGTCAATACGGAATATGTACTGAGTATATAAAGCATGAAATACAGTAAAGAGAATCATACTGAAATAGGGAATACAGGAGACAAGTATAACATCCAGAATACCAAAACACTTGCCTTTCGAAAAATAAATCATGCATGTCAATATCATATATCATACCCGGTCCATTATGGGACTCGGTGAATAAGGTCGCCACATAACATCCTTGGCGCCATAAACACATCATAACACCATCAAATCATAACACAATCACATCATAACACCATCATATATGTATATATATATATATATATATATATATATATACCGTACCCGGCCCTCTAGTGTGGGACTCGGTGAACAATGTAGTGAAACTGTGCACGAAAACGTATCCTGGCCCGGGACTCAGTGAAAGATATGTTGAGGCATGCATGAGTAAAGTAGTGAGCAACCATATGCAAATTAAATCATATTTGAGACTCAATAGAATAATCAAAACGAACTATCATTTGAAAATCAAGACAATAGTCATATCAAGTTCCTTTCGAATATCACTATGGATTATATCCAAATAGAACTTATGGAATCATATACACGTATCAAGACATAATGAAATAGCTTTTGGAAATCAAGAACATTAGCCATCCTAGTGACTCTAAGAATAGGAACTTCTTTGGAATTATATACACATCGTCTGTTCGTTTCATAAAGATCATGCCAAAAAGAAAGAATGGTTAACCTTTCATACCTGTTGATGGTTAATCGTAATCACGTTCGCTTCGTCGCTCCTTTAGCCTATTTAATATGAAAGTAACGCTATCGTTAGTAAACTATACTTTCTGGCTTATTAATCTGCAACAAATTACCTATAGGAACCAATCATCAATTCATACTTTCTTGATTTGGATTTTTATTAGTTAACTTAACGGAAATCGGACAGCATTTCCCCTATATAACTCGCCTAACCCGAACTTCCAATTAACCTCCTGTTATCACAGTAATACCAACGATGACAGCAATAGCAATATTCATATAGAATCCTTACGATCCAACCCATAAACAACTCAACAACCTTTCTTAATCCCTTTCCAATCCAAATCATTAACATTTAAGATTATACACTAAACAAACCAACATAAGTTTTGTATAACATACGTTATACACTCCTTTCTTCCAAATTTAGAATCCACATCAACGACAACACGAATAACAACATACGAACATGAACCATACTTTTAATCTTCTCAACTCAACAATTCCATATAACAACCACAACTCCTAATATCAACGGATTCATGACATTTCTTACTTCCAATTTCATCGAATATAATTTTATTCTTTCCATTTCAACATAATTAATACAATTATACCATAAAATGACAAAATCTTACCTTAATTTAATCGGAGGAAATTCTACGCTTATTTGCTCCAATTTCGCTATTTCTTTTTCCTCAATTCAATACCAATGTTGCTATCACCTCCTTGACTTGTAAATCCCGTTGGAACTAAATCAAAGCAAACAAAAACAGATTTTTTTTTACCATGGCTGGCCGTGAGCAGCAGCCATGGCTATGGTCTCTCTTTTATTTTTATTTCAATTGAATTGTGCACAAAATAAAGTGCACGGCTTAGGCATGATTCACAATTAACTTAATTAATCTTAATTAATAACTTATCCCTACTTAATAATCTAATCATAATTAATTAGTCTATAATCTCCCATAATATTTCTACACTAAATAAACTGGAAACTTTGCTCACAAGCGTCGGTCCACTAGAACTTAGCTGCTTTCTGAGTTAACCTTGTTAAAGGCACTGAAATCGAAGCAAACTTCTCTACAAATCTCCGGTAATATCCTGCTAGCCCCAGAAAGCTACGTACCTTAGTAGGTGTCGCAGGTCTAGGCCAAACCTTGACAGCCTCAATCTTCTGTGTGTCTACCCGATTACCATCAACTCCAATAATATGCCCCAAGAATGCTACTGAAGTCAACCAGAATTCACATTTAGAGAACTTAGCATACAACTTCTGGTGCTGGAGCACCCTTAGTACCGTCTTCAAATGATCTGCATGCTCTTCTTCTGATCGTGAATAGACCAGAATATCATCAATAAATACAATCACAAACAGGTCGAGGAATGGCTTGAACACTCGGTTCATCAAATCCATAAATACTTCTGGAGCATTGGCCAGCCCAAAAGACATCACTCTAAACTCATAATGCCCGTATCGAGTCCTGAACACAGTCTTGGGAATACCTGCCTCCTTCACCCGCACCTGATGATAGCTTGACCGCAAGTCTATCTTCAAAAAACATTTAGTACCCTGCAGCTGGTCAAATAAATCATCAATCCTGGGGGGGGGGGGGGGGGGATATCTGTTCTTTATTGCTACTTTATTCAGCTGCCTATAATCAATACACATCCTCAGCGGTCCATCCTTCTTTCTCACAAATAATACCGGTGCTCCCCAAGGTGATGTGCTGGGCCTGATGAAGCCCTTTTCTAATAAGTCTCTCAATTGCTCTTTTAACTCCTTCAGCTCCGCAGGTGCCATTCTATAAGGGGGAATAGATATGGGCTGAGTATCTGGCAATACATCTATAGTAAACTCTATCTCCTGCTCAGGAGGAAGGCCTGGAAGCTCGTCTGGGAATACATCTGGGAATTCGTTAACTACCCGAACTGACTGAAGAGTCAGTACCTCTGCTTTCAAGTCATGCACACGAACCAGATGATAAATATAACCTAACCACTCTATAGCTGGTACGAAATAAACTTATCCCTCGGCGATGCCGTATTCCCTAACCACTCTATAGCTGGCTCTCCTGGAAACTGAAACCGAACTGTCTTTTCTCTACAATCAACGTTAGCATAACAAGAAGCTAACCAGTCCATACCCATAATAACATCAAACTCAGTCATATCTAACTCTATCAAATCTGCCAAGGTATGACGACTATATCTAACCACCGAACAATTTCTATATACTTGCTTTGCTATAATAGAATCTCCTACCGGTGTAGCCACCTCAAATGGTTCTATCGATTCAGGTTCTATCCCGATTCTACTAGCAACAAAGGGAGATATATATGATAAGGTGGAGCCTGGATCTATCAATGCATATACGTCCCGAGAGAAAATCGATAATATACGTGTAACCACATTTTGTGACGCCTCCTGGTCCTGTCTACTAGCCAAAGCATATATGTGGTTCGAAGGACCGCTAGAACTAGAAGTTCCACTATGACCTCTACCACGGCCTGCTGGTGTATGAATACCCTGCCCCCATAGGGCGCATAACCACAGAAGAAGATGAACCAGCAACTGACCCAGTAGGCTGAGCTGCACCACCAGGGTTACCCCCATACGGACACTCTCTCATGGCATGGACTTGACGGCCGCAAGTAAAGCAAGCACCTGTATCGAGACGGCGTTCCCCAAAATGGGGCCTACCACGACGAGAACACCGAGGCAAGGGTGGCCTCGACTGACTCGAACTCCTGTTCATCTAGGAACCTGAAGCCCCGGAGCTCTGACCGGCCCCTGAATACCCTGTACTATCAAATCTCCTGCCTGAAACCTGTGGGGGTGCACTCCGTGCTAGCTGAGAAGAATATCTACTATACTGCTGAGGCTGCATGCCTCGGAACTCACCAGAATAACTAGCCGATCTAGCTCTCTTATGCTGGCCTCTATCATAATCTCTATCTGGCTGACGTCCTCTGTGTCGATCCTCAACCCCCTGTGCATATGCCTGTACCTGAGCAATATCCATACCTGGCTGAGAAGCTATTACCATACAGCTATCAATCAAGTAACGATCCAGTCCCATCACATAACGATGCACCCTATCAGCCATATCAACTACAATAGTAGGCGCATATCTGGCCAACGAATCAAACTCATGACTATAATCCCGAACGCTCCTGCCATTCTGCCTCAGATGTAAGAATCTATCACCTCTAGCTCGCCTCATCTCTGGGGGCAGAATGTGGCCAAGGAAGGCCTGCACGAACTCATCCCACACCGCCGTAGGAGCTCCCTCGCCCCTAGACAACTCCCAGGACTCATACCAATTAACAGCTACATCCCGCAACCGATACGAAGCCAACTCAACAGACTCAGTCTCAGAAGCCGTAATTATCCTCAACGTACGCTGCATCTACCGAATAAACTCATGCGGATCATCCTCAGGCTTTGACTCGAAAAACTCTTGAGGCTTACAACTTAAGAAGTCATGAGCCCTCAAACTATCATGTCTATCCGCATGGTCAACCCCTAGCCCATGCCTGCGAGCCTGCCCTGCCACTAATCTGGTCAAAAACTAAACTGCATCCCTCATGGCTCTATCCTCCGCCCCTAGCTGAGGAGCTGGAGACTCAGGTGCTGGAACCTCGGGAGCTGGCGGTGGAGCCGCCCCCTGACCTGGAGTTGTCGGTGCCCTAGGTTCCTCTGGAAGTGGCGGTGTAGCAGAACTCGCGGACTGAAACACAATCTCAGGCAGAATCTGGGCACGGGCCCTAGTAACTCTCTGAATCTGGCTAGTATCCCCTGCTATCGATTTGCCATTCTGGGCAGCTGTCGCTTTCTTTGGAGGTATAGCTGTAAACATAATAGTCTGTTAGAAAGGGATTATCCTGGTAATATAGCTCTATCGCACGATCTAGGATAAGAAGGAAAGATAACATCCTAAATGCCCAGTAGCTTCCTGTTTATAGATGTGGTGCACAACACACCAATAAAAAAGACTCTACTAGACACGGTCTGTAGACACTCCGAGGATGAACTGCTCTGATACCACTTTTGTCACGACCCAACCCCGTAGGCTGTGACTAGTGCTCGAGCTGGACACTCATATGCGTACATGTTAGCTATAATCAACCCAAAACTAACATAATATAGAAACTTGTAAAGCAAAACGTCGTCTCAGACCTGTCACATTTATATATCATGGTAACCCGTCTCCTGAGGAGTCACAGTCAATCAAGCATGACATAATACGCAAGCCAACAAGGCTGCCACTACATACGGGAACATCACAAAACACATATGCACGCCGACAAGGCAGCTACTACATACAACATCCCAAAATATATATATGCATGCCGACAAGGCTGCCACTATGTATGGGAACGTCCCAAGTATAAGTCATGCTAACACAGCCAAACAACATCTGTACACAACCCACACATATGTCTACAGGCCTCTGAGAGTATCAACAGTGACATATGACGGGACAGGGCCCCGCTGTACCCCTGGATAAACATATATATATATATATATATACATCAAAAGGATCTGTACCACAAGTCTAGGCTCCGGAACAATGGAGCACTCCAAGAAGAGTCCTCAGCTGGAGGATCACCAAAGCGAGTATCTGTACCTGCGGGCATGAAACGCACCCCCCCCCCCCCCTCCCGAAGAAGAGGGGGTCAGTACGAGATATATACTGAGTATATAAAGCATAAAATACAATATGGAAGATCATAACTGAAGTAGAGATTCCAGGAGACAAGTATGATAATCAAGAAATCAGTGTACTTGTGCTTTACGAAACAAAATCATGCATATCATTATCATATACCGTACCCGGCCCACTATGGGACTCGGTGAATAAAGTCGTGTACACGTATACCATACCCGGCCCATCATGGGACTCAGTGCCATAGTCATATCATCATATCATCATATACATATACCTTACCCGGCCCTCTAGTAAGGGACTCGGTGAACAATGCAGTGAAACTGTGCACGAGAACATACCCGCCCCGGGACTCGGTGAATGATACAATAACAGTATGCACGAGTAGAATATCATGAACAACCATATGCAACTAAATCATCATCTGAGACTCAATAGAATAAGTAGAATATCTAACACTTGAGTATCAAAGGCGATAGTCATGCTGAGTACCCTTTAAATGTCACTATGGACTATATCAAATAGAGCCTCAGGAATCATAGACATATACCAAGATAATATGAAATAACTTATGGAAGTCAAGGACATTAGTCAATGTAGAGTCTCTAAGAATAGGAGCTTATGCATACCGACTACTATCCAATGTATTGAAGACTTGAAAGGCAATAGATCAATTACCTTAAGAGTTCTAACATCAAGAAGTGAATAAGAATCATGAATCACACTCGAAACTTATGAATAGGATTACCCCAAAGCTCGTATCATACGTCACTTATATCTAAGACATGCCAAAAGAAAGAAAGGACAGCTTTACATACCTGTTAGAGGTTATTCGTAATCACATTCGCTTCGCCGCCCCTTAGCCTATTTAATATAAAAGTAACGCTATCCTTAGTAAACTATACTTTCTAGTTCGTAAATCTGTAGCCCATCATTTATAGAACCCATTCTTTAACTTATACTCTCTTGATTAGGGTTTTTCATTAGTTAACGACGTAACGAAAATCGGGCAGTATTTCCCCTATGTATTCGCCTAACCCGAATTTCCTATTACCCTCCTGTTATCATAGAAATACCAACAACACAATATGGACATAATCATACCTTCAATCCTTTCAATTCAACAAGGATAACAACATGTCCACAAACAACACAACTTTAACTTTAACCTTTTAATTCCTTCATTTTTACCATATAATCCATGATAACAACAATCATAATGCTACTTAAAATCAATTCACCATTCTTAATCAAAACTGCCCCCTATTCGGCTCAATCTACACTTCAATATCAACATACCTAATCCTTTATATTCAACACACATCTACCAATTATAAAAGTTTAAACTACCTCCAAAACATGTAAAAAAAAGATTGAATCTTACCTTAACGATCTTGGTTCCTTAACGTTGACGCCTTCAACGATTCAATTCACGTTGCAATTCCTTTGAACACCTATAACTACTTAGAATTCAAGCTTCCCCAACCCTCTTTCACTTGAGCTTCACTTGAGCCCATTCTCGGCCAAAAATGGCCATGGCCGAGAGCTCCATTTTCTCCTCCATCTCCTTTTTTTTTTTTGTTCAACTAAAATTTGAAGGATGATTCAATGAGTCATTTTTTGACTCATATATATGGATCCCCTAAGCCCTACACTTGTCCAACCTAATGAGTCATCCATTTAATATAATTTTTTTTAATTCGGGTGGGGCCCACTATTAGTAATCAAGTTAATTAATTTTAATTACTCACAAATTCTTACTTAATAATCCAATCACAATTAATTAGTCCCTAATCTCTAATAATATTTCTATACTAAATAAAATTTATAAACAATTTGTGTCCTAATTAAAATTGAATATTAAAAGTTCCTATTTCGTATCTGAGAATGATCCCGTCTTTAACTTAAGTCGGTTAGCTTGCGAATAATCTCGACGTATATGAATACGGGATATAACAATACTAACCCCTGATTACAGCAGAAGAATGGTAATGATAGAAGAAAGTGATCGATGACATTGAAAGTTACGGAGGTAAGCCCCTTCGTTGAGGCTACGTTATCGAAGTATGTATTTATATGATAATGAATTGATTGTCATGGAGGTAAGTCAGTGTTCATATGACAGAGAAATTGATTAAATGTATCCCTTGATGATAAGTTTAGTTATAAGTTGAGAACTAAGCAGATTGAATGAATCAGAACAAAGGTAAGCGACGGTACGAAAGATGTGTGTCGAATAAAGTAAGAATATTGAGATATGATGGAAATGTAAAGCTGAAGGATGAAAGAGAAAGTAAATAGGAAGGGATAACAGGGCAGATCGCTAAAGGATTAGGTACATCTCGAAGTGCGATATATGAGGTAAGTTTCGACGTCTTTGAGCTTTTACTTGAAAGTGGGAGCCCTGTGTGGCTGAGATATGTCGTATATATATATATATATATATATATATATACATATATATTGGCCCTGTGAGGCATTGTTGGTGTTTGCTGCGTTCAGGTTTTGAGATAGTAAGAAATATAGAGCAAAATTTGCCGAAAGTTTCCTAGAATCTAAGGGAGATAAGATATAAGCTTGTAATGTGTCCTAACAGGAAAAGATGTTGTGTGAAAAAGTAACGGCAAGACGATATTAAGTTAAGAGTATCGTTACCAACTACAAGAGATAAGCTAAATACTATTGAATTGATAGTGACAATAGTTATGAGATCGACATTGATACGGTAAAGAGAAATGCTAGAGTAAATTAAGGAGATTGATAGCACAAAAACATGACATGGAAGAGAAAGTGTAACTCCAATAGAGTGTGATACTAAAGTATTGCTTGGAAGGATAAGTACATGTAAGATACGACAAGTCTATTAGCAAAATAAAGTAACAACTTGACTAAGGAAGGGGTACGACGAATGTGAATCCATTGGTAAAACAACTTATATGGTTAAGTGTAAGAGGGCCGATTAGAAAGAGTAACATGTTGAGTATACCTACTTAGTAAGGTTTATTTTATTTTATGAGTAGGCTTGCGAATGAGGTAAAGAAGTATCACTCTATAGCGTTGACTATGATTAATGTATGATGAGAACGTGGCAAGAACTGTGATATAATGTATAGCAAGGAAACGACTAAAGAAGTGACAGGTTCTATATGAATAAAGAGTGAATGCAAATATGAAACCAACAAGCGAGCCATAGGGAAGTAGATGAGAAAACTTATAAGACCTTATTAAAGGAAAGTCCAGCATAGAGGTTCCTCAATGACCGAAATGATAGCAAGCAATGACAAAAAGGGAAGTCAACTTGAAAAAGAAATTAGAGAAATGTGATATGGTAAAGTAGTAGTAGTTTGTGATTTGTATGATCAAGTGGTACTAAGTTAAGAATAGGATTCCTTGTGCGCGGAATAAAGGATCGATTATAAGACGGGAGGAAATAAGAGAAATTGAGAAGGAATCCTCCTATCTCTCCATGATTAGCCTACATATTGAGAACTATGAATCTACGGGTATAAAGGACTTCGTATGAGATAAAGAAAAGAGATAACAAGCATGACAATGTCGAACATGAATCTAAGTCTAGAAGTCATAAAGCTCATGATATGATATTCCTACGAAGCTAACGATCCTTATATGATTCCTATGATAGTATTTTCCTTACCTCTCCATGACTTTCCTACCTTCCGGAAAACTAAGAGCCTATGTTCATGAATAGCCATATGGGATAAGATAAGAGGTAGGTTACGAATGCGATAATGATGATGATGAGTCTAAGTCTAAAGATTCTAAGGCCTATAATATTATGGTTCTACAAGGCTAATGATCCATATTATGATCCATTGATGTTGTTCCTTGACTATACTAACCTTATATGTTAATTCCTTCAAGGTGAGGCATAATGCTTATGAATGCTCCATAATGGAATCGGGGGTTCTCGACCTTATGTCACCCCGACATTGTTATATATTGTCTATAAGCTCTAGTACATGTCCTATGACCAATGTTCCGAAACGTTACGAGTCTATGTTCATAAGGGGTTCCATATGAGATTAAGGTAAGAGATATGCCATAGATACGATGATAGTAATGATGAGCCTAAGCTAGAGATTACAAAGTCTATTATGCGATATTTTTACGAAATTCATGCTACGAATACGATGCGATTCTCATAGATTGTCGTTAAATCCAAATGTATGCTCTATGAAAGGATATGATAAGTTTATGAGATATGTGTGATTATAATGATGACGATGTTGATAGTGATGATGATAATGATGACGATGTTGATAGTGATGATGATAATGATGACTATGATAATAGTGATGACGCTAAAGATAGTTATGGGATTTTATGTATATATATATATATATATGTGTGCCTATGTATGACTATTATGAAACCCCAAGCTTATAAGGCCGGGTATAATATGTATTTATTTATGTAACGCGCGCACACCTCTGCAGTTGTGTACGGATAACACTGAGCCTTGGTAGGGCCAGGTAGATATAACCCTATAGCCTTGGTAGGGCCAGGTAGCTGTAACCCTGAAGCCTTGGTAGGGCCAGGTAGATATAACCTTGAAGCCTTGGTAGGGCCAGGTAGCTATAACCCTGAAGCCTTGGTTGGCCAGGTATGTATATGATATGAATATGTATATGCTATGATTATATATATGATATATGTATGAAAAGTCCGAAAGATATGTATGTGATATTGTCGAGCCACTACGTGGCCGAATACGGATATTGTCGAGCCACTACATGGCCGAATAGAGATAATGTTTTATGTGTATGAGCAGATACGGTACTATGATTACGAATGATATGACATAATGATGTATACACTATGATTCGTCATGTACGACGATTATGTATATATGATATATGTATGAAATGTATTCATCCTTAAAGGTCGCGCAGGTTTTGCCTTCACCTTATGACTTATGATTTTTGATTTTTGTATCATGTTTATTTCATTCGTACCTTACATACTCAGTACAATATTCGTACTGACGTCCGTTTTCTTTGGATGCTGTGTCCATGCCCACAGGTAGACAGGGAGGCGGCGCAGACCTTTAGGAGCTATCAGCAGATTTGCAGGACCACTCCATTATTCCGGAGGTGCTAACCGGGTTTATACTTTTGTGTATATATATGTATATGTATTTTGGGCATGACGGGGTCTTGTCCCGTCCATATGTCTAGTACTCTAGTAGAGGCTCGTAGATACACAGTGTGGGTTATATGGTCTCACGAGGTTGCTATTATGTATGCATATATGTGTATGATTTTGGTAGCCTAAAGGTTTATGCCTATAGAAGAATTTATGTTCTCAAAAGAAAATATGATTTTCTTATGCTTTGAGTATTAATTTGGTAAAAGACTGTTTAATAAGTATGATGAGTAGTAGAACGAGTGGTGCTCGGTAGTTAGCCCCGGCTACCCGTCACGGCCCTAGTCGGGTTGTGACACCCAGAGTAATATAAAATGTCCATGAAGCTAATGATCCTAAGTATAGTTCCATTGATGATTTTCCTTGTGTACACTCACCATAAATGCTAGTCCCTCCAAGGTGAGATATGACGATTATGATCACTCCATAATGTAGTCGAGGGTTCACGACCTCATGTCACCCCGACATAGCCATGGTTACACCAAGTTCTAATGTAGGATTAATGATGAATGTATGATGATATTAAGTTATGATAAGATTATGATATGCCTATGAGATGTGTAATAATGATGAGTTTATGATTGATTATATGACGATACGTTTCCACCGTGCCTAGTTGGCCAGGCATGTCACCACGAAGGCGGCCTGCATACGACTCCACCGTGCCTAAATGGCCTGGCATATCAGTGCTAAGTGGGCTGCTATGTTTACACTGAGCCTAGAGGGCCGAGCATGATCACCATTAGCGGGCGGCATATGATGGTTACCTGAACGCGGGAAAACGATGATGATTTATAGGATACGATGATGTATGTGCTATGATGATACATGTACTATGATTATATATATGTATGATATATGTATGAAATGTATCCACCCTTACAATTTACGCAGGTTGTATCTTCACCTTATGACTTATGAATTCTCTATCATGTTCATTTCATTCATGCCTTACATACTTAGTACAATGTTCGTACTGACGTCCGTTTTCTTTGGATGATGTGTTCATGGCCACAGGTAGACAGGGAGGTGATCCAGACTCGTAGAAGTCATCAGCGGATTTACAGGAGCACTCCATTATTTCAGAGGTGCTATTTGGTTTATTCTTTTGTGTACATATATGTATTTTGGGCACGACGGGGTCCTATCCTGTCCATATGTCTAGTACTCTAGTAGAGGCTCGTAGATACGCATGTGTGGGTAGTATGGTCTCACGATGTTACTATTGTATCTTTATTTTTATTTTGATAGCCGAAGAGCTTATGTATATAAAAGTAATTATGTTTCCAAATGAAAAATGGTTTTCCTATGATTGAGTAGAAATTAATGAATGGACGCTTAATGAGTATGATAAGTAATAGAATAAGTGGTGCTCGGTGGTTAGCCCCGGGTACCCGTCATGGCCCTTAGTCGGGTCATGACAGCATCTCCCCTCCTATCCTTAGGGAGGAGGTTGGGAAGTGAGGCCAGCCATTTTGGTGAGTTTCCGACCAGTTTGCTGCACAGCAAACTCAGTTTGCGACAGCAAACTCAGTTTGCGACAGCACACTCAGTTTGCGACAGCACACTAGTCCACAAACTCTGATTTTGGCAAAAAAGCATTCTTTTCGATTTGTTTGACCTCCAATCCTTATGGAACCTTCTTGGCACTTATAAAAAACTTCATTAACCATCTAAGGAGATTTATACCTCTCTCTGAAGGTGATGCTAAGCAAGTATAACTCAAATGGTACGAAATCTTCCCAAAACATGACTCAAATTCCAATTTCTTCAACGAACTTACTTCCACCGATTCATTTGACTCCAAAACCTTAAAGTACATAATTAAATTGATCAAATACCCTTCTTAGTCTTGTAAGGGCTTCATGTCCACTTTAGTATTGCGTTAGTTTACTCATAATGTGAAGGACACGAAATTTCAGAAGTGTAACACTAATAAACCCCTTACTCAACAGATCTTGCAACTGCTCCTCTAGTTCCCTCAACTCAACGGGTGCCATCCTATAAGGAGGAATAGAAATAGGACACGTGCCTCGATCCAAGTTGATACAGAAATCAGTGTCACGGTCGGCCGGCATACCTGGCAAATCAGAAAAGAAGACCTCAGCAAACATACTCACAACAAACACAGACTCAAAGGGCGGAGAATCAATACTAGTATCACGAACAGGGTCTAAATAAGCCAAACACCCCTTGGCCACTACCTTCTTCGCACGGACATAGGAAATTATCTTCTTCGGAGCGGGACTCGGAGTACCCCTCCACTATAATCTAGGAATCCTAGGCACAGCTAATGTGACTATTTTGGAGTGACAGTCCAAGATCGCATGATACGGTGTAAACCAGGTCATACCCCAGATAATATCAAACTCTGTCATATCTAAAATCATCAAGTCTACCCATGTATCATACCCCATGAAAGTAACCAAACAAGACTGAAAGACTCGATCAATAATAGCAGAATCTCCGACCGGAGTAGATATATGGATAGACATACCCATACGATCACAACACAAAACCCAATCAACAACATAATAGACAGACACATAAGAATAAGTATACCTCAGATCAAATAGTACCGAACCAGGTCGATGTCGAACAGAAATATTACCTGAGATTACAACATCAGAGGCCTCCGCCTTGGGCCTACCCGAAAAGGAATAGCAAAGACCGCTACCACGACCACCTCTAGAAGCCTGCGAACTATCTCTAGTCTGATAAGGGCCACCGCGGCGTGAATGAGCATCCCCTCTAACTGATGAGCCACTTTTTCCACTAGAAGGTACTGGGGCCCTCAGAGTCTGGAACCTGAAACCCTGCTGGGACCCATTCTGCACTTACCTGGGGCAATCTCTCATAAAGTGACCGGGGTCGCCATACACATAACATGCTCTTAGAACTGGAGGTCGATGCATGAAAGCTGATGAACTGGAGGGACCGGCACGGTCTACTGTACTGGAGTAAGGTCCACCATAAGATTACCCAGCTCCATAGCCACTGGGTCTAGTTGGGCCACTCGAAGAAGCCTGTAGTGCTGACTGGACAGGGCGGCTGGGGGCTGACTGCTAGGGCCTAGATGACTGTCCCCTACCCCTGTAATTGGATCTAATGAAACTACCATAATGACGTGGCTTCTTCTCACTACCCTTTCCCAAAGATCGAGCCTTAGCAGACTCGACACCAATGGCATGATTGACAACAGCCTGGAAAGAAGACCCCATGATCACCAACTGAAGACAATCAATATGAATCAGGTACACAAGTCCATTCATAAACCTATGGACTCTCTCCTCCTCCGAAGGAATCATCTGGGCAGCATATCGGGCCAAGAATAGAAATTTGGCCTCATACTCAGAAACAAACAACCCACGCTGTTGCAAACAGATAAACTCATCCCTACGCGCATCACTCAAAGTACGCAGCACGTGCTTCTCCAAGAAGGCCTGATGAAACTGAGTCCAAAAAAGAGGGGGCGCACCCACTAGCCTATTATCAATAAATTCTCGCCATCAAGTTTCCATGTCACCGTGAAACTGGAATGACGTTTAGTCCACACTATAACCCTCAACTATACCCATCTTGTAGAGGCGCTCGTACATCTCCACAACAAACTCATAAGCTTGGTATTTACGCCATAGAAATTGTGCGGTTTCATCTTCAGAAACCTCCCAACTAAATCCTGATCACCAACAGTCATAATCTGCATAGCAACGGGCCTAGGAGCACCCTCAGGAATCTGAACAGCACCAATATGCGGGGCCATGGCTGCAGCAAGATGCATACCTGCGGTCTGTCCCTGCTTGGGAGTCCGTAACGCCACTCGATTTTGAGAACCGCCACCTAGAGTAGTGGCACCCCCTACAGCAAGCTAGCCATCTAAATGAAGAAATACCCGGGACATGATATCCTGAAACATGAGGTCAGAAACAGTGTTGGGGTGAGTCTGAGCTGGTCCTGCACCATCCCCGACTACCGGTGCTACGTCCGGCTGCTGCTCTGGAGAGGCTGAGAGTGCTCGCCTATGTCCGGTTATAGGGGCTCCACCCCTAGATGGTGCTGCTCCATGGCCTCTGGCGGCTCCTCGCCCTCTAGTGTCTGCCGCAGGAGTGGGCTCTTGCACCTCATCCCTCGCTATCGTAGCTCGAGTCCTCACCATATGTGTGAGAACATAATTGAATCAGATACTAATTTGCAAATTCTAGATGCCCATTAGAATAAAGTAGCATGAAGGAATAAAAGAAGGGGAATTTTCTAAAGTCCAATAGCCTCTCACAGATAAGTACGGAGCTCGTCATACCGATCCACAAGACTCTACTAGATGTGCTCTGGTACTTATAGATCAGGTAACCTAGGGCTCTGATACCAACTTGTCACGCCCCAACTAGGGAACGTGCGGGCACTTACAATTTTCCCACCTTCGTAGGCAAACCTTTCCTTATGCAAGAAACCAACATTAAATAAATAATGAAAACCCATTAATAATACACTAAGTTTTACATAATATATATATATATAATATAAATACTAAGTGCGGAAGATAGACAACTCCCAAAATCTTGTTTGGTCAATACAAGAGCTACTAAATACTACTAAAAGTCTGAATAGTCTCGAAATAGAAATGGGACAATAAGAAGATAGAGTCTTGGGTTGCATAGATCATCAGTAGATCACCCTTAGAACTCTAGGAACGTCGCCTCGAGACCAGTCACGAGGTGTGGAAGTCTCCCTAACAGCGAACTCTGCACTCATAAAAAGAGTATAACAATATTGTACTAATTATGTAAGGCATGAACAATAATGATATATCAATGAAATACAAAGACATCGAGTGAAGAACAATCTGTAACTGACTGTCACTTACAACTGAAATAATGCATGCTAACTTACTTCATAATCATCATCATATCATGTATGCATATATGTATAAGCTGCCCGACCATATAGGTACGGTGTGATAATCATTAGCCTGCGTCCAGGTGTCACGACCCGGCTAGGGGGCCACGACGAGCACCCGGTGCTACCCCACCCGGGCACCCCCTTATCGTACATAACATAACATCTAGGTGAACCATAAGTCAATTCGTGCTTTTCTTATCGTTAATCATATTAATCCCATTAAACGACCATCATCATTTAACATATCATAGGCATCTATGCCACATCATAAGTACGAGGCCAACAAAAGATATACAAAACATGGGCCAACATGGCCGAACATCTCTACCCACATACACATGACTCCGAGCCTCTAAGAGTATGAAATATCACATTAGCGGGAGAGGACCCCGCTATGCCCATAATTGTATACACAAAAGAAGGAGTACCCAAAAGTTGCAGCTCCGAAAGAAATGGAGCTCTGCTATGCAATCTCTGGATAAGCAGCTATGGATCAAGTCTGTCTCCCTGTGCACCTGCGGGCATGACGCAGCGTCCACAAACAAAAGGACGTCAGTGCGAAGAATGTACTGAGTATGTAAAGCATGAGCAACATCAATAAATAAGCATCATGAACAACATATGAGATAGCATAGGAGGAGGGAGGCAATAATATCATCGTCATAACGCTTACCTGCCTTTCGTAGGACTTTCCATTTTTCATACGTATTTGTACACCTACGTCATCTTCCGTATTCCATAATAGTACTCGTACCATACTTGTGCTCATATTCGTACACATGTCCTTATTCGCATTCGTATACATAGTATTTTCACATTCATATTCATATTATATGCATAGCCATACACTTATATACATACATAGCGTGCCCGACCATAAGGTTCGGTGTTTCATACATACTTAGCCAACCAAGGCTCAATGTTATTTCTACCTGGCCCTACCAAGGCTTCAGGGTTATCCGTACCATCTGCAGAGGTGTGCGCGCGTTACGTAATCGTATACATACTTTATACATAATCATATACATATATACATCCATATATATATATATTCTACCCGGCATTATAAGCTCGGAGTGTCTTTATAGCCCTTCATAGGCACATGTGAATATAATAGCCCGTAGGCACCTTTAGCATCATTATTATTATCATCGTCATCACTATCATCGTCATTATTGCTACATCCATATCTTAGGCTTACTCGTCATATGAGGGGCGTAGTACAATCGTAGTACATGTTAAGGATCGTGAGCTTATGAGCTCGGAGTGTCAATCACTTGAATACAACATGCTCATATAGAGGAATTAGAAATTTGGCCAAGAACCATGCCTTATGAAAGAAGGGTTAGCCTTACATACCTTTTCGTCGGACTATTCTACACTTACACGTTCCCTTCCAATGCTAGCGTCTATACCTTTATTAATATCATAACAATGGCCATTAGTCATTCACATTATCCACATTATCTAGATTTCTCAATTTGCTTCTAATTCTCCCATATTTATCGTCATGACCTCCAACTTCGTCCATTCGTCTAAAGTATCTAGTTCATGATCTTAGTACCATTTATAATACATTCATATCGTAACACAACAACATTCATAATTCAATTCAAACTATTCCTCAAAATGTCACTATTCACCATTCACGACCTAGTTGACCACATTTTCTACAATCCATGTATTTTAATTCTCCAATACCTTAAACATCTTGTAAAAATCATGAATCTTACCTTAGAAGTTGTAGGAACAAGCTTTGGTTGATAATACTCCTCTTTGAGCAAAACCCTAGATTTTCTCCATGTGGATTTCTTGACTTGGATGATCCTTGATGATTCCCTTATCCTTGATTCACTTGTCTTAATGTTATTGGTGGCTTATAATCCTTGAAAACTCATATAATAAATGTAGAGAGATGTTTTAGAGAGAAATGGTGTAATGTTGTAATGAAATAAAACAAGTGTTGGTCCCTTTATTTAATGACTTGTGAAATCTGTGCTGAGATGAACAGTGGTCGTCCATCGTGGTTTACGGCCTGTATTCCACTATACGGCTCGTCCTCCATGAGCGTATTTAACCATTTCCAGAACCAGAAGCTGGCCTGCCTTCATGGTGGTTTACGACCATGGTTTACGGGCCATAAATCACTTTACGGTCCGTCCACCTGGTCGTATTTTACCATTTCTTAACTGGGCAGAAAGTTGAAACCTTGCATGGCAGTTTACGACTGCCAGTTTACGGACCGTATTGCAATTTACGGTCCGTATTTTACCATTTACGACCACTGGGCAGTTGAAATTCTGCAACTTCCCATATTTCTTAGACTTCTCATTTTAATCACCCCCGTCCATGCACATGCATTGCTCACCTTGTATTTCATCGTAACTTAGCCAACTTCCTCGTCTCACCTCGGATACTTTTGAAATCTCGCCTAAGGTCATCAAACGTCGTTTCTTGCTCATAGACATCATGCACTCATATTCATCACTAGTTCATCCACTTGCTCACCAACGAAAAATTTTCTGAGGTGTAACATTCTCCCCCCCTTAAGAACATTCGTCCTCGAATGTTAAAGTCTTCGGGGATTCAAAAAAAAAATCGCCAGAGTTTCCCCTACATTATGGCACTGCCATCCTGCCACAACAGCCCATAATATCGATGCCACACAGGGCCACTACATAATAACATAAAAATTAGCCACACACGACCCAAAAGCATAAAAGGAAAACATGCATACCTTATGATCTCGACGTCTCATTTTGTACTTCTTCCAAAGACTAAAATAGATGTGGGTATTTGGATCGCATACTCTCTTCTGCTTCCCACGTCATTTCCTCTCAGTTGTTGTTCCTCCATAAGACCTTAACTGAGGCCACTTCTTTGTTTCTAAGTCTCCGTACTTGCCTATCTAGTATGGCAATGGGTATCTCTTCATAAGTCAATTTCTCTGTCACTTGCACATCATTCACTAGGACGATCCTAGTAGGATCTCTAACACATTTCCGAAGCATCGAAACATGAAATACTGGATGAACTGACTCCAAGTCTGGAGGTAGATTTAACTCATAGGCCACTTTGCCTATCTTGCGTACAATTTCGTATGGCCTAATATACCGGGGACTGAGCTTCCCCTTTTTGCCAAATATCATTACGCCCTTCATCAGCGACACTTTCAAGAATACCCAATCTTTCACTTCGAACTTTAAGTCTCTTCGACGATTATCCGCATAGGACTTCTGACGACTTTGAGCCGCTAGCAACCGATCTTGTATGAGCTTAACTTTCTCTATCGCTTGCTGGACCAAGTCTGGCCCTATCAACTTAGCTTCTCCGGTTTCAAACCACCCAATTGGGGATCTACACTTTCGCCCATATAGAGCTTCATACGGTGCCATTTGAATGCTGGAATGGTAACTATTATTGTAAGCAAACTCAATGAGTGGCAAATGATCATCCCAATTTCCTCCAAAATCTAACATACATGCTCGCAACATATCCTCGAGAGTCTGAATAGTGCGTTCAGCTTGCCCATCGGTCTGTGGGTGAAATGCCGTGCTTAGGCGCACTTGGGTCCCTAGACCCTCTTGGAACGATTTCCAAAACTTGGTTGTAAACTGGGTCCCTCTATCGGAGATAATAGATACTGGAACGCCATGGAGTTTCACTATCTCTTTAAGATAAAGCTTCGCATAATCTTCTGCCACATAGGTCGTCCTGACCGGTAAGAAATGAGCTGACTTTGTGAGTCTATCCACAATCACCCATATGGAATCATACTTACGTCGTGAACGGGGTAACCCTGTAATGAAATCCATATTAATCACTTCCCACTTCCAAGTTGGGATTTCTATAGCTTGCAATAATCCACCCGGCTTTTGGTGTTCAATCTTCACTTGTTGGCAATTAGGACACTGAGCTACGAATTCCGCTATATCTTTCTTCATTCTATTCCACCAGTATATAGACTTAAGATCATGATACATTTTCGTCGCTCCGGGGTGAACGGAGTAACGGGAACAATGAGCTCCCCTCAATATTTGGTGACGTAGACCTACCACATCAGGAACACATAACCTGCCTCGACATCGGAGAACTCCGTCTTCCGAAATATCAAATGATGACTCCTCCTTCTGAGGGAGTGTATCTCTGTACTTCATTAGCATCGGATCCCCATATTGTCGCTCTTTTACTTCCGCTACTAGCGATGAAACTGCTGAATTCTAAATAGTAGCTCTGCTGCTACCTGAGTCCACTACTCGGACTCCTAGGATCACTAGTTGTTGAAGCTCAAGGGCCATCTCTTTCTTTTATGGTTGTACATCACTTAGACTTCCCATGGATCTGCGGCTAAGAGCGTCAGCCACAACGTTAGCCTTTCCGGGGTGATACAAGATATCAACATCGTAATCCTTTAGCAACTCCAACCATCGTCGTTGTCGCAAATTCAACTCTTTCTGCTTGAAGATATACTGAAGGCTCTTATGATCTGTATAAACATCCACATGGACACCATATAAATAATGTCGCCATATCTTTAATGCATGGACAACTGCGGCTAATTCTAAATCGTGGGTTGGATAGTTCTGTTCATGTTTCCGTAATTGTCTAGAAGCATACGCAATCACCTTACAATTTGCATCAATACACAACCTAGCCCGACGCCTGAAGCATCACAATAAATAACATATCCTTCCAATCCCTCTGGAAGTGTCAAAACTGGGGCTGAAGTCAATCGGCCTTTCAACACTTGGAAACTACGCTCGCAAGCATCTGTCCATTGAAACTTAGCTGACTTCTGAGAAAACCCCTCAACAAATCTTCTGTAATAGCCTGCTAAGCCCAAAAAGCTACGAACCTCCGTAGGAGTCGTGGGCCTTGGCCAAGTCTTCACGGCCTCGATCTTTTGGCTATCCACTCGAATACCATCGGCTGGAACGATATGGCCCAGAAATGATACCGAGTTCAACCAAAACTCACACTTGGAGAATTTTGCAAACAACTCTCGAGCTCGAAGAACTCCAAGGACAATTCGCAAATGATCCGCATGCTCGTCCTCGGATCTAGAATACACTAAGATGTCGTCGATGAATACAATTACAAATAGATCCAAAAAAGGCCTGAATACATTGTTCATTAGGTCCATAAACACTGCTGGGGCATTAGTTAACCCAAACGACATTACTCGGAACTCGAAATGGCCATATCTTGTTCTGAAAGTTGTCTTAGGGATATCTTTCTCCATAATGCTTACTTGGTGATACCCGGACCTCAAATCAATCTTTGAAAACCATTTGGCACCTTGCAATTGATCAAATAAATCATCAATCCTCGGGAGGGGATACTTGTTCTTAATCGTTACTTTATTCAATTGCCGATAATCAATGCACATTCTCAAGGAGCCATCCTTCTTCCGGACGAACAATACGGGTGCTCCCCACGGGGATGAACTAGGCCTAATGAAGCCTTTTTCAAGCAAGTCTTTCAATTGCTCCTTCAACTCTGCGGGTGCCATTCTATAGGGAGGAATAGATATGGGTTTAGTGTCTGGCAACACATCAATCGCAAAATCGATCTCTCGCTCGGGAGGAAGGCCTGGAAGCTCTTCCGGGAACACATCCAGAAATTTGTTCACCACTGGAACTGACTGTAGAGTCGGCGACTCAGCTTCTACATCTTGAACTCGCACTAGGTGATAAATGCACCCTTTCGTGATCATCTTCCTTGCCTTTAGATAGAAAATAAACCTACCTTTTGGTGATGCCGCATTCCCTTTCCATTCTAAGACTGGTTCTCCCGGAAACTGGAAACCAACCATCTTCATTCGGCAATCAACATTGGCATAACAAAAAGCCAACCAATCCATGCCCATAATAACGTCAAAATCTACCATTTCTAGCTCATGCAAATCAATCATGGTACGACGATCACAAATCACAATCACACAATTCCTATATACTCGGCTAGCTATTACCGATTCACCCACAGGTGTAGACACCTCAAAAGGCTTGATAGACTCCGGCTCAATTATAAATCGACCCGCAATATATGGAGTAACATATGATAATGTGGAGCCCGGATCAATCAAAGCATATACATCATGAGAGAATACCGATAATATACTTGTGACCACATCAGGAGAAGACTCAAGATCTTGGAGTCCAGCCAAAGCATAAATACGGTGCTGAGAACCGCTAGTACTGGGAGCTCTGCCCCTACCTCTACCATAGCCGACTGGCACATGTGAACCTGGCCCCGTAGGGCGTACAGATGCCGAAGATCCGGCTACCGACCCTGATGGCTGGGTCCTACCTCTACCATACACTGAGGGGCAATCACGCATAATATGGCCCGGTCGACCACATGAATAGCAAACATCTGATCCCAATCGGCATTGACCCCAATGCGACTTCCCACACTGGGAACATCGTGGTATAGGTGGCCTTGACTGGCCTGAATCACCTCTAAACTGGGACCCCGAATAACTCTGACTCGGCCCGGGATGAGTAGATCTATCAAGGCTCTGGCCTGAAAACCGTGGAGGTGCACTGGTCATAGAATAGCCCGAATGTCTAGGGAACTGTTGCCTGTGTCCGCCTCTAGACTCACTTATTTGACCCGAAGATCTGGCCCTCTTGCTATGTCCCCTATCCTGTTCACGTTCACTTCTCCGCTGTTGTAGGCTTACCTCTAGGTTCTGAGCATGTGCCTGAATGCGTGCAATATCCATACCGTCCTGAAGGGACGCAGTCAAGCATTTGTCCATCAGATGGGGCCCTAGGCCCTTTACAAATCGGTGTACCCGGTCGCCCATATCTGCTACCATGGCCGAAGCATACCTGGCCAAGGAGTTAAAGTGGAGACTATACTCTGTAGCACTCATGTTACCTTGCCTCAAATTCAAGAATTTATCATCCCTAGCCCGCCGAACTTCTGGAGGCATGTAATGACGGAGAAAAGCATCGACAAACTCTTGCCATACCGGCGGAGGTGCATTGGCTCCCCGCGAAGCCATCCATACTGTATACCATTGGATCGATATATCTCTCAATCTATAGGACGCTAGCTCTACCGACTCGGTGTCTGAAGCATGTATCAACTGGAGCGTCCTTAGCATACCATCAATAAAGTCCTGGGGATCCTCCTCCGGTTTCGACCCAAAGAATTCTGGGGGTTCAAAGCAATGAAGTCACGGGCCCTTGCACTAACAGCCCTGTCACCTTGCCCTGCGCTTGGCCTCTGAGTCTGGGCCGCAACCAACTGAGTCAACAAATTAATGGCCTCTCTCACATCTTGGCCCGAAGCATTCGGTGGAGGTGTTGGAGCTGGGGCTGATGCTCCCATGTACTCCTCGGTAATAGGTACTGTCTGGGAGGACAGAGATTGAGTCGCACTCTGGACTCATCTTCCTCTACTACCGGTGGCGGTGCTCTTTCAGCCCGCTTTTCTGCCACCGTCTTGCCCTTTGGGCTACTGTAACCTTTTTCTTTTTAGGCATCTCTGAAATACACAACACACGATTTAGGAACAAGAATTTCTTACATCATAGCTCTATCGCATGATTCTTATGAAGAAAGAAAGTCATATATTCCTAAAATGTCCGCAGCTTCTTGTTTATAAGTATGGCGCGCAACACACCCATAACCAAGACTATACTAGACACGGCTCGTAGACACATCCTAGGACTGAACTGCTCTAATACCACTTTTGTCACGACCCGGATAGGGGGCCACGACAAGCACCCGGTGCTACCCCACCCGGGCACCCCCTCATTGTACATAACATAACATCTAGGTGAACCATAAGTCAATTCGTGCTTTTCTTATCGTTAATCATATTGATCCCATTAGACGACCATCATCATTTAACATATCATAGGCATCTATGCCACATCATAAGTACAAGGCTGACGAGGCCAACAAAAGATATACAAAACATGGGCCAACATGGCCGAACATCTCTACCCACATACACATGACTACGAGCCTCTAAGAGTATGACATATCATATTAGCGGGACAGGACCCCGCTATGCCCATAATTATATACACAAAAGAATGAGTACCCAAAAGCTGCGGCTCCGAAAGAAATTTAGCTCTGGTTTGCAATCTCTGGATAAGCAGCTATGGATCAAGTCTGTCTCCCTGTGCACCTGCGGGCATGACGCAGCGTCCACAAACAAAAGGACGTCAGTACAAAGAATGTACTGAGTATGTAAAGCATGAGCAACATCAATAAATAAGCATCATGAACAACATATTAGATAGCATAGGAGAAGGGAGGCAATAATATCATCGTCATAACGCTTACCTGCCTTTTGTAGGACTTTCCATTTTTCATACGTATTTGTACACCTAATAGTACTCGTACCATAATAGTATTCCATAATAGTACTCGTACCATACTTGTGCTCATATTCGTACACATGTCCTTATTCGCTTTCATATACATAGTCTTTTCACATTCATATTCATATTATATGCATATCCATACACTTATATACATACATAGCGTGCCCGACCATAAGGTTCGGTGTTTCATACGTACTTAGCCAACCAAGGCTCAATGTTATTTCTACCTGGCCCTACCAAGGCTTCAGGGTTATCCGTACAGTCTGCAGAGGTGTGCGCGCGTTACGTAATCGTATACATACTTTATACATAATCATATACATATATACATCCATATACATATATTATACCCGGTATTATAGGCTCGGGGTGTCATTATAGCCCTTCATAGGCACATGTGAATATAATAGCCCGTAGGCACCTTTAGCATCATTATTATTATCATCGTCATCACTATCATCGTCATTATTGCTACATCCATATCTTAGGCTTACTCGTTATATGAGAGGCGTAGTACAATCGTAGTACATGTTAAGGATCGTGAGCTTATGAGCTCGGAGTGTCAATCACTTTAATACAACATACTCATATAGAGGAATTAGAAATTTGGCCAAGAACCATGCCTTATAAAAGAAGGGTTAGCCTTACATACCTTTTCGTCGGACTATTCTACACTTGCACGTTCCCATCCAATGCTAGCGTCTATACCTTCATTAATATCATAACAATGGCCATTAGTCATTCACATTATCCACATTATCTAGATTTCTCAATTTGCTTCTAATTCGCCCATATTTATCGTCATGACCTCCAACTTCGTCCATTCGTCTAAAGTGTCTAGTTCATGATCTTAGTACCATTTATAATACATTCATATCGTAACACAACAACATTCATAATTCAATTCAAACTATTCCTCAAAATGTCACTATTCACCATTCACGACCTAGTTGACCACATTTTCTACAATTCATGTATTTTAATTCTCCAATACCTTAAACATGTTGTAAAAATCATGAATCTTACCTTAGAAGTTGTAGGAACAAGCTTTGGTTGATAATACTCCTCTTTGAGCAAAACCCTAGTTTTTCTCCATTTGGATTTCTTGACTTGGATGATCCTTGATGATTCCCTTATCCTTGATTCACTTGTCTTAATGTTATTGATGGCTTATAATCCTTGAAAACTCATATAATAAATGTAGAGAGAAGTTTTAGAGAGAAGTGGTGTAATGTTGTAATGAAATAAAACAAGTGTTGGTCCCTTTATTTAATGACTTGTGAAATCTGTGCTGAGATGAACAGTGGTCATCCATCGTGGTTTACGGCCCGTATTCCACTATACGGCTCGTCCTCCATGGGCGTATTTAACCATTTCCAGAACCAGAAGCTGGGCTGCCTTCATGGTGGTTTACGACCATGGTTTACGGGCCGTAAATCACTTTACGGTCCGTCCACCTGGTCGTATTTTATCATTTCTTAACTGGGCAGAAAGTTGAAACCTTGCATGGCAGTTTAGAACTGCCAGTTTACGGATCGTATTGCAATTTACGTTCCGTATTTTGCCATTTACGACCACTGGGCATTCGAAATTCTGCAACTTCCCATATTTCTTAGACTTCTCATTTTAATCACCCCCATCCATGCACATGCATTGCTCACCTTGTATCTCATCTTAACTTAGCCAACTTCCTCGTCTCACCTCGGATACTTTCGAAATCTCGCCTAAGGTCATCAAACGTCGTTTCTTGCTCATAGACATCATGCATTCATATTCATCACTAGTTCATCCATTTGCGTACCAACGGAAAATTTTCCGAGGTGTAACACCAGGCCTCCCGCGTCCGGGGTACCATCTCATGCCGCCCACTAGTGGTGTCTGTCCATGCCATCTAGACATGGTGTATACGCTGCCTGTTTTAGCGGTGTCTGGTCGGCCATGTAGGCGCGGTGTGATAGCATCATGTGCATCTCATAGACTAATCATATTCTCATCATACTATTATCATAATGCATGACTGGGAACTTAAGACAATTATACTCTATCGGGGTGACATAAGGTCGTGCACTCCCGATTCCGTTATGGAGCATTCATAAGCATTCTGCCTCACCTTGAAGGAATTAACATATAAGGTGAGTGTATACAATGAAAAACATCAATGGATCGTAGTTAACATCATTAGCTTTGTATAAATATCATATTCGTGGACTTTAGAATCTTTGGACTTAAGCTCATCATCATCATGTTCATAATATCTTTGATTCTTAACTCATATGGCTATTCATGAGCATAGACTCTTAGTTTTTTCCGGAATGCAGGAAATTCATGGAGGAGGAGGAAATATCATACCATAGATTCATGCCTTAGAAAGAAGGGACTAACCTTACATACCTCTTTCGTTTAGGTACCCTATCATTCGATCGTTCTTCCAATATTCACGTTTCTACCTTCAAGAGAGATCATACTCATATTAGATAATCCATAACATAAGCGTATTTGAACTAAAGCTAGAGAAAATTGAGCAGCATCTCCTTTGTTTCTATTACTTTCTCAATGTCTAATATCAATTCCCAACCATCTATAACAACATTCACAATATTATAAGTAACAATCATCATTCATCTACATTATCAACATTTCACAATTTCATTTCAATTCCTCCATAATCAAGGTCATGGTTCACTATTGCGTTTTCTCACTTATAATACTTACCCCATGTTGTAAATGTCATATATAGCTTACTTATAATCACCACATACCAATATTCGTGATTCACTCCAAACTACTACTCGAAATGTCACTATTCCCATATTCATAACCCATTTTCTATATCCTTTTACAATCCAAGTGTTTCAACTTTTCAACACCTTAAATAACATGAGAAGACCATAAAACTTACCTTAGTGTAGAAATAAGCCTTAAGTTGAAAAATTAATCTTGCAGCAAAAACCTAGTTCACTTTCATTGATATTCCTTGGCTTGGATGAACTTTAATGTGTTTCTTACACTTAATTTTGTGGGTTTGACGAAGTGGATCTTTAGTTTCACTTGGATTATTGTATATGAAGTGTTTGGAAGGTTCTAGAGAACTCTTGAGTTGTGGAGGAGAAATGGGAATGGTTTAAAAACTTAAAATCTGTCCCGATATAATTAAACGGACACTTATACGGTCCGTATAAGTGACCGTAAAATCACCCCAATCAACAACCCATTCTGTGACCATTATACGACACATTATACGGTCCGTATAAGTGACCGTATAATCCCATCAGTGAGGGACCTTCACTGTGACAATTCTGAGGACCATTATAAGGACCGTATAATATTATACGGTCCGTATAATTGGTCGTATAATCTGTCTCTTTTCCGATTTTGCTCTCGTCACTTCGTTTGATCTCAAATCCTTATAGAACCTTCTTGGTACTTGTTTAGTACTTCTTTAATGATCTAAACATCCTTATAACTCGCCTTCAAGGCCTTACCAAACAATTCTTAACACAATAATTTACGAAACCTTTCCTAAACCCCACTGGTCCTTATCGATCCTTATTTCATCAATTTATATAACTTCAAAATCTTAACGTATGCATTCTAAGACAACTAAATATCCGTCTTATAGTCTTAAGAACTTCCTGTTATCCTTAAGCTCGCATTGATTCATTCACTTCCTGTTGATTCATTCACTCTTCCCCCCTTTTTGGAACATTCGTCCTCGAATGTTAAGCATTCGGGAATTCTATGAAAATTTCACCAGATTTTCCCTTGTAATATGGCACTACCATCCTGTCACAACAGCCCATAATAACATTGCCTCACAGGGCCACAACACCATAGTAATATAAGTTTGGCCACACACGACCCATATGCATAAAGAGAAAGCATACATACCTCATAGTCTTGGTGTTTCATCGTGGATGTCTTCTGGGGGCTGAAATAAGTGCGGGTATTTGGATTTCATACTCTCTTCTGCTTCCCACGTCATTTCTTCTCGGTTGTTATTTCTCCATAAGACTTTAACTAAAGCCACTTCCTTATTTCGAAGTCTTCGTACTTGCCTGTCTAATGTGGCAATTGGAACTTCTTCATAGAGTAGCTTTTCTGTCACTTGAACATCATCTATTGGAACAATCCTCATCGGATCTCCAACACACTTGTGGAGCATTGAGACATGGAAAATTGGATGGACTGATTCAAGTTCTGGAGGCAAGTCTAATTCATAAGCTACTTGACCACCTTGCGGATAATATGATAGGGTCCAATGTATCGAGGACTTAATTTTCCTTTCTTGATAAATCTCATCACACCTTTCATTGGTGACACCTTTAAGAATACCCAATCATCAACTCGAAATTCTAAGTCTTGCCGGCGATTGTCCGCATAAGATTTTTGGCGACTTTGGGCTGTCAATAATCGATTTCGGATCACTTTGACTTTTTCCACTGCTTGTTGAATTAACTCAGGGCCTATTAGCTGTACTTCTCCTATTTCAAACCATCCAATTGGGGATCTGCACTTCCTTCCATATAAAGCTTCATACGGAGCCATTTGGATACTGGAATGGTAGCTATTGTTGTACGCAAACTCGATTAGAGGTAAGTGGTCATCCCAACTACCTCCGAAATATAGCGCAAACACCCGTAGCATATCTTCCAAGGTTTGAATAGTACGTTCGGCTTGCCCATCAGTCTGCGGATGAAATGTCGTGCTAAGCTTTACTTGAGTACCTAGAACTTCTTGGAAGGATTTCCATAACTTGGTTGTAAATTGCGCTTCTCTATCTGTGATAATGGATATCGGAATACCATGGAGTCGCACAATTTCTTTAAGATACAACCTTGCATAATCTTTAGCCGATTATGAGGTTCTGACTGGAAGAAAATAAGCCGCTTTCGTGAGTCTGTCCACAATTACCCATATGGAATCATACGTGCCTCGGGAACGGGGTAACCCCACAGCAAAATCCATATTGATCACTTCCCATTTCCAACTAGGGATTTCCATTGCTTGCAATAATCGTCCTGGCTTTTGATGTTCGATTTTCACCTGTTGGCAATTTGGACATTGAGTTACAAATTCCGCTATGTCTCTCTTCATGCCATCCCACCAATATATCAACTTGAGATCATGATACATCTTTGTTGCACCTGGGTGAAGAGAATACCTAGAATAATGAGCTTCTTCAAGAATTCGACGGCGCAATCCAGCAACATTCGGAACACATAGCCTACCTCGGTATCTAAAAATCCCATCGATAGAAGTTTCAAATGGAGACTTCTCTTTTCCATGAAGTGCGTCTCTATAATGGCTCAACTGAGGGTCTTCACATTGACGCTCTTTTACTTCCATATTCAGGGATGAAATTGTGGGATCATTAGTACCAATTCCTGCACTACCTGAATCAATCACACGTACTCCAAGATTAGCTAGTTGGTGGAGCTCATGAATTAATTCTTTCTTCTCCGGAGGGACTTCACATAAGCTGCCCATCGATCGGCGGCTAAGCGCATCAGCTACTACATTTGCCTTTACGGGGTGGTATAAATGCTCACATCATAATCTTTCAATAATTCTAACCACCGCCTCTGCCACAGATTCAGCTCTTTCTTTTTTAAAGTGTATTGAAGACTCTTGTGACCTGTATAGATGTCAACACGCACGCCATACAAGTAATTTCACCACATTTCTAATGCATGAATAATTGCAGCCAATTCGAGATCATGAGTTGGGTAGTTCTTTTCATGCTTCCGTAGCTGTCTCGAAGCATAAGCAATGACTTTACAGTGTTGCATTAACACACATCCTAATCCAACACCGGAAGCATCACAATATATAACATAACCATCTTTCCCTTCCAGGAGTGTCAAGACCGGGGCTGAGGTCAATCTATCCTTCAACTCTTGGAAGTTACATTCACAAGCATCATTCCACTGAAACTTAGCTGACTTTTGGGTTAGCTTCATCAATGGGGCTGCAATAGAGGAAAATCCTTCTACGAACCTTCTATAATGCCCTGCCAATCCCAGAAAACTATGGACTTTTTTAGGAGTCGTAGGCCTTCCCCAAGTTTTCACAGCTTCAATTTTTCTGAGTATCAACTCGAATGCCATCATCTGAAATAACATGACCCAGAAATGTCACAGAATTCAACCAAAACTCGCACTTTGAAAATTTTGCATACAATTCTCGAGTTCGAAGAATTTCAAGAACAATACGTAAATGATCTGCATGTTCTGATTTTGTGCGAGAGTATACCAGAATATCGTTAATGAATACTATTACAAATAAATCCAAGAGTGGCCTGAATACATTATTCATCAAATTCATGAACACTGCCGGAGCATTAGTTAACCTAAATGACATCACCCGGAATTCGTAATGACCATATCTCGTTCTGAAAGCAGTCTTGGGGATATCTTCTTCTCTAACTCTCACTTGATGATAACCTGACCTCAAGTCTATTTTGGAAAACCACTTGGCACCCTGTAGTTGATAAAACAAATCATCAATCCTTGGGAGAGGATATTTATTCTTTATCGTCACCTTATTCAACTGCCTATAATCGATGCACATTCGTAGGGAACCATCTTTCTTCCTTACAAATAGGACTGGTGCTTCCCACGGTGATGAACTGGGTCTAATAAACCCCTTATCAAGCAAATCCTTCAACTATGCCTTTAACTCTTTCAATTCTGCCGGAGCCATTCGGTAAGGAGGAATAGAAATAGGCTTGGTGTCCCGCAACACATCAATAGTGAAATCAATTTCCCTTTTCGGAGAAAGGCCTGGAAGTTCATCTGGAAATACGTACAGGAATTCATTCACTACTGGAACGGATTGGAAGGTTGACGACTTTGCTTAGGTATCATGAACTTGGACTAAGTGATAAATATAGCCCTTAGCTATCATCTTTCTTACCTTGAGGTAGGAAATAAACCTATCTCTTGGAGAGGTTGTATTGCCCTTCCATTCAAACACGAGCTCTCCCGGAAATTGAAATCGAACTACCTTCATTCGGCATTCAACATTAGCATAACATGAGGCCAACCAATCCATACCCATAATCACATCGAAATCTAACATTTCCAGCTCAACTAAATCAGCTTTAGTCTAGTGGTCGCATATCACAATTACACAATTTTTATACTCTCGTCTAGCTACCACGGGATCACCAACCGGAGTAGATACCTCAAAAGGTTTAATTGGCTCAGGTTTCACCCCAATACAACCAGCAACATACGGAGTAATATAAGATAGGGTAGAACCCGGATCTATCAATGCATACACATCATGAAAAAATATGGATAATGTACCTGTAACCACATAAGGGGAGGACTCAAGATCCTGTCGTCCGGCTAAAGCATACATACGGGGCTGAGTGGCACCTGAAGTAGATGCTCCCCCTCTGCCTCTACCTCGACCTGCTGAAATCTGGGGAGTCTGCCCTACCAGGCGCATTGAAGAAGAACCAGCCGCTGATCCTGTGGGCTGAACCCCAACTCTACCACTCATCGACAGACAATCTCGCACCATGTGCCCAACCTGCCCACAGGCATAGCAAGCATCTAAACCTTGGCGACACTGTCTGGAATGTAGTCTACCGTACTGGCTGCATCGCGGAACTGGGGGTCTCCTCTGGCCATAATCTTCCCTAAACTGAGAATCTGAAGCCCTCGAACTTTGACCCTGTCCTGAACGAAAGGAGCGATCAAATCTCCTAACTGAAAGTCATGGAGGCGCACTAGTCGCCGACTGGCCTGAATGCCTAGGATATGTCTGCCTCGATCCCCCTCTATAATCACTACCTGCCCCCATAGATCTAGCCCTCTTGTTTTGCCCTCAATCAATATCACGATCACCCATTTGCGGATGTTGTTGCCCTTCTAAATTCTGAGCATGGGCTTGAATTCGGGAAATATCCATCCCATCTTGCAACGAATCCATCAAACAATCCTTAAACAAATGTGGCCCTAAGCCACTCACGAACCTGTGTACCCTATCTCCCATGTCGGCCACCATAGTCGGGGCATATCTAGCCAATGAATTAAATTGAAGGCTATACTCCCGGGCACTCATATTTCCTTGTTTTAGATTTAAGAACCAATCTTCCCTAGCTCGGCGAACCTTGGGTGGCAAAGAGTTGCGGATGAAGGCATCTACAAATTCTTGCCAAACGGGAAGAGGCGCATTATCTTTTCTCGATAATAGCCAATTATTGTACCATAACACCGCCACATCTCGGAGTCTATAAGATGCCAACTCCACATATTCGGTTTAGAAAGCATGAATAATCTTCAATGTTCTCAACATCTCACCAATAAAACTTTGCGGGTCTTCATCCAGCTTTGACCCGAAAAACTCCGGAGGATTCAAACTCATAAAATCACGGGCTCTTGTACTAGCTGCCCGATCACTTGGACCCGCATTCTGCCGCTATGCCTGGGCGGCAACTAACTGTGTCAATAGATGGATAGCCTCGGTCACTTGTTGACCCGAAGCACCAGGTGGAGGAACTGGAGGCATAGGAGTTGGAGGTGAAGCCCCCTCTTGTTCTTCTAAATTAGGCGTAGTGGAGGAAGTATTAGATGGGGCCTCATTGTGTGATTCGCCCTCTTCTATATTCGTTGATGGCCCTCTTTCTACCCTCCTTTTCATCGTAGTCTTGCCCTTCTAGGCGACTATAGCTTTTCCCTTTGGCGGCATTTTCTGAAATCATAGCACACTATTAAGGAGGATATAATCTTATAACACAGCTCTATCGCACGATCTCATAAGATGAAAGATGGTCATTTTTCCTAAATGTTATGTAGCCTCTTGTTTATTAGTGTGGCGCGCAACACACCGTAAACAATACTCTACTAGACACGGCTCATAGACACATCCTAGGACTGAACTGCTCTGATACAACTTTTGTCACGACCCGACTAGGGGCCATGACGGGTACCCAGGGCTAACCATCGAGCACCACTCATCCTATTTCTCATCATACTCATTTAGCGTACATTAGTTAATTATATACTCAAATCATAGGAAAAAACATTTTTCATTTGGAAACATAATTACTTTTATATACATAAGCCCTTCGGCTATCAAAATAATATATATACAATAGGGACATCGTGAGAACATACTACCCACACATACATATCTACGAGCCTCTACTAGATTACTAGACATATGGACGGGACAGGACCCCGTCGTGCCCAAAATACGTATATGTACACAAAAGAATAAACCAACTAGCACCTCCATAACAATGGAGTGCTCCTGTAAATCTGCTGATGGCTCCTATGGATCTGCACCGTCTTCCTGTCTACCTGTGGGCATGAACACAGCGTCCAAAGAAAACGGCGGTCAGTACGAATATTGTACTGAGTATGTAAGGCATGAACAATAATGATATATCAATGAAATATGTAGACATCGAGTGAAGAACGATCTGTAACTGACTGTCACTTACAACTGAAATAATGCATGCTAACTTACTTCATAATCATCATCATATCATCTATGCATATATGTATAAGCTGCCCGACCATATAGGTACGGTGTGATAATCATTAGCCTGCGTCCAGGCCTCCCGCGTCCGGGGTACCATCTCATGCCGCCCACTAGTGGTGTCTGCCCATGCCATCTAGACATGGTGTATACGCTGCCCGTTTTAGCGGTGTCTGGCTGGCCATGTAGGCGCGGTGTGATAGCATCATGTGCATCTCATAGACTTATCATATTATCATCATACTATTATCATAATGCATGACTGGGAACTTAAGACAAATATACTCTATCGGGGTGACATAAGATCGTGAACCCCCGATTCCGTTATGGAGCATTCATAAGCATTCTGCCTCACCTTGAAGGAACTAACATATAAGGTAAGTGTATACAATGAACAACATCAATGGATCGTAGTTAACATCATTAGCTTTGAATAAACATCATATTCGTGGACTCTAGAATCTTTGGACTTAAGCTCATCATCATCATGTTCATAATATCTCTTATTCTTAACTCATATGGCTATTCATGAGCATAGACTCTTAGTTTTTTCCGGAATGCTGGAAATTCATAGAGGAGGAGGAAATATCATACCATAGATTCATGCCTTAGAAAGAAGGGACTAGCCTTACATACCACTTTCGTTTAGCTACTCTATCATTCGATAGCTCTTCCAATATTCATGTTTCTACCTTCAAGAGAGTTCATACTCATATTATATAATCGATAACATAAGTGTATTTGAACTAAAGCTAGAGAAAATTGAGCAGCATCTCCTTTGTTTCTATTACTTTCTCCATATCTTATATCAATTCCCAAACATCTATAACACATTCACAATATTATAAGTAACAATCATCATTCATCTACATTATCCACATTTCACAATTTCACTTCAATTCCTCCATAATCATGGTCATGGTTCACTATTCCGTTTTCTTACATAAAAATACTTACCCCATGTTCTAAATGTCATTTATAGCTTACTTATAATCACCACATACCAATATTCGTGATTCACTCCAAACTACTACTCAAAATGTCACTATTCCCATATGCATAACCCATTTTCTATATCGTTTTACAATCCAAGTTTTTCAACATTTCAACACCTTAAATAACATGAGAAGACCATAAAACTTACCTTAGTGTAGAAATAAGCCTTGAGTTGAAAAATTAATCTTGCACCAAAAACCTAGTTCACTTCCATTGATATTCCTTGGCTTGGATGAACATTAATGTGTTTCTTACACTTAATTTTGTGGGTTTGATGAAGTGGATCTTTAGTTTCACTTGGATTCTTGTATATGAAGTGTTTGGAAGGTTCTAGAGAACTCTTGAGTCGTGGAGGAGAAATGGGAATGAAAATAATGAACTTGGGTGTCTTATTTAAAAACTTAAAATCTGTACCGATATAATTATACGGACACTTATACGGTCCGTATAAGTGACCGTAAAATCACCCCAATCAACAACTCATTCTGTGACCATTATACGGCACATTATACGGTCCGTATAATTGACCGTAGAATCCCATCAGTGAGGGACCTTCACTGTGACAATTCTGCGGACCATTATATGGACCGTATAATATTTTATGGACCGTATAATTGGTCGTATAATCTGTCTCTTTTCCGATTTTGCGCTCGTCACTTCGTTTGATCTCAAATCCTTATAGAACTTTCTTGGTACTTGTTTAGTACTTCATTAATGATTTAAACATCCTTATCACCTTCAAGGCCTTACCAAACAATTCTTAACGCAATAATTTACGAAACCTTTCCAAAACCCCACTTATACTCCACTTGTCCTTATCGATCGTTATTTTATCAATTTATATAACTTCAAAATCTTAACGTATGCATTCTAAGACCAATAAATATCCATCTTATGGTCTTAAGAACTTCCTGTTATCCTTAAGCTCGCATTGGTTCATTCACTACATGACGACATGAAATTTCCTAGGTGTAACAGTGTTACACCTTGGAAATTTCCCCGTGAACGTACAATGAATAGGCTAACGAAGAATACGAGTATACGATGTTTTAATTAGAAGCGAATGACGTTTGACGACCCTAAGTAAGATTTCAAACGCAATAGGAATAAGAGATAGGTTATGATCCACAATGACTAATTATAGGTTCTGAGGACGTGAAAGTTGTAGATTTGCACTTCGGCCCAGTTGATCATAAAATGAAATACGGACCGTAAAGTAGTTTACGGGCCGTAAACTTCCATGTCGTATTTCAACTTACAAAACTTCAACTTTCTGCCAAAGACTTAAATGGTTAAATACGACTTGAAATACGGACCATAAACTGAAATACGGCCCGTAAACTGAGTCGTAAACCACCATGTTCTCAGCCTGACTTTCTGGTGCTGTTATGCTTAAATACGCCCGCAGAATATGGACCGTAAACTGGAATACGGACCATAAACTGGGTTTACGACCACTGTGCACTTCAACTACTGTTCATTTCGGATCAGATTTTATGTCATTAAAAAGGAGACCCAAGCTCATTAATTCATTTGATTTCCACGATACTTCTCGCTAGAAACCTCTAGAATATTCCCCACTCTTCATCTACAAGAAAACAAAGGAAATCAAAGATTAATATCAAGAATCCAAGTGAATCAAGTGTATGAAACTCATCAAACTTCATCCAAGTTAAGAAATTTCAAGAGAAGCAAACTAGGGTTTTGGTGCAAGAAGAGTAATACCACTCAAGGCTTGTTCCTACAACATCTAAGGTAATATTTATGGCATTACATGTTATTTAGGGTATGGAAGAGTTGAAACACTTGGATTATAGAAGGATTTAAGAAATGAGTCATGAAAGTGTGAATAGTAGCATTGTTGAGTAAAGGTTTGAATTGAGCCATGATCATTGATAATTTTTTATTATAAAAATGTTATGAATGACATTTAGAAAATGGAATAAGTATCCTATGTGAGAAAATGCAACAATGAACCATGGCCATGATTATGGAGAAATTGAAGACAAATTGTGAAATATGGATATTGAAAACGAATGATGAGTGTTGTCTATCATATTGAAAATGTTGTTATGAACGTTTGAGAGTTGATATAGAATATGGGAAGAGTTGTATAAACAAAAGAAATGTTGTCCAATTTTCTCTAGCGTTAGCAAGCCGTTATTATAATTATTAGCAAATGTCGATACGAATTCTTTTGAAGGTAGAACGTATACACTAAAGGAGGACAAGCAAGCGATAGACTAGTAAACGTCAAAGGTATGTGAGGCTAGTCCTTTCTTTCTAATGGCATGAATCCTAAAGCATGACTCTCTTTCCTCTTCATGAGTTCCTATATTCCAGAGACATGTTATGAGCCCTATAATCATGGTGATGAGTTAAAGATTCTAAAATGTATGATATGATGATCCTATAATGATAATGATGTTATTTATTGCTCACACTCACCTTATATGCTAGTTCCTTCAAGGTAAGGCAGGATATTGATGAATGTTCCATAATGAAATCGGGGGATCACGACCTTACGTCACCCCGATAAACTGTAGTTGTTCTTGAGCCCTATGCATGTACTATGATACACATATTATGATAAGTATATTATGATAAGCATACTATGATGAGCATGTATGATGATGATATAACACCGCGCCTATATGGCCGGGCAGTGACCGCTAAGGGGGGCAGCGTATACACCATGGCCAGACGGCATGGGCAGACACCACTAGTGGGCGGCATGAGATGATACCCCGGACGCGGGAGGCCTGGACTCAGGCTAATGTTATGATTATCACTCCGATCCGATATGGACGGGCAGTTTATACACTATCACACCGTACGTATATGGGCAGGCAGCTTATACATTTATGCATATATGATATGACGATGAGTATGAGTAAGAATGTATGCATTACTTCTTTTGTATTTGACAATCAGATACAGATGTTCCATATTGATATTTCTTTTATATCATTATCTTATTTCATTGTTTATGCCTCTCATACTCAGTACAATGTTCGTACTGACGTCTGTTTTCTTTGGACACTGTGTTCATGCCCACAGGTAGACGGGGAGGTGAGCTTGATCCTGATTCGTAGAAGCTAGTAGCTGATTGAGAGCACTCCATTGTTCGGAGGTGCTTATGATGATTCTTTTGTGTATATTCGTGTATATGTATTTTGGGCATGACGGGGTCTTGTCCCATCCTTATGTTTAGCACTCCAGTAGAGGCCCGTAGATACGCAGTGTGGGTTAGATGGTCTCACGAAATTGCTGCTATGTATATATATATTATTTTGATGGCCGAGAGGCTTATGCTTATAAAATTATTTTATGTTCTCGAATGAAATGATGATTTTCTTATGTCTTGAGTATAAATTGATAAAAGAGCATTAAATGAGTAAGATGAGTAGTAGAACGCGTGGTGCTCGGCGGCTAGCCCCAGGTACCCGTCGCGGCCCCTAGCTGGGTCGTGACAAAAGTGGTATCAGAGCAGTTCAGTCCAAGGAAGTGTCTACGAGCCGTGTCTAGTAGTGTCTTGTTTATGATGTGTTGTGTGCCACATCAATAAACAAGGGGCTACAGGGCATTTAGGAAAATGACCATCTTTCTTCCTATGAGATCGTGCGATAGAGCCATGTATAAGATTTTATCCTCCCTAATAATGTGTTGTGATTCCAGAAATGCCGCCAAAGGGAAAAGCTACAGCCGCCCAGAAGGACAAGACTACGACAAAGAGGCGGGTGGAAAGAGAGCCTCCAATGAATGTAGAAGAGGGCGAGTCACATAATGAAGCCCTATCTAATACTTCCTCCACCCCGCCTAATGTGGAAGAACAAGGAGGAGCTTCAGCTCCAATCCCTCTACCAGTTGCTTTGGGTCAACAAATGACCGAGGCCATACATCTATTGACACAGTTGGTTGCTGCCCAGGCACAGCGGCAAAATGCAGGCCCAAGTGATCGGTCAGCCAGTACTAGAGCTCGTGATTTCATGACTTTAAATCCTCCAGAGTTTTTCAGGTCAAAGCCTGATGAAGACTCGCAAGGTTTCATAGATGAGATGTTGAGGACATTGAAGATTGTCCATGCCTCCGAAACTGAATCCGTGGAGTTGTCATCTTATAGACTCCGGGATGTGGCAGTCTTATGGTATAATAACTGGGTATTATCGAGAGGAGAAAATGCGCCTCCTCCGGTTTGGCAAGAATTCGTAGATGCTTTTATTAGTCACTATTTTCCACCTGAGGTCCGCCGAGCTAGGACGGATAGGTTCCTAAATTTGAAGCACGGAAACATGAGTGCCCGGGAATATAGTCTTCAATTTAATTCATTAGCTAGGTATGCCCCGACTATGGTGGCCGACATGGGAGACCGGGTACATAGATTCGTGAGTGGCTTAGGACCACATTTATTCAAAGATTGCTTGACAGCTTCGCTACAAGATGGGATGGATATTTCCTGGATACAAGCTCAAGCTCAAAATTTAGAGGGGCGACAACAACCACAAAGAAGTGATCGTGATAGTGATAGAAAGCAAAATAAGAGGGCCAGATCTATGGGAGCAGGCAGTGATATTAGAGGGGGATCAAGACAGAGATATTCTAGGTACTCAGGCTAGTCGGTGACGAGTGCACCCCCTCGATTCGCAGGTAGGAGATTTGATCGCTCCTTCCATCCAGGACAGGGCCAGAGTTCGAGGGCCTGAGATTCCCAGTTCAGGGAAGATTATAGCCAGAGTGTTATGTCCCGTGTTTCGTATAAGTGGAAATCGAGAAATAATTACGACTTGTGTGTTATAAGGAAATATTTCTGATGTTGGTGAATATGACTATGTTGGTTATGGAATCATTAATGTCAAGACCTCGGGGAAGGCCGAGGGTAAATTTGGAATTTCGAAAAGTAGTTTCGGGAATTACAAAATGGGACGTTTTATGAATTGGGCCAAGAAAAATACTACACAAAAATTGAGGCCCAAGACTTTAAAGTGGCCGGCCAAGAGGCAAGTCCAAGCCCATTCCTTGCAAGTCATGTGCTATGCACATGACATTAAGTGGATATATATCACTTTTATCTCTTTGAATTATCAAGTCTTACATAGCAAAACAAAAGTTGAAGAACACCACAAAAAAAAAACACCTCTCGGCCGAGAATGGAAAAAAGAGAGAAAAAAATTTGGCAAGCTTGGTTCTAGCATTAAAAATCTTGGTTTCTACATATTGTGAAGTGCTCAAGACGCTCTCCGTTGTAGTACAATTAGTTTGACGAAAGGGCGACGTTTGCGGCAAATCGGGATTTCAAGAAAAAGGTGAGATTTCTATGCTTTTATGTTATGGAATGGACATATATGTGTTAGTAATTGGAGTAACGTGAGGATTATGGAATTGTGTTGTGGGTGAAGTAGCCGTGCATGTGTGAAAAGTTGTGTGTGGCCGTGTTCAATATAAGGTGGGGGAAAGAGTCGTCTAAAGTTTATTTAAATTGGTTAGTTGTATTGTAGTGATCCCTTGTGATGCAAATGAATGTTTGATGAATTGATTTGGTGTTAGAAAATTATTTCGGATATTATCGGAAAGCGTATACCTTCGGTATCATTGTATATTTAGGGTGCTAGAGACTTTAAATATGAATTTCTAATGATGTTAATGAATTCGGAATGAAACGACGCAAGTTAGAATGTTCGTCGTGACTTTTGATGTTTTGAATGAAATATGGAAAATAATGAATCTCGGGAACTTTCGTATATGGTTTGGAGTATATTTGGGATGTGATTGAAAGGATCTTGAATGAGTAAATGAATATAATGATGTGGATATAGATTTGGAATTTTGGAAGTATGAATGAAAGTTGCCAACTTAAGTAATAAAGTTGAACTTTGAACCTAGAGTGGTTTGGTTATTGTTTGTGTTGTTTGTTGATGTGTGGGCTGTTGTTATTGATATATTTTGAGCCGAGCTAAGTCTCGGGGATGTTAGATTTATAGGGGAAATGCTGCCGAAATTTCGGTAGGCAAAAATGGAGTTAAAGGCATTTTTAAGCCTAAGAATCTCAATTGGTAACTTTGACCATTTGCAGATTTTAGACGAAACGGGACTGGACTTTTGGGAGAGCATGCGACGTCTGAAAGGTATGTAAAGTCCCCTACTCCTTCATTTGGCATGTCTTAGTATCCTAGGCGAATATTGGAACTTCCGGAGCATTCCTGCTCCTCGAAACCCGATCCACAGAAAAGTTACTATTCATTCAATTCAATTGAAGCCTAAGGGCTATATTTTGGCTAGAATGCCACCATTCGTTCGAAACCTATTGAAATGTGGTTGGGTAACTTCGAAATGATTATGTATGACCCTTTGGCCTATAAATGTTCGAAAAATATGTTCGCCGCCTCAATTTGCCTCGAGGTGGGCCCGTTAACCCCGAGACGCCCTATTTGACTTATTGGGCTGTCCGTTTGAATAAAGTTTGAAATGATGCTTTCGATTTTGGAACTTCCTCCTACGAGATATATTTTGAATATTACGATGCGCTAAGTTACGTTTTGAGCCATATGCACTATTTTGGAAACGTTTTGTGAAAGGAAACCTTATATCGACTAAGTATTCGATTATTTTGTACTAAAGAACGATTTGTGAAACTATTATGTTTTGAAAGACTATTTTGAAGTATGATTTGCATTTGTTTGCTCACGACTCCGCTCGTGCCTTATTATGATTTCGTTCACCGGTTCCCGGGCCGGTTTTGATTTGTGCGCCTTATGATAATTCGGCCGTATGCTGTGTTACGGTTCCCGAGGCTTCGCCATAGGGCCGGGTTCCGTTTGGAGTTATGCTGTGATATGGCTCGTGATGCGATACGCACACCTATGATTATGTTTGTGTTCGGGGATGTACGGAGATTTGAAACCTTCTGGTGTTATGCTGTGTGTGGCGCCAGCATCGGAGTGGCGACCACGTTCCTGAGCTTTGCATGATTTCATCTGCATTATGTATATGTATATGACTTGATACGGATTTTGACACACCGGTTTGTACTCCACTTTGTTACCTGATTTGCTTTCAGTTTGGGCCATATATCTGTACTCCGTGCTTTACATACTCAGTACATATTTCGTACTGACCCCCTGTTTTTCGGGGGCTGCGTTTCATGCCCGCAGGTACAGAAGCTCGTTTGGGTGATCCTTCGGCTTAGGCTACTCATTCTGCTATTTTGGAGTACTCCTTCTGATCCGGAGTCCACTCTTGGTATAGACATTCTCTGTTATGCATACACTGTGTACATTTGACTATTTGGGTACGGCGGGGCCCTGTCTCGCCATCTGTCTTTGTTTTGAGTTCGTAGAGGCCTGTAGTCACATATGTGGGGCGAGGGTCCTATGTATGTTTGTTCGATTTTGTTTTCTGGTCTTAAAGCGGTCCGTTTGTTATGATGGACCTAAATGACCCTTATGCTTATGTTTACACTTTTGACCGGCGATGTCTATTCCGCCGCTTTGTTTGGATCTGATATGACAATCTGATTTGTACGACCGCTTAAGACATATTTTGACATAAACTATGTTTGATATGATTTTGTAAAAATTCTGAAGTGAGTTTGGATTTGATAATGAATGTGCGATTCGGTCTGGGTACCCAGGTAGGGTGCCAGTCGCGGCCCACGGGGCTGGGTCGTGACAAAAGTGGTATCAGAGCAGTTTGTCCTCGGAATGTCTACAGGCCGTGTCTCGTAGAGTCTTGTTTATCGATGTGTTGTGCACCACATCTATAAACAGGAAGCTACAGGGCATTTAGGATGTTACTCTTCTTTGGAATCTTAGATTGTGCGATAGAGCCAGCTGTAGGAAGTGAATTCCTCTTTTTTTTCTCTAACCCTTGATTGCAGCTGGAGAGTGGTGTCGATGTATGACAATGACTGCTAATATTGGAAGCTATACAAAATCTGGTAAGAAATGTTACGAAAGACGTATGCTGGGTAAGGTATTCTAAAGTACGATTAAAACATAAAGTCGAGCAGCGAAAAGAGAAATAAATATGAAAAGTGTAGCTGGCGCAGTCGAGTTGGGCATGTGTGGTAAGCCTCGGCATATTTATATTTTTGTTTGAAATTGTTAGCCCGTGTGGCTATGAGGTGATATGATGTGATATGTATGTATGTATGTGTGGTGGCCCTGTGAGGCCCGGTTGGTATTTCCTGTGTACAGGTTTTGGGATGGTAAGAAATATAGAGGAACCTCTGCCCAAATTTTTCTAGAAATACGAAAAGGGAAATGGGATATAAATTCTTAACCTTTCTTGAAGATCGATACCATTATGATAAACCTATTATGGTGGATTAAAAGATACCCTTCGTGTTATTTGTAAGGAGCATTACCTTTAGCGGGAAAATTTTATCTCAAGTAAATATATACGAGTAGTAGATTCGCAATTCATTTGGAGAGACCAGAAATATGTTTTAACCCCATTTTGTTTTAGCACAACCCATGTGAAGGGCAAAAAGTCCGACGATCAAGGTTTCTCAAACTGGAAGAATACAAAACGTATGATAAGCAGTTGAGAATTTAGCGGTTCGCTCTCGGCATAAGTATACAGATATGTATAACCGTGGGGATAATTATGTGAATTAGGCATTTGATGATTTCGCGAAGTTCGTCAGACTCTAGTCTTCTTTTGCTGATGGTTGGAAGATACCTTATAGTAACATTCTGTCAGTTTCCCTCGACTATTTGGAGATGGAATTTGTAGAATACGAATTTAGACTTGTGGGCTGTCTGAATGTACATGTGTATGCATGGAGGTAAGTGTTGAGGATTTACAAGTGACGACACGGTAATCACCAAGTCAGAAAAGTAATAGAATTCTCGTAGGCCGGGGTGGGACCCGCTACGAGGACGTTTTGAAAAGTTGTTAGGACCCCGATTTGTCTTAAATTATGTGACAAAGGTCATGAGTGGCGACCGACGAAATTATATTAGCCCTAACGCGTCAAAATGCGTGAAAGTTTCGGGGTTAAGCGTGCTCAAGCCAGAGCAATTCTGGGATGGGTGACCCCCTGGGAAGTAATGCAACATTTTTGGACAAGTATAAGTATGCTAGATGTAAATGAAAATTTGGGGTAATCTAAAGGTAAAGAGAATGTGTGGAGTAATTAGTGCCCTCACAGGAGTCACGCAGAACGAGGCGGACTAAATGGGCAAAAAGAAAAGGGTACAACACCGCTCGGGAAATTGAGCAAATTTGAACGACAGTCAGAGACGTTCGTCAGTGAGGTATGGGTAAATATGTCTGTATGTGTGTATGTGTATGTGTATGTGTATGTGTGTGTGTATGATTTTCGTTTGGTGCCGTATGGGATAAGAGCCGAGTCCCGACAACCAAAGTTGTGATAGACGAAGGGTTTTACTGAACCAACTACATGAAACGAAGCGGGGGCGACAATCCGAATGTTGTCAAGGGATAGAAAAGCCCCAAATTACATTATAACTTAGTTTGGAATGACGATGTCTGAAAGAGAAAATGAGTATGGAGGGTAGGAAAGATGAGAGATAAGCAGTGTGAATAAGTGGAATCTTTGAAAGAGTTGATACGCGAGATGCAAGACAATTTGTGTGACAGCTTGGCGAATAAGTTTACAAATAAAGGGAAATTTTTCATGAATCATTGGAGCCTTAAAAAGAGTGATCTGATCCTAATTCGGATTCTATCTGCTATACTTTTGCATTCCCGATGATGATAAGGCTCTGTCTATTACGCCTATATGCTTCCGGCCTCGATTGTGTTCCCATTTGATAAACCTTGGTACATCTGGTTCTGAATCTGATTGTGGTTGTAATACCTCTGCATGATTAGCTCTGATCGCGAATCTGTCTGACACATCTCTGTATGTCTGACTCGAGATGCGAACTTGTCTAATATGCCTCTGTACGTCTGATTTTGATCACGCGTTTGTCTGATTCATCTCGGTATGTTTGATTCTGATTACGACTCTGTCCGATACATTTCTGCCTGTTTGACTTTGGTCACGATTTTGTGTGATATAGTTCTGTACGTCTGATTCCGATTTCGAATCTGTCTGATCTGATTCCGTACGTCTGACCCCGGTTATGAATCTGTCTGCTAAATCTCTGGTATGTTCGTATGTGGATCTGTTTCGCCTTCTTAAGCGGCCCGTATGCTACTATGGCCAAGATGGCCCATGAGGTTGTACGTGTGTGTGCATTTGGGCGATGTATATTCCGCCACCTTTATGATTTTGATATGACTGTTCTGCACGGGCGACCGCTTAAGATAAGTGTTCGATAAGTGTTTGTGTGACGTCTGTTGTTAATTTTCAGCTCGAGCAACGTATGTTGAGTCTGAATGAGTTCGAATACGATGATCTGGTTGTGAGTACGTTTGGGGTGACAGAATATTTCCGTGTGTTTCATTCTGATTACGAATTCGTCTGATACGCCTTGGTACGTCTGACTCCGATCTCAGATTTGTCTGACATACTTTGGTACCTCTAATTTTGACTATGAGCCCGTCTGTCGTAGTGTAGTATGTCTGCCTCCGATTACGAGTTCGTTCGATATGCTGCTAGGCGTCCGGTCCTAGTTCTGAATCTGTTGATGTGAAGTGTTTGGTATGATTCTGAATTCGTTGGTGTGAACTGTCTGGTATGAAGTGATTTTGAATTCGTTGCTGTGAAGTGTCCGGTATGAAGTGGGATTACGATAATGTGGTAGAGAACGCAGTAGTGTGATAAGGAATGATATTGGCTATGATGTCTGGAAAATGTTTGTCCGTTACAAGAATATAGCGTGTGGCTCTTAATGAAACAAAGACTCAGTTTGAAATCTCGCCGAAGGTGCATTATTGTACGACGACAGATTCTGTGTACCGGACGTTGCGGGCTTACGGCTTTAGATTATGGGCTTCATTGTTGGGCTGCCGCGTGCTCTACGCAGGTACGACTCTATTTGGGTTATTGTGGACAGGCTGACGAAATCAACCCATTTCCTTCCGGTCCGGATTACTTATTCGGCTGAGGACTATGCCAGATTATATATCAGAGACATAGTCAGACTTCACGGAGTCCCTGTATCTATTATTACTGACCGAGGTGCCAAGTTTTCAGCAAATTTCTGGAGGTCATTTCAGGAGGGATTAGGGACTCAGGTGAGCCTCAGTACAGCTTTTCATCCTCAGGCCGATGGGCAGGCCGAGCGCGCTATTCAGACGCTCGAGGATTTGTTGCGGGCCTGCGTTATTGATTTCAGGGGCAGCTGGGATGATTGTTTGCCGCTTATAGAGTTTTCCTACAATAACAGTTATCACTCCAGCACTTAGATGGCTCCATACGAGGCCCTTTATGGCAGGAGATGTGGATCTCCTATTGGTTGGTTTGACGTCGGCGAAACTAAGTTGATTGGGCCAGACGCGATCCAGGAAGCTTATGCTGATAGACGACGTCGACCGTTAGAGTTCCAGATTGGCGAACGGGTATTCCTGAAAGTGGCGCCCATGAGAGGCGTTATGAGATTCGGTAAGAAGGGTAAATTGAGGCCGCGGTACATCGGGCCATACCAGATTGTTCGGAGGGTAGGCGCAGTCGCCTACGAGCTAGACTTGCCATCCGATTTGGAGTCCATGCACCCGGTGTTTCATGTGTCTATGCTGCGGAAGTGTATTGGTGACCCTTCCAGGATATTCCCAGTAGATGATCTTCAGGTAATGGAGCAGTTTTCTTATGACGAGCAACCTGTATCTATTCTGGACCGATAGGTAAGGAGATTGCGCACTAAGGAAGTGCCTTCTGTCAAAGTTCTGTGGCGCAACAGTAACCGGGAAGAGATGACTTGGGAGGCGGAGGATGAGATGAAGAAGAGATTCCCCCATTTATTCCCTACGCCTCTTGTAATCTAAACTTTTGAATTTGTTGTATTAATGAACGGATGGACCATGTGTGCTATGAATAAAAATGGTTTTCCCGTTACGTTTGTGAACCTTCATAAGATTTATTTAACATTCGGGGACGAATGTTCTTAAGGGGGGGAGAATGTTATGTCCCGTGTTTCGCATAAGTGGAAATCGAGAAATAATTACGACTTGTGTGTTATAAGGAAATATTTCTGATGTTGGTGAAAATGACTATGTTGGTTATGGAATCATTAATGTCAAGACCTCGGGGAAGGCCGAGGGTAAATTTGGAATTTCGAAAATTAGTTTCGGGAATTACAAAATGGGACGTTTTATGAATTGGGCCAAGAAAAATACTACACAAAAATTGAGGCCCAAGATTTTAAAGTGGCCGGCCAAGAGGCAAGTCCAAGCCCATTCCTTGCAAGTCATGTGCTATGCACATGACATTAAGTGGATATATATCACTTTTATCTCTTTGAATTATCAAGTCTTACATAGCAAAACAAAAGTTGAAGAACACCACAAAAAAAAAACACCTCTCGGCCGAGAATGGAAAAAAGAGAGAAAAAAATTTGGCAAGCTTGGTTCTAGCATTAAAAATCTTGGTTTCTACATATTGTGAAGTGCTCAAGACGCTCTCCGTTGTAGTACAATTAGTTTGACGAAAGGGCGACGTTTGCGGCAAATCGGGATTTCAAGAAAAAGGTGAGATTTCTATGCTTTTATGTTATGGAATGGACATATATGTGTTAGTAATTGGAGTAACGTGAGGATTATGGAATTGTGTTGTGGGTGAAGTAGCCGTGCATGTGTGAAAAGTTGTGTGTGGCCGTGTTCAATATAAGGTGGGGGAAAGAGTCGTCTAAAGTTTATTTAAATTGGTTAGTTGTATTGTAGTGATCCCTTGTGATGCAAATGAATGTTTGATGAATTGATTTGGTGTTAGAAAATTATTTCGGATATTATTGGAAAGCGTATACCTTTGGTATCATTGTATATTTAGGGTGCTAGAGACTTTAATGAATTTCTAATGATGTTAATGAATTCGGAATGAAACGACGCAAGTTAGAATGTTCGTCGTGACTTTTGATGTTTTGAATGAAATATGGAAAATAATGAATCTCGGGAACTTTCGTATATGGTTTGGAGTATATTTGGGATGTGATTGAAAGGATCTTGAATGAGTAAATGAATATAATGATGTGGATATAGATTTGGAATTTTGGAAGTATGAATGAAAGTTTCCAACTTAAGTAATAAAGTTGAACTTTGAACCTAGAGTGGTTTGGTTATTGTTTGTGTTGTTTGTTGATGTGTGGGCTGTTGTTATTGATATATTTTGAGCCGAGCTAAGTCTCGGGGATGTTAGATTTATAGGGGAAATGCTGCCGAAATTTCGGTAGGCAAAAATGGAGTTAAAGGCATTTTTAAGCCTAAGAATCTCAATTGGTAACTTTGACCATTTGCAGATTTTAGACGAAACGGGACTGGACTTTTGGGAGAGCATGCGACGTCTGAAAGGTATGTAAAGTCCCCTACTCCTTCATTTGGCATGTCTTAGTATCCTAGGCGAATATTGGAACTTCCGGAGCATTCCTGCTCCTCGAAACCCGATCCACAGAAAAGTTACTATTCATTCAATTCAATTGAAGCCTAAGGGCTATATTTTGGCTAGAATGCCACCATTCGTTCGAAACCTATTGAAATGTGGTCGGGTAACTTAGAAATGATTATGTATGACCCTTTGGCCTATAAATGTTCGAAAAATATGTTCGCCGCCTCAATTTGCCTCGAGGTGGGCCCGTTAACCCCGAGACGCCCTATTTGACTTATTGGGCTGTCCTTTTGAATAAAGTTTGAAATGATGCTTTCGATTTTGGAACTTCCTCCTACGAGATATATTTTGAATATTACGATGCGCTAAGTTACGTTTTGAGCCATATGCACTATTTTGGAAACGTTTTGTGAAAGGAAACCTTATATCGACTAAGTATTCGATTATTTTGTACTAAAGAACGATTTGTGAAACTATTATGTTTTGAAAGACTATTTTGAAGTATGATTTGCATTTGTTTGCTCACGACTCCGCTCGTGCCTTATTATGATTTCGTTCACCGGTTCCCGGGCCGGTTTTCATTCGTGCGCCTTATGATAATTCGGCCGTATGCTGTGTTACGGTTCCCGAGGCTTCGCCATAGGGCCGGGTTCCGTTTGGAGTTATGCTGTGATATGGCTCGTGATGCGATACGCACACCTATGATTATGTTTGTGTTCGGGGATGTACGGAGATTTGAAACCTTCTGGTGTTATGCTGTGTGTGGCGCCAGCATCGGAGTGGCGACCACGTTCCTGAGCTTTGCATGATTTCATCTGCATTATGTATATGTATATGACTTGATACGGATTTTGACACACCGGTTTGTACTCCACTTTGTTACCTGATTTGCTTTCAGTTTGGGCCATATATCTGTACTCCGTGCTTTACATACTCAGTACATATTTCGTACTGACCCCCTGTTTTTCGGGGGCTGCGTTTCATGCCCGCAGGTACAGAAGCTCGTTTGGGTGATCCTTCGGCTTAGGCTACTCATTCTGCTATTTCTGAGTACTCCTTCTGATCCGGAGTCCACTTTTGGTATAGACATTCTCTGTTATGCATACACTGTGTACATTTGACTATTTGGGTACGGCGGGGCCCTGTCTCGCCATCTGTCTTTGTTTTGAGTTCGTAGAGGCCTGTAGTCACATATGTGGGGCGAGGGTCCTATGTATGTTTGTTCGATTTTGTTTTCTGGTCTTAAAGCAGTCCGTTTGTTATGATGGACCTAAATGGCCCTTATGCTTATGTTTACACTTTTGACCGGCGATGTCTATTCCGCCGCTTTGTTTGGATCTGATATGACAATATGATTTGTACGACCGCTTAAGACATATTTTGACATAAACTATGTTTGATATGATTTTGTAAAAATTCTGAAGTGAGTTTGGATTTGATAATGAATGTGCGATTCGGTCTGGGTACCCAGGTAGGGTGCCAGTCGCGGCCCACGGGGCTGGGTCGTGACACAGAGGAGACCCCAGTACCGCAATGCAGCCAGTGCGGTAGATTACATTTCGGACAGTGTCGCCAGGGTTCGGATGCTTGTTATACTTGTGGCCAGGTTGGGCACATGATGACAGATTGCCCGTCGATGAGTGGTAGAGTTGGGGTTCAGCCTACAGGTTCAACAGCTGGTTCTTTCTCAGCGTGCCCGGTAGGGCAGACTCCCCAGATGTCAGCAGGCTGAGGTAGAGGCAGAGAGGCAGCATCTACTTCAGGTGCCACTCAGCCCCGTGTATATGCTTTAGCCGGACGGCAGTATCTTGAGTCCTCCCCGGATGTGGTTACAGGTACATTGTCTATATTTTCCCGTGATGTGTATGCATTGATAGATCCGGGTTCTACATTCTCTTATATTACTCCATATGTTGCTGGTTGTATTGGGGTGAAACCTGAGCCAATGAAACCTTTTGAGGTGTCTACTCCGGTTGGTGATCCCGTGATAGCAAGACAAGTGTATAAAAATTATGTAATTGTGATATGTGATCGTCAGACCAAAGCTGATTTGATTTAATTAGAAATGTTAGAATTCGATGTGATTATGGGTATGGACTGGTTGGCCTCATGCTATGCTAATGTTGATTGCTGGATGAAAGTAGTTCGATTTCAATTTCCGGGAAAACCCGTGCTTGAATGGATGGGTAATACAGCGTCTCCAAGAGGTAGGCTTATTTCCTACCTTAAGGCAAGGAAGATGATAGCCAAGGGATATATTTATCATCTAGTTCGAGTTCATGACACCGAGGCAAAGTCACCAAATTTCCAATTAGTTCCGATAGTGAATGAATTCCCAGATGTATTTCTTGATGAGCTTCCGGGTCTTCCCCCAGAAAGAGAGATTGACTTCGCCATTGATGTGTTGTTGGACACCAAGCGTATTTCTATTCCTCCTTATCGAATGGCTCCGGCAGAATTGAAGAGCTAAAGGCGCAGTTGAAAGATGTCACGACCCAACTCCGTAGGCCACGACTAGTGTCTGTGCTGGACACCCAAACGTACCCAATAACCAAAATTAGCAAACGACAGAATATTTTCAAATATAAAAGTCACTTGGCGTTAGTAATGATCATAAATGAACCGACACAGTACATGGAAGCCGGTGAGGCTGTCACAGATCATATCATACCCCAACATATACAGAACCCACACAAGTATGTCTACAGACCTCTACAGAACATAACAGAATCATAAGACGGGACAGGGCCCCGTCATACCCCCGAATAGCATACATATATATAATAGCGGCGGACTATACCAACATATAGGCTCTGGACAAAAGAGCGCTCCCAACATAGTAGAATAGATGTCCTAGGCAGGTGGTCAGGAAATCTGTCTTCTGTACCTGCGCGGCATGAAAACGCAGCCCCCGATGAAAGGGGGTCAGTACGAAATATGTACTGAGTATGTAAAGCACAGAACGTAGTAAACAAAGTCACAATCAGAACAGAAGGTACAGAAAATGGACAGAATATCCAGATTAGCAAAATTTTGATCATAAGGCATAAATAGTAATTGTTGAAAACATATGTCGTACCTGGTCCCAACACGGAACAAGATTTTAACCGGAACAGAACTTACAGAGAAGTGAGTGTGACATCCGAAGTACCAAATGCATATTTTCAAAACATGAGGAGTGTGTATAGAAACATATATCACATCATATCCGGCACCTGCCAAGGGGTTCAGCAAACAGAACGTGGCAACCCCCCGACGCTGGTGCCACCATACATAAGGAACAGAGTAGGGGATAACCCCGTCACATAACATATCATATCAGATGGCCATATCAGATCATAGCATATCAGAATGTGTGTACATGGCACAGCATACTCCAAAACCCATGTACATATATACCTGCCCCCTCACATCGAGGCACGTCAAATAATGCAATGGAATACGCTTGACAACATATCCTGGCCCGGGCTCAGTGTGGGAAACATTGGGGCATCCACGAATGGAGTAGTGAGAGACTAAATGCAACAAAAATATCACATATTTGCACAGACTCAATGAGGCGTATCGAATGACAAATCAAATCAATGAAGTCGGACAGAATCATAGTAGGCGTATGTCGTATGTAATAATGAGTTACGGAAGAATGATCCTTCTGGGATCATTTTCATATTCCAAAATAGTTTACCAGACTCGAGGGAATCATTAAAACAATTTTCCTTAGTAGTTAGAAGGATAGTTAAAACGTTTCATTTTATATTGTTCGAAAATAAGGCAATAGTACAATAAGAGAGCAAAGCGGGAATAGTGGAACTAAATGCAATACAAAATGTCGTACCTTTACAGAGACTCAATATAGTGTCCCGAATAAGCATCATTAGTAGTTGGAAAAGTAGATAAGACATTTCCTTAAAAATTGCTTGAAATCAAGTTACAAAGGACCATAAGGGTAAAATCAAAAATAGCGGGCCCACCTCGGGACAACCAAAGCGGCGGGCTCAAATTACGTGTATTAAGCTTATGGGGTCACCTACAGAGGTCCTAGGGCATTCCATAACTTCCTAAGTGATTTGGAGAAATTTTGCATAATTTTTCAATAAAGCATACTAAAAGGGTTCAATTCTATTGAACGAAAATGTGACAATTTCAGACGCGGATTCCGATGAGCAGAATATTCTCCGAGGCGTGAATCCGATCCTAGTACATCTAGGACATGCCAAAAGAAGAATCGGGGAAGCTTTACATACCTTTTACGCACTTTACGCCTTTCCAAGTTCACTTCCCGTTTCGTCCAAAATCTGCAATTGGTCACATTTACCAAATGTTAACCATAAGGCTTTAGGCTTAAATCTCAAGTCAACACTTTTCTACAAAAATTTGGGCAGCATCTCCCCTATACATATAGCATCCCCGAGAATTCAACTCGGCCAAAACAATCAACAACAACCCAACAACAACACCAACAACAACAACAATCACTATGTAACACAATATAACACAACTAGTCCTCTTTCCGACATAATGCCATAACCTTCGTTTCATCCTCAAATTCCCAAATCAATCTCAATGGTTTCACATTCATCATTAATCAAGATCATCACAATATAATTTGGAAGCATTTCATATCATTTCTAAAAAATATTCATAAGATATACATAATATACAAACTTTCCACCAAAGTCATAATTCATCCAAAACTTCTAATCTTTGGCATACACAGCATAACATGTTTCCATCTTCCAAATCCATCAATAATCATCATAATTTGTACCCTAGCAACTTCATTTTCACAATGTCGTAAAATCGTACTAAAACGACATAAACTTCAACATTCCATTTTAATGCAAACTTATATCGTTTTACTTTCATATACCTTGCAAACATCACAACAACACTACTAACTTGTTAAACAAAATTGATTCATTCTCATCCCACTAAGGGCACCTCACGGCTACATCACTATATTCCAACTTCTATCAAATTCATTCAACTTTCATTTCCAATATGCATTTCACCACAACCACAACTAGAATATAACATAAATTTCAACACATTATAGGCATATAATACACACATGCACACGGCCACACATACATATCACATACCCACTTTGCAAACTTCCATGTTTTCATGAATTCTATTCATTTCCTTATACTACAACACAAACAAACCTTCATAACATAATAATATGGAATGAATTCTTACCTTTTCTCTTCCACTTCTTCTTGCCAACACAAGTACTTTCTTGCCTTAAAAATTATACCATCTTGAAGAGCATCCTTGAGTTAGTGATATTGCTAGAAAATTATGATTTTTTTAAATCAAGAATGGACTTGGAAATTTTCTTTTTCTTTCCCCTTGAAGGGGCCGAAACCCCTCTTGATTTTTTTTTGCTCTTACTCTCTTTTGTTTATGCTTCATGAATCTTCTAAGGGGTATGGATATATATATAGCCTTTCTTATTTAATTGATCATATGCTTGTCACATGATCAATTCCTAATGTGGGTTTGGGCCATGGCCTCATGGCCGGCCACCCCTCTTTGAATTGGGCCTCATTTTCATCTTTTTTTTTGAAGCCCAATTGGTTATAATTCTCATTTTGTAATTCCCGAAACTAATTTCCAAAATCCCAATTTTTGCCCTTGGCCTTCCTCAACACTTCCACATTAATATTCTTTCATGAACAACTCATGTGTTAAATAAAATCAATTATGACCTTATTTCTTACAAATCAAAATTATTTCGAATTTTCCCGAATACGCGAAAATACGAGATATAACATCCTCCCCCCCTTTAGAACATTCGTCCTCGAATGTTAGATTAGTCTGATAGGGTCCGTAATTACTTCGGGGGAGTTTCTTTTTATGGTCAACACAGTTGATACCCATTCGTCTTTGAGTATAGCCAAGTAAGGAATTTAGATTACCGGTTGCATAGGAAATAAGTGAGGACACTTCTTTTTCATTCCATTCTCTACTTCCAAGGTTATTGCTTTTCCGTTATTGTTTTGCCACCAGACCTTAATAAGGGTATATCTTTAGTGCGGAATCTCTGCACCTAGCGATCCAGAATAATTACAGATTGTTCTTCATCAGACAATCCTTCCGTCACTTGAATATCGTTTGCTAGAAATATTCTGGGAGGGCCACCGACACATTTGCGGCGCATGGATACATGAAGTACCAGATGTACCGCTCCCAGATCAGACGGTAGATCTAGCCCGTGAGGGACATTCTCAATTCTTCGAACAATTTGATTAAGTTCGATATGTCGCGGACTGAGCTTACTCTTTTTACCGAATCGCATTACGCCTTTCATAGGCGATACTTTCAAAAATACTCAATCACCGACCTGGAACTCCAAGGGTCGATGTCGTTTATCAGAATATGACTTCTGTCGACTCTAAGCCATTAATTGTCTCTCTCGGATAAGTTTCACCTTATCAATTGTCTATTGGATCATATCTGGGCATATCAAACTAGCCGATGGATGACCTGCGTTTTCTGCCATACAAAACCTCGTATTAAGCTAGAATGGTAGCGATTATTATAAGCAAACTCGATCAACGGCAGATGATCGTCTCGGCTACCTCCGAAATCAATAGTACAGGATCGCAACATATCTTCTAGCGTCTGTATAGTGTGCTCGGCCTGTCCGTTACTCTGAGGATGGAATACTGTGCTTGGACTTACCTGAGCCCCTAATCCTTCCTGAAACAAATCTCCAGAAATTAGTCATAAACTGAGTATCTCTGTCAGTGACAATAGATATAGGAGGTCCGTGAAGTCTCACTATTCCTTTACTACATATAGTCTGGCATAATCCCCAATCGAATAAGGGATTCTGACGGGGAGAAAATGCGCTGATTTGTGTCAGTTTATCAACCATACCACATATGGAAATCATACTTCCGGGGAGCGCGAGGCAAACCCGTAATGAGATCCATACTAATTATCTCCCACTTCCAAGTCAGAATTTTTCATTTCCTGAAACAATCCACCCAGTTTCTGATACCCAATTATTAACTTGCTGACAATTTGGACACTGGTCAATGGGTCTTACGAAGTCGGGCACACATAATTTGTCTCGGTATAACAATAATCATCCGGTAAAACCTCGAGCTGGATCTTTTCCTTGTCGAAGGTTGTATCTCTGTACGATACTAGAATAGAATCCTCAAACTGACGCTGTTTTACCTTTCCCATGATCGATGATTCAGTAACTTCTTCGGACAAAATTCCAATATCTTCAGAACCGACCAAACGGACTCTAAATCTAACTGACTAATGAGTTTTACAGACCAATTCTTTATTTCTGACTGTACGCCGGTCAAGCCGTTCGTAGACTCACGACTAAGTGCGTCTGTCACAGCTTTAGCCTTTCTAGGGTGGTACAAAATATTAATATCATAATCTTTCAATAATTGAACCATCATCTCTGCCGCGAATTCGGCTCCCTTTTTCTTAAAACGTGCACTGGCAGCCTTTAGGATTCGTATAAATATCAACGCAGGCCCTATATAAGTAATGCCGCCATATCTTTAAAGCACGAATCACCGTAGCTAGTCCCATATCACGAGCGAGTTAATATTCCCTCGTGCGGTCTGAGCTGCCGGGGAACATAGGCTATAATCTGACCATTCTCAGAGAAGTACGTATTTCAGTCGACGTCGAAGGCTTAGGCCAATCCTTTATCACTTCAATCTTCTGCATGTCAATTGTTTTCATTTATACTTACTTTACCTTACGTTCATTCACTCCCCCTTTTTTTAGGGTTATACTCCTACCATATTCATGTCTTTTCTTTCTGACCTGCAACTTAATTTTCTCTTCGAGACATTAACGGAGTCACAAGTACATAGTACGTAATCTTATCCGATAGCTGGTACTCAAGTAATATAATTAACGTAGTTGTTTATCTCATAATAATCACATTCTTCCTTTATACCCATTCCTTACCTGTCATTCCATTTGCTCGACAATCGAATCATTCGATATTCACATAATTCATCATTTCATGCCATAAGTTTTCCTTCGCCCTGTACTAGTCCATTTTTGTTTGCTTTCGCAATTGACTTCGTACTTTGCCCGGCGACTTTTTCAGAGGCTCCGCTTAATTACGTTTCTCACGGTTCACTTCTTCTAACATTTAGATCTCCTTACCTTCCACTCGATTATTCTCCTTTCTTTCCAAACATCATTGTATTAGGATCTTTCAATCCCAACCGGTAGCAAAACGAGTATCAATCGATTTCGTACATTGATACCACACCTTTCCCTTTTTCTCGTAAGTTCTATCCAGTTAATGTTTCCCGTATGTTACAACACTGGCTATTAGGGTTCACCAATCAATCGACACAGTCATTAATGGGGGCCCTACGCATACATACATATATATATATATATATATATATATATATATATATATATATATATATATCACTACCATTTCTTTTACAACACATCTTCAATCACTTGTTCGAATTTACTCTAATTTCAAGGCTGCGCTGCTTTTTCTTTCTTTTTTTTTTTTTTTTTTTTAACAATCTAATCCGTCTCAGCTCGTGTGACCCCTATAAAGTTTCTAACCATTCCACATATCCTAATTCCCTTTAGGTTACCCCGAATTTCCTATTCGTCTCTTATACCTATGTTTGCAAAAATTCTTGCACATTTCCCAGGGGGTCACCCATCCCAGAATTGCTCTGGCCCTGGCACGCTTAACCTTACAACTTTAATGCATTTAGGCACGTTAAGACCGGTATAATTACATCGATTGCCCCGCACAACCTTTGTCACGTAATTTAAGACAACTCGGGGTCTTAACAACTTTTCAAAATATTCTCGTAGCGGGTCCCACCCCGACCTAGCGAGAATTCTTTTACCTTTCTGACTATATGGTTACCGTGTCGCCCCCTGTAAACCCTCAATATTTACCTTCATGCATATATATATGTCCCTAGACAGCCGACGAGTTTAGGTTTTTATTCCACAAATTCCATCTCCAACCAGTCGAGGAAAACTGATAAAATGTTACTGTAGGGTATCTTCCGACCACCAGAAAAAGAACCTAGAGTCCGATGAACTTCGCGGAATCTTTTAGTGCTTAATTCACCTAATTACCTCCACGTTTATATATATGAGTCGTGAGCGAACCGCTCAATTCCTGACTGCTTGTCATACACTTTGTATTCTTCCAATTAGGGGACACTTGATCGTCGGACATTTCTGCCCTTCACGTGGGCTATACTAAAACAAAATGGGATTAGAACATATTTCTGGTCCCTCCCAATAAATTACGAATGCGCTACTCGTACATGCTTTTTCGAGATAAAATTTTCCCGATAAGGGTAATGCTTCTTACAAATGACATGGAGGGTACCCCTTGAACCTTTGATCCACTATAATAGATTTAACTTATCGGTATCGACCTTCAAGACAGGTTAAGAATTTATATCTCATTTTCCCTTTCGTATTTCTAGAAAAATTTGGGCAGAGGTTCCTCTGTATTCCTTACTATCCCAAAACCTGTACACAGGAAATACCAACCATGCCTCACAGGGCCAACACATATACGTATATACATATCATATCATATCGCATCATAGCCACACGGGGCTAACAATTTCAAATAAAAGTATCAGAATGCCGAGGCTTACCTCACATGCCCAACTCGAACTGCACCTGCTACACTTTCCATATTTGTTTCTCTTTTTAATGTTCGACTTTATGTTTTAATCGTACTTCAGGATACCTTACCCAGCATACATCTCTCATACCATTGCTTACCGGAGTACTGTGTAGTTTCCAATATCAGCAGGCGCTGTCTTACGTCGATACCGTTCACCAGCTGCAATTAAGGGTTAGTAAAGAAAGGAATTCATTTCCTACAGCTGGCTCTATCGCACGATCTAAGAATCAAAGAAAGGTAACACCCTAAATGTCCTGTAGCCTCCTGTTTATAGATGTGGTGCACAACACACCGATAAACAAGACTCTACTAGACACGGTCTGTAGACACTCCGAGGACGAACCGCTCTGATACCACTTTTGTCACGACCCAACTCCGTAGGCCATGACTAGTGTCCGTGCTGGACACCCAAACGTACCCAATAACCAAAATTAGCAAACGACAGAATATTTTCAAATATAAAAGTCACTTGGCGTTAGTAATGATCATAAATGAACCGACACAGTACATGGAAGCCGGTGAGGCTGTCACAGATCATATCATACCCCAACATATACAGAACCCACACAAGTATGTCTACAGACCTCTACAGAACATAACAGAATCATAAGATGGGACAGGGCCCCGTCATACCCCCGAATAGCATACATATATATAATAGCGGCGGACTATACCAACATATAGGCTCTGGACAAAAGAGCGCTCACAACATAGTAGAATAGATGTCCTAGGCAGGCGGTCAGCAAATCTGTCTTCTGTACCTGCGCGGCATGAAAACGCAGCCCCCGACGAAAGGGGGTCAGTACGAAATATGTACTGAGTATGTAAAGCACAGAACGTAGTAAACAAAGTCATAATCAGAACAGAAGGTACAAAAAATGGACAGAATATCCAGATTAGCAAAATTTTGATCATAAGGCATAAATAGTAATTGTTGAAAACATATGTTGTACCTGGTCCCAACACGGAACAAGATTTTAACCGGAACAGAACTTACAGAGAAGTGAGTGTGACATCCGAAGTACCAAATGCATATTTTCAAAACATGAGGAGTGTGTATAGAAACATATATCACATCATATCCGGCCCCTGCCAAGGGGTTCAGCAAACAGAACGTGGCCACCCCCCGACGCTGGTGCCACCATACTTAAGGAACAGAGTAGGGGATAACCCCGTCACATAACATATCATATCAGATAGCCATATCAGATCATAGCATATCAGAATGTGTGTACATGGCACAGCATACTCCAAAACCCATGTACATATATACCTGCCCCCTCACATCGAGGCACGGCGAACAATGCAATGGAATACGCTTGACAACATATCCTGGCCCGGGCTCAGTATGGGAAACATTGGGGCATCCACGAATGGAGTAGTGAGAGACTAAATGCAACAAAAATATCACAGATTTCCAGAGACTCAATGAGGCGTATCGAATGACAAATCAAATCAAAGAAGTCGGACAGAATCATAGTAGATGTATGTCGTATGTCATAATGAGTTACGGAAGAATGATCCTTCTGAGATCATTTTCATATTCCAAAATAGTTTACCAGACTCGAGGGAATCACTAAAACAATTTTCCTTAGTAGTTAGAAGGATAGTTAAAACGTTTCATTTTATATTGTTCGAAAATAAGGCAATAGTACAATAAGAGAGCAAAGCGGGAATAGTGGAACTAAATGCAATACAAAATGTCGTACCTTTACAGAGACTCAATATAGTGTCCCGAATAAGCATCATTAGTAGTTGGAAAAGTAGATAAGACATTTCCTTAAAAATTGCTTGAAATCAAGTTACAAAGGACTATAAGGGTAAAATCGAAAATAGCAGGCCCACCTCGGGACAACCAAAGCGGCGGGCTCAAATTACGTGTATTAAGCTTATGGGGTCACCTACAGAGGTCCTAGGGCATTCCATAACTTCCTAAGTGATTTGGAGAAATTTTGCATAATTTTTCAATAAAGCATACTAAAAGGGTTCAATTCTATTGAACGAAAATATGACAATTTCAGACGCGGATTCCGATGAGCAGAATATTCTCCGAGGCGTGAATCCGATCCTAGTACATCTAAGACATGCCAAAAGAAGAATCCGGGTAGCTTTACATACCTTTTACGCACTTTACGCCTTTCCAAGTTCACTTCCCGTTTCGTCCAAAATCTGCAATTAGTCACATTTACCAAATGTTAACCATAAGGCTTTAGGCTTAAATCTCAAGTCAACACTTTTCTACAAAAATTTGGGCAGCATCTCCCCTATACATATAGCATCCCCGAGAATTCAACTCGGCCAAAACAATCAACAACAACCCAACAACAACACCAACAACAACAACAATCACTATGTAACACAATATAACACAACTAGTCCTCTTTCCGACATAATGCCATAACCTTCGTTTCATCCTCAAATTCCCAAATCAATCTCAATGGTTTCACATTCATCATTAATCAAGATCATCACAATATAATTTGGAAGCATTTCATATCATTTCTACAAAATATTCATAAGATATACATAATATACAAACTTTCCACCAAAGTCATAATTCATCCAAAACTTCTAATCTTTGGCATACACATGCATAACATGTTTCCATCTTCCAAATCCATCGATAATCATCATAATTTGTACCCTAGCAACTTCATTTTCACAATGTCGTAAAATCGTACTAAAATGACATAAACTTCTACATTCCATTTTAATGCAAACTTATATCGTTTTACTTTCATATACCTTGCAAACATCACAACAACACTACTAACTTGTTAAACAAAATTGATTCATTCTCATCCCACTAAGGGCACCACACGGCTACATCACTATATTCCAACTTCTATCAAATTCATTCAACTTTCATTTCCAATATGCATTTCACCACAACCACAACTAGAATATAACATAAATTTCAACACATTATAGGCATATAATACACACATGCACACGGCCACACATACATATCACATACCCACTTTGCAAACTTCCATGTTTTCATGAATTCTATTCATTTCCTTATACTACAACACAAACAAACCTTCATAACATAATAATATGGAATGAATTCTTACCTTTTCTCTTCCACTTCTTCTTGCCAACACAAGTACTTTCTTGCCTTAAAAATTATACCATCTTGAAGAGCATCCTTGAGTTAGTAATATTGCTAGAAAATTATGATTTTTTTAAATCAAGAATGGACTTGGAAATTTTCTTTTTCTTTCCCCTTGATGGGGCCAAAACCCCTCTTGATTTGTTTTTGCTCTTACTCTCTTTTGTTTATGCTTCATGAATCTTCTAAGGGGTATGGATATATATAGCCTTTCTTATTTAATTGATCATATGCTTGTCACATGATCAATTCCTAATGTGGGTTTGGGCCATGGCCTCATGGCCGGCCACCCCTCTTTGAATTGAGCCTCATTTTCATCTTTTTTTTTTAAGCCCAATTGGTTATAATTCTCGTTTTGTAATTCCCGAAACTAATTTCCAAAATCCCAATTTTTGCCCTTGGCCTTCCTCAACACTTCCATATTAATATTCTTTCATGAACAACTCATGTGTTAAATAAAATCAATTATGACCTTATTTCTTACAAATCAAAATTATTTCGAATTTTCCCGAATACGCGAAAATACGGGATATAACAAAAGATTTGCTTGAAAAGGGGTTTATTAGACCCAGTTCGTCGCCGTGGGGAGCACCAGTCCTGTTCGTGAGAAAGAAAGACGGATCTCTACGAATGTGTATCGATTACAGGCAGTTGAACAAAGTGACGATAAAGAATAAATATCCTCTCCCGAGGATTGATGATTTATTTGATCAGCTACAGGGTGCCAAATGGTTTTCAAAAAATGACTAGAGATCGGGTTATCATCAAGTGAGAGTTAAAGAAGCGGATATCCCCAAAACAACCTTTAGAAAGAGATATGGCCACTATGAGTTCCGGGTGATGTCGTTTGGATTAACTAATGCTCCGGCAGTGTTCATGAATCTGATGAATAATGTATTTAGGCCACTCCTGGATTTATTCATGATAGTGTTCATAGATGACATCTTCGTGTATTCCCGCACAGAATCAGAACATGCAGATCATTTGCGAATTGTTCTTGGCATCCTTCGAGCCTGAGAATGGTATGAAAAATTTTCAAAGTGCGAGTTTTGGCTAAATTCTGTAACATTTCTGGGCCATGTTATTTCAGATGATGGCATTCGAGTCGACACTCAGAAAATTGAAGCTGTAAAGACTTGGCCAAGGCCTACGACGCCTACAGAAGTCCATAGTTTTCTGGGTTTGGCAGGTTATTATAGAAGGTTCGTAGAGGGCTTCTCATCTATTTCAGCCCCGTTGACGAAGCTAAACCAGAAGTCAGCTAAATTCCAACGGAATGATGCGTATGAGCACAGTTTCCAAGAGTTGAAAGACAGATTGACCTCAGCCCCAGTATTAACACTTCTGGAAGGGTCAGATGGTTACGTCGTGTATTGTGATGCTTCTAGTGTTGGATTAGGATGCGTATTGATGCAGCATGGTAGAGTTATTGCTTATGCTTCAAGGAAATTGCGGAAACATGAAAAGAACTATCCAACTCATGACATCGAATTGGTTGCGGTTATTCATGCACTGAAAATATGGAGACATTACTTGTATGTTGTGCATGTTGATATCTATACAGATCACAAAAGTCTTCAGTATATGTTCAAACAGAAGGAGTTAAATCTGCGGCAGAGGTGGTGGTTAGAATTGTTGAAAGATTATGATGTGAATATTTTGTACCACCCCGGAAAACCGAATGTAGTAGCCGATGCGCTTAGCCACCGATCAATGGGCAGTTTATGCGAAGTTCCTCCGGAAAGGAAAGAGATGGTTCATGAGCTCCGTCAACTAGCTAATCTTGGAGTGCGTGTAATTGATTCGGGCAGTGCAGGGATTGGCATTAACGATCCAACAGTTTCATCTTTGAATATAGAAATGAAAGAACGGCAATATGAAGATTCTCAATTGTTTCATTATAGAGACACATCTCATGGAAAAGAAAAGTCTTCATTTGAAGTTTCTAGGGATGGAATTCTTAGATACCGAGGCAGGTTATGTGTGCCGAATGTGGCAGAATTACGCCGACGAATTCTAGAAGAAACACATTGTTCCGGTATTCTATTCACCCAGGTGCAACCAAGATGTATCATGACCTCAAACAAATATATTGGTGGGATGGCATGAAGAGAGATATAGCGGAATTCGTAGCACAGTGTCCAAATTGCCAACAGGTAAATATTGAACATCAAAAGCCAGGAGGCTTATTGCAAGCAATGGAAATCCCTACTTGGAAATGAGAAGTGATCAACATTGATTTTATTGTGGGGTTACCTCGTTCCCATGGCAAGTATGATTCTATATGGGTGATCGTGGATAGATTGAAGAAAGCAGCCCATTTTCTTCCAGTTAGAACCAAGTACTCAGCAGAAGACTATGCGAGGTTGTATCTCAAAGAAATCGTGCGACTCCATGGTATACCATTATCTATCATCACAGATAGAGGAGCACAGTTTACAGCCAAGTTCTAGAAGTCCTTTCAAGAGGGTCTAGGCACTCAAGTGAAGCTTAGCACGACATTTCATCCACAGACTGATGGACAAGCCGAGCGTACTATTCAAACTTTGGAAGATATGCTACGGACATGTGTATTAGATTTTTGTGGTAGCTGGGATGATCACTTATCCCTTATTGAGTTTGCTTACAACAATAGCTACCATTCCAGTATTCAAATGGCTCCATATGAAGCTTTATATGAGAGGAAATCTAGGTCCCAAATCGGATGGTTTGAAATAGGAGAAGTACAACTAGTAGGCCCCGAATTTATTCAGCAAGCGGTGGAAAAAGTTAAGGTGATCCGAGATCAATTGCTGACAGCCCAAAGTTGCCAAAAGTCTTATGCGGACAATCGCCGACGAGACTTGGAATTCCAGGATGATAATTGGGTATTTTTGAAAGTGTCGCAAATGAAAGGGGTAATGAGATTTGGCAAGAGAGGGAAGTTAAGTCCTAGATATATTGGACCCTATAAAATTATCCGCAAGGTGGGTCATGTCGCCTATGAATTGGACTTGCCTTCGGAGCTCGAACTAGTCCATCCGGTCTTCCATGTTTCGATGCTCCGCAAGTGTATTGGAGATCCCACAAAGATTGTCCCGATAGATGATGTGCAAGTAACAGAAAGACTAACCTATAAAGAAGTGCCTATTGTTATTCTAGACAGGCAAGTGCGAAGACATCGAAATAAAGAGGTAGCTTCAGTTAAAGTCTTGTGGAGAAACAATAACCGGGAAGAAATGACTTGGGAAGCGGAAGAGAAGATAAAATTCACGTACCCGCATTTATTTCAACCCCAGAAGAGATTCAAGATGAAAAGCCAACGATATAAGGTATATATGCTTACTTTTCATGCTTCTGGTCGTGCGTGGCTATAGATACGTTAATATGGTGATGTAGCCCTGTGAGGCTATGATATTATGGGTTGTTGTGATAGGATGGTAGTGCCATATTACAGGGGAACCTCTGGCAAATTTTTTTCTAGAATCCCCGATGACTTAACATTCAAGGACGAATGTTCCAAAAGGGGGGAAGTGTTATATCCCGTATTTTTGAACCTCGGAGCATCTGCTGGGGTGGGGCCCACATACCGAGATTTTTTTTGGAACATCTGAAAAGTCATATGAATCACATATGTAAAGTTAAACACAACTCATGAAGTACCTTTGGACCAAATCAAAGTGGAAACCCTCCAAACGAATATTTTTAAGAAAACGTTTTCGGGTGACCTGACTTTGGGGGGCAAAAACTGTATTGTAAGTTTGGAATTTCGAAAATACCTTGAAATAGAAGTTGTAGATAATTGAATTAGGTTTCAATCCATAGGTCGAGGGTTCCCAAGTGACGTCGGTACAAGGAGTTATGAACGTTTTAAGGTCGAAAGGTCAGTGGGCTAGGCCCAACTCGGGACCAACCGAGTTGGCCCAAAAAAAAAAAAATTTAGGCCCAATGTTTAAGGGGTGGCCGGCCAAGTGAGGCCCAACCCATGGCTTTAATGAATATTTCCATGTGCTAATTAATTATAAAGGGATCACTATCCCTTAGAAGGTTCAAGAGACTTAGAAGAGAAAGAAGAGCAAAACAAGAGCAAAAAAAAAAAGAAGGCATTTCGGGTTTGGTGTGGAAAATTCACCACCAAAAATCTTGTGTTAAAAATTTGTATTTTGTGGTTTCCTTACTAAGTTGAGTCCCCTCTTCAACTTGGTGTAGTTGGTTTGGAGAAAGGAGACCTTGGTTCACCAAAGTGATCACAAATTCAAGTAAAGAAGACTAGAGGAAATGGTAAGAATTTATCCTTTATTCTTGTGTTATGGAGTTTTGTTTGGGTTGTAGTATATAGAAATGTGTTGATTGTATGGAGAAATGGAAGTTTGCAAAGTGGGTGTGTGGTATATATGTGTAGCCATGTGTATTTGTATATTGTATGGCAAAAAATGTATAGAATTCATGTTGTATTCTAGTTGTGAATGTGATGGAATTTATGTTGAGAATGAAAGTGGAATAAATTTGATTGAATGGAGAAAAATAGCATATGGCCGTGTGGTATATTTGACTTGGAAATGAAATGGATTAAGTTTGTTTAGAGTATTGGAGTGTTGTTGTAATGCTTGATATGTAAATGAAGTTAGAATGATATAAGTTTGTATTGAATTGGAATGTAGAAACTTATGTCGTTTTAGTATGGTTTTTCTGACATTAAGGAAATGAAGTTGTTTGGTTGTTAGTTGTGATGACCATTGATGAATTTGGAAGTTGGAAACTTGTTATGAAGTTGTATGCCAAAGATTTGATGTTTTGCATAAGTTATGATTTTGGCGGAAGATTGTATATCATGTATATCGAGTGTATATCTTAAGGAAAACGATATGAAATGTTTCTAGAACTATAAGGTGATGATCATGATGGTTGTTGAATATGAAATTATTGATCTTAGTTGAAAGTTGGGTTGAATTGAAGATTATGTCAACTTGTGAGAAAAATGACTAGTTCAAGGATATTTGTGTTTTTAATGTTCATTGTTGATATTGTTGTTGTCGTTTGGGTTGTTGTTGATGATTTATAGCCGAGTTGAATTCTCGGGGTGTCATATGTATAGGGGAAGTGCTGCCGAAATTTCGGTAGCCAAATATGCTTAAAGTTGAAATAATGGCATTAATAATTCACAATTGGTAAACTTGACCAATTGCAGTTTTTCGACGAAACGGGAAGTGAGATTGGAAAGGCTTAAGGAGCGTGAAAGGTATGTAAAGTAAACCCAATTCTTCCCGTGGCATGCCCTTAGTGTATTAGGGTCGGATCCGGGCCTCGAAGGACCTCTTGGCCCTCGGAATCCGCAAGACAAAATTTCAGTTTTTCCTTCAGTAGAATTGAACCATTTTGATACGCTTTTTCTGAAATTATGCAATTGTGCTCTAAATTACTCAGAAAGTCATAGGATGTTTGTATAACCTTCGTAGATGATATTATATGTTTAGAGGGCACACTTTGAGCCCGCCGCCTTATTTGTTCTGAGGCGGGCCCACTATTTACGTTTTTGCCCCTAATGTGTTAAAGCTTCCTTTTTAAGCGATTTTTGAAAGAAATGTTTTAATTACCCTACTAATCGCTTAACGAATATAATTTTAAATATTCTGTTAAATATTATAAATTATTTTGACACCCGGAATGACTTCGGGAAAGTCAGACTTCTGTAATTTATTATGATATCCGGAATACATTTATTATGATTCCGTCCGACTCCATTTCATTTGTTTGTCTTTGCTACGCCTCATCGAGTCTTTGAAAATACTTATGATATTTTTAAATTGCATTAGTCTCTCACTACTCCATTCGTGGATGTCCCAATGTTTCCCACACTGAGCCCGGGCCAGGATATGTTGTCAAGCGTAATTCTCTGCATTGTTCGCCGCGTCCCGATGTGAGGGGGCAGGTATACGCGTACATGGGTGTCACGACCCAGCCCCGTGGGCCGCGACTGGTGTCCTTCTGGGACACCCCAAACGAACTCACACCCAGACCATCGTAATCAGACTCGTCCGAACTCAACGTACGTTATTCGAACTCATCATCGCAATCAGACATCTACCGAACACTTATCCTAAGCAGTCGCTCGTACAGATCAGACAAATCACAAATCAGGAAGGAGGCGGAATGTACATCGCCAAATTTCACACACACACATCAGAAGGGTGGCGGAATGCACATCGCCCCCAAATACATACACATACATACAAACTTAGAGGCCGACCTGGCCATAGCAGCGTACGGGCCGCTTAAGATCGCAAAACAGACTCACATGCAAACACACCGGACCCACGACCCACAAATCTGACTACAGGCCTCTAGACAAAACAGAACATAAGAACATAGGACGGGACAGGGCCCCGCCGTACCCACGCATCCAAATATACAGAATACAGACACAACCAAAAGATATGTACCAAAGGTTGGCTCCGGATCAAAGGGGAGCTCTCCAACACAGCAGAATGAGTAGCCTAAACTGGAGGACCACCCAAACGAGCTTCTGTACCTGCGGGCATGCAACACAGCCCCCGAAGAAATGGGGGTCAGTACGGGAGAAGTACTGAGTATGTAAAGCAGAAGGTACAGAAATCACAAACACAGCTGGAGTCAGAAAGAACCAACACACCAACATCGCAAACAAAGCAAACCTGTGCGGGAGGCGAACGTACAAATGCAAATCAAATCATGTATAGGGTTTAGGAACGTGGTCACCCCCCGACGCTGGTGCCACAACACATCATAACTCCAGAAGTTTTCAAATCTCCGTACAGTCTCCAGACACATCATATCACACACACATCATATCATCAGAACATATCAAATGCCATATCACATCATAACTCCATAAACGGTAACCGGCCCTATGGCGAGGCCTCGGAAACCGTAACACATCATAACTCCCGAATATATTATAGCGCGCACGATCACAAAGTCGGCCCGGGTACCGACGAACGAAGCCATAGCAGACAGCACGAACAGAGTAGTGCCGAAACCATATGCATATTAAAAATAATTTGTCGGACTCAACATATCGTTTACATATAGGTAGATACTGACGCCAGAAGGCTCGGAGTAGGAATCGAATTGATAAAAGTAGGCATATAAAGGTTACGAAGTTCCAAACTGTCAAATTCGTAAGAAAACTGTTCATAAGTCATTTTTCCGGAATTCTCACATCATCCCAAAGTACAGAACATGCATTAATGGCATAGGAAGTTTCAAACACATCCTTGAGTCATAAACAGAAGATTGCGAATCATAACAGACACAAGCGAATCAAACAAACCGAATAAGGGGAGCCTCGGGGCTCGCGGGCCCACCTCGGGTCAAATTGAGGCGGCGGACACAAATCACAGACTTTCGGCTCCATAGAGCCATCTACGAAAGTTTCGAAGGGTTTCGGACACAACAGCACAAGTTATGGAGGTACGAACATTCTTTTAACCAAAAGTGACAAAAAGGGGTTCAATCGCGCTGAGTGAATAGTGCTCGAACTTGAACTTCGATTTCCAAGAGCAGGGTTATTCCCGAGATTCCGAAATTTACCTAGTGGGTCTAGGACATGACAAAAGAATGAGAGGTAGGCTTTACATACCTGGTTGGCGCCTTACGCTCCTCAAATCGAAATTCCCGTTTCGCCCAGAAACTGCAAATGGTCACTTTTACCAGTTACTATTCATGAGAATTAACATTCTAGTCTTTGGGCTATATTTGGCTACCGAAATTTCGGCAGCACTTCCCCTATAAATCTAACACCCCCGAGGCTTAGCTCGGCTCAAAATATAACAACATCAACAGCCCAAACATCATTACACAATACGAATCACAATCAAACACACTAACTTCACAATTGCACTTTATTTCATAAGTTGGTAATCCTATTTCCAAACTTCACAATTTCAACTCATATCCACATTATTGTATTCATTCATTCAAGATTATTCCACTACATAACAAACAAGTTCCAAACCACATACAAACATCCCCAAAATTCACTACTTTCCAATTTTCATTCAAAACACCAAAAGTTACGACGAACGTTCTAACTTGCGTCGTTTCATTCCAAACTCATTATCATCAACCATAAATCATGTTCAAAGTCTTTAGTATCATAAATATACTATGATATACACAAATATACCAAGGGTATACACTTTCCGATAACGTCAAAAATTATTTTCTAATACCAACTCAATTCCTTAATCAATCATTTACAACACAATGACCACAACAACACATTATTCAAACTAAACAAGCTCAAATTCTTAGGCCTTTCACCTCCCTCACTTTCGGCCAAACACACCCTTTATACACACACACACCATGCACAAACACAACACCATTCCAAAATCTTCATGCTAATTCAATCACTAACACATATGTATCCCTTTCATAACATAAAAACATTGAAATCTTACCTCTTTCTTTAAATTCCGATTCGCCGCAAACGTCGTCCTCTCGTCAAACTAATTGTACCACCACGAAGAGCACCTCGAACTCATCAATTATTCCAAAAGAGACTAGGTGATTGGATTAGAAACAAGGCACGAAAATTTTTCTCTTTTTTTTTTTTCTTTTCTCTTTGGCCGAGAGCACCTATCTTGGTGTTCTTGAATTTTCCTTGTTTTGATCTTGATAAGGTTAAGTCCATATCATATATATCCACTACTAAGTGTCATGTGCATAGCACATGACATTTAAAGATGGGCTTGGGCCAACCAAGTGGCCGGCCACCCCACAAAATCTTGGGCCCAATTTCTTTGTTCAATTTCTTGGCCCAATTCATAAAACGTCCTGTTTTGTAATTCCCGAAACTAATTTCTAAAATTCCGAATTTACCCTCGGCCTTCCCCGAGGTCTTGACATCAATGATTTCATGATCAATATGAGCATACCAACTTGAATCAAATTATTTCCTCAACACACACAAGTCTTATTTATTTCTCGATTTCCCGTTATACGAAAATGCGGGACATAACATTCTCCCCCCCTTAAGAACATTCGTCCTCGAATGTTGAATCGACCTTATGGGTGCCGTACTACTCCGGGAGGGTTCTCTTGATAGTTTCCCTTCATTGATTTCTCCGACATGTCTTCTTTACCAATACTAGGGTAGATTTTTCACATCACTGATTCGAATACCTTCATAATACATTTTCTCATACTCTACGTAACCACCGAACTCTGCATTCTATTCTTGTAATAGACGAACGCTTCCCAGACATCATAATCAATATCATTTTCTTATCACACTCCTGGGTTTCCTTACCACATCGTCGTACTCTCACTTTACTTCATATCAGACACTTCATGCCAAACAGATTCAGAACTTAAGCCGGACGCGCATAAGTATATCGGACGGATTCGTAGTCAACATCAAAAGTGCGGACGCATATCAGACACATCTGAGATCGGAGTCAGACGTACAAAGGCGTATCAAACGAATTCGTAGGCAGAATCAGACACCCGAAGATATACCAAACAGATTCACAATTAAAGCCAGACGTACGGAATCATATCGAACAAACCCGAAATCAGAAGCAAATATACAGAATTGTTTCATACCGAATCGTGATCAGACAAACCGAAATGTATCAAACACACGCGCGGTCAAAATCAAACGCACAAAAGGTTCATCGGACGGGAACATAGTCGAACTCAGAAATATAGAGGCGTACCAGGTAGAGCCTCATCGGAATTGGAAGTGCAGAAGCACCACAGATGGGATGTCAATTTAGAATCAAATCATTCATATTAAAGCTCCAATAATTCATGAGAATGCCCCTTGATTTGCAAACTCATTCACCAAGTCGTCACATAATTTACCTTGCGTCTTACGTATCGATTCCTTCAAATTTCCAATTACTCACACTGCTTATCTTTTCTTTATCACAACATTAGTCGCCGGGCTCAGCTCTTAGCCCTCCTAGGCACCAAATGAGAATCATACACACATACACATACATATACACCTACACACGTTTACTCATACCTTACCGGCGAACATCTCTGGCTGTTATTCAAATTCGTTCAATTTCCCAAGAGGTGTTGTATCCTTTCCTTTTCACCCATTTAGTCCGCCTCGTTCCGCGCGACTCTCAAAAGGGCACTAATTATTCTCCACACATTCTATTCACCTTTGGTTACCCCAAATTCCCATTTACGTTAATCATACTTACACTTGTGCAAAATTTTGCATTACTTCCCAGGGGGTCACCCATCCCAGAATTGCTCTGGCTTGAGCACGCTTAACCCTGAAATTTTTACACATTTTCACGCGTTAGGGCTGATATAATTTCGCCAACTGCCTCGCACGACCTTTGCCACGTAATTTTAGGCCAAACGGGGTCTTAACAAATTTTTTCGGAAATTTTTCGTAGCGGGTCCCACTCTAACCAAAAGAGGTCGTTTGCTTTTCTGGCTGTGAGGTCTATCGTTCTGGTCTTCCAAATCCCATATTTTTTTTTCCCCACATGTACAGATAACTGCCTCGGATATTTTCATTAATTCGGATTCTTACCTTACCTTTACTGACACACACAAAAGTATATCGCATAATACTGAGGTACAAACCTACCATTGCACATATTCATTAAACAAAAAGGTTAGTAATATACCTGGGTCTGTGTCTGGGGGTGCCTCTGGGTCCCGATGACCAGTCAAAGCGTAGATGCGGTTCGAGGGACCGCTAGAATCTGAACCCCCACCACGGCCTCTACCCCGGCCCGCTGGTGCTGGCATACCTCGCCCTGTCGAGCGCGTGGCCGAAGGGGTAGATGACGAACCCGCAACAGATCTCATCGGCGGTGCTGCGCTACCGGAACCGCCTGCCCACGGACAATCCCGCATGATATGGCCCTGGCGGCCGCAAGCAAAACAGGCCCCCGTGGCCCTGAAGCACTCACCTGGGTGCGATCTTCCACAATACGAACACTGGGGTATGGGGGGTCTAGACTGACTGGGACCCCTGCTCGCCTGAGGACCTGGGGCTCTGGAACTCTGGTCTGCCCTGGACGGTCCCGCTCCATCAAACCTCTTACCCGTAGACTGAGCGTCCCGGCCTAACGGAGGAAAGTACCCGCTGGACTGATACTGAGGCTGCCCGCTCCGGGAATCTCCAGAATACCCCGCTGATCTGGCCCTCTTGGGCTGTCTCCCATCATACTCTCGGCTGGGCCGATCTGCTCGGTGCCGGTTCTCCATCCCCTGGGCGTAGGCCTGTAGACGGGCAATGTCCATATCTGTCTGCAATGACACCGCCATACAGCCGTCAATCAAGTAACGATCCAGCCCCATAACATATCTATGCATCCGATCTGTCATATCTGCCACCACGGCAGGGGCGTACCGGGCCAGGGAATCAAACTCCAAATTATATTCACGGACGCTCCGACCCCTCTGCTGCAAATGCAAAAACCGATCAGCTCGCTCCCGTCGTAACTCTGGGGGCAGGAAGTGGCGGGTGAAAGCGGTCACAAACTGATCCCACATAGCTGGAGGAGCACCCTCACCCCGGGATAGCTCCCAAGTCTCATACCAATGCGCGGCAACATCCCGAAGTCTATGCGAAGCTAGCTCAACCGACTCGGTCTCTGACGCCCTGACCAAGTCTAATGCACGCCGCATCCCCCGAATGAAGTCATGGGGGTCCTCGTCGGGCTTAGACCCGAAAAACTCTGGAGGGCCGCATAACAAGAACTCCCGAACTCTCAGGCTGTCCCGCCTGTCCTCATCATCATCGTCCCTCCGCCCGCGCCTGCGAGCCTGTCCGGCTACAATCGTGGTCAGCAACTGTATAGCCTCCCTCAGGGTCCTATCCTCCGCCCCTGGCTGAGGAGCTGGAGTCTCAGGAGCGGGTACACGGACCTCTGGAGCTGCTGAAGGTCCCGCTCCAGGCTGTACTAATGGGGGTGTAGCAGACCCCTCAGAATGAGGTGTAACCTCAGGTAAATCATAAACACGAGCCCGAGTAGCCCGTTGTGCCTGACTGGTCTCTCCCACCTTCGCCTTGCCCTTCTGGGCCGCCGTTGCCTTCTTCGGAGGCATCACTGCAAACACAACAACGGGTCAGATCAGAATGACCCTAACAACACAGCTCTATCGCACGATCTAAGATTCCAAAGAAAGGGCAACACAACATCCTAGATGTCCTGTAGCTTCCTGTTTATAGATGTGGTGCACAACACATCGATAAACAAGACTCTACTAGACACGGCCTGTAGACATTCCGAGGACAAACCGCTCTGATACCACTTTTGTCACGACCCAGCCCCGTGGGCCGCGACTGGTGTCCTTCTGGGACACCCCAAACGAACTCACACCCAGACCATCGTAATCAGACTCGTCCGAACTCAACGTACGTTATTCAAACTCATCATCGCAATCAGACATCTACCGAACACTTATCCTAAGCAGTCGCCCGTACAGATCAGACAAATCACAAATCAGGAAGGAGGCGGAATGTACATCGCCAAATTTCACACACACACATCAGAAGGGTAGCGGAATGCACATCGCCCCCAAATACATACACATACATACAAACTTAGAGGCCGACCTGGCCATAGCAGCGTACGGGCCGCTTAAGATCGCAAAACAGACTCACATGCAAACACACCGGACCCACGACCCACAAATCTGACTACAGGCCTCTAGACAAAACAGAACATAAGAACATAGGATGGGACAGGGCCCCGCCGTACCCACGCATCCAAATATACAGAATACAGACACAACCAAAAGATATGTACCAAAGGCTGGCTCCGGATCAAAGGGGAGCTCTCCAACACAGCAGAATGAGTAGCCTAAACTGGAGGACCACCCAAACGAGCTTCTGTACCTGCGGGCATGAAACACAGCCCCCGAAGAAACGGGGGTCAGTACGGGAGAAGTACTGAGTATGTAAAGCAGAAGGTACAGAAATCACAAACACAGCTGGCGTCAGAAAGAACCAACACACCAACATCGCAAACAAAGCAAACCTGTGCGGGAGGCGAACGTACAAATGCAAATCAAATCATGTATAGGGTTTAGGAACGTGGTCACCCCCCGACGCTAGTGCCACAACACATCATAACTCCAGAAGTTTTCAAATCTCCGTACAGTCTCCAGACACATCATATCACACACACATCATATCATCAGAACATATCAAATGCCATATCACATCATAACTCCATAAACGGTAACCGGCCCTATGGCGAGGCCTCGGAAACCGTAACACATCATAACTCCCGAATATATTATAGCGCGCACGATCACAAAGTCGGCCAGGGTACCGACGAACGAAGCCATAGCAGACAGCACGAACAGAGTAGTGCCGAAACCATATGCATATTAAAAATAATTTGTCGGACCCAACATAACGTTTACATATAGGTAGATACTGACGCCAGAAGGCTCGGAGTAGGAATCGAATTGATAAAAGTAGGCATATAAAGGTTACGAAGTTCCAAACTGTCAAATTCGTAAGAAAACTGTTCATAAGTCATTTTTCCGGAATTCTCACATCATCCCAAAGTACAGAACATGCATTAATGGCATAGGAAGTTTCAAACACATCCTTGAGTCATAAACAGAAGATTGCGAATCATAACAGACACAAGCGAATCAAACAAACCGAATAAGGGGAGCCTCGGGGCTCGCGGGCCCACCTCGGGTCAAATTGAGGCGGCGGACACAAATCACAGACTTTCGGCTCCATAGAGCCATCTACGAAAGTTTCGAAGGGTTTCGGACACAACAGCACAAGTTATGGAGGTACGAACATTGTTTTAACCAAAAGTGACAAAAAGGGGTTCAATCGCGCTGAGTGAATAGTGCTCGAACTTGAACTTCGATTTCCAAGAGCAGGGTTATTCCCGAGATTCCGAAATTTACCTAGTGGGTCTAGGACATGCCAAAAGAATGAGAGGTAGGCTTTACATACCTGGTTGGCGCCTTACGCTCCTCAAATCGAAATTCCCGTTTCGCCCAGAAACTGCAAATGGTCACTTTTTGCCAGTTACTATTCATGAGAATTAACATTCTAGTCTTTGGGCTATATTTGGCTACCGAAATTTCGGCAGCACTTCCCCTATAAATCTAACACCCCCGAGGCTTAGCTCGGCTCAAAATATAACAACATCAACAGCCCAAACATCGTTACACAATACGAATCACAATCAAACACACTAACTTCACAATTGCACTTTATTTCATAAGTTGGTAATCCTATTTCCAAACTTCACAATTTCAACTCATATCCACATTATTATATTCATTCATTCAAGATTATTCCACTACATAACAAACAAGTTCCAAACCACATACAAACATCCCCAAAATTCACTACTTTCCAATTTTCATTCAAAACACCAAAAGTTACGACGAACGTTCTAACTTGCGTCGTTTCATTCCAAACTCATTATCATCAACCATAAATCATGTTCAAAGTCTTTAGTATCATAAATATACTATGATATACACAAATATACCAAGGGTATACACTTTCCGATAACGTCAAAAATTATTTTCTAATACCAACTCAATTCCTTAATCAATCATTTACAACATAATGACCACAACAACACATTATTCAAACTAAACAAGCTCAAATTCTTAGGCCTTTCACCTCCCTCACTTTCGGCCAAACACACCCTTTATACACACACACACCATGCACAAACACAACACCATTCCAAAATCTTCATGCTAATTCAATCACTAACACATATGTATCCCTTTCATAACATAAAAACATTGAAATCTTACCTCTTTCTTTAAATTCCGATTCGCCGCAAACGTCGTCCTCTCGTCAAACTAATTGTACCACCACGAAGAGCACCTCGAACTCATCAATTATTCCAAAAGATACTAGGTGATTGGATTAGAAACAAGGCACGAAAATTTTTCTTTTTTTTTTTTTTTCTTTTCTCTTTGGCCGAGAGCACCTATCTTGGTGTTCTTGAATTTTCCTTGTTTTGATCTTGATAAGGTTAAGTCCATATCATATATATCCACTACTAAGTGTCATGTGCATAGCACATGACATTTAAAGATGGGCTTGGGCCAACCAAGTGGCCGGCCACCCCACAAAATCTTGGGCCCAATTTCTTTGTTCAATTTCTTGGCCCAATTCATAAAACGTCCCGTTTTGTAATTCCCGAAACTAATTTCTAAAATTCCGAATTTACCCTCGGCCTTCCCCGAGGTCTTGACATCAATGATTTCATGATCAATATGAGCATACCAACTTGAATCAAATTATTTCCTCAACACACACAAGTCTTATTTATTTCTCGATTTCCCGTTATACGAAAATGCGGGACATAACAATGGGTCTGTGGAGTATGATGTGCCATGTCCGCCTATTCTGATCTGATCTGTTATGGCCATTTTGATATGATATTATATGATACGGGGCCACGCCCCTTTTCTGATTCCTCTCTATTGTGGCACCAGTGTCGGGAGGGTGACCACGTTCTGTCTGCCGAGTCCCGTGGCAGGGATCGGATATGATATGACATATGTTTCTGTACACATTCTGTCTGATTTGGAAATATGCATTTGACACTCTGTGTCACGACCCAGCCCCGTGGGCCGCGACTGGTGCCCTTCCGGGACACCCCAAACGAACTCACACCCAGATCATCGTAATCAGACTCGACCAAACTCAACGTACGTTATTCGAACTCAACATCGTAATCAGACAACTACCGAACACTTATCCTAAGCAGTCGCCCGTACAGATCAGACAAATCACAAATCAGAAAGGAGGCGGAATATACATCGCCAAATTTCACACACACACATCAGAGGGGTAGCGAAATGTACATCGCCCCCAAATGCATACACACACATACAAACTCAGAGGCCGACTTGGCCATAGTAGCGTACGGGCCGCTTAAGATCGCAAAACAGACTCACATGCAAACACACCGGACCCACGACCCACAAATCTGACTACAGGCCTCTAGACAAAACAGAACATAAGAACATAGGACGGGACAGGGCCCCGCCGTACCCACTCATCCAAATATACAGGATACAGACACAACAAAAGATATGTACCAATGGCTAGGCTCCGAATCAAAGGGGAGCTCTCCAACACAGCAGAATGAGTAGCCTAGACTGGAGGACCACCCAAACGAGCTTCTGTACCTGCGGGCATGAAACACAGCCCCCGAAGAAACGGGGGTCAGTACGGGAGAAGTACTGAGTATGTAAAGCAGAAGGTACAGAAATCACAAACACAGCTGGAGTCAGAAAGAACAAACACACCAACATCGTAAACAAAGCAAATCTGCGCGGGAGGCGAACGTACAAATGCAAATCAAATCATGTATAGGGTTTAGGAACGTGGTCACCCCCCGACGCTGGTGCCACAACACATCATAACTCCAGAAGTTTTCAAATCTCCGTATAGTCTCCAGACACATCATATCACACACACATCATATCATCAGAACATATCAAATGCCATATCACATCATAACTCCATAAACGGTAACCGGCTCTATGGCGAGGCCTCGGAAACCGTAACACATCATGACTCCCGAATATATTATAGCGCGCACGAACACAAAGTCGGCCCGGGTACCGACGAACGAAGTCATAGCAGACAGCACGAACAGAGTAATGCAGAAACCATATGCATATCAAAAATAATTTGTCGGACTCAACATATAGTTTACGTATCGGTATATACTGATGCCAGAAGGCTCGGAGCAGGAATCAGATTGATCAAAGTTTATGTGTAAAAGTTACGAAGTTCCAAACTGCCACATTCTCAAGAAAAAGCGTTCATAAGTCATTTCCCGAAAATCTCACATCATTCAGAGGGGAAAACGTACATTAATGGCATAGGAAGTTTCAAATGCATCTTTGGTCATAAACAGACGGTCGCAGATTATAACGGACACAAACGGACCAAACAAACCGAATAAGGGGAGCCTCGGGGCTCGCGGGCCCACGTCGGGTCAAATTGAGGCGGCGGACACAAATCACAGACTTTCGGCTCCATAGAGCCATCTACGAAAGTTTCGGAGAGTTTCGGACACAACAGCACAAGTTAAGGATGTACGAACATTCTTTTAACCAAATGCGACAAAAAGGGTTCAATCGCGCTGAGTGAATAGTGCTCGAACTTGAACTTCGATTTCCAAGAGCAGGGTTATTCCCGAGATTCCGATATTAACCTAGTATGACTAGGACATGCCAAAAGAAGGATAGGTAGGCTTTACATACCTGGTTGGCGCCTTACGCTCCTCAAATCGCAATTCCCGTTTCGTCCAGAAACTGCAAATGGTCACTTTTACCAGTTACTATTCATGAGAATTAACATTTTAGTCTCTGGGCTATATTTGGCTACCGAAATTTCGGCAGCACTTCCCCTATAAATCTAACATCCCCGAGACTTAGCTCGGCTCAAAATACAATAACAACAATAGCCCAAACATCATCAAACTATACAAACCACAATCATACTATATTAACTTCAAAATTTCACTTTAATACATAAGTTGGCAAATTCTTGATTCAACTTCAAAATTCCAAATCCATTTCCACATTAGTCCATTCATTCACTCATTCCCAATTATGCAAACACACTACATACAAGTTCCAAACCACACACAAACATCCCCAAAGTTCACTACTTTCCAATTTTCATTCAACACACCAATAGTTACGACGAACGTTCTAACTTGCGCCGTTTCATTACAAATTCGTTATCATCAACCATAAATCATATTTAAAGTCTTTAATATCATAAATATACTATGATATACACAAATATCCCAAAGGTATACATTTTTCCGATAACGTCCGAAATCATTTTTTAACACCAAATCAATTCTCCAAACATTCATTTACGTTATAAAGGTTACAACGACACCTCAAACGACTAAACGGAATTAAGTTCACATGGTCTTGCACTACCTACAAGCCACGGCCAAACACACCCCTTCTACACACACACACCATGCACAAACACAACCCCATCCCATAATCTTCACACTAACCCAATCACTAACATATACATGTCCATTTCATAACATCAAAACATAAAAATCTTACCTTGTTCTTAAGATTCCGATTCGCCGCAAACGTCGCCCTTTCGTCAAACTAATTGTACCACAACGAAGAGCACCTCGAACTCATCAATCATTCCAAAAGAGACTAGGTGATTGGATTAGAAACAAGCCACGAAATTTTTTTTTTCTTTTTTTTTTTTTCGGCCGAGAGCACCTTCAATGGTGTTCTTGAATTTTTTTTTGTGTTTATCTTGAAAAGTCTCAAGTATGCATAATATATATCCAACTAGGAGTCATGTGCATAGCACATGACTCTTTAAAAGTGGGCTTGGGCTTGCCCCCCTTGGCCGGCCACTTTAATCCCTTGGGCCTAAATTTTGTATTCAATTTTCTTGGCCCGATTCATTAAAAGTCCCGTTTTGTAATTCCCGAAACAAATTTCCGAAATTCCAAATTTACCCTCGGCCTTCCCCGAGGTCTTAACATTAACGACTCCATAACCAACATAGTCATATTCACCAAAATCCAAATATTTCCTCAACACACACAAGTCTTATTTATTTCTTGATTTCCCGTTATACGAAAATACGGGACATAACATTCTCCCCCCCTTAAGAACATTCGTCCTCGAATGTTAAACCGACCTCATGGGTGTCGTACTACTCCGGGAGGGTTCTCTTGATAGTTGTCCTTCATTGATTTCTCCGACGTGGTTTCTTTACCAATACTAGGGTAGATTTTTCACATCACTGACTCAAATACCTTCATAATACATTTTCTCATACTCTACGCCATCACTGAACCATACGCTATATTCTTGTAATAGACGAACGCTTTCCAGACATCATAGTCAATATCATTTTCTTGTCACACTCCTGAGTTTCCTTACCACATCGTCGTAATCTCACTTTACTTCATATCAGACACTTCATGCCAAACAGATTCAGAACTAAAACCGGATGCGCATAAGTATATCGGACGGATCCATAGTCAGAGGCAGACATACTCAACTATGGCGGACGGATTCGCAGTCAACATCAAAGGTACGAAAGTATATCAGGCGCATCTGAGATCGGAGTCAGACGTACAAAGGCGTATCAGACGAATTCGTAAGCAGAATCAACACACTAAGATATACCAAACAGATTCACAATCGAAGTCAGACGTACGGACTCATATCGAACAGATCCGAAATCAGAAGCAAATATACAGAATTGTTTCATACCGAATCGTGATCAGACAAACCGAAGTGTATCACACACACACGCGGTCAAAATCAAACGCACAGAAGTATATCAGACGGATTTATACCCAGAGTCAGACATACAGAGGTGTGCCAGACAGAAACGGATTCAGAATCAAACGCACAAAAGGTTCATCGGACAGGTACATGGTCGAACTCAGAATTACAGAGGCGTACTAGGCAGAGCCTTATCGGAATCGGAAGTGCAGAAGCACCAGAGATAGATTGTCAATTTAGGATCAAATCGTTCATATTAAGGCTCCAATAATTCATGAGAATTTCCCTTCATTTGCAAACTCACTCACCAAGTCGTCACATAATTCGTCTTGCATCTTACGTATCGACTTCCTTAAAAAATTCCACTTACTCACACTGTTTATCTTTTATTTATCACAACATTAGTTTCCGGGGCTCGGCTCTTAGCCCTCATAGGCACCAAATGAGAATCATACACACACACATACACATACATATACACATACACACGTTTATTCATACCTTACTGGCGAACATCTCTGGCTGTTATTCAAATTCGTTCAATTTCCCAAGCAGTGTTGTACCTTTTTCTCTTTGCCCATTCAGTCTACCTCGTTCCGCGCGACTCCCGAAAGGGCGCTAATTATTCCATACACATTCTATTTACCTTTTGGTTACCCCAAATTTTCATTTACCTTAATCATACTTACACTTATGAAAGACTTTGCATTACTTCCCAGGGGGTCACCCATCCAAGAATTGCTCTGGCTTGAGCACGCTTAACCCTGAAACTTTTACACATTTTGACGCGTTAGGGCTGATATAATTTCGCCAATTGCCCCGTACGACCTTTGTCACGTTACTTTAGGCCAAACGGAGTCTTAGCAAATTTTTCGGAAATTTTTCGTAGTGGGTCCCACTCTGTCCCAAAGAGGTCGTTTGCTTTTCTGGCTGTGTGGTCTATCCTTCTAGCCTTCCAAATCCCATATATTTTCCTCCCACATGTACAGCTAACTGCCTCAGATATTTTCATTAATTCGGATTCTTACCCTACCTTTACTGACACACACAAAAAGAATATCGCATAATACTGAGGTACAAACCTACCATTGCACATATTCATTAAACAAAAGGGTTAGTAGTATACCTGGGTCTGTGTCTGGGGGTGCCTCTGGGTCCCGCCGACCAGTCAAAGCGTAGATGCGGTTCGAGGGACCGCTAGAATCTGAACCCCCACCACGGCCTTTACCGCGGCCCGCTGGTGCTGGCATACCTCGCCCCGTAGAGCGCGTGGCCGAAGGGGTAGATGACGAACCCGCAACAGATCTCATCGGCGGTGCTGCGCTACCGGAACCGCCTGCCCACGGACAATCCCGCATGATATGGCCCTGGCGGCCGCAAGCAAAACAGGCCCCTGTGGCCCTGAAGCACTCACCTGGGTGCGATCTCCCACAATACGAACACTGGGGTATGGGTGGCCTAGACTGACTGGGACCCCTGCTCGCCTGAGGACCTGGGGCTCTGGAACTCTGGTCTGCCCTGGACGGTCCTGCGCCATCAAATCTCTTACTAACAGACTGAGTGTCCCGGCCTGATGGAGGAAAGTACCCACTGGACTGATACTGAGGCTGCCCGCCCCGAGAATCTCCAGAATACCCCGCTGATCTGGCCCTCTTGGGCCGTCTCCCATCATACTCTCTGCTGGGCCGATCTTCTCGGTGCCGGTTCTCCATCCCCTGGGCGTAGGCCTGTAAACGGGCAATGTCCATATCTGTCTGCAATGACACCGCCATACACCCGTCAATCAAGTAACGATCCAGCCCCATAACATATCTATGCATCCGATCTGTCATATCTGCCACCACGGCAGGGGCATACCGGGCCAGGGAATCAAACTCCAAATTATATTCACGGACGCTCCGACCCCTCTGCTGCAGATGCAAAAACCGATCAGCTCGCTCCCGTCGTAACTCTGGGGGCAGAAAGTGGCGGGTGAAAGCAGTCACAAACTGATCCCACATAGCTGGAGGAGCACCCTCACCCCGGGATAGCTCCCAAGTTTCATACCAATGCGCGGCAACATCCCGAAGTCTATGCGAAGCTAGCTCAACCGACTCGGTCTCTGACGCCCTGACCAAGTCGAATGCACGCCGCATCCCCCGAATGAAGTCATGGGGGTCCTCGTCGGGCTTAGACCCGAAAAACTCTGGAGGGCCGCATAACAAGAACTCCCGAACTCTCAGGCTTTCCCGCCTGTCTTCATCATCATCGTCCCTCCGCCCGCGCCTGCGAGCCTGTCCGGCCACAATCGTGGTCAACAACTGTACAGCCTCCCTCAGGGTCCTATCCTCCGCCCCTGGCTGCGGAGCTGGAGTCTCAGGAGCGGGTACACGGACCTCTGGAGCTGCTGAAGGTCCCGCTCCAGGCTGTACTAATGGGGGTGTAGCAGACCCCTCAGAATGAGGTGTAACCTCAGGCAAATCATAAACACGAGCCCGAGTAGCCCATTGTGCCTGACTGGTCTCTCCCACCTTCGCCTTGCCCTTCTGGGCCGTCGTTGCCTTCTTCGGAGGCATCACTGCAAACACAACAACGGGTCAGATCAGAATGACCCTAATAACACAGCTCTATCGCACGATCTAAGATTCCAAAGAAAGGGTAACACAACATCCTAGATGTCCTGTAGCTTCCTGTTTATAGATGCGGTGCACAACACATCGATAAACAAGACTCTACTAGACACGGCCTGTAGACATTCCGAGGACAAACCGCTCTGATACCACTTTTGTCACGACCCAGCCCCGTGGGCCGCGACTGGTGCCCTTCCGGGACACCCCAAACGAACTCACACCCAGATCATCGTAATCAGACTCGACCAAACTCAACGTACGTTATTCGAACTCAACATCGTAATCAGACAACTACCGAACACTTATCCTAAGCAGTCGCCCGTACAGATCAGACAAATCACAAATCAGAAAGGAGGCGGAATATACATCGCCAAATTTCACACACACACATCAGAGGGGTAGCGGAATGTACATCGCCCCCAAATGCATACACACACATACAAACTCAGAGGCCGACTTGGCCATAGTAGCGTACGGGCCGCTTAAGATCGCAAAACAGACTCACATGCAAACACACCGGACCCACGACCCACAAATCTGACTACAGACCTCTAGACAAAACAGAACATAAGAACATAGGACGGGACAGGGCTCCGCCGTACCCACTCATCCAAATATACAGGATACAGACACAACAAAAGATATGTACCAATGGCTAGGCTCCGAATCAAAGGGGAGCTCTCCAACACAGCAGAATGAGTAGCCTAGACTGGAGGACCACCCAAACGAGCTTCTGTACCTGCGGGCATGAAACACAGCCCCCGAAGAAATGGGGGTCAGTACGGGAGAAGTACTGAGTATGTAAAGCAGAAGGTACAGAAATCACAAACACAGCTGGAGTCAGAAAGAACAAACACACCAACATCGTAAACAAAGCAAATCTGCGCGGGAGGCGAACGTACAAATGCAAATCAAATCATGTATAGGGTTTAGGAACGTGGTCACCCCCCGACGCTGGTGTCACAACACATCATAACTCCAGAAGTTTTCAAATCTCCGTATAGTCTCCAGACACATCATATCACACACACATCATATCATCAGAACATATCAAATGCCATATCACATCATAACTCCATAAACGGTAACCGGCTCTATGGCGAGGCCTCGGAAACCGTAACACATCATGACTCCCGAATATATTATAGCGCGCACGAACACAAAGTCGGCCCGGGTACCGACGAACGAAGTCATAGCAGACAGCACGAACAGAGTAATGCAGAAACCATATGCATATCAAAAATAATTTGTCGGACTCAACATATAGTTTACGTATAGGTATATACTGATGCCAGAAGGCTCGGAGCAGGAATCAGATTGATCAAAGTTTATGTGTAAAAGTTACGAAGTTCCAAACTGCCACATTCTCAAGAAAAAGCGTTCATAAGTCATTTCCCGAAAATCTCACATCATTCAGAGGGGAAAACGTACATTAATGGCATAGGAAGTTTCAAACGCATCTTTGGTCATAAATAGACGGTCGCAGATTATAACGGACACAAACGGACCAAACAAACCGAATAAGGGGAGCCTCGGGGCTCGCGGGCCCACCTCGGGTCAAATTGAGGCGGCGGACACAAATCACAGACTTTCGGCTCCATAGAGCCATCTACGAAAGTTTCGGAGAGTTTCGGACACAACAGCACAAGTTAAGGATGTACGAACATTCTTTTAACCAAATGCGACAAAAAGGGTTCAATCGCGCTGAGTGAATAGTGCTCGAACTTGAACTTCGATTTCCAAGAGCAGGGTTATTCCCGAGATTCCGATATTAACCTAGTATGACTAGGACATGCCAAAAGAAGGATAGGTAGGCTTTACATACCTGGTTGGCGCCTTACGCTCCTCAAATCGCAATTCCCGTTTCGTCCAGAAACTGCAAATGGTCACTTTTACCAGTTACTATTCATGAGAATTAACATTTTAGTCTTTGGGCTATATTTGGCTACCGAAATTTCGGCAGCACTTCCCCTATAAATCTAACATCCCCGAGACTTAGCTCGGCTCAAAATACAATAACAACAACAGCCCAAACATCATCAAACTATACAAACCACAATCATACTATATTAACTTCAAAATTTCACTTTAATACATAAGTTGGCAAATTCTTGATTCAACTTCAAAATTCCAAATCCATTTCCACATTAGTCCATTCATTCACTCATTCCCAATTATGCAAACACACTACATACAAGTTCCAAACCACACACAAACATCCCCAAAGTTCACTACTTTCCAATTTTCATTCAACACACCAATAGTTACGACGAACGTTCTAACTTGCGCCGTTTCATTCCAAATTCGTTATCATCAACCGTAAATCATATTTAAAGTCTTTAATATCATAAATATACTATGATATACACAAATATCCCAAAGGTATACATTTTTCCGATAACGTCCGAAATCATTTTCTAACACCAAATCAATTCTCCAAACATTCATTTACGTTATAAAGGTTACAACGACACCTCAAACGACTAAACGGAATTAAGTTCACACGGTCTTGCACTACCTACAAGCCACGGCCAAACACACCCCTTCTACACACACACACCATGCACAAACACAACCCCATCCCATAATCTTCACACTAACCCAATCACTAACATATACATGTCCATTTCATAACATCAAAACATAAAAATCTTACCTTGTTCTTAAGATTCCGATTCGCCGCAAACGTCGCCCTTTCGTCAAACTAATTGTACCACAACGAAGAACACCTCGAACTCATCAATCATTCCAAAAGAGACTAGGTGATTGGATTAGAAACAAGCCACGAATTTTTTTATTTTTTTTTTCGGCCGAGAGCACCTTCAATGGTGTTCTTGAATTTTTTTTGTGTTTATCTTGAAAAGTCTCAAGTATGCATAATATATATCCAACTAGGAGTCATGTGCATAGCACATGACTCTTTAAAAGTGGGCTTGGGCTTGCCCCCCTTGGCCGGCCACTTTAATCCCTTGGGCCTAAATTTTGTATTCAATTTTCTTGGCCCGATTCATTAAAAGTCCCGTTTTGTAATTCCCGAAACAAATTTCCGAAATTCCAAATTTACCCTCGGCCTTCCCCGAGGTCTTAACATTAACGACTCCATAACCAACATAGTCATATTCACCAAAATCCAAATATTTCCTCAACACACACAAGTCTTATTTATTTCTTGATTTCCCGTTATACGAAAATACGGGACATAACACTCTGGATTTTGTACCCATTTTCTGTAATCATTATGATTTGACTTCTGTAATTCCGCTTTACATATTCAGTACATATTTCGTACTGACCCCCTTTCTTCGGGGGCTGCGTTTTCATGCCGCGCAGGTACAGACGATAGGTTTGCTGATCCGCACGTTTAGGATCCCATTTCTGCTATTTTGGGGCGCTCTCTTCTACAGAGCCCATCTTTTGGTACAGTCTGTCACTGCTATCTGGATATGTACTTTGTTTAGGGTATGACGGGGCCCTGTCCTGTCTTATGATTATGATATGTTCTGTAGAGGTCTGTGGATATATCTGTGTGGGTTCTGTACATATGTTTGGGATATTCTGTTCTGTGATGGCCTTATCGGCCTATGTGTGCCAAGTCTGCTTTTCTGCTAAGTTCTGTAGCGACCACTAATATTATTATTATATTATTATTCTGTTAATATGCTAATTTGGGGTATCGGGTACGTATAGGTGCCCAGCTCGGGCACTGGTCGCGGCCCACGTGGTCGGGTCGTGACAGGAAGAATATTACACCTCGGAAATTTCCCCGTGAACGTACAATGAATGGACTAACGAAGAATACGAGTATACGATGTTTTAATCAAAAGGGAATGACGTTTGACGACCCTAAGTATGATTTCAAAGGCAATGGGAATAAGAGATAGGTTATGCTCCACAATGACTAATTATAGGTTCTGAAGACGTGAAAGTTGCAGATTTGCACTTCGGCCCAATCGATCGTAAAATGAAATACGGACCGTAAAGTAGTTTACGGGCCGTAAACTGCCATGTCGTATTTCAACTTACAAAACTTCAACTTTCTGCCAAAGACTTAAATGGTTAAATACGACTTGAAATACGGACCGTAAACTGAAATACGGCCCGTAAACTAATTCGTAAACCACCATGTCCTCAGCCTGACTTTCTAGTTCTGTTATGCTTAAATACGCCCGCAGAATACGGACCGTAAACCGGGTTTACGACCACTGAGCACTTCACCTACTGTTCATTTCGAATAAGATTTTAAGTCATTAAAAAGGAGACACAAGCTCATTAATTCATTTCATTTCCACGATACTTCTCTCTAGAAACCTCTAGAATATTCCCCACTCTTCATCTACAAGAAAACAAAGCAAATCAAAGATCAATATCAAGAATCCAAGTGAATCAAGTGTATGAAACTCATCAAAGTTCATCCAAGTTAAGAAATTTCAAGAGAAGCAAACTTGGGTTTTGGTGCAAGAAGAGTAATACCAAACAAGGCTTGTTCCTACAACATCTAAGGTAAGTTTTATGGCATTACATGTTATTTAGGGTATGGAAGAGTTGAAACACTTGGATTATAGAAGGATGTAAGAAATGGTTCATGAACGTGTGAATAGTTGCATTGTTGAGTAAAGGTTTGAATTGAGCCATGATCATTGATAATTTTTTATTATAAAAATGTTATGAATGATATTGAGAACATGGAATAAGTATCCTATGTGAGAAAATGCAACAATGAACCATGGCCGTGATTATGGAGAAATTGAAGACAAATTGTAAAATACGGATATTGTAAACGAATGATGAGTGTTGTCTATCATATTGAGAATGTTGTTATGAACGTTTGAGAGTTGATATAGAATATGGGAAGAGTTTTATAAACGAAAGAAATGCTGTCCAATTTTCTCTAGCGTTAGCAAGCCGTTATTATAATTATTAGCTAATGTCGATACAAATTCTTTTGAAGGTAGAACGTATACACTAAAGGAGGACAACAAGGAATAGACTAGTAAACATCAAAGGTATGTGAGGCTAGTCCTTTCTTTCTAATGGCATGAATCCTAAAGCATGACTCTCTTTCCTCTTCATGAGTTCCTATATTTCAGAGACATGTTATGAGCCCTATAATGATGGTGATGAGTTAAAGATTCTAAAATGTATGATATGATGATCCTATAATGATAATAATGTTTTTTTATTGCTCACACTCACCTTATATGCTAGTTCCTTCAAGGTGAGGTAGGATATTGATGAATGTTCCATAATGAAATCGGGGGATCACGACCTTACGTCACCCCGATAAAGTGTAGTTGTTCTTGAGCCCTATGCATGTACTATGATGCACATATTCTGATAAGTATATTATGATAAGCATACTATGATGAGCATGTATGATGATGATATAATACCGCGCCTATATGGCCGGGCAGTCACCGCTAAGGCGGGCAGCGTATACACCATGGCCAGACGGCATGGGCAGACACCACTAGTGGGCGGCATGAGATGATACCCCGGACGCGGGAGGCCTGGACGCAGGCTAATGTTATGATTATCACACCGATCTGATATGGACGGGCAGTTTATACACTATCACACCGTACGTATATGGGCAGGCAGCTTATACATTTATGCATATATGATATGACGATGAGTATGAGTAAGACTGTATGCATTACTTCTTTTGTATTTGACAATCAGATACAGATGTTCCATATTGATATTTCTTTTATATCATTATCTTATTTCATTGTTTATGCCTCTCATACTCAGTACAATGTACGTACTGACGTCCGTTTTCTTTGGACGCGGTGTTCATGCCCACAGGTAGACGGGGAGGTGAGCTTGATCCTGATTCGTAGAAGCTAGTAGCTGATTGAGAGCACTCCATTGTTCGGAAGTGCTTATGATGATTCTTTTGTGTATATTCGTGTATATGTATTTTGGGCATGAAAGGGTCTTGTCCCCATCCTTATGTTTAGCACTCCAGTAGAGGCTCGTAGATACGCAGTGTGGGTTAGATGGTCTCACGAAATTGCTGCTATGTATATATATATTATTTTGATGGCCGAGAGGCTTATGCATATAAAAGTATTGTATGTTCTCGAATAAAAAGATGATTTTCTTATGTCTTGAGTATAAATCGATAAAAGAGCATTAAATGAGTAAGATTAGTAGTAGAACGAGTGGTGCTCGGCGGCAAGCCCCGGGTACCCGTCGCGGCCCCTAGCTGGGTAGTGACAAACAGTTGGGTACTATGTTGTTCTCGAAAGATGGATCTTTAGCCATAAATACCCGGATCATCTCAGTTGTTGGTATTTTGACATTGTCCCTATCATCTTAGCGGACATATACCGAGCCTTGGATATGTGTCATAATCATTTCAGGTACTTCTAAGGGTATAACTTGTTGCTACAATGGTGAATTATCAAACACCTCAACATGGCCGAGGGAGTCCAGTGTCTAAGCAACAACAATAAAATAGACTACCACACAAATTACTCTCCAAACCTCGGTTACATGTCCAAGCAGGGTTGGGCCCTCTTTTTCTCCTAATTGCCCGAAGATCGGATCCAATGGATGTTCCCTGTATTCATCTCCGAAAGAGTAGTGGTTCGAGGTAGGAAATGCGCATTTGTCCCACTGGTCGTCATTCTAGGGATTCTCTCTTACTACCCTTCTCGAGTTTTATGACAATTTGAGAGAAGGCAAGTGATACCACAAGTAGGGAATACTGAGAAATTCACACTTGAGCATATAGATCAGAGAATCCGAAATATCAGAGAAATAAACCGAGAATATAATGGTCTCCTGACTTTAGGCCCAGACACCTTAGTCCCCGATAGACTCACAGCAGGGTGTGACCCGGGATATCACATTTGGCTAAAGGGTTACTTAGCTGGCACAGCCGTTCTAGGACCGATACTTCATGACACTGTCCTTGACAGATCTGCACAAGCCGAGGCCAGAGTCACGACCCAACTAGCGGGCCATGATGGGTACCCGGAGCTAGCATACTGAGCACCATCTGCCAGGCTTATCATCAAACTCAACTTGAGCCTACACCATTCCCAACACAGCTTATCATGAAACGAAATTCAATTACTCCTCAAAATAATCATATATGTACAAGGCCACGAGGCTACAAACTGATATACATGATGTACAGTAAGAAGATCATGAGATATCTACTACCCACACATATGTATCTACGAGCCTCTAACTAGAGTACTGAGATCATGAGGACGGGACAGGACCCCTTCATGCCCCAAATATGTACACAAAAGAATATACCAATAAGCGGCAACTCCGGAGTAGCGGAGTGCTCCTGCTAATCTGCTGAATACAGCTCCTAGGCGTTTGTGTCGTCTCCCTATCTACCTGCGGGCATGAACACACCGTCCATAAAAGAAAGGACGTCAGTACGAACAATGTACTGAGTATCTAAGGCATGTATAATAGTATAAGCATGAAATAAGAGAACATAAAATGAAGAGATAACCTATAACTGATTACCTCTTATGGCGGAGTCATGCATGCTAACTTTTACTTTAAAACAACATAATAAACATATGCATATACATAAACTGCTTATCATCATCAGCCCGTGTCCGGGGTAACCATCTCATGCTGCCCACTAGTGGTGACTGCCCGGCTAGCTAGGCACGGTGTTATCCATAAGCTGCCCACTTACGCCCAGCGAAGTAGTGTTTGCCCGGCCAACAAGGCACGGTGTAATCATACACATACATAACATAAAGCATGCATGGGAGCTCAAGTGAAAGCTATAACTCTATTGGACTGACGTAAGGTCGGTACCCTCCGATTATATATTATGGAACAACCATCATCACTATGCCTCACCTTGAATGAACTAGTGTGATGAGGTGAGATGGCCAACAATGAATAACATGAAGGATTTTATGAAATAAGATCATTAAGCTCAAAATAGCATCAATTCATAAGCTTTATAATTCTCTAGAAGTAAAATCATCATCATCATCATTATCATAGAACATATCTTATCTCTTTCTCATAAGGAGCTCTTAAGAATCTTTAACTTTCATCTTTTGAGATGTAAGAAGGTAATGGAGATATAGGGAGGAAATCATAATATAGAAGTCATGCCTTTGAAAGAAAGGGGGCTAGCCTTAACATATCTTTATGTCTTCTTAATGACTAATCGTTCTCCTTCTAAGCTCACAACTCTAAATTTAAGAGAATTCATGCAAAATTAGATGAAAATGAAGTGAGCAACCTAAGCTTGTGGTATTCCTTCTAAGCAGAGTAGTGAGCAACCATATCCAAACTAAATCATATCTGAGACTCGATAGAATAATCAAAATGAACTATCATTTGAAAATCAAGACAATAATCATATCAAGTACCCTTCGAATGTCACCATGGATTATATCAAAATAGGACGCCTGAAATCATAGGCACGTATCAAGACATAATAAAATACGTTCTGGGAATCAAGAACATTAACCATTCTAGTGTTTCTAAGAATAGGAGCTTCTTTGGAGTCATATACACATCGTTTGTTTGTTTCATAAAGATCATGCCAAAAAGAAGGAAGGGTTAGCTTTACATACCTTACGTCATCCAAGGGACTCAACTTAATCACGAACTTTCGACAATTAGTATGCCAAACCTATAATCATAGGGATACGTACACAACTTTAGAGGGCTTTCGTATATCGCGAATATGAATTGATGACTATGGCTCTAAACGAAACGGGCCGCATCTCCCTTATATCACTAGTGCCTCCCAATTCGGTATATTGCAACAATAGTCCAATAACAAAGTAGACCTCAATGTTACAATATATATGAATTATAACAACTCACAATATCATATAACGAGTGATAAGCTCTAGTTGGGATCCGTACAATCCATGACACCTACTATATGTTTCCTTCTTAACTTAAAAACGTTCCAAACATGACAAAGACATTATTTACCACAAATTCCAACCTTACATCATATGATTATAACAAGAAAACAACTCACAAATTCAACTCTTTCCAAATGATGATTTTATTTTCAAGTTCGTGTTTATTTCATCAATTCCCCAATTTAGCCAAAATATCAATCACAATACCAATATCAATAAATACATATCCAAATAGAATTAAATCCATTCTTAAATCTCCTCCAAAACAGCCCAATATACATTCCTATACCGACGCTTGTATACACTTCTTTATTTTCGTATATACATAGTATAACAACAAACACAACAACAACAACAACAGCCAATCCCACGATATTCCAGCACACCAAACAATTTATAACAACCACCAAACAGTCCACATGATAACAATAACAATTTATCCGATTTCCGATATAGTTTTCGTAATTCTTTCATCTAGCAACGTAGATACGACTCGGATAACTCAAATACATCTAGGAGAGAGGATTTCTTACCTTATGTGCCCAAATTTAATCTTCTTCCACCTTAGTCTTGAAAAACTGTACGCAGTCCGTTCTATCATGAGCTTACTACAACCAAGAGACTACGATAACTTAATTGAAATGGGACGTGAGGTTGATGCCTTTTCTTCCATCAAATGAATTGTTCCCCATGGTTAAATCAAATGGTTGCTGAATGTTATTTTGCCTCTTCATAATGAATCTTCAAAGAAAAATGTTGTTGTACCTTTTTTTTTTTTTGCTTCCAAAATGAATCCTAACGTGAAATGAAATAGTGTACATTTGGATCCTTCAGGTGAATTCTTTTCCAAAGTTAAGAATGGTTGTTGCTTTGTTTGATCTAGTTTATTGAAGTAAAACAAAAATCTGAAACGTAGCAGCCCCCAAATATATTCACTTTAGTGATATAGGAAATGTTTACCTTATTTTAGCGGACCATGGGTCCCACTCTTAAGGATAAACTTCCAAAAGAAGACTTCCCTAAAGATGCCACATAACAATATATATAAATTTGTCATGCTAGTTGCTGGCACGTTAGGGGGGTGACACCCAAAATAATTCACCCACTTAATCCATAATTAAATAATTAACTTCCCACTAAGTTCATCAATTAACCATTTACGCATAATTAACTTCTTGATCTCAATTCACTTAAATAATAATCATTTTAAGCACACTTCATATACTCGTTATCATAATCATGTGGTATAACACTATCCCATATCCTTGTTTGCACCACATAAAATATTATTTTCAACCATCGTCGTCATACTCTTCCATCTTAAATCATTTTGGGACTTCATTCTTGTATACACCGAGTTTTTGATTTTCATGCTTGAATGTGACTAAATCTTCCAACCTCGAGTAAATTTTCTCATATTGGACGGTCCAATTTCCTAGTCAAAAAATACGGGGTATTATAGCTTGGACCGTATTTTATTCAAATAAATTTCGAACCTTGACAAAATTTATTTTCTTCGATTTTTTTAACTTCTAATCCTTATGATACATCTGTACTCACTCTAACCACCTATAAGCTTGGGGGATAACCTCATTTCCGTTACTAATGTCATTTAACTCGCATGCTTTCCAACGCATGAAAACACGGGATGTAACATCCTTCCCCCCTTTAGAACATTCGTCCTCGAATGTTAAACTAATCCTGTAAGTATACTGGTTATGGTGATCTCATAATGAATCAGTTGTAACTGGAACTCATCTATCGTGCTCTGCCTCTCTTTACTTATCCTAATGCCATTCTCCACTCGACATCTGTTAATATTGAATTTCCAAAGAAAGTGGTCATAATTAAGCTACTTTCGTAATTGACTGCAACTTACTATATCCACCTATACTTGAAGCTTACATCGAGTTTTCTTGTTTGGAGTTATCCTTCTAATCTTTGAAATGCATTATCTTAACATTCCCTTTGAGTAGTTGAAAACGAGTTTCCTTCTTAGTAATGAATCTCTGTTGCAATACTTCCTTGACACCTCAGGAATATCCTTTCAAGAGAGATAAGTAACTCACACTCCTGATATGATTCTCCTTGATACTTGAACTCGTCGATCCCCTTTCTTTTTGCCTCAACTAGTCTAGAAACCTATCGTCCTTATCGTTACTCCTTCCCATAATCTTAATCGTATAGTCATTACCTCTATACCCACATTATTAAATCAACCATGTGAATCATTTGTTACATACTGATACCATGTCATTTGTTACCCACATAATAATCAAGAACGTTCTTCTTATCTTTAGAATCCTCTTCGGGTGTCTCTTATCGCTTCACTTATACCTGGTCAACATGATGATCTTAAGGGGTTTTAAATCTCATCTTAATCATGTCTCATAATGAATCTCTCGAGAGCACTCTTTTGAGGTAAATACTCGTATCACATCGTGAGTGAACACTTATAGGTAGTTCTCCCTATAGCACCCCTATCATCACATTGAGGTAATACCCCTCTCCTATCATATGCCCATTTTTCAAATTTGTTTCACATTTTGCATCACTTTACGAAGTGCTATCTTGAACTTTCTGCCCTTCTTTTGTCCTTCGGTCCTTACCTCTTACTATTTCATTCTAACGTCTATGCTTGTCGTATCACCTCATAATGTCGAAGGTCAATTTCCCTTCATTGCTCAATGTCTATAACTATCTTACCATAGGATAGATGCCTTTGTCATGGTGTTCTTTGCCACAAATTCATTGAGACCCATAGGTCATCTTACGCATTAGCCCCTTTTAGTAATATAGCTCATAACTAATCCTTCTGTTACAACCCAAACTTAAGGTGCCCGTCCTTTTGTTCGTTCTCTTAAATTCACTGTCTTCTAGTAACCAGTTCGTTTTGATCGTCTCGCTTAAACCACTTCACAATTTCCCCTAATCCAACTTATAACACTTTAGTCATATTATGTCATGTCGTTTCTTGTCATACTCCTTTCCCTTCCTTTATTCACTCTTTAATTTTCTCATATCCTACTGTAGGAGATTTTTCTGTCCCTTCTCCTTTGCTACCTGTAAGTCACAATATCATTAGCAAACAACTCTATTGCTAACATCTTAGTCTCTAATCCAGTATAGCATTGCTATCCTTTATAATAACTCTTAAGTTACTCGTTTCCATTCTCTTGTCGTATTCTTTCTTTCTATAAGCATCCACTTTCTAATGTCATATCATTCAAGACCTTTACAAATGATTCTCAGCACTGTCTCAAATACCATCCTGAATTCTATCCGTTTATTGCTGGTTTTTAGATCTTACTAACTTATTTCAGCAAGGGATCCCACTTGAAATTTAAGTATCCATATCAAATATATTGCAGTGTCAATCGTTTCCATCTTACACTTGCACTTCTCTCACCTACTTCCCCCCTTAAGGGTGTACTTATACCATTATCCGTTTATATTCTGCTCTATGTTCCTATTTCCAATCTCAAATTCATTTGATCCCCTTTTTTTTCAAACTCACTTGGTATACTGTATCATATCCATATCTTTTCTTTATAGTCTATAACTTTGATTGTCCACGTACGAAACCTTAACAAAATCATGAAACGACGAGAACCTTTCGATATATAGTACAAAATCTTATCTGATAATTTGTACTCGAGTAATGCAATCAATGTAGCAACTCATCCAAGGCCATATTCCACTTACTCCAATCGATGATTAGTACTTATAGTCATTCAAAATTCTCAATTAGGTAGCACTTATATTCTGATAATAAGTGTCCAAAGTTCTCTTGTAATATTATCTTTATCCCAACCTATATCATTTGTTACCTTTAATAGATTTACAATACATTATTTGTTCCTCAGGCCTACAGTCCTTGTCCTTTAAGGATTCCACTATTTCCGAGGTGAAGTTATATACGCGCAGCACTTCTTTATGCCTTACGCTCTTTTACCCTTGTTGTATACCCAACACTGACTTCTAACTTAGTCAAAATCATATCAAGTTTGTCTTAATAATAGTCTTATCTTATCACTTTGTCGTCGTACTACACCTTTAAGTTCGTAGCTATATATTTCCCTTTTATGTTACACCCGTACTCAATTAATTACATCTATCTTAGGTGCTTTCTTTAGTATTCCTTTCCATTTCTCCAGTCTATGTCCATCTTTTATTCTGTGCGCGAGGAATCTCATGCTACCTCTGTATCCTTCGGAAAACACTACTCCTGCATAATCCCTTTCTCTTTTTAAAACGTATTCTATTCATCCCTATTTGTTCTTACCATCCTAGTCATTTTCTAGCACTCATTCTACCTCGTTGCTCATCTTTCTATAGTTTGGTCTTTCACAGTCCCGTCACTTGTATTACTCATTTTCTTGGCTATACATGTCACAACTTATTACTACACTGTTATTTCGCTTTCTTCTTATTTCCTTCTTTCAATTACTCATCCTTTTCTTGTGCTCGCTATCATTTCCGTTATCACATAATCTTTATTCTGAACTTTTCCGTACAGAACTTTATAAGTCTTTCTTATTCGTTCTACAGCTCGCTTTTTCATTTCATACTTGCCTGTATACTCTAGTCACATAGGTCACGTCATATCTTTTAATCACTTCCTCACTAGGCTTTACTTATTTCCATAACAATCCTTATTATATTCACATAATATCCTGTTCGTAATCAATCCTATAGTGTAACACTTCTTAACCTTATTCACGATTCTTACTATGGTTTAATTACACTCTGCGAGGTCGGCATACTTAACCTTTTACCCTTTCTGATCAATCCTATCCTTAATACCTCACCAGCTATCTTATCAATGCATCCATATTCGTCACCATTCTTCCTCCTCTGCACTCTTGTCTCAATCATACTATTACTTATTTTAACTATAAACTCGTCATAATTTATCCCTGTTTATCAGTTCAATCGATACCTCAAAATAACACTCTATTGAGATTTTCCAGTCTTTTCTAAATCATCTCTTAGTGTCACAAGACCTTCCCAATTATCCTAGCATTTCTTTTTACCATATCGATATAGACCTCATAATTACTATTACCATCAATTCAACAGTTAACTTATTTCTCGAAGTCAGCTGTACTCACCACTTAGTCAAATCCTATCATTACTATTGACACGACCTTTCAAGAATATTACGAACTTATATCTCATTCTCTTTTTTATTTCTAGGAAAATTTTGGCAGAGTTTCCTCTATATTTCTTACTATCTCAAAACATGCACGCAGGAAATACCAACAATGCCTCACAGGGCCAACATATATACGTATATATCATATCATATCATAGCCACACAGGGCTCCCAATTTCAAGTAAAAGTATAAAGATGTCGAAACTTACCTCATATATCACACCTCGAGACGCACTTGATCCTTTAGCGATCTGTCCTGTTATACCTTCCTATCTACCTTCCCTTTCATTCATCAACTTTACATTTCAACCATACTTCAATATTCTTACCTTATCCGACATGCGTCTTTCGCACCGTTGCTTACCTGTGTACTTTGTAACTTCCAATATAATCAGTCACTTCCTTTTGTCGATGCCGTTCTTCAGCTGAAATCAAGGGTTAGTATAAGGAATTTCATTTCCTATGGCTGGGCTCTATCGCACGATTTTAGATATGAAAGAAAGGTAACATCCTAAATGTCCTGTAGCTTCCTGTTTATAGATGTAGTGCACAACACACCGATAAACAAGACTCTACTAGACACGGTCTATAGACACTCCGAGGATGAACTGCACTGATACCACTTTTGTCACGACCCAACCCCGTGGGCCATGACTGGTGCCCGACCTGGACACTCGTATACGTACCCGTTAGATATAGTCAAACTGGACCTGTGAACAGTATGGAAACATTCAAAAGAACTCCCACGGTTCATAACGTCATCATATAAATATATCCCGATAACCTGTCTCCCGAGGAGTCACAACTAATCAAAATATAATATGATACGCGAGCCGACAAGGCTGCCACTACATGTCAATATAATACGCAAGCTGACAAGGCTACCACTACATATCAATAACATTACGCAAGCCGACAAGGCTGTCATTATAGACGAACATATCCATAGCACATCGTATAGACACAGCTGAACAAAACTTGTACACAACCCACACATATGTCTACATACCTCTAAGAGTATCAATAGTGAAATATGACGGGACAGGGCCCCACCGTACCCCTGGATATACATAAGTTTATACCAAAAGATCTATAGCAAAGTAAGATAGGCTCCGGAACAATGGAGCTCTCCAAACAGCTGAGTGGAAATCATAGGCTGGAGGATCACCAAGTCGACTATACGTACCAGCGGGCATGAAACGTAGGCCCCCGAGGAAAGGGGGTCAGTACGAGATATGCACTGGGTATGTAAAGCATGAAATACAATAAAGAGGATCATGACTGAAATAGAGATTACAGGAGACAAGTATGACATTCAAATACCAAAACACTTGCCATATGAAATGTAAATCATGCATATCAATATCATATATCTTACCCAGCCCATTATGGGACTCGGTGAATAAAGTCATCACATACTATCCTTGGCGTCGTAATCACATCATCATATCATCATATATATATATATATATATATATATATATATACCGTATTCCGGCCCTCTAGTGAGGGACTCGGTGAACAATGCAGTGAAACTGTGCACGAAAATGTACCCCGGCCCGGGACTCGGTGAAAGATATATTGAGGCATGAACGAGCAGAGTAGTGAGCAACCAAGACAATCTTAGACTCGATAGAATAATCAAAATGAACTATCATTTGAAAATCAAGACAATAATCATATCAAGTACCCTTCGAATGTCACCGTGGATTATATCAAAATAGGACGCCTGAAATCATAGGCACGTATCAAGACATAATAAAATAAGTTCTGGGAATTAAGAACATTAACCATTCTATTGTTTCTAAGAATAGGAGCTTCTTTGGAGTCATATACACATCGTTTGCTTGTTTCATAAAGATCATGCCAAAATGAAGGAAGGGTTAGCTTTACATACCTTTCGTCGTCCAAGGGACTCAACTTCATCACGAACTTTCCACAATTAGTATGCCAAACCTATAATCATAGGGATACGTACACAACTTTAGAGGTCTTTCGTATATCACGAATATGAATTGATGACTATGGCTCTAAACAAAACGGGCCGCATCTCCCTTATATCACTAGTGCCTCCCAATTCGGTATATTGCAACAATAGCCCAATAACAAAATAGACCTCAACGGTACAATATATATATGAATTATAACAACTCACAATATTATATAATGAGTGATAAGCTCTAGTTGGGATCCGTACAATCCACGACACCTATTATATGTTTCCTTCTTAACTTAAAAAAGTTAAAAACATGGCAAAGACATTATTTACCACAAATTCCAACCTTACATCATATGATTATAACAAGAAAACAGCTCACAAATTCAACTCTTTCCAAATGACGATTTTATTTTCAAGTTCGTGTTTATTTCATCAATTCCCCAATTTAGCCAAAATATCAATCACAATACCAATATCAATAAATACATATCCAAATAGAATTAAATCCATTCTTAAATCTCCTCCAAAACAGCCCAATATACATTCCTATACCGACGCTTGTATACACTTCTTTATTTTCGTATATACATAGTTTAACAACAAACACAACAACAACAACTAGAGCCAATCCCACGATATTCCAGCACACCAAACAATATATAACAACCACCAAACAATCCACATGATAATAATAACAATTTATCCGATTTCCGATATAGTTTTCGTAATTCTTTCATTTAGCAACATAGATACGACTCGGATAACTCAAATACATCTAGGAGAGAGGATTTCTTACCTTATGTGCCAAGATTTAATCTTCTTCCACCTTAGTCTTGAACAACTGTACCCAGTCCGTTCTATCATGAGCTTACTACAACCAAGAGACTACGATAACTTAATTGAAATGGGACGTGAGGTTGCTGCCTTTGCTTCCATCAAATGAATTGTTCCCCATGGTTAAATCAAATGGTTGCTGAACGTTATTTTGCCTCTTCATAATGAATCTTCAAAGAAAAATGTTGTTGTACCTTTTTTTTTTTTTTGCTTCCAAAATGAATCCTAACGTGAAATGAAATGCTGTACATTTGGATCCTTGAGGTGAATTCTTTTCCAAAGTTAAGAATGGTTGTTGCCTTGTTTGATCTAGTTTATTGAAGTAAAAAAAAATCTGAAATGTAGCAGCCCACAAATATATTCACTTTAGTGATATAGGAAATGTTTACCTTATTTTAGTGGACCATGGGTCCCACTCTTATGGATATACTTCCAAAAGAAGACTTCCCTAAAGATGCCACATAACAATATATATAAATTTGTCATCCTAGTTGCTGGCACGTTAGGGGGGTGACACCCAAAATAATTCACCCACTTAATCCATAATTAAATAATTAACTTCCCACTAAGTTCATCAATTAACCATTTACGCATAATTAATTTCTTGATCTCAATTCACTTAAATAATGATCATTTTAAGCACACTTCATATACTCGTTACCATAATCATGTGGTATAGCCCTAGCCCATATCCTTGTTTGCACCACAATAAATATTATTTTCAACCATCGTCGTCATACTCTTCCATCTTAAATCATTTCGGGACTTTATTCTTGTGTACACCGAGTTTTTGATTTTCATGCTTGAATGTGACTAAATCTTCCAACCTCGAGTAAATTTTCTGATATTGGACGGTCCAATTTCCTAGTCCAAAAATACGGGGTATTATAGCTTGGACCGTATTTTATTCAAATAAATTTCGAACCTTGACAAAATTTATTTTCTTCGATTTGTTTAACTTCTAATCCTTATGATACATGTGTACTCACTCTAACCACCTATAAGCTTGGGGGAGAACCTCATTTCCGTTACTAATGTCATTTAACTCGCACGCTTTCCAATGCATAAAAACACGGGATGTAACACCTATCTAGTATGGCAATGGGTACTTCTTCATAAGCCAACTTCTCGGTAACTTGGACATCATCCACAGGCACGATTCTGGAAGGATCCCCAATACACATATGGAGCATCGGCACATGAAAAATTAGATGAACTGATTCAAGCTCTGGAGGTAGATCTAGTTCGTAAGACACTTGCCTACCTTGCGCACAATCTTGTAAGGCCCAATATACCGGGGACTCAGTTTACCTTTCTTGCCGAATATCATTACACCTTTTATCGGTGACACTTTCAGAAATACCCAGTCATTAACTTGGAATTCTAAGTCTCGTCGACGATTATCCGTATAATATTTCTGATGACTCTGGGCTATCAACAACCGATCTCGAATGAGCTTAATCTTCTCCACTGCTTGCTGAATCAATTCTGGACCTATTAGTTGTGTCTCTCGTACTTCAAACCACCCAATTGGCGATCTACACTTCCTTCCATATAGAACTTCATACGGGGCCATCTGGATAATGGAATGATAACTGTTGTTATATGAAAATTCAATAAGCGGAAAATGATCAACTCAATTACCTCTGAAGTCTAATATACATGCTCGCAACACATCTTCCAAGGTCTAAATAGTGTGTTCAGCTTGTCCATCGGTCGGCGGATGAAATGTTGTGCTGAGTCTCACTTGAGTTCCCAAACCCTCTTGAAAGGATTTCCAGAATTTAGCTGTAAATTGTGCTCCTCTATATGTGATAATAGGTACTGGAACACCATGAAGTCACACTATCTCTTTAAGATACAGCCTTGCATAGTCTTCTGCTGAGTATGTAGTTCTGACTGGAAGAAAATGAGCTGATTTTGTGAGTCTATCAACAATTACCCATAGGGCATCATACTTACACCGAGAACGAGGTAAGCCTACTATAAAGTCCATGTTGATCACTTCCCATTTCCAGGTTGGAACTTCTATAGCTTCCAACAGTCCTCCTGGCCTTTGACACTCAATTTTCACTTGTTGACAATTTAGGCACTGAGCCACAACCTCCACTATATCTTTCTTTATGCCGTCCCACCAATACATTAACTTGAGATCATGGTACATCTTTGTCGCTCTTGGATGAATAGAATAGCAGGAGCAATGGGCTTCTTCAAAAATTTGATGGCGTAATCCCGCAACATCCGGAACACACAACCTGCTTCGATACCTGAGAACCCCATCTGCAGGAATCTCAAATGGTGACTTTTTCTTTTGGGAAAGTGCAATTCTGTAGTGACACAACTTGGAATCTTCATATTGGTGTCGTTTCACCTCCATGTCTAGGGATGAAACAGCTGGATTATGAACGGCAACTCCTGCATTGCCCAAGTCCATTAAGCGGACTCCTAGACTGGCTAGCTGGAAGAGTTCACGAACTAATTCCTTCTTCTCCGACTGAACATCACATAGACTGCCCATAGATTTGCGGCTAAGAGCATTAGCCCATTGAAATTTTGCAAATTTCTGAGTTAGCTTCATCAATGGTGCTGAAATAGACAAGAAAAAAAAATGCGTCGCTATCATCTTTTCCTCAAATTAGACTTTATCTTTGCAAAACTAAGAAAAACGCCTTTTCTAGTTATAAGTTTCAGTTTTCAAAAGTTCCATTTTTGGTCTAGGCGAAAAGTGGGGTTTCAGAATTGTGTAAAAAACATACCTTACAAAAATTGAGTTCTCCCCTTTTTAAACTAAAAATCAAACAAAAAATAGTTTTAGGCATATGTATATGTAATCCACTAGTATTGAAATATACATATTTTTTTTTTCTGGAAATAATTAAGGTAAACAATAGAGTTTTGAGGGCTAAGGCCCAACCCAAAAAGGTCATATTTTAGGTCCCACTTAACCAAAAAATTTTGAAACAAATAAAGCAATTATGTTTTTTGGATTAGCCCAGGAACTGAAGAAAAAAAAAAGAGATTTTGGGCCAAAGCTCAGCAAACCTTAATCTTTATTTTTAGAAAAAGAGGGCGTAATTTGGGCCTAAGCCCATGACAAATGTTATTCTTATATTATATAAGCAAATTGGGATAGTGGAACACTATTGCAAACCCAAAAAGGAGAAAACAAACCTCTCAAAAGGAACAAATTTGGAACCGACCACCATGGGTCTAAACAGTAGGTAGGCAGATTCTTCTGATGTAGATTCGAGTAAAATCCTTGAGACTCAGCCCCCCAAACTCCTGAAAAACTATCACAATCCCTCCCCCCCCCCCCCCCCCCCCCCCGACGCCTTTTTTTGCATGAGGCAACTAGCACAAATAGTACAGAAATCACTGCCCAAGCGAAAAGTTAAAAAAAGGTAACCTCAGACATCCATCCCCATTCGCATAAGTTTTAGGATTTATTTTGCCTATTGGAGACTGACTGTAGGTTTATTTGATGATTTATGACTTGTGAGTATGAGTGGCACGGTCTCAAGGGGCTCGGGTGCGTCTTGAAGCAATTAAACCTAAATTAGTGCTTAAAGTTCATACAGTTGATCAAAGTCACGTAATTGAGAAAAGAGACTTAGATTCATGGTTTGAAGGTATATTAGGTTCATTTGATGATTTTAGACTTATTTGGATGATTTTGGTTGAGACCCGAGTGGTTCAGGTGTGGGTTGAATTGCAAAAACAGATCTAGACATTGTTAATTTTGTTTTTTGTTGGTCCAGCCGCATTTACGGACCAGGTGTCACATTTGTTAACTCGCAATTGCAATCAGAGTGTCATTTTTGTGAAGGTTTATCATAGGACGGAGGTCTTCTTTTGCAAGGTTGGTGTTTGCAAGACAACAATCACTTTTACAAAGGATCCCTATGGGTAAAAGGCTGGAATCGCGATTTTCTGATTATTTCATCATATTTTAGCTTATGGGACCTCATTTTGGGGTTCCAAAGAGAGATTATAGTGTTGGATAAGCAATTTCTACTCCATTTTGATTAATTACCTTAATTGTCTAATTGTTTTTAAGGTTTAATCGTGAGATTTGAGTTGGAAAAATTATGGAATTTTTCCCTAGATGAATAGAGTGGATTTTTATCAATTTGAAGGTCGAATTGATGTGGAATTTAGAAATCAATTATAGATTTGAACTACTAGTTGTATTGGAAACGACATAATGTATAAAAGTTACAATTTTAACTCGGGGGTTCGGGTTTGACTTCTTGGGGTTGGATTTTAATTTGATTCTTTTTATATTACTTATGGACATCATTGGACTAGTTTAACCTCGTAGAGTAAACTTTTGAATATTTTGGGAGCATTCGGAAGCTCTAAGGAAAGGCAATATCGTTTGGAGTGTTTAGCTTTCGCTTCGGATAGAGGTAAATTATGACTTTGAATAGTTCCATGCTAGATTATATCTTAAGTTATGCACATGCAAATAACATGTTTATCTGTTGAACATACTTTATTGATATGCCTTTATTGCATATGCGATTCTGATTTTGATATGGGATGCACGTGGAGATCGTTTGTGTTGATTATTTGATATGCGCGTTGAGACCGTCTGTGTTGGTAACTTGATATACACGTTGAGATCGTCCATGTTGGTTACATGATGCATACGTTGAGACCCTCTGTACTAGTTATTGATATGCGCATAGAGATCACATCTGCAATGTGTGAACAATGTGGTTGTCCCCCATGGATCATTGTTCCTGGACACCTCCAGCTGAGCAGTGCTCGCCCACATTGTATCAGAAATACTGAGTTGTGATTTGGTATAAAGTTAGTGTTGCATCATAGATCCATTAACCACCATCTATTCATATTATTTCATATGTCGTGTTTGTGCATATGTCACGACCCAAAATCCCCAAATAGTAACTAAATCTAAAACATAAAATAAATATGTAATTAAGAAACAATAATCCATAATAAGTCTCATCATAATTCTCTTAATAAGGACATAAAGTAGTCTAAGTCAACACATCTCCCAAAACCTGGAAGACAAAAGTAGAAGAACTGTTATTCGGAATACAAATCTGAAAACACTACATGATGATGTCTGAAATAAAGAAAGAAAGAAAATAAAGATAGCAATGAAGTCTGGTGCTGTGGGACCATCATCAGCTTACCCTAGACTCAAAAGTATGTGTTATAAGGCTGTGCGTTCACCAAACAGTATATGGAGGGACCTGGTTGTATACCAGTTCCCTTATGCAATGCAGTAAGTACATAAGGCAATATTTTACCGTGGAAAACTCCTAGCTCAAGGGATTAACAACCATGACCTACCCCAGTGGGATTTCAACTCCACTAACTGAGCAACTGTCGATTACAACCTATTTCAAACTAAGAATTAACTCCCATAATCCCTCACCCTTACAACAGTTGCAACCTAGGAACTAACCCCCACAGTCCCTTCACCCTTGCATTACTCCAATTGCAACCACCTCCACTTGCTAACTCTAGCCAAGGAAACTAATACACCTAGACTAACTCTAGCTTAGTGTACCACTTAAGGTTCTTGTGAAGACACTCTTCCAACAAGCCACATTTGAGTATTCAACTAATACAACTAAGCTAACATTAGCCTAGTGTACCTCTCAAGAGCTTGTGGAATAAAACTTGATACTTTAAGACACCTACACAAAACTTCTAAACAAGAAGATTAGGTTTATAGTTTTAGCACAAATTACAAAGCTTAACAACTTGAGAACTTGAAGTATCTTCCTTTGTAACGAGCGAGCCCTTCAATTTATTATAGCTTCGTGTTTGATGGTACTTGAATAACCTTGTGACGGCTAAGATTTTGTTGTGAATTTAGGTTTTTCAAGGCACCCCAAAAGACCTTGCAACATGTTCCTTTTATACTAGACTGCTATACAATGAGCAATTACTGCTTTACAGTTGTGGTTGTTAAGTGTACGGATCGTTGTAGCTTGTACGAAGAGAGCAGCTGTAGGATCGGGTCTCATTTTAGTTCTTCATAGTTTAATAGTCATCAAAACATGGAATATGACATTTCCTATCAATTTCCCCCTTTTTGATGATGACAAACTTAGGTGCGCTATTTTTCTTGAGAAGCTAGATCCCACTCTTTCCCCCAGCTGCTATTTCACCCTGCGAGCTAGATCCCAGTCGTTGTTCCCCCTACGACGTAGACCATTTTTGTAAAGAAGCATATAGCAGTGTATTACAAGTAGCAACATATTACAAGTGACATCTGGTCTTCTATTACAAGTAAGAAGCATAGCAACGCATTACTAATGACACACAAGTCACATCTGGTCTTCTTCTCTTTTACTCTTAGTCTTCTTCTCTTTTATGCCCATGACACATGTCTCTATTTTTACATTTCTCCATCAATTCCATCAATTATTTCCCCTTTTTGGAATCAACAAAAAGGAGCCACACTAGCAACACAACCATTGGTGTGAAAGATACAAGCAATCATATAGTTTGGCACAAGACAAAGTAGATGCACAGAAGATTAATACAATTAATCAAAAACATAGTAGTCAGATCGTAAATGCACAAAAGAAAAAAACTGTCGTTAGTACCAGAACATTGTCATGCACAAAGAGGAGAGAGGAAAAAAAAGAAAATCAGGGGAAGGCATAGGAAAGGATTTTGGTTTGGACACTTAAGGAGTTTGAGACTTCTAGGGATTCTGAGTCAGTGCTACGAGTAATATGTCCACTCAATCACTATTGATACGTTGATCTTAAAGCATCTGCTCCTTCAACTCATCCACTTTCTGTGTTAGCCTCTCATTTTCAGCTTTAAGCTTCCTAATTTCAATTTGTGCATCCTGTAGAGCACTGTGAGAGCTAATCTCTTTCTCCTTCATAGATAGCCAAGCTTGAAGAGCAGCATGGTCAGCTTTGACCCTTTCCAGCTCAACAGTGGCAATTTCTTGTGCCGCAAGCAGATTGTGGAATTACTTCCACCTTTCTTTGGTAAGCATTCACACTCTTCTAAAGTAGTCAAGGAGAACATTTGCCTTTTAGATCCTTTGATAACCTTGCCAGTCTTGATTTTGAAATTCTCAAATACTTTGGTTAGAAAGAACCCATAAGGAAGCCCATGTTTCCCGTCTGGTGTATCCATTACCTTGATGATGTGCTTGATCATGATCGCAGAAAGATTTATGGGTTGGTAGTTGATCAGGGCTTCCATGAGCACCAGGTCTGCAATGGAAGCAATAGTATGACCCTTTGCCCTAGGAAGCAACACTTTGTTGACCAATTCAAAAGTGAGTTGATATTCTTGTTTGAGCTCCTTCTTGGTAAGTCTTGCCCTTGTACCCGCATCTTTTACCCCTTTTATAGCAATCACGGTTTTTGAGTCACTTGAAGCTTCTGTGCTTCTATCAACGGTTCTTATTCCTCAGTGGGAACTCCTATAATGGTTCGCTATTTACGCGGGTGCATAAAAGCTACTACGATCTTGTTGGTGCTCTTTCAGACTTTATTTTAAAAGAGTCACAACTTAATTTTTAGGAAATTAGGAAAACCAGTTTTGAAAGATTTATTCATATACACTGAAAAAGCCCTTGTAATCCAAAGTTCATGGTAAGGGTTCTGGTGATCTCCAAGGGAAGGTGTTAGGCACCCTAGTATTAAGGATCTGTACTATATGGTTGACCTTCGCATTCCAATGTGTGATTATTTGCATGAACTGCTTATTTACTACTTAGTTCCCGCAATTTTAAAAGATTGCCATTTATTGCATGTCACTTCATTTGGAAAAATTTGAGTATATCCCCTTGTATATGGGTACTTTAGATTCGGTTTTATTAATATCTGATACGAAATGTCCCCTTTTACGTATAAGGGTAGTATGTATTAAAAGAAAACATTTTGGTTTTTGTAATGTATGCACGAGTAAATATATATCCTTTTTATTCATGCTTAGTTCACAGTTGGTCTCGAGTTAACTTTATAATACGTTAGAACGTCTTACTTATAACCTTTATAATTACGAGTGTATTTTTTACCGTTTTGAGTTTACAAAAAGGGTTATCACAAATTTGGACACACGTATACATTGAAATTCATATTTATTAAATTGAACTCAGAGCCAAAAACAATGTTTTCCACAGAAAGAGTTTCAATTTTTTGGGCAAGGCCCAGATCCTTTATTTGAAAATCCAGTTGGGCTTTAACCTATTTGACCGTCTGTTTCCAAAAAATTACGTGGGCTCTAGCTCAAAATTACCTTATCTTTTGCTAGTTTAAAAATCCGAAAATCCATGCTTGTTTCATTTGTTGAAAGAATTCGCTCAACTGATTTCATCACTTTTAAGTAAAAATTCACGCCATTTTGACCTTAACATCTCTTAGTCTCTTTATTCTTTATCTTACTGAAAATGTGGTTAATCTTTGATTAAATTTAAAAATCAGTATGCGTGATTGGGGTTTCGAAAATCGCTTAAGGATCTAGAGTCAACCTAAACTGCGTATGCAGCGTTTGCAGAAGATGTCTAGTTCCAACCATAATTATTTCCAATAATAATGTGAGTTTTTAAAAATAAAAATACTACAACATCAAACTGAAATAATATAAATGATGGAGGAGGGATTAGACTAGGGGTGTACCAAACCCCCTAATTAACCATTTTCACCCATGGTTGGGCCTTTATGTCATTTTCACTCGTGACTGGGCCTTCGATATATCTTAGCTTCCGTTTTCTTTTCTCGGACTCAATAAATCTTTTGTAAATTTTTTCCTGTTGGACCTTTGGCCCAATAGGGTGGCTGGACCTTGGCCCGAGTGGCCATGCAATGAGAAAGAGGAAAAAGAGGGACCCGATTAGTTTATATTTAATGAACTTATCATACGTGTAAATATATACATACACATGCATCGAATTCATTCAGAAGTAGCATAACCAAAATATTTGTACATAGATGCTATTGGACCATAATGGTAGAGACTTAGGTAGCCCAGGGTGGTTATCACCATCCTTATTCCTGATGTCGCACAAGATCAAAAAAGGTTTCTTGAACCTTAGGCATGGCAGGCATCATGGGAAGGCTAAACCAAACCCCAAACTTGCTTTGATACCTCAACTATATACATCAACACACATAAAAGAATGATGGAATAGCATTCACTTAACAATTTCATGACATAGATAAATATGTAGTGCCTTAAGGTAAAGAACAACAATTACAATTGAAACACACAAGCATGGAGGTAGACGAAACAAAATTGAGACACATAGATGTGATATAAGATAGAAGAAGACTGAAACACATAGTCATGATATAGGTACACTCAAATGTAAGAAAGAGCATGGTATCTTAGTCTAGGCAGTTTCACATAGGATGTACAATATTCAAAAGGAGAAGCCACTATTTTGAATACACATGTTATACACAAAGCAGGATACAAGCAAGTCCAAGTATATACAGATGATGCAAGTGTCACGACCCGACGAGGGGCCATGACGGGTACCCGAAGCTAACTACCGAGTACCACTCATTCTAATACTCATCAAACTTATCCGGCATACATTTATTGTCCTCACACATCTAATCATAAGGAAAACCATTTTTCAATTTCAAGCATATCTGCCTTTATATACATAAGCCCTTCGGCTATCAAAATAAGATATACATACAATGATGGAAATCATGAGACCATATCACCAACACATACATATCTACGAGCTTCTACTAGAGTACTAGACGTAAGGACGGGACAGGACCCCACCGTGCCCAAATATGTACACAAAATAATAAATCAAATAGCACCTCCGGAATAATGGAGTGCTCTCATAATTCTGTTGGTCAGCTCCTATGAATCTGGGTCACCTCCCTGTCTACCTGTGGGCATGAACACAGCGTCCAAAGAAAAGGACGTCAGTACGAACATTGTACTGAGTATGTAAGGCATAAGCAATAACGACATATCAATAATTAAGAAGACATCATCTGGAGAACAACCTGTAACTGACTGTCACTTAAGAAGGAAATAATGCATGCTAACTTACTTCATAACCGTCATCATGTCATGTATGCATATACATATATAAGATGCTCAACTATATAGGTACGGTGTGATAATCATTAGCCCACGTCTAGGCCTTCCGCGTCCGAGGTAACCATCTCATGTCGTCCACTAGTGGTGTCTGCCCATGCCATCTAGACATGGTGATACGCTGCCTGTCCATATAGGCACGGTGTAATATCATCATCATGTACTCATCATAATGTATGCATAGGAACTCAAAGATAACTATACTTTATCGGGGTGACATAAGGTCGTGAATCCCCGATTCCATTATGGAGTTTCATAAGCCTTCTGCCTCACCTTGAAGGAATTAGCATATAAGGTGAGTGTAGCACAAAGAACGACATCAGTTAATCATAATTAGGATCATTAGCTTGTAGAAGCATCATATCATGAACTTTAGAATCTTTAGACTTAAGCTCCTCTTCATCATTATCATGCTCATAACGTATCTGTTATCTTTATCTCATATGAGGCTCTTCATGAACATAGACTCATAATTTCCGGAATGTAAGAAGGTCATGGATTATAAGGGAAATCATGTCATAAGATTCATGCCTTAGAAAGGAAGGGACTAGCCTCACATACCTTTTCGTTTAGCTACTCTATCACTTGAATGTTCCTCTCCAATAATCACGTTTCTACCTTCAAGACAGTTCATACTAATATTAGATAATCGATAACGTAAACACGCTTGAACTAAAGCTAGAGAAAATTGGGCAGCATCTCCTTTTTTTTTATACAACTTTCTCCATATCATATATCAACTCCCAATCATCAATGATAACATTCATAATATTTTAATCAATAACTTTTGTGAAGTTCGTCATTATCCAAATCCCTCTCAAGGTTATCCATAATCATGATCATAATACAACATTACATTCATCCTCATCTAATATTAATCCTATGTTCTTAACATCATTCATAACATAATTATAATCACAAAATATCAAGAATCGTGATTCATATTAATCTACTACTCAACAATGTCAGTATTCTCATGTTTGTAACCCATTTTCTACTTCCTTCCATAATCCAAGTCGTTCAACCTCTCAATAATTGAAACAACATGGAATGATCATAAAACTTACCTTTGATTGAGTAGGAATGAGTTTTGGATAGCACTACTCCACTTGAGGAAAACCCTAGTTCCACTTCCAAAGGGATTTCTTGCCTTGGATGAACCCTAGTGATCTTCTTGCACTTGATTCGCTTCAATTTATGATATGAACCTTTGATTTCCTTTATATTCTTGAAGATGAAATGCGTAGAACCCTCTTGAAGTCTTGAGAGAGATGGAGAAGTGGAAAGAATGAGAAAATAAGAGTGGAAATATGTATTTATACTTCCAACTTATTCAACCCGTCAGGTATTATACGGACCACTTATACGATCCGTATAACTGTTCGTGGTTCACCATCAGGGAAAACATCTTCCTGTTGGGTGTTATACGGACCCTTATACGGACCGTATAAGCGGTCGTATAACCCCATTTCTCAGAAATTGTTTCCGTCGTTCATTTGATCTCCAATCCTTATGGAACCTTCTTGACACTTGTTTAACACTTCATTACCAATCTATGGAGAGTTATAACTCTTCTTTAAGACATCATCAAGTCGACATTAACTCGATAGTTTACACATCCTTCTTCAAAATACAATTTGTGCTCAACATTCTTTAACGAACTTTCTTCTCTTACTTCCAACGTCTTTGGAATCTTAATTAAAATCATTAAATAACCTTTATTACTTATAGAAACATCGTGTACTCCTTACCATGCGTTAGCCTATTCACTAGGCAACGACATGAAATTTTCCGAGGTGTAATAGAAAGGTTTTGGAAATGTGCAGGGAAAATGAGGCAATTAGAATTTAGGCATTCAACATAGTATAAGCAGGATGAAATACAGGAAAAGGTCAAGGTTTTTCTGAGTCCAAATGGTCAGAAGCAGGGCATGGCATATTATCAAGAAAAATAGTTGTAGATGATACAAGTAAGCATGACACAGACAAATATCAAACATAGGAAAAATTTGGATTTTTCTAAGTCCACATGAACTCATGTAAGATTTGCAATATTTAGAGAACTGCATTTGAACACACATGCCATAAGCAACAACAGAGTGCAGGCAAACCTAACTATATGCAGGTGATGCAGGATTGCTATTTAGATTCCAACTGATTCAATTATAATGACAACAACATGGATCAAGATTATGCATTGGTCACATGGAGAATGCAAATTCAGAATGGATGAACAAAAGTGTAAGAAAAGCAACACATGTTCCTTAGCAGAATTGCTAAAGAAAAAAGCATGACACGATCTTTAAAGGTCCAACTATCCAATATTCAGGTCCTAAGACTCCTTCTTAAATCTTCCCATTCAACATCCAATTCAAACACATCTATGCGCTTAAGCTCTTCATTTAAACTCAACAAATCATTCATTAGGGAAATTATGGTTCTAGCTTTATGTTTTTGGATCCATATGATCATAAGGACCTTAGTGAGAATGCCTCCACAGGCCATGGGAGTGCGATGATGTCCTTTATGTGGAGGGAAGGTGTTATGAACCAAGCAATGATTGGTTCTCCCTTGACCCTCTCTCCAGGGCACCTTTTTAAAAGCTCATCCTTGGCTATATGACATTAGCTCATCCTTAGTCCCTTATGATCATAGGAACTCTACTATTTGGACTATTTATAACTAGGTGTCAAAACGAATGCAAACACAAGTATTCATAGCAAACAAGATCATTTAAATACATGTGGAGAATCATTTTTCACTATTAAGGCTTAGCAGGGTTCACACAGAGACACATAATGAGTTAAAGCATTATTGCATAGTTGTATAGGTCATTTTTAAAGCTCCATAAATCATTACAGACTTACAGGGACACTCAACAGGTCAAGTTATGTTGTAAAGCCCTTCCATCCAGTTCACAAGTGATGCATACAAGCTAAGTGGCTAAATCATGATGGAACAGCATACAAATACAATGGTTCTTAGAGATATAGGCAAACAGAATGGTCAAGTAGTGCTACTGAGCTATACTAACAAGTTACCAGAACTCAGATTAGAGATGCCAGTAATTTAAACATAGAAACAGCATGCAAGCTCTCATTTTTTTTTTATGCTGGACTTGTCCATTTCAAGAAAAAATGATAAGAGAGCTTTGATGACTTAAGGCATGCATCAAAATTCAATGGCCTAATCTACCTTTTTTACAGACTTGGAACTTTGGACAATCACATATTTAATCGAAGCTAATGCCACTTAAACAAAGAGAGGAGAAAGGAAAAACATACAAGCAAATAAACAGGCAGGCTAAATACTCAAACAAAACTTGCAATTTAATCAGAACTTCAAAGGTCCTTGACATAACCAAATTCCTAGGAAAAAGCAGAATGTATGGACTTATATGGATCCCAAGGGATGACAGGAAAGGAAAAGCATACAACAAAATAAACAGGCAGGCTAAATACTCAAACAAAACTTGCAATTTAATCAGAACTTCAAAGGTCCTTGACATAACCAAATTCCTTGGAAAACGCAGAATGTATGGACTTATATGGATCCTAAGGGATGACAGGAAAATGCACAAACCAGCAGAAAACAAAGCAGATATTCATGTTGTCAAACAGGCCATACTACAGGTTTTTTCAAGCTCAAACTCTCCGTGATTAGTAACTAAACAACTTCAACCATTTACAGTTTGGACCTTAAGCAGAATCATCCATATTATAAACAACACATATATCAATATTATAGGAGTCTAAATAGCCTCATCCGTTTCTTTACCTAGTTTCACTTCAATGTTGAGGAAGATCAGTTTTATAAAGCAGTGTATCCACTTAAGCCATTATTAACAACTAATGACCTATTATTAGTCCATATTCTTCACACTAACAACCTCTCACTTAACTTAGACCCCTCTTACCTCATTTCTAGTCATAGTTATACTCTTGATTGATGCCTAATGCTACTCTAATAAATACCAAATTATTCAAATAGGACTAGGTTCATGCATTATCCACTAATCAAGCTTAAATTATTAAGTACAGTACCATGTACCACCATTCTGAGTGCTTAAGAGATTATACAACCCTCAGAACATAATAAAAACAGTTAAGTAATACCAAACTACTACTGAATTAATCTTAACTACCACAGATATCATAGCACAAACATTCCCACATCAATAACCAAATAAAGAACTATAAATAAGCACAAATTAGACTAGAAGCAGAAAAAGAAAAGATAAAAATTTACCATTTTGATGCACAACCGTGTACAAGAATGAATTTTGAGCCTTTAGTGCATCCTTTCCTCGACTCAGCCACACACAACAATAAAATCAAATTTTTTGACTAGAACTTAACCCTTTTTTAAAAGTTAAGTATAAAAGTTTACTAGCATAGCTCAGAATTTTAAGCTTAACACTCAGATCTTAGGATTTGCATATGCTTGAGTGTTCAAGACTCATTAAATGGCGACGGGTCAAAAACCCTAGAACAATGATATGGGACAAATGTTTTTTCTCAATATTTAACTTGGAAAGTAAATCCTGCGGCTTAAATCATCCACCATGAGCAATGAACGGCTTAATCTGAGCCTTACTTTTTTCGATCTAGTCGATTCAAATCCAACCAATAAGAATCGAGATGGGTACAAGTATGATAAAGCAAAGAAATACAGCAAATCACATGTTTAATTTAAAATTAGAAGAAAAAGGGGTTTCTCACAGTGTTTGGGGGAAGAAGACAAAAGAGGAGGTGGAACATTAAATGCTCCATGCTGATGGTTGTACGAGGACTGTGTGGTGCCTGGCGCCTCTGTGTTCTTTCCATTTTTGGCTAGGATAGAGAAAGAAAGTTGAGGCGGCACCTAGGGTTTTTCATGAGAAGGGAAAGGAGAGAGAGAGAGAGAGAGAGAGAGAGAGAGAGAGAGAGAGAGAGAGAGAGAGAGAGAGAGAGAGAGAGAGAGAGGCATGTTTGGTTTGGAAGACAAAATGAGAGTAAGGAGGGGCATTACCCACCCTTAATGCTGCGTATATTTTTGGGCCGGATCCAGTTTAAAAAGAAATGAAATGGGGCCTTTTTTGTACATATACCGCATATGTATATTTATGTATATTATACATATATACGTACATAAAGTGTAAAATGGTTAAATCAAGTAAATGGATAAAACTAAAATATCGACTATTGGTCACATTATTATAAATAAAACATAATTATCCTTTTAATTAATTTTAAAACTCAACTAAATGCGTAGACAGACTTAGTTTGCAAATATGGCATTAATGTAAACAATTAAATAACTAAATCCAATTTGCAATAATGACCTTCTAGTGATTAATTAACCTAATTAAGTACTAAACGCAATTTATTAATTTCAACAGATTATGCAAACACACAAAATTAGAGATTAAGGGATAAAATGGTCAATTCTTTAATAACTCAAATTTCTTGGGTTGACTTTTGACAATTTAAATAATTAAATAAAGAATAATTCAACAAAATTTAAATATTTCATAAAAATGTCATAAATTTTCCAATTAATTCTTAAATAATTTATAGAATCACATAAATTATTTTATTAATTAAAAGGAGTAAGATATTAACCTAGACAAATTTATAAAATCGTTTTGACCCTTTAACATGCCTGATTCATTTTGTTTGTCATCCAAGGATACTAAGTAATTAAAATAAATTATGGGAGGTCAAAAATTAGGTGTCAACAAATGTTCATTCGGTGTTCGGGGATGGAGACACCATCCCTGAGCGACGAAATTTGACTAACCCTAATTTTTTACTGACCTGACTCATTAAACCCTTCATTTTCATGCAACTTTCACATACGTGGTCGGGCCCTGCTTTCTAGATTTCCTACATATCTTGGGCTGTATGAGAATTCAGGCCACTTGTAGTTCGACTCAACTAAAGACTTTAAGTGATTTGAAGGGAAAGTCCTTAGAGTCCCGGTGTAATGACCAGGATTTCTCTGGGCAGCTGTTAGAATGTGACCGACTCTCTAGTTTTGAGCCTGCCTACATATCCCTTGTTTTTGGGAATCCGGTCACATGTAGTTCGACTCACTGGAGAAAAGTATATCCCTTATATAAGAATACCTTTAGATTTCTCGATGTGTATCCGACCGGTCGCGGTTTTTAGTAAAGAAATCAAATATCAAACAAAATTATGCTTGAGTCTGAGATCTTATGGCTTCCAAATCCTGGCCGGAGAGCTTGACTCTCATGGGCACCCTATCTTGACCGGCTGCATAAGAAAAAGTCCATGTTTGCTCCTCAATCTGTCCGGATCTGGTTCAGCAAGTCGACTCCTTTCTGGCAGTTGCGCACCTATTTCATGAATTTTGACAACATTGCAGATATACCACGTGATTGTATGAATGGCCCTTTTGGCTGTCTGAATGAATGGCCCTTTTGGTTGTCTGACTTAATGGCCCTTTTGACAGTCTGAATGAATGGCCCTTTTGACTATCTAAATGAATGGCCCTTTTGGTTGTTTGAATGAATGGACCTTTTGGCTGTTTGAATGATTGGCTCTTTTGGCTGTTTGAATGAATGGCCCTTTTGGCAACTTAAATGAAAGAATTGAAAGGAATTTAAAAAATGGCCCTTTTGGCTATTTGAATGAATGGCCTTTCTGGCTGTTTGAATGAATGGCCCTTTTGGCTGTTTAAATAAATGTCCCTTTTAGTTGTTTGAATGAATGGCCCTTTTGGCAACTTAAATGAAAGAATTGAAAGGAATTCAAAGAATGGCCCTTTTGGAAACTTGAATGAAAGAACTTAAATGAAAGGAATTTAGATGAAATGATGGCCCTTTTGGTCGGCAGATAACAGATTTGGCCCTTGCGGCTGGATAATCTTTCTTTCGTCCGTTGTATTGGTTGTGACCCTTGTGGTCGGATATGTCTTTATGCTCATTTGGTGTGACCCTTTTGGTCAGATATGTCTTTATGCTCATTTTTTGTGACCCTTTTGGTCAGATATGTCCTTGTCGTTCAATCTTTGTATGACCCTTCAGTCGGATGTGTCTTTATTATTCATTCTTTGTATGACCCTTTTGGTCGAATATGTCTTTATCCATTCGTTTCATGACCTTTCTGGTTGAATGTGTTTTTCCTATTCCTCTTGTGACCCTTATGGTCGGATGTCATCTTGTTCCACTTATGTGACCCTCGTGGTCAGATGTGCCATTTTGTTTTTCTCTGTGCGACTCTTCAGTCGGGTATGTTCCCGTCATTCATCCCTTATATGACCCTTTTGGTCGTCTGATGTCCGGTTGAGCATGCCATTCGCCTCTGTGATTGGTAAGCCAGTTGATGATGTGTTCATCTCCCTGTTTCAAAACCTGTATCCATAGAAAAAACTTTAGTTTCCTAAAAGGCCGACTAGCGTCATCATCCTTCCGTCTGGTGTCTCCTTTTGATGCTCGTTTGAGTTTTCTCAGGCTTGGCAGTTCGAGAGATGGTTTTTGCGCGAATTTACAATAATTTTGAAAATCTAAAGTAAAGTAAAAATGCATTGTTCTTTCTTTGAAAAATTTTCGTTCTTTATTTTAAATGTCATGATGTGTGTTTCCTTCAAATGAGGTCTTCTCATCTTTCAGCAGGTCTAGTTGTTGAGCCCCCTGAACTGGCGGAATTTTTGACATCTTCTCAAAAATTCTTCCCCAGTTGTAGGTCTTGATTTGATTATCCTTTGTACTCTCTCGTTATACAGGAATTTTTTAGGTTCCCTCAAAAATTCTGCCCCAGTATACGGTTTGGGCTCATCATCTCCTTTGTTGATTGTTTTTTATCTACCTAGTGTAGGGCTGATAGTAGCTGAGTCTTGCGCTGATCCTCATAATTTAACTCTATCGATTTCCCCAACTTCATGTCTCTGAGGTTTCCTTAGGGTTTCTTGTGTTTTTCTTTTATGACGACCGAGCTCGAAAGCGCCTACGTATCCTGTCGCAGCAGGAATTCAGGTCGAACGTAGTTCGGAATAAAGTAATTGAGTTTTGGTTTTTACTAATAATACGACCGGGTCCGATGTGGACTACCTACATATCCCACTGAGGGACAGTCATGTCATTGCGTAGTTCATTACATAGATGATTGTTTTCCCTATTCTAAAAAAATACGATTACAAGCAAAAACATGATTACAGAGAAATGATAATGCGATCACAAGCAAATGGAAACCTAAAAGTAATATCTATTGAGCACGTCTGCATTGATGGCTTTGGGCCATTCTTGTCCATCCATTTAAGCTAAAACTACTGCTCCTCCCGAAAGAACTTTCCTGACCATGTATGGTCCTTGATAGTTCAGCGCAAAATTTCCTTTGTATTCTTCTTGGTAGGGGAAGACTCGCTTTAGTACGAGCTGTCCGATTTGGAAAAGCCGGCCTCCGACCCGCTTGTTGAAATCTTGAGACATCCTTTGTCTATATAGTTGTCTGTGGCACACAGTCACCATTCTTTTCTCGTCGATCATGGCTAGTTGCTCATAGCGGTTTCTAACCCATTCTGCATCGTTCAGCTCAGATTTTTGGATGATCCTTAATGATGGGATTTCCACTTCCGCGGGTATGACCGCTTCTGTGCTGTAGATAAGGAGATATGGAGTTTCCCCGATAGACGTTCAGGTCGTTCTGTACCCCAACAAAGCATACGAAAACTGCTCGTGCCAATTCTTGTATTTGTCGATCAACTTTGCCAGGATCCTCTTGATATTCTTGTTGGCAGCTTCTACAGCACCGTTCATCGGTGGTTGGTAAGTAGTAGAGTTCCTATAGGTTATCTTGAATTTCTCACAGATGTCTTTCATCTGATGGTTGTTTAAATTGGCTCCATTGTCCTTGATGATGGACTCAGGTAAACCGAAGCGGCATGTGAATTGTTCTTAACGAAATCAACCACGACTTTTTTGGTTACCGACTTGCGGGAAGTTTCTTCCACCCATTTCGTGAAGTAATCGATGGAATCTAAGATGAAGCGATGTCCATTGGAAGCTAATGGCTCAATGGGCCCGATGACGTCCATTCCCCATGCCATGAATAGCCACGGTGAGCTCATTGCATGTAGTTCTATCGGAGGGACTTTGATTAAGTCTCCGTGGATCTGGCATTGATGGCAGTTTTGCACAAATTTGCCGGAATCTTGTTCCATGGTCATCCAGTAGTACCCTGTCCTCCAAATATTTTTGCTCAGGATGAAAACATTTATATGGGGGCCACATGCCCCCGCATGTACTTCCTTCAGCAGTCTTGTGGCCTCTTCGGCATCTAAATACCTGAGCAAATTGAGGTCGGGTTTTCTTTTGTACAACACTTATTTATTTAAAAAGAATCCATTTGCCAGCCTCCTGATGGTTTTATTCTGATTTGTTGAGCTTTCTGAAGGATTTTCTCCTTTCTCTAGGTACGTTTGATGTTGGCATACCATGACTTGCCATCCCGCTCGGCCTCAACGTGGGCGCAGTGAGCCTGTTCTTCTTTTAGCGTAATCTCCAAAGGATCAATGTGGGTACTCTCGGGATGCTGAATCATGGAGGCTATTGTAGCCAAAGCGTCAGCGAACTCATTCTGAGCCCTTGGAGTGTGCCTGAAGTCGATGCTTTTAAATCTGCGACACAGCCTTTGTACTAGATTAACCTATGGCAGTATTTTGTCATTCTTGGTAGCCCAATTTCCTTTCAACTGGTTCACGAGCAAGTCAGAATCCCTAATTACCAACAACTTTTTTATGTGCATGTCCAATGCCATCCTGAGGCTGAGAATGCACACTTCGTATTCGACAATGTTATTCGTACATCTGAAGTTGAGCTTCGCAGCCATCAGGTACTGTTATCCTGTTTCTGATATTAGCACTGCTCTAATGCCTGATCCGTTGTAATTGACTGCTCCATCGAAGAACAGTCTCCATCCTGAATATGGCTCAGCTACCTTTTCCTCCATAGCCATTACTTCCTCATCCGGGAAGAATGTCCTCAAATGTTCGAGTTCATCATTAACGGGACTCTCTTAGCAGGTCGGCCAATGCCTGTCCTTTTACTGCTTTCTGCGCTACATATACGATGTCGAACTCGCTCAGTAGCATCTGCCATTTGGCTAACGTCCATACAAGCATCGGCTGTCTAAAGATGTACCTCAATGGGTCCATTTTGGAGATGGGGTGGGTGGTGAACACGGACAAGAAATGCCTTAGCTTCTGGGCGACCCATGTTAGGGCACAACATGTTTTCTCCACGAGCGTGTATTGATACGCTCAAACTACACCTATTAATGGTATAACGCGGACGTTGTCAAATATAATAACCCAACAAGGTTGGGGTCGAATCCCACAGGGAATATGGTGTGAAAAGGTTACTAAAGTCGTAGGATGCCAAGTTTAGGTCTAATGTCTTAATCCGATGATTTTCGTAATAGTTGGTTTTTCTATGACTAATTGCTATCTACTTGCTTTGGTGGAAATTTATGGTAAAAGAAACTAAGGTTGAGTCCCCGTTAGATAGAGTGTATGATCATGGGTATTGATCTTGATATACTTCTAATGGATCATATATGAATGAAGTTAATCTCTATATGAATCTATCCTATTTCCCAATAACTAAAGATTATTTCTTTCTATGATTCTCCCAAATATAAGAAAGTAACTATGAAGAACGATTAATCATGCCAAGTAAATTCTTCTTATTCCTAAGTGAATTTATTAAACAAAGTTTAAAGCTTTGAGTCCTTGTTATTTATTCTTACCAACCCTAATTATTTTCCCAAATAAATCAAGGTTTATGGCTTTAATCAATGTTTGCAACCATTAATTATAAATGAAGAATGAAGAATAAATAAACCCTAATAATCCATTATGTGTATATCAATCACAAACCCAATCACAAAACACCCATCATTGGGTTCACAACCCTAGTAAGGGAATTTAGCTACTCATGACAAAGAACAAGAAACAAGAAATTGAAGAATTCATAATTGCTTACTTTGGAAGAAAAGAGGAATTCATAATACTTGAATTAATGTTTTGAACCTTCAAAAACTATAGAGTATTTAATGTTCTAAGCCAAAAGTCAAAATATAATAACTGATGACTATTAAAACTCTACAATGACTATTTATAGGTTCTGAAAACGTGAAAGTTGCAGATTTGCACTTTGGTCCCCGTCGATACGAAATACGGTCCGTAAAGTGAAATACGGACCGTAAATCAGTTTACGACCAGTTCTTCCTTCCAGTTTTGAACAACTTCAACCTCTTGAAATACGGACCATAAATTGGTTTATGGTCCGTAAACTGCCCAGTCGTCTTTCAACTCCCAAAATTTCGACTTTCTTCCAGATGCTCGAATGGTTAAATACGCTTTGAAATACGGATCGTAAAGTGGAATACGGTCCGTAAAAGTTGTTCGTAAATCACCATTTCCTTAGCTTGCCTTTCTGGTTCTTCTTATTCTTTAATACGCCCATGGAATACGACCTATATTTAAGAATACAGTTTGTAAACTTAGTTTATGACCACTTTCGCAGTTTTAACTGTTTTCATTCCAAATCTGTTCCGTAACCTGAAAAACACTAAAAACACATTAAATAGACACCGGCTTGCTTAAAAACAAGTAAAACTTCTCGTAAAAAGGCCTCGAATGTACCATAAATTCCCGGCACATCAGCACCCCAACTAAAAGTCTTTGCTTGTCCTCAAGCAAGCTATACAAAACAACGACTCAATCTAACATCTAGATATCACACACACATTGGCATAAGGACAATCATTTTTACACTGGTGACCTCCTAAGTAGTCATTTATCACAAACAATACCCCAATAATCATAATGTCATATAAAGAATCAATCATGTCAAACAATAACTATTCTGAGTATGCATTAAAAAAATTTCGAGGGGTCCAAAATTTCCACAAACCATAACCACATGCTATTAGATAAAGAGCAACACCAACTAAGTCAAAACTACTCTATTAAACCTAACCAACAACTTAAACATGCTAATTTCAACAACAACAACACCCATCAGGAAAAGAACTCTGGCAGAGAAAAGCTGAGGGGGTTCCTAAACATATATCTACACTACAACATTGTAAACACTCCCACTGCCAACAAAAAAATCAAGCACTGTCTCAGTGCATCACTTATAAGAACGAGGGAAAGAGGTAGTACCTTGGCGCCCTATGTGCTGTGCGAAGCTCACGACTGGCCAGCTGCATCCGATGGCAGACTAATGGACTCTCCTGGTCGGCGCTGCGGCTCGACTAATGACTAAAAAATGGCATGCTGAATTTCCATTTCCTCTGTCTTCTTTAATCTCGTGGCCAACTCCTCTGGGTCCTCAAATGTCTCACGGACCCTCTTGCCTGTATCTCGCATACGGGGTTCGGCATCCTCCACCTCCTCCTCAGAATCCATCAGATCCAGCACATTAAACGTATCAGGCAAAATGGCACGTGGTGCTGGCACTGGTGAGGCTACCATACCTTTCTCTTTGAGTGCCTCAAGCTCCTTCTTCAGCTTATCTAACTCACCCCTCAATGAGACTATTACACCTCAGAAAAATTTGCGCTACCTAGACTGTAGACAGCTTAGTGTGAGCCTGAACAAGAGTAAATTCATGCGAGGATTAAGGAGAAAGGTTATATTATAAGAGTGAATAATGGCATATATATGATATGTGGAGTCCATATGGGGTGCATCAGTTCATATGTCACTTGCCAAAAAGCCCTCGTTGCTGTAAGCCAAGAGGGGGCCCACATGCCGGAGTCTTATAAAAGACATGTGAAGAGACATATGAGTAGTATATGGAAAGTTGAGCAAGTCATAAGAAGGACCCAAAAGCAAAATATGGGCATAAGCCCTCCAAAAGGACGATTTAAGGAAACATTTTCGGATGATCTGACTTGGAGGGGCCAAAATGCCCTTATAAGTTTGGAATTTGGAAAAATACGAAGACTGAAAGTTGTAGATAATAGAAAGAGATTTCCAACAATAGATCGTGGGCCCTCACACAATATCGGGATCAATAGTTATGACCTTTTTACTTAACGAACGCGCAGTCCGAAAAATTAGGCAAGGAATTTGAAGTCGGTCCAGGCAGAACCTGGACCGCTATTTAAAGGGGCTTACCCCTTATTTTCCCTAAAAAACACCTCAAATATTCGCCAAAAATCTGGAGAATTCTCCCCAAATCCCCAAGCCAACTTTTTAGCCCAAACTAGGTAAAACTTCCCAAATTCCGGTCCAGACGACGTATAGTTACAACTATAAAATTGTATAGTAATGCGTTGTGGCTTAAGTCTATGGTGGATAAGTGAATATATTGCAGTATTACCAAGAGAAATATATGAATCTCTTTCTATTTATGTTAATACCGACTTATTTATGAAGAAAGTGTGGTTAAATAATTGTATAATGGGTTGGTTAGTTATGGAAGTTAGAAAACAGCGTGTGGGCTGTTCTATGGAATACTTTGGTGTTGGAAATGATGCTATTGATGTTGTTATTTTTGTTTTTGGTTGTTGAATTGAGAATTCGGGATAGGCGTATAAACAGGGGAGATGCTGCCCGATTTTCATAATATAGAATAGTTTGATTTGAAACTTGGTACAACTGTGCGATGACGAGGCTAACGTTAGTGTAAATCCTCTTAAATGTAGACTTGCGAGATTGGACGCATAAGCGTAGCTAGTAGGAGGTCGAAAAGGTATGTTAAGGCTCGCCCCTTTCTTTCAAAGGTATGATTCCTATGTTATGATTTCATAATTGTTTCCATAACCGCCTTGTTTTCAAAAGCTCGAAGTTCATGACTCTTAAAGCCTCTTATGATGTTAAATGGAATTTGTTCTATGATTATTGTGACAATGATGATGATTCTCCTTTTTTTTTTTTAAACTCCGAAGCTATGATTTGAGGGCATTATGAGATTATTGAGCCATTCTATGAACCTCTTAACCGTACTTATTGTTGATGGTCTCACCTCATGTTACTTGTTCCTTCGAGGTGAGATATAGCGATGATAATGATTCTATTTCCAGTGCCACCTATGTTCATGATTCGCGAGACTCCCGTGACATCGTCGGTTTCATCTTACGATGGTTGATCCTTTAAGGAATGATATAGTAACAATGGTAATGCTAATGATGACATTGATTTCATTTATGTATTTTTATGTGTATGTATGTATGTATGCATTGCATCCCACTGATCAGCTGGGGATAACACCGAGTCCCAAAGGGCCGGATAAGATAACACCGAGTCTCGAAAGGGCCGGGTAAGATAACACCGAGTCCTGAAAGGGCCGAGTAAGATAACACCGAGTCCCAAAAGGGCCAGGTAAGATAGCACCGAGTTCCGAAAGGGCCGGGTAAGATAGTCCCGAAAGGTCCGGGTAAGATGACACTGAGTCCCAAAAGGGCCGGGTAAGATGACACCACGTCCCGAAAAGGCCGGGTAAGATGATACCGAGTCTCGAAAGGGCCGTGTAAGATAACACCGAGTCTCGAAAGGGCCGGGTAAGATGATACCGAGCCTAAATGGCCGGGTAAGATAACACCATGTAAGATGCTATATGTATATAAATATATGTATCAATATATACATATTACCGCGCCTTAACAACCGGACGAGATATTATATATGTATGGATATGTATGGATAAATTATTAAAAAACTAAGCATGCACGACATTCGCCTTAAAAGGGCATTCAAAGGCACAGGTTGAGCTTGTTTATATTACTTTATCCCTATACGTTCATTATATTATTTCCAATGTTTGGTATTTCTTAATATGTTATTATTCATGCCTTACATACTCAGTACATTGTTCGTACTGAATTCCCTTCTTTTGGACGCTGCGTTCATGCCCGCAGGTGTAGTGGATAGACGAGACAAGGATCTTCCATAGTAGGCTGCCTTCAGGTACCAGTTCTGGTTGGTCAGCTCCACCTTTTCCTGGAGCACTGCCGAGTATATATATATATATGTATGTATGATTTTGTTCAGGGTATGTCGGGGGCCTTGTCCTGACTTGTATACTTCAGTCATGTTCATAGAGGCTTTGCAGACAGTTCCTGTGTACAACTTAGTCATAGTGTGACGATAGTAATGTTGGCATCATGGGTCCAATGTACATATACGTATGCATGATATTATGTTTGCATTTAGCCTCTCGATCCTATTGTTTCCATTTGAGACACGAAGGATGTAAGTTATAAGTTGGTTCGCTCGGTTTTCGTAAGGTGTCGGGTGCCAATCACGCCCTACCAAGGGTGGGGTGTGATAAATTGGTATCAGAGCAGTTCTATCCCACGGTTGTCTGCAAGCCGTGTCTAGCAGAGTCCTATTTATGGGTGTGAAACCGGCCACATTTATAAATAGGAGGTTGTAGGGCATCTAGGAATCATTGACCTTTCTTTCCATCTTAGATCGTGCGATAGAGCTAGAGTCTTGGAAAGATCACTTTTGATCCTTTTCCTGCAGGTAAGTGCAGACTGACTAGAGATGAAGAGATCAGCCTCAGACAGTGGAGGTGCTAAGAAGGCCCCTAGAGTATATCCAGGACCCCAGGCTCCAGGACTGAGTCGGAAGAGCCTCAGTTATTCTATTGAGACTGATCCCTCGGAGGACCCAGCGACGATTCCTCCATAGTTGTTGACTCCCAGGGAAGAGGAGCCCCCAGAGGACAGTTATGACACAGATCCGTCTGAGTATTCGTCTGGGACACCGGAAGAGGAGATCCCCATGGCCGAACCAGCTGCTCCTATGGTAGAGCACTACGTCCGACTAGCCTCCCTGGTGAGTGTTACAGATTACTCTAGCCCTCTATCCTGGCCGTCGGTAAACCAGGAGTTACCCGGTTATCTATATTCTTCGGACTCAGATGAGAGAGATGATGAAAGGCCAGACGAGCAGATGGTGGGTAGACAATGACGAGGAGCACACTTCACCTTATAGTCCTCCAGATCAGACTAGAGATCGATCGGCTACAGGTATATGAGCCTTTATTGGAATTTTCTATGTATGTGTAATTGTTGTAGACTAGCACTTAACAGCGGCGAGCGGAACTCCAAAGGGGCCGATAACCAAGTGTTTATAAGTAACGGCGACCAATGTTTTTTCACCACCATTGGGAATCTAGAAACCTAGGATGGAAAGTAGTCATACGCATAGGTGAAAGGTGAATATTGAGGATTGAAAAGGCCAAAATGGAAATTGTGTAGTCGGAAGACTAAGAGACCCTTTCTAATTCGGAGGGAGATGCATTACCAGAATGGTTTGGAATTCGTTAAGACTTCAACTTGCCCTAGATAGTATCATGAAGGCCATACGGTGGGGTGGATGCGACCATACCAGCATTAACGCGCCGAACAAGGTTAAGTGTGCTGGAGTGAGAGAAATATCGGGATGGGTGACCCCCTAGGAAGTGTACTAAAAATCTTACCAAGTCAGACATAAGAGGCAGATCGCAAACTAGAGTAGCCTAAGGGAAATTAGAGTATGCGGAGTGGGCGGAAACCTTAAGAGGTCGCGTAGGACGAGGCAGACTAGACCGGTGAAGAGAAAGAAAGTGCATCACAACTTTAGAATTCGGATGAGTTTGACTAGTGTTTGGAAATACCTTGTAAGCAAGGCATTAGAAAATATATATATGAATGCGTATGATATCCCATATATGGCTGTATCAGTGGGTATGTGTATCCCAGCAACTGACGCTACTGTATATTGAAGGTATTGATCAAACAGGGCGGTAAAGTTCAAGTGACAAACGTTATCAGGTAAGCTAATGTTATTTTCGCTACAGGTTAGGTTTGGAGAGTTCTAATGCAATGACATCTGGAAAGGAAAGAAAGTGAGTATATGGAAGTTAAGGAGATCAAAATGTCGAAAAAGTAGGAAGTAAGAAACATGAGTGAGTGAGGCCTCCAAGAGAGACGACGGGCAAAACACGGGACTATTTGGGTAAAAATTCGATGGTAGCCACGTGAAAGGGATAAAGCATGGTAGTATGGAACAAAAGAGGAATGTGTGGGGTTAGAGAACATATTTCGATAAGTGGGGCTAAAAGGATAGTGACCACGACAAGGAATGTGAAGTAAGAGAAAGAATGATTAGGCCTTGCAACGATGCTAAGAGATTTCCAACTCTCAAAAGATATATTTATAAAGGGATAAATGTGTAGCCATATTGATATGGTTGCCCCGGATATAGAGAAGCTTTCCAAAAAGGTGACTTAAGAATAGAACGGATTTGCTCGTTTAAAGGAATATTTCACGAATTTCAGAGTCGATACTATAAATAACAAGAGAAGAAGGGCGCTCAAGGAGGAAGGAACTCAAGGAAGGTTAAGGATGAAAATAGGGAAGGTATACCAATGGGCTGATCGAAAAAAGGAGGAGAGCATTTAGCAGCAAAGTAACTGGAAACCTTCAACCATAGGGGTACATAAGATACGTTAACGAGTTGGCGGTAGGAAACCAATCAATCATTGAGATAAGAACGAGGATGATGGGGCGACACAAATGATTAGAAAATCAAGAACATGGGACAAGAATTCTTGTAAAGACCGAGAGATTCGATCATCGAGGAAATAGAATGAAATGTAAGGAATGTGTATGGAAGACACCTTAAGAGAATGCTTCACGCCGACATGAGCTACGATATTTCTAGACTATGGTTTGAAACCCCCGTATCGGGAAAAATTTGCGCCGTACCTAAGTATGCAGCGACACATCCAAAAAGGGGATTTTAGCATCGGAAGGGATAACAATTATAGCAAAAAGGACAATGATTGGTAGTTTGGTAATTTTCCGAATAGAGGAAGAACGCTGCTCTTATGAATGGAAATAAAAGAGATCACGGGATATTAGAAAACATTTCAGGGATTACTAATTATATTGAACATGAGAGCATATGCTATGGAATTATATGAACTATCAACGTGAAGATATGCCCGACTATAATTGCAAAAAGGCCATATCAGAAAGCCAATAAGGAATAACGACGGGTGAAGTGACCGCTGGTACAAGGAAATCGAAGTTAGATATATATATATATATGTTGTAAGAGGGTCGTAATAAAATAAGAATTGTCGTAGCCCTATGCTTCTGGGTTGTACTGTGAGATTTGAGGGAAGGAGGTTAAAGAAAATATTGTTGTAGGAGCTTAAAAATGTGGCGAGCTACAAATTTAGTTGAACTCAGATTATGAGTTTGCCATAAGTGTAACTATACCGCGAAGGATAATAAATGGCGAAGAAACGTTATGTATATACGTATTTTGGATATTGATATAACTGGTCCTGGAAAGGGACTGGGGAAAATAACTTAAGGGATATAGCCATTATGTACATTAGCGACAAAGTAATGTTAAATAAGCAATTGGAATGTAAGGGTAAGAGAGACAGTGGCAAGAATGTAAGGGAATAGGGAGCCTGACTAACGAGCTACCAGAAGTCGGTACAGTGCATACTTAAAAATCAACGAGTATAAAAGGATAGCCTGAGATGATACCGAAGGAGTAAACGCAAAGAGGACGCAATATATGAGAAAGGTAATTGTCCACTAACAAGGAAACAAGAAGCGAGAAAAAGAGAATACTTATAGGATGATCAATAGTTACGGCACGGCAAGTCAAGGCTACAATAATGGAGACAGAGCGAGAGCGAGGTACTAGTTAAATTCAGATCATGTACATGAGGGCAAAGAAGTGAAAGAAGTTGACTGAAGGCAATAAAAGGGTTAAGGAAGAATGAGAAGAGACTGACCCAAGTTCTAGTTTGAGCAACTGGTAATCTGACCCTAAGGAGGGAATAACTATTCTAAGGAATCAAAGATGATGTCGTGGGTTGGCCATACTGCAACATTCGAGGACGATTGTTCCTAAGGCGGGAAGGATGTTACACCCCGGAAAATTTTGCGCTACCTAGACTGTAGACAGCTTAGTGTGAGCCCGAGCAAGAGTAAATACATGCGAGGATTAAGGAGAAAGGTTATGTTATAACAGTAAATAATGGCATATATATGATATGTGGAGACCATATGGGGTGCATCGGTTCATGTCACTTGCCAAAAAGCCCTCGTTGATGTAAGCCAAGTGGGGCCCACACGCCGGAGTTTTATAAAGGACATGTGAAGACACATATGAGTATTATATGGAAATTTGATCAAGTCCTAAGAAGGACCCATAAGCCAAATATGGGCATAAGCCCTCCAAAATGACGATTTAAGGAAACATTTTCGGATGATCTGACTTGGAGGGGCCAAAACACCCTTATAGTTTGGAACGTGGAAAACTGAAAAAGAATGAAAGTTGTAGATAATTGAAAGAGATTTCCAACCATAGGTCGTCGGCCCTCACACAATATCAAGATCAAGAGTTATGACCTTTTTACTGAACTAACGCGCAGTCAAAAAAATTAGGCCTGCGCGAACACGCCCAACGGGGGCGCGATCGCGCTGAGGAATTTTAAGTCGGTCCAAGCAGAACCTGGACCGCTATTTAAAGGGGATTACCCCTTATTTTCCCCAAAAAACACCTCAAATATTCTCCAAAAAGCTAAAGAATTCTCCCCAAACCCCCAAGCTAACTTTTTAGCCCAAACCAGGTAAAATTCCCAAATTTCAGTCCAGGCGACGTATAGTTACAACTAAAAAATTGTATAGTATTTCGTTGTGGCTTAAGTCTATGGTGGATAAGTGAATATATATCAGTATTACCAAGAGAAAGATATGAATCTCTTTCTATTTATGTTAATACCGACTTATTTATGAACAAAGCATTGTTAAACAATTGTCTAATGGGTTGGTTAGTTATGGAAGTTAGAAAACAGCGTGTGGGTTGTTCTATGTAATATTTTGGTGTTGTAAATGATGCTATTGATGTTGATATTGTTGTTGTTGTTGGTTGGTTGTTGAATTGAGAATTCGGGTTAGGCGTATAAACAGGGGACATGCTGCCCGATTTTCGGCATAATATAGAATAGTTTGATTTGAAACTTGGTACAACTGTGCGATGAAAAGGCTAACGTTAGTGTAAATCTTCTTAAATGTAGACTTGCAAGATCGGACGCATAAGCGTAGCTAGTAGGAGGTCGAACAGGTATGTTAAGGCTCGCCCCGTTCTTTCAAAGGCATGATTCCTATGTTATGATTTCATAAATGGTTCCATAACCGCCTTGTTTTCAAAAGCTCGAAGTTCATGACTCTTAAAGCCTCTTATGATGTTAAATGGAATTTGTTCTATGATGATTGTGACGATGATGATGATTCTTTTTTTTTAAAACTCCGAAGCTATGATTTGAGGGCATTATGAGATTATTGAGACATTCCATCAATCTCCTAACCGTACTTATTGTTAATGGTCTCACCTCATGTTACTTGTTCCTTAGAGGTGAGATATAGCGATGATAACGATTCTATTTCCAGTGCTACCTAAGTTCATGATTCTCGAGACTCCGGTGACATCGTCGGTTTCATCTTACGATGGTTGATCCTTTAAGGAATGATATAGTGACAATGGTAATGCTAATGATGATGTTGATTTCATTTATGTATTTTTATGTGTGTATGTATGTATGTATGTATGTATGCATTGCATCCCACTGATCAGCTGGGGATAAAACCGAGTCCCGAAAGGGCCGGGTAAGATAACAGCGAGTCCCGAAAGGGCCGGGTAAGATAGCACCGAGTCCCGAAAGAGCCGGGTAAGATAGCACCGAGTCCCGAAAGGGTCGGGTAAGATAGCACCGAATCCCGAAAAGGCCGGGTAAGATAATAACGAGTCCCGAAAACGCCGGGTAAGATAACACCATGTAAGATGCTATATATATATATAAATATATGTATCTATATATACATATTACCGTGCCTTAACGACTGGACGAGATATTATATATGTATGGATATGTATGGAAAAATTCCTAAAAAGCTAAGCATGCACAACATTCGCATTAAAAGGGTATTCAAAGGCACAAGTTGATCTTTTTTATATTAGTTTATCCCCATACGTTCATTATATTATTTCCCATGTTCGGTATTTTTTAATATGTTATTATTCATGCCTTAAATACTCAGTACATTGCTCGTACTGACGTCCCTTCTTGTGGACGTTGCGTTCATGCCCGCAGGTGTAGTAGATAGATGAGACTAGGATCTTCCATAGTAGGCTGCCTTCAGGTACCAGTTCTGGTTGGTGAGCTCCACCTCTTCCTGGAGCACTGCCGAGTATAAATAAATATATATATATATGTATGATTTTGTTCAGGGTATGTCGAGGGCCCTGTCCCGACTTTTATACTTCAGTCATGTTCATAGAGGCTTTGCAGACAGTTCCTGTGTATAGCTTAGTCATAGTGTGACGATAGTAATGTTGGCATCATGGGTCCAATGTACATATACGTATGCATGATATTATGTTCACATTTAGCCTCTCGATCCTATTGTTTCCATTTGAGACACGAAGGATGTAAGTTATAAGTTGGTTCGCTCGGTTTCCGTAAAGTGCCGGTGCCAATCACGCCTTACCAAGGGTGGGGTGTGATAGAGACAGACTCCCCATCGGGTGTGGTCTGCTCTCGAGTCAACAATTTCGACTCAAAACTATCCAGTCTAGCCTGATACAATTCGTGCTTTGTCTCGAACTCCGCGCGGATCTCTGTGGTCGCCTCTGTAACCAACTGCTGCACTATTTTTACCACTTTCGGCTTAAATTGTTGCAAGATTTTTCCTACCTGCTTTTCAGCCCTCACTGCCTTGACTACAATCTAGCGGTATTTAGCATGGCTAAAGTGAAGCAACTCCAGCTCTAGATCGGCAGGCTCGGCTGTCTCAGCGGCAGTGGCAGACGCCGAAGAAGGGCCCTGTGTGGCCGGAGGTGGTGGTGGAGGCCTCGCCTCAGAAACACCTATTTCGGCTGCAAAAGCAGTGTGTCGACGGTATCAGGGACACCTGTAGTGGGAGTATCCGTTTTAGTAGCAGCAACACCAATCTCGGACTCTACTGGGTCAGTCCCACAAGCATGGCTCGGACTCAACTCTAACTTAGTGTCGTCGTCATCACCGGACTGATCTGCCTCTTGGTCCTTCTTGCCTTTTACCTTATTGTTCCTCCAATCTCCCACACGAGCAGCGGTGATAGTGTCGTCCCATTCTGAAAACTGAAATATCCTTGCCCATCTGCACAATTCCGTGATAAGACAAAGAAATACCATGTTTTGGTTGGGCTTGTGTGCCCGCACATGCAGCTCCTCAGCAATGAGCTCTCCGATATTCATCGGATACTTTGACATCAACGAGGCAATAGTGACTGCTTGACTGGTGGAGAGGGTATTATCCGCCTGGGTTGGAGTGATCCTGTACCTAAGTAACGTCCACCAAAACTTAGCTTCCGTGGACAAGCAACTTTTAGCAATCTTGACTCTCCCATCATTTGTCCATTTTTGCTTATGTGGCTCAGATGTGATAATAGTAGCAGTCCATACCCTCACAGATTTCTTGTCTTTCCTTTCTCTTTTGTCTAGGAACAGGCTCAGATCGGTAGGTGCCACAAAATCATTGCCGAATAGAACTTTGTTGATGGATTTGGAGGAAATATCGACAAGTGAGTTCCGGACTGTCACACTCTCTAATATGGGTATTTCATGCCAAGCACGACCCGACTTCTTTATCGATATCAACACAACCCCCTATGATGCATAACATTCCCTCACAATGTGCGGAGCATAGTCGCCCGGTTCATGAGTGAAAACATCCAGCTTATACATCTTGATGGTATCGTCCAGCTGTGGATGAGCAGAAACACCATCGAAAATTAGTCGCCGCTCCTCAAATATTTTCCTCTGCGGCTGTCCCCCAGTTTTTGTCCCAGCCATCCACTGATCATACAATTTCTTTGACCCTTTGACCGAAAATCTAAGTTTTTCTTCCTCCAGCCATTTGGTCCGGACGACCAGTTTACGACCCTCTGGCGGCGTACCAACATCTTGGGCATTACCAGCACTTGCCCCACTGAGCCACTCTCCTATTCCGTTTGGTGGGCTGCCCCCCTGCTTGATACTTTCACGTCAGAATCCCCCTCTTCAGACTGGGAGGCTTCCGACGCAGACTTCACGGGGTCATGGTTGGGGGCGTAGATGGCCTTGCCAATGTGCCTTACGTGGGGGCCCCTCTGACCTTTGGTGGTGGTATAATTTCTGCGCACTCAGATCCTGATGTTTCATTTTCTGAATTAGAGGGTTCATCTATCAAATTAAAATTCGAGCGCAATTTCTTTCTTTTGCCTTTGCTTTTGGCACCCACTTTCCTTGCATTCTTTTTCTGACCATTCCTGCAAAAGACACATCATATTAGCTACCATGGAACATTCAATCAAAAATAAAAATAAACTAACTGTGCACAAAAAACTGTGTTCTGTCTGTGACCGTAAACTCAAAAGACGGACCGTAAACTGAAATACGGTCCGTAAACTAAGATCGTAAACGTCTCATTTTCTGGGAGACCTTTATGTCCATCAGTGAAATGCTTAAAGACGAATCATAAATTGAAATACGGTCTATAAAGTGTGATCGTTTTTTGCATCACAGAATTAGAAGATGTTTTGATTTGGGGATTAAGTTACTCAGACTTCACCCAATATTCTACCAATTTTTCATTAATTATGTCACGACCCAAACCGATGAGCCGTGACAAGGGGTCTGACCTCTAGCGACCAAACACCCCTAAACACTTATCTGAAACATGCTGAACATCAATAGCCTATAAATGGCACAAACAAATCTCATAAAGAGGAAACGTCCGAACTCTGTACAATCTGCATATATATAGACACAACATGCGGAAGAACAGTGCAAGCCGACTAGGCTGCTATATATACTGTACACAAAATAATATAAGCCGACAATGCTACATCGTCTGACTACTACATACAACTGTCTACAGACCTCTACTGGAATAAAGCTATAGAAAGGACGGGACAGGGCCCCGTCGTACCCATCTATGTACATCTCAAAAGGATGGCCTACCAAAATAGAATACAACTCTGGATCGAATGGTGTGCACTGATCTCTGCTGGATAAGGGTCCTACTAAGCTGGACCACCTCCCTGTCTACCTGTACATGCGGGCATAAACGCAGCCCCCCGAGCAATGAGGAGTCAGTACAGATAATGTACTGAATATGTAAGGCATAAAAATGACATGTATATATGTATAGAAATCATAAATAAGATCCGATCTCATAAGCTGAAATAACTATCTGCATAAAGCTGTATGAACTAGTATCTGTCTGCATCTGACTGAATCTGTATGTCGGGAAGTATGGACATGCATATATATATATATATATATATATATATATATATATATATATGGTAGGTACACACCTTATTGTCACATGACGGGCCACACCTTCACCTCCTGTCAAGTGTGCCTTTCTCATGTATGTACTCCAACATCATAGGCCACTCAAGGACCACTCATAGGCCACTCATGGACCATTCATAGGCCACTCATAGGCCACACCTTCACCCCCTGTCAAGTGTACCTTTCACATATAGAACGTAATATCATAGGTCACACCTTCACCCCCTGTCAAGTGTGCCTTTCACTGTACCCCTGAGAACTGAAAGTGAATGCATAGTACAAGTAAAACTGAACGACATGATTCTCAAACAACAAAATGATAGTTTTCCTACTAGGACAAGAAATCATAAGATCTGTATATGGGGAAAAATACCATAGTCGGGGTACGGGTACATCAACTGTATTTCTCTTAGTACTTATAAGAATAGAGTGATATGGAAACTTTCTTACTCGTTTATCAGTTCATATCATAGGATCATGCCAAAAAAGAAGAAGGAATAACCTTAACATACCTTGACGTATATCAAATCGCCCAACTTCTACTTCTTGAACTTGTAAATCTAAAATTAAGATAACATAAGCCTTAATTAGGCTACTTTCTTTGCTTACTAAGCATCCCCAAGCACGTATAAAGCTTAACGAATCATATATGACCATCTCCTTTATAAGCTTACAATGATAGTGCCTATATATATCCAAATATATGTAAATCCATCCCTAATCATTTCTTTAAAAACGTCTCATGCCATTACATTACCCTTCATCAATCTATCACTTCCACAAATACCTTTTCTTTACCTAAAATCACTAAAGCTCTTGATAGCAACTCAAATACAAGGGTAGGAATCATTTACATACCTTGAGGGGTCAAGAATCCCAAGAATCACTTTAACTTCAACTCCCTAAGCTTCCTATTCTTGGAGAACCCTAGAAACAACCTTCTTCTTCACAACCTCGGGTTTATGGGGTCCGGGTTGTCACGACCCAGCTAGGGGCCGTGACGGGTACCCGGGGCTAGCCACCGAGCACCACTCGTCCTACTACTCATCTAACTCATTTAATGCTCTTTTATCAACTTTATACTCAAATTACAGGAAAATCATATTTCATATGGAAACATATATACTTTATATACATTTGCCTCTCGGCCATCAAAATAATATATACATATAATAGCATCTCGTGAGACCATCTAACTCACACTGCGCATCTACGAACCTCTACTGGAGTGCTAAACATAAGGACGGGACAAGACCCCGTCATGCCTAAAATACTTATACATGAATATACACAAAAGAATCGTCATAAGCACCTCCGAACAAAGGAGTGCTTTCAATCAGCTGACTGATACTGCTGGTCTGGGTCGATCTCTCCTCCCTGTCTACCTGTGGGCATGATCACAGCGTCCAAGAAAAAACGGATGTCAGTACGAACATTGTACTGAGTATGAGAGGCAAAAACAATAAAATGAGGCAATGATATAAAAGAAGTATCAATAGGGAATAACTGTATCTAACTATCAAGTATAAAAGAAGTAGTGCATGCTGGCTTACTCATAGTCATCATCATGTCATGTGTGCATAAATAAATAAGCTGCCCGCCCATATAGGTACTGTGTAATAATGTATAAGCTGCCCGTCCATATCAGATCGGTGTGATAATCATAACATTAGCCTGTGTTCAGCCCTCCCGCGTCCAGGGTATCATCTCATGCCGCCCACTAGTGGTGTCTGCCCATGCCATTTGGCCATGGTGTATCGTATAGCTGCCCGCCTTAGCAGTAATTGCTCGGCCAACTAGGCGCGGTGTTATCTCATCATCATACATGCTCATCATAATATTCTTATCGTAACATACTTATCATAATACATGCATAAGGCTTATGGACAACTTTACTCGACCGAGGTGACGTAAGGTCGTGATCCCCCGATTTCGTTTTGGAGTAATCATTGACGTTCTACCTCACCTTGAAGGAAATAGCATATAAGGTGAGTGTAAGCAATAGATATCATTAGCATTATAGAATCATCATATCATATCCCTTATCTTATATAACTAGTCATAGACATGGGCTTTTAGCTTTCTGGAATATAGGAACTCACGGAGAGGAAAGAAAATCATGCTAGGAGACTCATGCCATTAGAAGGAAAGGACTAACCTCACATAACTTTGACGTTTAACTAAGATACCGCTTGCTTGCCCTCCTTCGATATCACGTTTCTACCTTCAAAAGAGAGTTCGCACTATCGTTAGTTAATTCGACTATAAGAACGCGTTACTAATTCTAGGGAAAATTTGGGCAGTACTTCCTTTGTTTATACTAATTTTCCCATATTCCATATCAATTACCAAACACTCACAACAACATCACAATCAATAATCATCATTTATATACATTGACCACAATCCACCATTTTTCTCCAATTTCTCCACATCTATGGGTTTTGGCTCATCATCACATTTTTCATACATCACACCTATTCCATGGTCTACACGTCATTTATAGCATATTTATTCTCCCAACTCATCAACATTGATAATTCAATCCAACTATCATTCAACTATGGCACTATTCACCTTTTATGACCCATTTACTACACTCTTCTATAATCCAAGTGTTTCAACGTATAAATACTTCAATCATCATAAGAAAGTCATAAAACTTACCTTAGATGTGGTAGGAACAAGCCTTGAGTATCAATACTCTTCTATACCAAAAACCCTACTTCACTTCCTTTGCAATTTCTTGGTGTAGATGAACTTTGATGAGTTTCACACTCATGATTTCATGGATTTAGTGTTGTTGATCTTGATTTTTCCTTTGCTTCTCTTGTGGATGAATATTAGAGAGTATTCTAGATGTTTCTTGAAGTGTGGAGTGAAAATGAAATGAATGGAATGAAAAAGGGTCTCTTATACTTAACTTAAAATCTGATTTTTTATGAACAGTAGTCGAAGTGCACAGTGCCATAAACCCAGTTTATGAGCCGTATTCTGGTTTACGGTCCATCTTTCATGACCATATTTAAGCATAACAGAACCAGAAAGGTTTTCTGGAGTCATGGTGGTTTACGGTCATAGTTTACAGGCCGTATTTCGATTTACGGTTTGTATTCTGAGTCGTATTTAACCATTTAGACGTTTGGCAGAAAGTTGAAGTTTTGGAATGTTGAAAGACGACAGCAGTTTACGGTCCGTAAACCAATTTACGGGCCATATTCTATTTTACGACCAACTGGGCCGAAGTGCAAATCTGCAACTTTCGCATTTTCAAAGCTCATAAGTAGTCATCCCCTTCTTAGTAAAACAACGTACACTCATACTCTTCGTTGGTCTATTCGTGGTACGTTCACGGGGAAATTTTTGAGGCGTAACACTCTTCCCCCCTTTAGAAACATTCGTCCTCGAATGTTAAAACACTCGGGATTCTACGAAAATTTTGCTAGAGTTTCCCCTGTAATCTGGCACTACCAACCTGTCACAACAACCCATGATATCATCGCCTCACAGGGCTACATTACAACATCGACATATCTATGGCCACACACAACCAAAAGCATGAAAAATAAGCATACATACCTCATAGCGTTGGCGTTTCATCTCGAATCTCTTCTGCGGGTTGGAATAAGTGCGGTGTTACACCTCGAAAAAAATCCTCCATTGTTTCCCCAATGAATCGACCCGCGAGGGGTACGAGTATACGATATTTTCATGAGTAAGAAATAACATTTGACGACCCTAAGTGAGATTCCGAAGGTAATTGTAATAAGAGATAGGTTATGCTCAGCAATGAATAATTATAGGTTCTGAAAATGTGGAAAGTTGCAGATCTGCATTTTGGCCAGTTGCACGTAAAATGAAATACGGATCGTAAAGTGGTATACGGTCCGTAAACTGCCATGTCGTATTCTAGTTTCCAAAACTTCAACTTTCTGCCAAATGATCAAATGGCTAAAAACGACCTGGAATATGGACCGTAAAGTGGTTTACGGCCCGTAAACTGAGACCGTAAATCACTATGTCTTCAGCCTGCCTTTCTGGATTTTGATATGCTTAAATGCGGTCACAAAATATGGTCCGTAAATTGGAATATGGACCGTAAACCCAGTTTACGACCACTGTACTGTTTATTCCGGATCAGATTTAAGTCATTAAATAAGGGATCCAAGTTTATTATCTCATTTGCACATTTCATCCCTTCTCTCTAAAAACATCTCTCTACATTTATTTCCACAAGTTTTCAAGGGTTTTTAGTGACCAATAACATAAACCAAGTGAATCAAGTGTAAGAAAACCCATTAAAATCATTCAAGTAAAGAAAACTCATCAAAGGGAAAACTATGGTGTTTGCTCAAGTGGAGTATTTTGACTAAGGCTCGTTCCTACAACATCTAAGGTAAGATTTATGGTATTTATATGTTGTTTAAGGTATTTGAGAGTTAAAATTCTTGGAAATTATATGAGTATAGGAAAATGGGTCACGAATGATTAATAGTGACGTTTGAGAAATAGTTTGAATTGAATTGCGATTCTTGTGGTTAATGTAAACGATTAATGGCCATTGTTATTGTATTGTGAATGTATTGTTGACGTTTGGGAGTTGAATTATGATATGGAGGAATGTTGCATAAATAAAGGAGATGCTGTCCGATTTTCTCTAGCTTTAGCCATGTGTGCTAGTTGTCGATTCTGATGATAGCATGATTTTAATGAAGGTAGACACATAAGCTTCGGAGGAGAACAAGAAAGTATGGAATAATTGATCGGAAAGGTATGTAAGGCTAACCCTTCTTTCATAAGGCATGGTTCTTTGGCCAAACGTCTAAATCTTCTATAAGACTATTCTTCAAATGACTTGATCTTCCGAGCTAGTAAGCTCACGATTCTCGATACACTATGATTGTACTAGATCCCTCGTATGACGAGTACGCCTAGAAAGATAGACGTGACGAATGACGATAATAGTGATAATGATAGTAATGATGATGAGAATAATATGATGCTAAAGGTGCCTACGGGCTATTGTATGTACATGTGCCTATGAAGGGCTATAATAAGACCCTGAGCTTATGATGCCGGGTAGAATATATGTATACGAATATGTATAGAGTATGTATATGAATATGAAACGCGCGCGCACTTCTGCAGAAGGTACGGATCACCCTGATGCCTTGGTAGGGCCAGGTATGTATGACCTTGAGCCTTGGTTGGCCAAGTATGTATGAAACACCGAACCCTCGTGGTCGGGCATGCTATATTTGTATATATATATGCTATGTATATGACATCTATATGAGTACGAATATGTTATGTATATAAGATGTAAAAGATATGAATGTGAGTAAGGATATGTAAATGGTTACGGGTACAGGTATGGAGCTATGTACACAAATACGCATTAGAAATGAAAAGTTCCTATGTAAGGTAAGTAAGTGCCTGTGACGATGAGATTACTGTTTCCCATCTTGTGCTAATTCTCATGATTGTTCATTTTGCTTCTATATCGATATTGATCATGCTTTACATACTCAGTACATTCTCTGTACTGACGTCCTTTTGTTTGTGGACGCTGCGTCATGCCCGCAGGTGCACAGGGAGATAGACTTGATCCTTAGCTGCTTTCTCAGAGATTACATAGCAGAGCTCCATCTCATTCGGAGCCGTAGCTTTTAGGTACTTATTCTTTTGTGTACATGATTATGGGCATAGCGGGGTCCTGTCCCGCTCATGTAATATGTTATACTCTTCTTAGAGGCTCGTAGACATGTGTATGTGGTTAGATGTGTTTGGCCTTGTCGGCCTATATTTTGTATATTATTTTGTTGGCCTCGTCGGCCTATGTACATTGATGTGGAATAGATGCCTATGATGATATAAGAAATGTTGTCGTCTAATAGGACTGGTATGATGGATAACTAGAATGCATGATTTAATTTATGGCTCACCTAGATGTTATGTGAAAGTATGTCAAGGGGGTGCCCAGGTGGGACAGCACCGGGTGCTCGTAGCGGCCCCCTAGTCGGGACGTGACATGCGGGTACTTGGACTTCATACTCTCTTCCGCTTCCCAAGTCATTTCTTTCCAATTGTTGTTTCGCCAAAAGACTTTGACTGAAGCTACCTCTTTATTTCGGAGTCTTCGCACTTGCCTGTCTAAAATAGCAATAGGCACCTCTTCATAGTTTAGCCTTTCTGTCACTTACACATCATCTATCGGGACAATCTTTGTGGGATCTCCAATACACTTGTGGAGCATCGAAACGTGGAAGACTGGATGGACTGATTCAAGTTCCGAAGGCAAGTCCAATTCATAGGCTACATGACCCACTTTGCGGATAATTTTATAGAGTCCAATGTATCTAGGGCTTAACTTCCCTTTCTTGCCAAATCTCATCACCTCTTTCATTGGTGATGCTTTTAAAAATACCCAATCATCAACTTGAAATTCCAAGTCTCGTCGGCGATTGTCTGCATAAGACTTTTGGAGACTTTGGGCTGTCAACAATCGATCTCGGATCACCTTAACTTTTTCCACCGCTTGATGAATCAATTCAGGGCCTACTAGTTATGCTTCTCCTGTTTCAATCCATCCAATTAGGGATCTACATTTCCTTCCATATAAAGCTTCATATGGAGCCATTTGAATGCTGAATGATGGTTATTATTATATGCAAATTCGATTAGCAGTAAATGATCGTCCCAACTTCCACCGAAATCCAGCACACATGCTCGTAGCATATCTTCCATGGTCTGAATAGTGCGCTTGGCTTGTCCATCGGTCTGCGGATAAAATGTCGTGCTAAGCTTCACTTGAGTGCCTAGACCTTCTTGGAAGGACTTCCAGAACTTAGCTGTAAATTGTGCTCCTCTGTCGCAGGTTCAACTCCTTTTCCTTGAAAATGTACTGAAGATTTTTGTGATCTGTATAAATATCAACATGCACACCATACAAATAATGCCTCCATATTTTTAAGGCGTGAATAACCGCAGCCAATTCGAGATCATGAGTTGGATAATTCTTTTCGTGTTTTCGTAATTGTCTCGAAGCATATGCAATAACCTTTCCATGCTGCATCAATACGCATCCTAATCTGACACCGAAAGCATCACAATATACCACGTAGCCATCTGACCCCTCTGGAAGTGTTAAGATCGGTGCTGAGGTCAACCTGTCTTTAACTCTTGGAAGCTGCGCTCACAAGCATCATTCCACTGAAATTTGGCTGACTTCTGGGTTAGCTTCGTCAATGGGGCTGAAATAGATGAAAAGCCCTCTACGAATCTTCTATAATAACCTGCCAACCCCAGAAAGCTATGAACTTCTGTAGGAGTCGTAGGCCTCGGCCAGGTCTTTACAGCTTTAATTTTCTGAGTGTCGACTCGAATGCCATCATCTGAGATAACATGGCCCGAAAATGTCACAGAATTTAACCAGAACTCGCACTTTGAAAATTTTGCATACAATTCTCGGTCTCGTAGAATGCCAAGAACAATTCGCAAGTGATCGGCATGTTCTGATTTCATGCGAGAATACACCAGAATATCATCAATAAATACTATCACAAATAAATCCAAGAGAGGCCTGAATACGTTGTTCATCAAATTCATAAACACGGCCGGAGCATTAGTCAACCCAAACGACATCACTCGCAATTCATAGTGACCATATCTCGTTCTGAAGGCCGTCTTTGGAATATCCGCTTCTCTAACTCTAACTTGATGATAACCCGATCTCAAATCTATTTTTGAAAACCATTTGGCACCCTGTAGCTGATCAAATAAATCATCAATCCTCAGAAGGGTATATCTGTTCTTTATCGTCACCTTGTTCAACTGCCTATAGTCGATACACATTTGTAGAGATCCGTCTTTCTTCCTTACAAACAAGAATGGTGCTCCCCACGGTGATGAACTAGGTATAATAAACCCCTTTTAAAGCAAGTCTTTCAAATGCTCCTTTAGCTCTTTTAATTCTACCGGAGCCATTCGATAATGAGGAATAGAAATAGGCTTGGTGTCCGGCAACACATCAATGGTGAAGTCAATCTCTCTTTCCGGAGGAAGACCTGGAAGTTCATCTGGGAATACATCCGGAAATTCATTCACTACCGGACCTGATTGGAAAGTTGGTGGCTTTGACTCGGTGTCATGAACCCGAACTAAGTGATAAATATAACCCTTGGCTATCATCTTTCTTGCCTTAAGGTAGGAAATAAGCCTACCTTTTCGAGATGCTGCATTACCTTTCTATTCAAGCACGGGCTCTCCCGGAAATTGAAATCGAACCACTTTTGTTCGGCAATCAACATTAGCGTAGCACGAGGCCAACCAATCCATACCCATAATTACATCGAAATCTAACATCTCCAACTCAATCAAATCAGCAGTGGTCTGGCGATCACATATCACAACTACACAATTTTTATACACTTGTCTTGCTATCACGGGATCACCAACCGGAGTAGATACCTCGAAAGGTTTGATTGGCTCAGGTTTCACCCCAATACAACCAGCAACATATGGAGTAATATAAGAAAAAGTAGAACCCGGATCTATCAATGCATACACATCACGGGAAAATATAGACAATGTACATGTAACCACATCCGTGGAGGACTCAAGATCCTGCCGTCCACGGGGCTGAGTGGCACCTGAAGTAGATGATACCCCTCTACCTCTACCTCGGCCTGCTGACATCTGGGGAATCTGTTTTGCCGGGCGTGTTGAGGAAGAACCAGCTGCTGAACCTGTGGGCTGAACTCCAACTCTACCACTCATCGATGGCCAATCTCTCGTCATGTGCCCAACTTGGCCGTAAGTATAACAAGCGTCGAACCCTGGCGACACTTTCCGGAATGCAATCTGCCGCACTGGCTACATCGCGGTACTGGGGGTCTCCTCTGGCTATAATCTTCCCTGATTTGGAATCTGGGGCCCTCGAACTCTGACCCTGCCTTGAGCGGAAGGAGCGATCAAATCTCATACCTGCAAATCGGGGAGGTGCACTGGTCACCAACTGGCCTGAGTAACTAGAATATGTCTGCCTTGATCCCCCTCTATAACCACGACCTGCTCCCATAGATCTAGCCCTCTTGCCTTGCCTTCTTTCGTTATCGCGGTCACTTCTTGGTGGTTGTTGTCGCCCCTTTAAATTCTGAGCATGGGCCTGTATTCGGGAAATATCCATCCTGTCTTGCAAGGAATTCGTCAAAAAATCTCTGAATAAATGTGGTCCTAGGCCACTTACAAATCTATGTACCCGATCTCTCATGTCGGCCACAATAGCCCGGTCATATCTAGCCAAAGAATTAAATTGCATGATATACTCCCGGGCACTCATATTTCCTTGCCTCAGATTTAGAAATATATCCGCTCTAGCTCGGTGGAACTCGGGTGGTAAATAGTGACGAATAAAAGCATCCACGAATTCTTGCCAAACCGGAGGAGGCGCATTCTCTCCTCTTGATAATACCCAGTTGTTGTACCACAAAAAAGTCACATCCTAGAGTCTATAAGATGCCAACTCTACGGATTCAGTTTCGGAGGCATGGACTGTCACGACCCAACCCCGTAGGCCGTGACTAGTGCCCGAATTGGACACTCATATTTCCTGTTAACTGTAATCATTTATAACTAGCATGTCATGAACTTATTTGTATAAAGTTGTCACGATTCTGTATGTCATAAGCACCTGTCTCCTGAGGAGTTACCATTTTCAACAACAACATATATTTATATATATGCAAGCCGACAAGGCTGCCATTACACGCAACATTCCAAACATACCTACTTATGCAAGCCGATAAGGCTGCCATCACGAATGGGTACGCCCCAAACATAACTCAGGTTCATACAACGCAACGTCAACTATACATAGACCCACATAGATGTCCACAGACCTCTAAGAGTAGTGCTAGTATCATATGACGGGACAGGGCCCCGCCGTACCTCTAATAAATACATACATATACGATAAAAGGGAGTTATACCACAAGCTAGGCTCCGGAACAAAGGAGCACTTCAAAGTAGCTGAATAAGTATCCTAAGCTGGCGGATCTCCAAAACGAGCGTCTGTACCTGCGGGCATGAACGCAGCCCCCCGAAGAAAGGGGGTCAGTACGGAATATGTACTGAGTATGTAAAGCATGGATTATAGTAATGGACTCATAAGGAGACAAAGTATGTAGGACCCAATGCAACAATCAGAAATTCATAAAACTTGCCTTTGGACATATTTCATTTGTATCATTCTCATATCAATATAGTTATAGAGTTTTGTAATCAAAGCTGCATAATAATTCTGTATATAACATATATATAACGTGTCCCGGCCCTTTAATGAGGGACTCGGTAATTAAAATCATAGCATCATAAACATAAACATAGACGTGTCCCGGCCCTTTAACAAGGGACTCGGTAATAGGGAATATGCCCTCCTGGCCACCATCTCCATATCATCATGTCATCATATCATCACATCATCATATCATCATATCATATATATATATATATATATATATATATATATATATATATATATATTTATATATAACGTGTCCCGGCCCTCTAGTGAGGGACTCGGTGATTAATATAGTAAATATGCGCACGAGAACGTGTCCTGGCCCGAGACTCAGTGAAGGATATAGCGGTAAGCACGAGCAGAATAATAAGCAACCACATATATGCAATTCATCTTTTGAGACTCAATAGATAAGCAACTAACCAGCTCTAAAGTATTGGGATAATAATCATATTCAATTCTTTTCAACTCTCATTATAAGTTATAGCAAGGAACGTTTCAGCTTTCATGTACATGTATCAATTTCCATGATGTAGTTTTTGAAAGTCAAGTATGGTTCTGTTCATGCCATTCTTTTAAGAGTAAGAACTTCTATACATCATTCATTAGTCAATCATGTAGTAGGCTCGTGACAATAGCATTAAGGAAATATAGAATCATAAGTCATGCATGGAGCTAGAGAATAGAATTTACCCCAAGGTTCATATCATTTCATACTTACGTCTAGGACATGCCAAGAAAAGAAGGAATAGGCTTTACATACCTTTAGCATTTAGTCGTATTATAACTTGTACTTGCTGCCCAAAAACACTTATCCTATATCAAGATATCAAGAGCTACAATTAGTCTACAAAGGAATTTAATACGTATTTTGACGCTCACAATCCCTTTCTAACATTAAAACGACGTTTCGTTCGCATTCAAACCAACTAGTGCTACAAGCTAACATTGCTAATCATTCTTTCATATATCAATCCAAACTTGTTTAACATGACTTACGGGACTTTGGACAGCTTGCACATCATTCAAATCAGTCCCAAACTCATGGCCAAACAACACATACCACAATACCATTTTCACTTAGCAATTTTCCAGATTTAACTTACAACGACAACAACACGTTTAATAGCATCATTTTTATTCTTACAACAGCCCACAAATCATTTTAATTTCAACTTGAATCATTGCACTTCACTTTCACTATATGTTCATAACAACATTCAACATTCAAAATACACTAATTCACTTCTAACCTTAAAACAGCCCACGGTTTTGGGCTGCTTGTATACTTCAACATGATTCGTTTCTTTAACACCTCAATTCACATATTCAATACGCATACAATACACCACAATGTCCATAACAACAACAATCAAAACTTGGCACAAAACAGTCCACAAACTCCCCTAAAACAGTCTCCTTAAACGGCTTCAACACAATTACCACATCTTCATGATATTCATCCATTCATCCAAACCACAACACATTCAATCCATTTCCAATATATGTACAAGAAGATTAAACATGATTCCATTAAGTCTACACGGCTCATTTCAATTTTTTAAGAAAAACAGTCCAATACCAATATGCAACATCATAAACAAACTTCTACAATCTTTGTTCATTTACATATGTTGACACACATTCACTCCATCAACAATACATGCAAAATGAAACCAACCATGGCTTCACCAAGCTCACGGCTCACCCTCAAGTTCAACCACAACAACAATCCAACAACAACATGCATGAATTATACATTCAAATCATCAGGCACCACAAGAACAGTGATCATTCTTAACTTTCAACTTGTTCTTCAACCTTGGCCGAATCTTCAACCCTATTGAAATGCTACACCTCCTTGTTTCTTTCCAACAACTACTACACGTTCTTATGCTCTTGATGAGGAGTTGATTTGATGGAGAAACGGATTTTTTTTGGAGCAATTTCACCCCACCACTCTCGGCTAGCTCTAGGCCGAGAGCTTCTCTCTCTAACACTATATTTTCCTACACTTTGTAATGTTGAAATGATGTAGTGAGTTGATGAATAATCAGATTTTTACCTTATATATGGGTTACAAGGTTTGGACAAGTGTCCCACTCAAGTTTTTTGGGTCAAGAATCTTTGACCATTTCACTCAACTACACGGCCAAACATGGCTTAAAATAATGGACTGATTTTTGTTCCCAATCCCACTAATAATCTAATCATGATTAATTCAATCCCAATTTCCCATTAATACTTCCATGCCAAACGAAATTTGTAGGTAATTTGTGACTTGAAACGAAGCCGAAATTTCCCATTGTCGCGTTTATTATCAAACGTCCCAATGTATGAAAATATGGGTTATAACATCCCCCCCCCCCCCCCCCCCCGTTTAGAACATTCGTCCTCGAATGTCGATTTTCATCCCGTCGGGTTATATAAGAGTCTTGGGAAGGGTTTTCCTTATCGCTAACATATAAATTGAGCAGACAATTAACACAATCAAGTAAGGGAGTTTAAATTACCTGTAGGCGTGGAAAACAAGTGAGGATATCTCTTTTTCATCTCCTCTTCGGCCTCCCAAGTCATCTCCTCCCTATTATTGTTCCGCCACAACACTTTAACCGAAACCACGTCTTTAGTTCGCAGCCTTCTGATTTGTCGATCAAGTATAGCTATAGGCTGCTCTTCGTATGATAGCTCCTCTGTTACCTGGACATCATCTGCCGGAAACACCCTGGAAGGATCGCCTATATACTTCCGAAGCATTGACACATGGAAGACCGGATGTACTGCTTCTAAATCCGCTGGTAAATCTAGCTCGTAGGAAACTTGGCCTACCTTACGGATAACCTGATAAGGTCCAATGTATCTCGGGCTCAACTTCCCTTTATTGCAGAATCTCATAACACCCTTCATGGGTGACACCTTCAAGAACACCCAGTCGCCAACCTGAAACTCCAAATGTCGACGTCGATTATATGCATATGACTTCTGTCGACTCTGGGCTGCCAGTAATCTTTCCTGAATAAGCTTCACCTTATCCACAGCCTGCTGAACCATATCCGGGCCTATCAGCTTAGTTTCACCCACGTCGAACCAACCTATAGGGGATCTGCACTTCCTGCCATACAGAGCTTCGTACGGTGCCATCTGAATGCTAGAATGGTGGCTGTTATTATAAGCAAACTCGATAAGTGGCAAGTGATCATCCCAGCTGCCCCTGAAATCAATGACACAGGCCCGTAACATATCTTGTAGCGTCTGAATGGTACGCTCGGCCTGTCTGTCAGTCTGAGGATGAAATGTTGTGCTGAGACTCACTTGTGTCCCCTATCCCTCCTGGAAGGATCTCCAGAAATTAGCTGTAAACTGGGCCCCTCTATCCGAGATAATAGCTGTGGGAACTCCATGAAGTCTCACTATCTCCTTAAGATACAATCTGGCATAATCCCCAGCTGAATACGTAGTCCTGACTGGAAGAAAGTGGGCTGATTTTGTCAGTCTATCAACAATAACCCAGACAGAGTCATACTTCTGTGGAGTGCGTGGGAAACCTGTGACGAAATCCATATTAATGACCTCCCATTTCCAGGTTGGAATTTCCATCTCCTGCAATAGCCCTCCAGGCTTCTGGTGCTCTATCTTGACCTGTTGGCAATTCGGACACTGGGCCACAAATTCTGCTATGTCCTTCTTCATACCATCCCACCAATACAAACACCTAAGGTCATGATACATTTTTGTCGATCCTGGGTGAACAGAATAACGAGCATAGTGTGCTTCCCCCATTACCTGCTGTCGTAATCCTGCAACCTCAGGTACACATAATCTGTCTCTGTATCGTAGTACTCCATCAGATGACATCTTGAATGGGGTCTCGTCCTTCTGAAGTGCTGTGTCTCTGTAATGTACAAAGACAGGATCCTAATATTGACGCTTCTTCACCTCTTCCACAATAGAGGACTCAGCAACACCTAGCACCAAAATTTTACCATCATCAGAATCAGCCAAACGAACTCCAAGACTAGCTAGCTGATGAATCTCACGGACTATCTCTTTCTTTCCTGGCTGCACGCCTGCCAAACAAGCCATAGATTTATGGCTGAGTGCATCTGCCACAACGTTAGCCTTTCCTGGGTGATATAGAATATCGACATCATAATCTTTTAGCAACTCCAGCCATCTCCTTTGTCGCAAATTCAGCTCCTTCTGCTTAAAGATATACTGGAGACTTTTATGGTCTGTATAAATATCCACATGCACGCCATATAGATAATGTCTCCATATCTTCAAAGCATGTATCACCGCCGCCAGCTCCAGGTCATGTGTAGAATAATTTCTTTCATGCTTCCTGAGCTGTCGGGATGCATAGGCTATAACTCTGCCGTGCTGCATCAACACGCAACCCAACCCAACACCGGAAGCGTCACAATAAATAACATAGCCATCTGGCCCTTCAGGAAGAGTTAGAACTGGAGCTGTAGTCAACTTATCTTTCAATAATTGGAAACTCCGTTCACAGGTATCGGTCCACTGGAATTTTACTGCTTTCTGTGTTAGCCTTGTTAAAGGCGCTGAGATAGAAGCAAACTTTTCCACAAGTCTCCTGTAATACCCTGCCAGCCCCAGAAAGCTACGTACCTTAGTAGGCGTCGTAGGTCTAGGCCAAGTCTTGACTGCCTCAATCTTCTGTGAGTCTACCCGAATACCGTCTGCTGCAACAATATGTCCCAAAAATGCTACCGAAGTCTAACAGAATTCACATTTAGAAAACTTAGCATATAACTTCTGGTGCTGGAGGACCTTAAGTACTGTCCTCAAGTGATCTGCATGCTCTTCTTCTAATCGTGAATAGACCAGAATATCATCAATAAATACAATCACGAACAAGTCGAGGAATGGATTAAACACCCTGTTCATCATGTCCATAAATACTGCTGGAGCATTAGTCAACCCAAAAGACATCACTTTAAACTCGTAATGCCTGTATCGGGTCCTAAATGCAGTCTTCGGAATGTCTGCTTCCCTTACCCGCACTTGGTGATAACCTGACCGCAAGTCTATCTTTGAAAAACAGCTAGCACCCTGCAACTGATCGAATAAATCATCAATCCTGGGGAGGGGATATCTGTTCTTTATTGTGACTTTGTTCAGCTGCCTATAATCAATGCACATCCGCAGCGACCCATCCTTCTTTCGTACAAATAATACCGGTGCACCCCAAGGTGATGTACTGGGTCTAATAAAGCCCTTTTCTAACAAATCTCTCAGTTGCTCCTTCAATTCTGTAAGGAGGAATAGATATGGGTTGAGTGTCTGGCAGTACATCTATGGTGAACTCTATCTCACGCTCAGGAGAAAGGCCTGGAAGTTCCTCTGGAAACACATCTGGAAATTCTTTAACTACCGGGACAGACTGAAGTGTCGGTGTTTCTGCTATCAAGTCATGCACACGAACCAGATGATAAATACAGCCTTTTCTAACCATCTTCCTTGCCTTGAGGTATGAAATAAACTTACCCCTCGGCGATGCTATATTCCCCCTCCATTCTATAATTGGTTCCCCTGGGAACTGAAACCGAACTACTTGCCTCTGCAATCAACGTCAGCATAACAAGAAGCTAACCAGTCCATCCCCATAATAACATCGAACTCAGTCATGTCTAGTTCTATCAAATCTGTCTTGGTGCAGTGATTACATATGACCACCGAACAATCCTTATACACCAATCTGGCTAAAACAAAATCCCCTACTGGTGTAGCTACCTCAAATGTTTCTATAAATTCAAATTTTATCCCAATTTTACTAGCAACAAAAGGGGAAATATATGATAATGTGGAGCCTGGGTCTATCAATGCATATACGTCTCGGGAGAAAATCGATAGTATACCTGTGACTACATTTGGAGACGCCTTCTGATCCTGTCTGCTAGCTAAAGCATATATGCGGTTTGAAGGACCGCCAGAACCGGAAGCCACCCCACGACCTCTGCCACGGCCTGCTGGTGTCGGAATACCCTGCCCCATAGGGCGCATAGCCACCGAAGAAAAAGAACCCGCAACTGATCCCGTAGGCTGCGCTGGGCCACCTACACCACCCCCAAATCGACACTCCCTCATAGTATGGCCCTGACGGCCGCAAGAGACACAAGCACCAGTAATAAGACGGCATTCCCCTGGATGGCGTCTGCCACATCGAGGACATGGAGGTATAGGTGGTCTCATCTGGCCTGAATTCCTGTGCATCTGATAACCTGAAGTCATGGAGCTTTGACCAGCTCCCGAATGCCCCGTGTTATCAAACCTCCTGCCAGTAAATCGTGAAGGTGCACTCCGTGCCGGCTGGGAAGGGTATCTTCTATACTGTTGTTGGGGCTGCTTGCCCCAAAAGTCACCAGAAGAGTACCCCACTGATCTCACTCTCTTATGCTGACCCCTGTCCTGCTCCCTATCAAATCGACGACCTCTCTGTCGTTCCTCAACCCCCTGTGCATATGCCTGCAATCGAGCGATATCTATGCCGGGCTGAGAAGCCATTGCCATACAACCATCAATCAAGTAATTATCCAACCCCATTACGTAACGATGCACCCTGTCTGCCATGTCAGCTACAATAGTGGGCGCATACCTAGCCAGTGAATCAAACTCGAGGCTATAATCTCGAACACTTCTGCCATTCTGCCTCAGGTGTAGAAATTTGTCAACTCTGGCTCGACTCATCTCCGGAGGTAGGAAATAACCCAGAAAAGCCTCTACGAACTCGTCCCATACTGCTGGTGGAGCATCCTCACCCCTGGAAAACTCCCAGGACTCATACCAATTAACTGCCACATCCCGCAACCGATATGAAGCCAATTCGACCGACTCAGTATCGGAAGATTTAGTCACCCGCAACGTACGCAGCATCTGTCGAATAAACTCCTGTGGATCCTTTGCAGGCTTTGACCCATAAAACTCTGGGGGGTTACAAGTCAAAAAATCATGGACCCTCAAACTATCGTGTCTGCCCGCATAATCACCTCCTAACCCGCGTCTGCGAGCCTGGCCTGCCACCAACCTGGTCAATAACTGTACTGCGTCACACATAGCCCTGTCCTCCGCCCCAGGCTGGGGAGCTGGAGGCTCGGGTGCTGGAGCCTCAGGAGCTGGTGGTAACTCTGTCTCCTGATCTGCAGCTGCTGCTTCCCTAGGCTCCTCTGATAATGATGGTGTAGCGGAGCTCGCTGACTAAAGCCTAATCTCAGACACATACTGGGAATAAGCTCTAGTGACCCTCCGGGTCCCACTGGTCTCTCCAACTACCGCTTTGCCCTTCTGGGCGGCTGTTGCCTTCTTTGGCGGCATCGCTGTAAACATAACAATCTGTTAGGGAAAGATTATCCTGATAATACAGCTCTATCGCACGATCTAGAATGAGAAGGAAAGATGACATCCTAAATGTCCTGTAGCTTTCTGTTTATAAACGTGGTGCACAACACATCGATAAACAAGACTCTACTAGACACGGTCTGTAGACACTCCGAGGATTTAACCGCTCTGATACAACTTTTGTCACGACCCAACCCCGTAGGCCGTGACTAGTGCCCGAATTGGACACTCATATTGCCTGTTAACTGTAATCATTTATAACTAGCATGTCATGACCCTATTTGTATAAAAAGGCAGGGCGTTATTTTAAAGCTGTCACGATTCTGTATGTCATAATCACCTGTCTCCTGAGGAGTTACCATTTTCAACAACAACATATAATTATATATACGCATGCCGACAAGGCTGCCATTACAAGCAACATTCCAAACATACCTACTTATGTAAGCCGACAAGGCTGCCATCACGAATGGGTACGCCCCAAACATAAGTCATGTTCATACAACGCAACGTCAACTATACATAGACCCACATAGATGTTCACAGACCTCTAAGAGTAGTGATAGTATCATATGACGGGACAGGGCCCCGCCATACCCCAAATAAATACATACATATACGATAAAAGGGAGTTATACCACAAGCTAGGCTCCGGAACAAAGGAGCACTTCAAAGTAGCTGAATAAGTATCCTAAGCTGGCGGATCTCCAAAACGAGCGTCTGTACCTGCGGGCATGAACGCAGCCCCCCGAAGAAAGGGGGTCAGTACGGAATATGTACTGAATATGTAAAGCATGGATTATAGTAATGGACTCATAAGGAGACAAAGTATGTAGGACCCAATGCAACAATCCGAAATTCATAAAACTTGCCTTTGGACATATTTCATTTGTATCATTCTCATATCAATATAGTTATAGAGTTTTGTAATCAAAGCTGCATAATAATTCTGTATATAACATATATACAACATGTCCCGGCCCTTTAATGAGGGACTCGGTAATTAAAATCATAGCATCATAAACATAAACATAGACGTGTCCCGGCCCTTTAACAAGGGACTCGGTAATAGGGAATATGCCCTCCTGGCCACCATCTCCATATCATCATGTCATCATATCATCACATCATCATATCATCATATATATATATATATATATATATATATATATATAACGTGTCCCGGCCCTCTAGTGAGGGACTCGGTGATTAATATAGTAAATATGCGCACGAGAACGTGTCCTGGCCCGAGACTCAGTGAAGGATATAGCGGTAAGCACGAGCAGAATAATAAGTAACCACATATATGCAATTCATCTTTTGAGACTCAATAGATAAGCAACTAACCAACTCTAAAGTATTGGGATAATAATCATATTCAATTCTTTTCAACTCTCATTATAAGTTATAGCAAGGAACGTTTCAGCTTTCATGTACATGTATCAATTTCCATGATGTAGTTTTTGAAAGTCAAGTATGCTTCTGTTCATGCCATTCTTTTAAGAGTAAGAACTTCTATACATCATTCATTAGTCAATCATGTAGTAGGCTCGTGACAATAGCATTAAGGAAATATAGAATCATAAGTCATGCATGGAGCTAGAGAATAGAATTTACCCCAAGGTTCATATCATTTCATACTTACGTCTAGGACATGCCAAGAAAAGAAGGAATAGGCTTTACATACCTTTAGCGTTTAGTCGTATTATAACTTGTACTTGCTGCCCAAAAACACTTATCCTATATCAAGATATCAAGAGCTACAATTAGTCTACAAAGGAATTTAATACGTATTTTGACGCTCACAATCCTTTTCTAACATTTAAACGACATTTCGTTCGCATTCAAACCAACTAGTGCCACAAGCTAACATTGCTAATCATTCTTTCATATATCAATCCAAACTTGTTTAACATGACTTAGGGGACTTTGGACAGCTTGCAAATCATTCAAATCAGTCCCAAACTCACGGCCAAACAACACATACCACAATACCATTTTCACTTAGCAATTTTCCAGATTTAACTTACAACGACAACAACACATTTAATAACATTACTTTCACGATTCTTGGAACTGTTTTAGCATCATCTTTATTCTTACAACATCCCACAAATCATTTCAATTTCAACTTGAATCATTGCACTTCACTTTCACTATATGTTCATAACAACATTCAACATTCAACATACACTAATTCACTTCTAACCTTAAAACAGTCCACGGTTTTGGGCTGCTTGTATACTTCAACATGATTCGTTTCTTTAACACCTCAATTCACATATTCAATATGCATACAATACACCACAATGTCCATAACAACAACAATCAAAACTTGGCACAAAACAGTCCACAAACTCCCCTAAAACAGTCTCCTTAAACGGCTTCAACACAATTACCACATCTTCATGATTTTCATCCATTCATCCAAACCACAACACATTCAATCCATTTCCAATATATGTACAAGAAGATTAAACATGATTCCATTAAGTCTACACGGCTCATTTCAAGTTTTTAAGAAAAACAGTCCAATACCAATATGCAACATCATAAATAAACTTCTACAATCTTTGTTCATTTACATATGTTGACACACATTCACTCCATCAACAATACATGCAAAATGAGACCAACCATGGCTTCACCAACCTCACGGCTCACCCTAAAGTTCAACCACAACAACAATCCAACAACAACATGCATGAATTATACATTCAAATCATCATGCACCACAAGAACAGTGATCATTCTTACCTTACAACTTGTTCTTCAACCTTGGCCGAATCTTCAACCCTATTGAAATGCTACACCTCCTTGTTTCTTTCCAACAACTACTACACATTCTTATGCACTTGATGAGGAGTTGATTTGATGGAGAAACGGATTTTTTTTGGAGCAATTTCACCCCACCACTCTCGGCTAGCTCTAGGCCGAGAGCTTCTCTCTCTAACACTATATTTTCCTACACTTTGTAATGTTGAAATGATGTAGTGAGTTGATGAATAATCAGATTTTTACCTTATATATGGGTTACAAGGTTTGGACAAGTGTCCCACTCAAGTTTTTTGGGTCAAGAATCTTTGACCATTTCACTCAACTACACGGCCAAACATGGCTTAAAATAACACACTGATTTTTGTTCCCAATCCCACTAATAATCTAATCATGATTAATTTAATCCCAATTTCCCATTAATACTTCCATGCCAAACGAAATTTGTAGGTAATTTGTGACTTGAAACGAAGCCGGAAGTTAAAGTGTCTACTTCGTATCTTAAGATAGTCTTGTCTTTAACTTGTCGCGTTTATTATCAAACGTCCCAATGTATGAAAATATGGGTTATAACATCCCCCCCCCCCGTTTAGAACATTCGTCCTCGAATGTCGATTTTCATCCCGTCGGGTTATATAAGAGTCTTGGGAAGGGTTTTCCTTATCGCTAACATATAAATTGAGCAGACAATTAACACAATCAAGTAAGGGAGTTTAAATTACCTGTAGGCGTGGAAAACAAGTGAGGATATCTCTTTTTCATCTCCTCTTCGGCCTCCCAAGTCATCTCCTCCCTATTATTGTTCCGCCACAACACTTTAACCGAAACCACGTCTTTAGTTCGCAGCCTTCTGATTTGTCGATCAAGTATAGCTATAGGCTGCTCTTCGTATGATAGCTCCTCTGTTACCTGGACATCATCTGCCGGAAACACCCTGGAAGGATCGCCTATATACTTCCGAAGCATTGACACATGGAAGACCGGATGTACTGCTTCTAAATCCGCTGGTAAATCTAGCTCGTAGGAAACTTGGCCTACCTTACGGATAACCTGATAAGGTCCAATGTATCTCGGGCTCAACTTCCCTTTATTGCAGAATCTCATAACACCCTTCATGGGTGACACCTTCAAGAACACCCAGTCGCCAACCTGAAACTCCAAATGTCGACGTCGATTATATGCATATGACTTCTGTCGACTCTGGGCTGCCAGTAATCTTTCCTGAATAAGCTTCACCTATTCCACAGCCTGCTGAACCATATCCGGGCCTATCAGCTTAGTTTCACCCACGTCGAACCAACCTATAGGGGATCTGCACTTCCTGCCATACAGAGCTTCATACGGTGCCATCTGAATGCTAGAATGGTGGCTGTTATTATAAGCAAACTCGATAAGTGGCAAGTGATCGTCCCAGCTGCCCCTGAAATCAATGACACAGGCCCGTAACATATCTTGTAGCGTCTGAATGGTACGCTCGGCCTGTCCGTCAGTCTGAGGATGAAATGTTGTGCTGAGACTCACTTGTGTCCCCAATCCCTCCTGGAAGGATCTCCAGAAATTAGCTGTAAACTGGGCCCCTCTATCCGAGATAATAGCTGTGGGAACTCCATGAAGTCTCACTATCTCCTTAAGATACAATCTGGCATAATCCCCAGCTGAATACGTAGTCCTGACTGGAAGAAAGTGGGCTGATTTTGTCAGTCTATCAACAATAACCCAGACAGAGTCATACTTCTGTGGAGTGCGTGGGAAACCTGTGACGAAATCCATATTAATGACCTCCCATTTCCAGGTTGGAATTTCCATCTCCTGCAATAGCCCTCCAGGCATCTAGTGCCCTATCTTGACCTGTTGGCAATTCGGACACTGGGCCACAAATTCTGCTATGTCCTTCTTCATACCATCCCACCAATACAAACACCTAAGGTCATGATACATTTTTGTCGATCCTGGGTGAACAGAATAACGAGCATAGTGTGCTTCCCCCATTACCTGCTGTCGTAATCCTGTAACCTCATGTACACATAATCCGTCTCTGTATCGTAGTACTCCATCAGATGACATCTTGAATGGGGTCTCGTCCTTCTGAAGTGCTGTGTCTCTGTAATGTACAAAGACAGGATCCTCATATTGACGCTTCTTCACCTCTTCCACAATAGAGGACTCAGCAACACCTCGCACCAAAATTTTACCATCATCAGAATCAGCCAAACGAACTCCAAGACTAACTAGCTGATGAATCTCACGGACTATCTCTTTCTTTCTTGGCTGCACGCCTGCCAAACAAGCCATAGATTTACAACTGAGTGCATCTGCCACAATGTTAGCCTTTCCTGGCTAATATAGAATATCGACATCATAATCTTTCAGCAACTCCATCCATTTCCTTTGTCGCAAATTCAGCTCCTTCTGATTAAAGATATACTGGAGACTTTTATGGTCTGTATAAATATCCACATGCACGCCATATAGATAATGTCTCCATATCTTCAAAGCATGTATCACCGCCGCTAGCTCCAGGTCATGTGTAGGATAATTTCTTTCATGCTTCCTGAGTTGTCGGGAGGCATAGGCTATAACTCTGCCGTGCTGCATCAACACGCAATCCAACCCAACACCGGAAGTGTCACAATAAATAACATAGCCATCTGGCCCTTCAGGAAGAGTTAGAACTGGAGCTGTAGTCAACTTATCTTTCAATAATTGGAAACTCCGTTCACAGGCATCGGTCCACTGGAATTTTGCTGCTTTCTGTGTTAGCCTTGTTAAAGGCGCTGAGATAAAAGCAAACTTTTTCTCAAATCTCCTGTAATATTCTGCTAGCCCCAGAAAGCTACGTACCTCAGTAGGCGTCGTAGGTCTAGGCCAAATCTTGACTGCCTCAATCTTCTGCGAGTCTACCCGAATACCGTCTGCTCAAACAATATGCCCCAGAAATGCTACAGAAGTCAACCAGAATTCACATTTAGAAAACTTAGCATATAACTTCTGGTGCTGGAGGACCTTAAGAACTGTCCTCAAGTGATCTGCATGCTCTTCTTCCGATCGTGAATAGACCAGAATATCATCAATAAATACAATCACGAACAAGTCGAGGAATGGCTTAAACACCCTGTTCATCAAGTCCATAAATACTGCTGGAGCATTAGTCAACCCAAAAGACATCACTTTAAACTCGTAATGCCCGTATCGGGTCCTAAATGCAGTCTTCGGAATGTCTGCTTCCCTGACCCGCACTTGGTGATAACCTGACCGCAAGTCTATCTTTGAAAAACAGCTAGCACCCTGCAACTGATCGAATAAATCATCAATCCTGGGTAGGGGATATCTGTTCTTTATTGTGACTTTGTTCAGCTACCTATAATCAATGCACATCCGCAGCGACCCATCATTCTTTCGTACAAATAATACCGGTGCGCCCCAAGGTGATGTACTGGGTCTAATAAAGCCCTTTTCTAACAAATCTCTCAGTTTCTCCTTCAATTCATTCAATTCTGCAGGAGCCATTCTGTAAGGAGGAATAGATATGGGCTGAGTGTCTAGCAGTACATCCATAGTGAACTCTATCTCACGCTCAGCAGAAAGGCCTGGAAGTTCCTCTGGAAACACATCTAGAAATTCATTAACTACCGGGACTGACTGAAGAGTCGGTGTTTCTGCTTTCAAGTCATGCATACGAACCAGATGATAAATACAGCCTTTTCTAACCATCTTCCTTGCCTTGAGGTATGAAATAAACTTACCCCTCGGCGATGCTGTATTCCCCCTCCATTCTATAATTGATTCCCCTGGGAACTGAAACCGAACTACTTGCCTCTGCAATCAACGTTAGCATAACAAGAAGCTAACCAGTCCATCCCCATAATAACATCGAACTCAGTCATGTCTAGTTCTATCAAATCTGCCTTGGTGCAGTGATTACATATGACCACCGAACAATCCTTATACACCAATCTAGCTAAAACAAAATCCCCTACTGGTGTAGCTACCTCAAATGGTTCTATAGATTCAAATTTTATCCCAATTTTACTATCAACAAAAGGGGAAATATATGATAATGTAGAGCCTGGGTCTATCAATGCATATACGTCTCGGGAGAAAATCGATAGTATACCTGTGACTACATTTGGAGACGCCTTCTGATCCTGTCTGCTGGCTAAAGCATATATGCAGTTTGAAGGACCGCCAGAACTGGAAGCCCCCCCACGGCCTCTGCCACGGCCTGTTGGTGTCGGAATACCCTGCCTCATAGGGCGCATAGCCACCGAAGAAGAAGAACCCGCAACTGATCCCGTAGGCTGAGCTGGGCCACCTGCACCACCCCCAAATCGACACTCCCTCATAGTATGGCCCTGACGGCCGCAAGAGAAACAAGCACCAGTAATAAGACGGTATTCCCCTGGATGGCGTCTGCCACATCGAGGACATGGAGGTATAGGTGGTCTCATCTGGCCTGAATTCCTGTGCATCTGATAACCTGAAGTCATGGAGCTTTGACCAGCTCTCGAATGCCCCGTGTTATCAAACCTCCTGCCAGTAAATCGTGAAGGTGCACTCCGTGCCGGCTGGGAAGGGTATCTGCTATACTGCTGTTGGGGCTGCTTGCCCCGAAAGTCACCAGAAGAGTACCCCGCTGATCCCGCTATCTTATGCTGACCCCTGTCGTGCTCCCTATCAAATCGACGGCCTCTCTGTCGTTCCTCAACCCCCTGTGCATATGCTTGCACTCGAGCGATATCTATGCCGGGCTGAGAAGCCATTGCCATACAGCCATCAATCATGTAATTATCCAGCCCCATTACGTAACGATGCACCTTGTCTGGCATGTCAGCTACAATAGTGGGCGCATACCTAGCCAGTGAATCAAATTCGAGGCTATAATCTCGAACACTTCTGCCATTCTGCCTCAGGTGTAGAAATCTGTCAACTCTGGCTCGCCTCATCCCCGGAGGCAGGAAATGACCCAGAAAAGCCTCTACGAACTCGTCCCATACTGCTGGTGGAGTATCCTCACCCCTGGACAACTCCCAGGACTCATACCAATTAACTGCCACATCCCGCAACCGATATGAAGCCAATTCGACCGACTCAGTCTCGGAAGATTTAGCCACCCGCAACGTACGCAGCATCTGTCGAATAAACTCCTGTGGATCCTCTGCGGGCTTTGACCCATAAAACTCTGGGGGGTTACAAGTCAGAAAATCACGGACCCTCAAACTATCGTGTCTGCCCGAATTGGACACCATATTGCCTGTTAACTGTAATAATTTATAACTAGCATGTCATGAACTTATTTGTATAAAAAGGCAGGGCGTTATTTTAAAGTTGTCACGATTCTGTATGTCATAAGCACCTGTGTCCTGAGGAGTTACCATTTTCAACAACAACATATATTTATATATACGCATGCCGACAAGGCAGCCATTACACACAACATTCCAAACATACCAACTTATGCAAGCCGACAAGGCTGCCATCACGAATGGGTACGCCCCAAACATAAGTCATGTTCATACAACGCAACGTCAACTATACATAGACCCACATAGATGTCCACAGACCTCTAAGAGTAGTGATAGTATCATATGACGTGACAGGGCCCCGCCGTACCCCGAATAAATACATACATATACGTTAAAAGGGAGTTATACCACAAGCTAGGATCCGGAACAAAGGAGCACTTCAAAGTAGCTGAATAAGTATCCTAAGCTGGCGGATCTCCAAAACGAGCGTCTGTACCTGCGGGCATGAACGCAGCCCCCCGAAGAAAGGGGGTCAGTACGGAATATGTTCTGAGTATGTAAAGCATGGAATATAGTAATTGACTCATAAGGAGACAAAGTATGTAGGACCCAATGCAACAATCAGAAATTCATAAAACTTGCCTTTGGACATATTTCATTTGTATCATTCTCATATCAATATAGTTATAGAGTTTTGTAATCAAAGCTGCATAATCATTCTGTATATAACATATATATAACGTGTCCCGGCCCTTTAATGAGGGACTCGGAAATTAAAATCATAGCATCATAAACATTAACATAGACGTGTGCCAGCCCTTTAACAAGGGACTCGGTAATAAGGAATATGCCCTCCTGGCCACCATCTCCATATCATCATGTCATCAAATCATCACATCATCATATCATCATATCATCATATCTTCATATATATATATATATATATATATATATATATATATAACGTGTCCCGGCCCTCTAGTGAGGGACTCGGTGATTAATATAGTAAATATGCGCAAGAGAACGTGTCCTGGCCCGAGACTCAGTGAAGGATATAGCGGCAAGCACGAGCAGAATAATAAGCAACCACATATATAAAATTCATCTTTTGAGACTCAATAGATAAGCAACTAACCAGCTCTAAAGTATTGGGATAATAATCATATTCAATTCTTTTCAACTCTCATTATAAGTTATAGCAAGGAACGTTTCAGCTTTCATGTACATGTATCAATTTCCATAATGTAGTTTTTGAAAGTCAAGTATGCTTCTTATCATGCCATTATTTTAAGAGTAAGAACTTCTATACATCATTCATTAGTCAATCATGTAGTAGGCTCGTGACAATAGCATTAAGGAAATATAGAATCATAAGTCATGCATGGAGCTAGAGAATAGAATTTACCCCAAGGTTCATATCATTTCATACTTACGTCTAGGACATGCCAAGAAAAGAAGGAATAGGCTTTACATACCTTTAGCGTTTAGTCGTATTATAACTTGTACTTGCTGCCCAAAAACACTTATCCTATATCAAGATATCAATAGCTACAATTAGTCTACAAAGGAATTTAATACATATTTTGACGCTCACAATCCCTTTCTAACATTTAAACGACGTTTCGTTCGCATTCAAACCAACTAGTGCTACAAGCTAACATTGCTAATCATTCTTTCATATATCAATCCAAACTTGTTTAAGATGACTTAGGGGACTTTGGACAGCTTGCACATCATTCAAATCAGTCCCAAACTCACGGCCAAACAACACATACCACAATACCATTTTCACTTAGCAATTTTCCAGATTTAACTTACAACGACAACAACACGTTTAATAACATTACTTTCACGATTCTTGGAACTGTTTTAGCATCATTTTTATTCCTACAACAGCCCACAAATCATTTCAATTTCAACTTGAATCATTGCACTTCACTTTCACTATATGTTCATAACAACATTCAACATTCAACATACACTAATTCACTTCTAACCTTAAAACAGTCCACGGTTTTGGGCTGCTTGTATACTTCAACATGATTCGTTTCTTTAACACCTCAATTCACGTATTCAATATGCATACAATACGCCACAATGTCCATAACAACAACAATCAAAACTTGGCACAAAACAGTCCACAAACTCCCCTAAAACAGTCTCCTTAAACGGCTTCAACACAATTACCACATCTTCATGATTTTCATCCATTCATCCAAACCACAACACATTCAATCCATTTCCAATATATGTACAAGAAGATTAAACATGATTCCATTAAGCCTACACGGCTCATTTCAATTTTTTAAGAAAAACAGTCCAATACCAATATGCAACATCATAAACAAACTTCTACAATCTTTGTTCATTTACATATGTTGACACACATTCACTCCATCAACAATACATGCAAAATGAGACCAACCATGGCTTCACAAAGCTCACGGCTCACCCTCAAGTTCAACCACAACAACAATCCAACAACAACATGCATGAATTATACATTCAAATCATCATGCACCACAAGAACAGTGATCATTCTTACCTTACAACTTGTTCTTCAACCTTGGCCGAATCTTCAACCCTATTGAAATGCTACACCTCCTTGTTTCATTCCAACAACTACACGTTCTTATGCACTTGATGAGGAGTTGATTTGATGGAGAAACTGATTTTTTTTTGAGCAATTCACCCCACCACTCTCGGCTAGCTCTAGGCCGAGAGCTTCTCTCTCTAACACTATATTTTCCTACACTTTGTAATGTTGAAATGATGTAGTGAGTTGATGAATAATCAGATTTTTACCTTATATATGGGTTACAAGGTTTGGACAAGTGTCCCACTCAAGTTTTTTCGGTCAAGAATCTTTGACCATTTCACTCAACTACACGGCCAAACTTGGCTTAAAATAACACACTGATTTTTGTTCCCAATCCCACTAATAATCTAATCATGATTAATTTAATCCCAATTTCCCATTAATACTTCCATGCCAAACGAAATTTGTAGGTAATTTGTGACTTGAAACGAAGCCGGAAGTTAAAGTCTCTACTTCGTATCTTAAGATAGTCTTGTCTTTAACTTGTCGCGTTTATTATCAAACGTCCCAATGTATGAAAATATGGGTTATAACATGGACAATCTTCAATGTCCTCAACACCTCATCTATGAAACCTTGCGGGTCTTCATCCGGCTTTGACCCGAAAAACTCCGGAGGATTTAGACTCATAAAATCACGGGCTTTGGTACTTGTTGCCCGATCACTTGAACTCGCATTTTATCGTTGTGCCTGAGCAGCAACCAACTGTGTCAATAGATGTATGGCCTCAGTCATTTGTTGACCCGAAGCAACCGGTGGAGGAATTGGAGCTGGAGCTCCTCCTTGCTCTTCCACATTAGGCGGGGTAAAAGAAGTATTAGACAAGGCCTCATTATGTGATTCGCCTTCTTCTATATTCATTGGAGGCTCTCTTTCTACCCGCCTCTTTGTCGTACTCTTGCCCTTCTGGGCGACTGTCGCCTTTCCCTTTGGCGGCATTCTGAAATCATAACACACTATTAGGGAAGATAAAATCTTATACATGTCTCAATCGCACGATTTCATGAGAAGAAAGATGGTCATGTTTCCTAAATGCCCTGTAGCCTCTTGTTTATTGATGTGGTGCGCAACACACCAAAAACAAGACTCTACTAGACACGGCTCGTAGACACTTTCTAGGACTGAACCGCTCTGATACCACTTTTGTCACGACCCAGCTAGGGGCCGTGACGGGTACCCAGGGATAGCCACCGAGCACCACTCATTCTACTACTCATCTTACTCATTTAATGCTCTTTTATCAACTTTATACTCAAATTACATGAAAATCATATTTCATATGGAAACATAAATACTTTATATACATTTTCCTCTCGGCCATCAAAATAATATATACATATAATAGCATCTCGTGAGACCATCTAACCCACACTGCGCATCTACGAGCCTTTACTGGATTGCTAAACATAAGGACGGGACAAGACCCCGTCATGCCCAAAATACTTATACATGAATATACACAAAAGAATCGTCATAAGCACCTCCGAACAAAGGAGTGCTTTCAATCAGCTGACTGCTACTGCTAGTCTGGGTCGAGCTCTCCTCCCTGTCTACCTGTGGGCATGATCACCGCGTCCAAGGAAAAATTGACGTCAGTACGAACATTGTACTGAGTATGAGAGGCATAAACCATGAAATAAGACAATGATATCAAAGAAGTATCAATAGGGAATAACTGTATCTAACTATCAAGTATAAAAGAAGTAATACATGCTGGCTTACTCATAGTCATCATCATGTCATATCTGCATAAATAAATAAGCTGCCCGCCCATATAGGTACGGTGTAATAATGTATAAGCTGCCCGTCCATATCGGATCGGTGTGATAATCATAACATGAGCCTGCGTCCAGGCCTCCCACGTCCGGGTATCATCTCATGCCGCCCACTAGTGGTGTCTGCCCATGCCATTTCGCCATGGTGTATCATATAGCTGCCCGTCTTAGCGGTGACTGCCCGGCTAACTAGGCGCGGTGTTATCTCATCATCATACATGCTCATCATAATATGCTTATCGTAACATACTTATCATAATACATGCATAAGTCTTATGGACAACTTTACTCGACCGGGGTGACGTAAGGTCGTGATCCCCCAATTCGTTATGGAGTAATCATTGACGTTCTGCCTCACCTTGAAAGAAATAGCATATAAGGTGAGTGTAAGCAATAGATATCATTAGCATTATAGAATCATCATATCATATCCCTTATCTTATATGACTAGTCGTAGACATAGGCTTTTAGCTTTCTGGAATATAGGAACTCACGGAGAGGAAAGAAAATCATGCTAGGAGACTCATTCCATTAGAAGGAACGGACTAGCCTCACATACTTTTGACGTTTAACTAAGCTACCGCTTGCTTGCTCTCTTTCGATATCACGTTTCTACCTTCAAAAGAGAGTTTGCACTATTGTTAGTTAATTCGACTATAAGAACGCGTTACTAATTCTTGGGAAAATTTGGGCAGTACTTCCTTTGTTTATACTACTTTTCCCATATGCTATATCAACTCCCACACACTCACAACAACATTCACAACATCGCAATCAATAATCATCATTTATATACATTGACCACAATCCACCATTTTTCTCCAAATTCTCCACATCTATGGGTTTTGGCTCATCATCACATTCTCTCACACATCACACCTATTCCATGGTCTACACGTCATTTATAGCATATTTATACTCCCAACTCATCAACATTCATAATTCAATCCAACTATCATTCAACTATGGCACTATTCACATTTTATGACCCATTTATTACACTCTTCTATAATCCAAGTGTTTCAATGTATAAATACTTCAATCATCATGAGAAAGTCATAAAACTTACCTTAGATGTGGTAGGAACGAGCCTTGAGTAGCAATACTCTTCTATACCAAAAACCCTACTTCACTTCCTTTGCAATTTCTTGGTGTAGATGAACTTTGATGAGTTTCACACTCTTGATTTCATGGATTTAGTGTTGTTGATCATGATTTTTCCTTTGCTTCTCTTTTGGATGAATATTAGAGAGTATTCTAGATGTTTCTTGAAGTGTAGAGTGAAAATGAAATGAATGGAATGAAAAAGGGTCCCTTATACTTAACTTAAAATCTGATTTTTTATGAACAGTAGTCGAAGTGCACAGTGGCCGTAAACCCAGTTTACGGGCCGTATTCTGGTTTACGGTCCATCTTTCACGACCGTATTTAAGCATAACAGAACCAGAAAGGTTTGCTGGAGTCATGGTGGTTTAAGGTCACAGTTTACGAGCCGTATTTCAATTTACGGTCCGTATTCTGAGTCGTATTTAACCATTTAGACGTTTGGCAGAAAGTTGATGTTTTGGAATGTTGAAAGACGATAGCAGTTTACGGTCCGTAAACCACTTTACGGGTCGTATTCTATTTTACGACCTAGTGGGCCGAAGTGCAAATCTGCAACTTTCGCATTTTCAAAGCTCATAAGTAGTCATCCCCTTCTTAGTAAAACATCGTACACTCATACTCTTCGTTGGTCTATTCGTTGTACGTTCGCGGAGAAATTTCCGAGGCGTAACACGGGTCTTGTCAAATCAGGAGAGTAAATATTAGGGTTTTCTGATCTGGGAATGATATAAATAAGAAATAAAGTCGTGGACCACGTATTTATACTCAGAGAATTAAATGCTTCAGTGGTTCAGTTCGACGAGCGGGTCGATGCGGGCTGTACACTATATTGTCTCATGAAAGATTACAATCAGATTTACAGATCGTATTTCACAATACGGTTCGTATTACATGGTCGTAAACTTTCATGTTGCAATACAGTGCTTTCTATTTTGTGACATTGTTAAATACGCCCTGTTTTACGAGCCGTATTGTGAAATACGGTCCGTAAACTGCATGCGTATTTTGCAATGTTGCGAAACAGTCTCTTACTACTTAACTCACCTGCTATTCAGCAATATTTTCTGCAATATATTCCTGCACCAAAACAACCATTACCCTATATGTAATAAAAAACAAACAAAAGAAAAATAAACATTACACTTGGGTTTCCTCCCAAGAAGCGCTTGATTTAACGTCACGGCACAACGGTGGTAGCCATTTACTCCTTATCTGCGTACCCCAGATCATTGTTCGTTCTGAGATGCTTCAGCCGATATCTGTCAACAATTCTATCTTCCGAAACCATCCCGTGGTACTGTTTCAACCTCTGCCCATTCACCTTAAATGTCCGAGATCCATCTCTGGACATCAACTCAATCGCTCCATGGGGTGAAACACCTACCACCTCAAACGGACCAGACTACCTTGATTTTAGCTTACCCGGTAGCAACTTCAATCGAGAGTTGAACAACAAGATAGGATCGCCCTTGTAAAACTCTCCCTTAAGGATTTTCTTGTCATGGTATTGCTTCATCCTTTTTTTATATAGTGCTGCACTCTCGTATGCTTGGTATCGAAACTCATCCATCTCATTCAGTTGAAACAACCTGAGCTTGGTAGCTTCTTCCCAATCCATATTCAATTTCTTCGAAGCCCACATAGCTTTGTGCTCAAGTTCAACCGGAAAAGTGACAAGCTTTTCCGGAAACAAGCTTAAAGGGTGAAGTTGCAATAGGAGTCTTGAAAGCAGTTCGGTATGCCCATAGCGCATCATCGAGCTTGCAGGCCCAATCAGTTCTATTTGCATTCACTGTTTTTGCTAGAATACTCTTGATCTCCCTATTGGATACTACGACTTGCCCACTTGTTTGAGGATGATAAGGTGTTTCCACCCTATGTTTGACACCATATCTCTCCATCAATCCCACGAAAGCACTATTACAAAAAAGGGATCCACCATCGCTGATTATAGCCCTCGGAGTACCGAAGCGAGTAAATATGTTCTTCTTGAGGAACCCCATGACACTCTTGGCCTCGTTATTCGGTAAAGCCACTACTTCTACCCGTTTTGACACATAATCAACAGCAACCAAAATGTATTTCATGCCACCAGAACTCACAAAGGGTCCCATAAAGTCAATCCCCCAGACATCGAACACTTCCACCTCCATGACAAAATTCATAGGTATCCCTTGCCTTCTGCCTGTATTCCTTTGCCTCTGACATTGATCACAAGACCGCACTATGAAAAATGGTCGGCCAGTAATAACCGCATTCATGTACCCTAGCCGCAGTACGGTTTCCACTATGATGACCCCCAATAGGATAGTCATGGCACTCCTTTAGAATCGCCATCACTTCACTTTCAGGAACACAACGCCGAATGATGTTATCAGCGCATGTTCGGAACAAATAAGGCTCCCCCTAATAGTACTGCCGAGCATCCCTTAAGAACTTCTTCTTTTGGTAGGCTTTGATAACTTTTGGAACTATGCCTGTTACCAAATAATTGGCAATGTCAGCATACCACGGTGTTACCTCCATTGACACAGCTAAGACCCTCTCATCCGGAAAAGCATCATCTATGTCTAGCTCATCAGAAGGTCTCCCAGCCTCTTCAAGCCAAGATAGAAGGTCAGCAACCTAGTTCTCGGTGCCCTAGCGATCTTTCACCTCAAAATCAAACTCTTGCAGCAATAGTACCCATCGGATCAGTCGCGACTTTGCTTTTTTCTTTACCATAAGGTATCTCAATCCTGCATGATCAGTGTATACCACGACTTTGGACCCCAACAAATAGGCCCGAAATTTCTCAAAAGTAAACACAATGGCAAGCAGCTCTTGCTCCGTCACTGTGTAATTCATCTGGGCAGCATTCATTGTTCTGCTTGCATAATAGATCGGGTGCATAATTTTATTGTGCCTTTACCCAAGCACAGCACATATTGCAAAACCACTAGCATCACACATCAGTTCAAATGGTAAGGACCAGTCAGGAGCAACAATGATAGGAGCAGTAGTGAGACGCTCTTTTAACTGCTCAAAAGCCTTCCGACACTTATCATCAAACACAAACCTTGCCTCTTTTTCAAGAAGATTGCACATCGGGTTAGCAATCTTGGAGAAATCTTTGATGAAACGCCTATAGAACCCAGCATGTCCCAAGAAACTTCAAACACCCTTGACAGAGATAGGTGGAGGAAGTTTTGCAATTACATCAATTTTCGCTTGATCGACCTCAATCCCCTTTTCAGAGATTTTGTGACCGACGACGATCCCTTCCTTCACCATAAAATGGCACTTCTCCCAATTTAGCACGATATTTGTTTCCTCACATCTTTTCAGCACTTGACCCAGATAGCCAAGTCTCACGACCCAACTGGAGGGCCGCGACGGGCACCCGGTGCTGTCCCACCCGGGCGCCCCTTATCATACACTTACACTTACATCTAGGTGAGCCACATATAAAATTATACATTTCCATTCATCAATAGAACTAATCCCAATGGACAACAATACCATTATATCAACATTGACATCTATGCCCATATCGATGTACGTAAGCCGACGAGGCTAACTGTCACGACCCGATCAGGGGCCGTGACGAGTACCCGATACTTGTACCGAGCACCCCTTAGCTATCCTGTATAAGCAGTGCCATATTTTTTTTCTAAACATTAACATTTGCAGTAAACTTTCTAATATCGCGTTACACCGGAACGCGGACCATTCGGAATAAAATACATTAAACTGTACATAGCTGACTGTGTATATCTGTCTACGAGCCTCTAGACATAGTACATTTATACAGAGAAAGGGCCGAGTACTGTCGCGCCCGAAAATACATACACAAAATAGTACCGGTGAAATAAGGCTCCGGAACAACTGGAGCGCTGTCGAATGCTGCTGATAGGGCACTAGGAATCTGGTCCGTATACCTGCTGACCTGCGCGGCATGAAACGCAGCGTCCACAAGAAGGGACGTCAGTACGAATAATGTACCGAGTATGTAAGGCATGGAAAACAGTTCAAGCAGTAACATAAAGTACGATCAATAATAATATCACAGAGTCATAGCGCGTATAACGAGGCAAGAACGTAACCTGTAAGTAGGGAGGCCCCTTTTCGGGCCGGCTGTCATGTAGACTTGCCTTTCCATCCTTGAAACGTTTCTTTTCATAGGCATAGGACTCAACATTTTCATCTTACTTATTCTCGTGTACAGAAATAAAACAGTACGTTTCAGTAACGGTATCTTTTGCTTACATTTACAGACGCCGAATACAATCGGCTCCCCCAATCCCCTCCCCAACGATAACCCAACATATTACATCACACATGTATCACACATTATATATGTATATACAGACGCCGCGTACGGCTCATCCCATATCCCGCGTCCGGGCATCCCGCGTCCAGGATGGAATCCAGCTGAATCAGGTGGTGATATAGCAGTGGCCCTTCCCTTTTTCCCCATATACACATACATATACGCTTACTCCTCTTTTATGCATATACATGTCTCATATACAATTTCTTTATCTAATATACATACATATCCATACACGTTTACTCGCTTTATATACATATATCCTATAAGCACACAAGAGAGCCAAGGAAAATCATGTATCCCTCGGAGTGACGTAAGGTCGGTAACCTCCGATTACAGTACGAAATGCTAGTGATAGCTTTGTCTCACCTAGAAGGAACAAGTATTTTAAAGTGAGATTATTAACGGAGAATAGTGTTACAGTAACCAAAAATGAAATCGCAGGCATTTTAGGTGACAGTCATAGGTTTTGGAATCTTAGAAAATAAGATTATAACTAGAAGGTATAAATACGATTTAGAAAATTAGTTTATCAATTTAATGCTTACATAAGGTACTTGGCTTAGTCATAGGGTCGTTCCGGTCGTATTTATCATAGCTACATTCTCTTGCCCGACATTGTCATTATCATTATCATCATAGGGGCACTCCCGTTGGGGTAGTCATAGCACTTATTACTTGGTGACGGAATTGGGATCAAAGGCCCCCTTTAGATTCACTTCAAGTACGTTAACCAAGACTATAGGAAAATCCGAGAGTATCGGGCCCACCTCGGGCCGGACGAGGTAGCGTATACAATTTACCCATATTACGTGTCATAGAGTTACTTGTATGAGTCTTAGGGTAATCGGGTCCCACTTAGGCAAGTTATAGGGGTCTAGGAGGTCTTTTCATCATTTTGCACACTTTCTACTTCAATTCAATTGAACGAAAAGTTGAAAACTTTAGGTACGGATTCCGGGGAACCGGGTTGTCCCCGAGGCTCGTGCCCGACTCATTATATCTAAGACATGCCATAGAAAGAAGGGCGAAGCCTTACATACCTCTTTCCGCTCCTTTAGCTACTCCAAATTCACGTCACAATTTCGTCCAAATCTGCAAATTGGTCAAGTTTACCAAAACTTCTTATTAGAATACTTAGAGTCGAAATCTTGAGGGAACACTTTGCTACCGAAATTTTGGCAGCATTTCCTCTGTAAATATACCATCCTCGACATTCAATTTAGTCAATTTCTCAGCAAACACAATCCGGGAATTCAAACCCGGCCAAACTATTAACATACTTCAACAACTTTACTAGAAATTCACATATTCCATTCAAGAGGCATGATCTCAATTTACCACTTTCTTCATAACCTTCCAACTTCAAGAAAATCAATAACGACCTCATATTTACATTCCAACAACATCATACTAATCATATAGCCTTTCATGCATACAAAGAAACGTTACATTCTATTCATACAACTTCTAAAGTAAGGATCCACCATTACAACTTCATTAAGTTCCTTGGACATTCATTAACAACAAGGCATCCACAACACTACGACAACCAAAACACTAAATAAACTTAACTCATTTTCCTCCATATTTCACCATAAGCTCACGGCCACCATGCACACACACTACAACCTTTCCAAATTCATTCAACTTTCGTTATCGACATAATATCCGCAACACTAACAACCAAACACTAATTAAATTAATTGAAGCATGGCTCCTACACATGTTCATATACACGGCCATACACTATAATTCTCTCTTTCATGAATTTCATTCATTCTAACATACTACAACACATAAAAACCATTCATAAGACATGAAAAGTAGGCTTGAATCATACCTCTTTTACTTAGCTACTCAAGCTAGCTATGCTTGGCACCTTGAACAAATACTTGTTTCTACCACTCCAATAACTCCACCATGTTGTTATGCACCCTCCAAGGAGTAGAAAGTGATTTTTGGAGAAATATTTAGCAATTTTTCTCTTGGATCTTCACTATGGCCGAAAGCCTCAAGGGCTTTTCTCCTTCTTTCTTTATTCTTCTTTTCTTGAATTTTCTAGAAGTGTTATGAGATAAAGATGACCTATCCATCTTTTATAATTTACCATATAATCCCACATGGGCTTGGACCCATATCAATGGCCGGTTGGGCCTTTAATTTTTGCCCAAAAAGACTTTCAAGCCCACTTATATTTTTGACTAGTTTATGTAGTTCATGAAGCATTTTTTTTTTCCAATTTCCAAATTGCCCTTCGTCTTCCTCCGTATTTCCACTTCTAGACTTTTCATAAGCAACTCATGTACCATACCACATAAAGGGTGGCCTTGCTTGTTGTCTTCCCGCGATTGCCTTGAATTATCCGATTGCACAAAATGCGGGATATAACATTCTCCCCCCCTTTAGAACATTCGTCCTCGAATGTTAAACTGGCCTCATAGCGTAGTATAATACTTCGGGGAGGTCTCTTTCGTAGGTGCCTCATGTCACTTAACATATTCATCTTTAGAAGCTTAGGCTGCCCTTTGCGATCTTTATAGTTGCAATTTCCTCCTTCGTGGCGTCTGCCGCGTCTATCCCCTCACTAGACATGTTACTGTATGTCGCCATATTAGGAATTCCTTGCCTTAGACAGTGTGGACTCAATATTGGTCCCACCCTGCGACACCTGTACTTTTCTCCTTCATTCCCAAGGCTTTCTGTTGTCATGGCTTTTCTTTTTCTGTTAGCTTCATCCGTCGCAGCCTATATGGCTCGTAAGGGGTTTCTAACCACTTTCCACACCCCAACTTACTCTGGGCTGCCTAATTTTACACTCGTCTCTTGTTTCCTCATTTATGAAATTTTCAGCATATTTCCCAGGGGGTCACCCATCATGGAATTACTCCCACCTGAGCACGCTTAACCTTGGAACTTTAATGCATTCCGATATCTTGGCGTCAATATTTTTACTTCCGCTTCCCCGTACTACTTATGTCACATAATATGGAACAAGTTGAGGTCTTGGCAGTTTTCGAAACGTCCGCGTCACACGTCTTTTCCTTCATTTACGGTTCTGACCTTCGCAATTTCCCGTATTCGCCTTTTTACCTATGCGTATGACCATTTTTCGTCCAAATTCTCAGTGTGTTCAGTAATACAGAGGACAGTATAGGAAAAATAAAATTTGAGTTAATTAACACACGTCTATCACAGAAAATACTAAAAAATTACCTGTGGCCGCGTCTGCGGAAGGCTCAGGGTCCTGTCGCCCTGTCAGTGCATATAGGCGGTGCGGAGGACCGGCTGAACTAGGTGCTCCTCCCCTACCTCGGCCGCGGCCTGCTGGAGCCTGAGAAGTCTGTCCACGAGGGCGCACGGTCGACGTCGAACCGATCGCTGATCCGGCTGGCTGAGTTTGGCCTCCTCCATCCTTTAGCGGGCAATCACGTACAAAATGGTCAGTCCGACCACAGGAAAAACAACCACCGGTGTCTAAGTAGCACTGCCCAGAGTGTGGCTTGCCACACCGAGCACATCGTGGTGGGGGAATCCCTGTCCTGCCGGAATCAATTCTGTACTGGGAATCCGAAGCTCTGGCACCCTGACCTGGTCCTGAATAAGTAGGGCGATCAAATCCCCTATCCACAAATCGAGGTGGGGCACTGGCCGCTGATTGGCCTGAATACCTGGATTGCTCTTGTGCTTGCCCCCCTCTATACTCGCTTCTAGCCCTGGAAAATCTGCCTCTTTTTCTGGAACCCCTTTCTGGATAGCTCTCCTCTCTCCGTGGCTGATACTGCTCTTCCAGATTTTGGGCGTGGGCCTGGATGCGGGTAATAGTCATCCCGTCCTGAAGTGAGGCCGTCAAACATTCCTTAACCAAATGTGGCCCTAGCCCACTTACAAACCGGTGCACATGGTCTCCCCTATCAGCTATCAGGGCGGGGGCATACCTGGCTAGCGAGTTGAAACGAAGACTGTATTCTCGAACGCTCATATTTCCCTGTCTCAGGTTCAAGAACATATCGGCTCGAGCCCGTCGAACCTCTGGCGGTAGGAAATGTCGTAGGAAAGCCTCAGTGAACTCCTGCCAAACCGGAGGGGGTGCATTTGCTCCCCTTGATGATATCCAGTTACCGTACCACAGAACTGCCACATCCCGCAGCCTGTATGAAGCCAACTCTACGGACTCCGTATCCGAAGCATGTATGATCCTCAGAGTCCTCAGCATCTCGTCTATAAAACCCTGCGGGTCCTCCTCTGGCTTCGATCCATAGAACTCTGGCGGCTTCAGGGTAATAAAGTCTCGGGCCCTTGCGCTTACCGCCCTGCCGCCTGTGTCCACGTCTTGCCGCTGAGCTTGTGCGGCTACTAGCTGGGTCAATAACTGGATGGCCTCTGCCATCTGCTGGCCCGGAGCTGCTGGCGGTGGAACTGGAGGTGCGGGGGCTGGAGCTGGAGCTCTTCCCTGCTCTGCCGGTGCAGGGGGTGCAGGAACAGTCTGAGGGGGAGCTTCATTGTGAGATTCTTCTTCGTCTAGCTCCTGTTCAACACTGCGGGCCGCCACCCCCTTGGCTTTCTCGGCCGTCGTAGCCTTTCTCTTCGGCGGCATTACTGAAACCATAACATCGGTTTTAGAAAAGGAGCATGGAAGCCTGGTAACATAGCTCTATCGCACGATTTCAGAATACAAAGAAGGTCACATTTCCTAAATGCCCTGTAGCCTCCCGTCTATAAGTGTGGCGCGCTACACACCCATAGACAAGACTCTACTGGACACGGCTCGTAGACAAACCCTAGGACCGAACTGCTCTGATACCACTTCTGTCACGACCCGATCAGGGGCCGTGACGAGTACCCGATACTTGTACCGAGCACCCCTTAGCTATCCTGTATAAGCAGTGCCATATTTTTTTTCTAAACATTAACATTTGCAGTAAACTTTCTAATATCGCGTTACACCGGAACGCGGACCATTCAGAATAAAATACATTAAACTGTACATAGCTGACTGTGTATATCTGTCTACGAGCCTCTAGACATAGTACATTTATACAGAGAAAGGGCCGAGTACTGTCGCGCCCGAAAATACATACACAAAATAGTACCGGTGAAATAAGGCTCCGGAACAACTGGAGCGCTGTCGAATGCTGCTGATAGGGCACTAGGAATCTGGTCCGTATACCTGCTGACCTGCGCGGCATGAAACGCAGCGTCCACAAGAAGGGACGTCAGTACGAATAATGTACCGAGTATGTAAGGCATGGAAAACAGTTCAAGCAGTAACATAAAGTACGATCAATAATAATATCACAGAGTCATAGCGCGTATAACGAGGCAAGAACGTAACCTGTAAGTAGGGAGGCCCCTTTTCGGGCCGGCTGTCATGTAGACTTGCCTTTCCATCCTTGAAACGTTTCTTTTCATAGGCATAGGACTCAACATTTTCATCTTACTTATTCTCGTGTACAGAAATAAAACAGTACGTTTCAGTAACGGTATCTTTTGCTTACATTTACAGACGCCGAATACAATCGGCTCCCCCAATCCCCTCCCCAACGATAACCCAACATATTACATCACACATGTATCACACATTATATATGTATATACAGACGCCGCGTACGGCTCATCCCATATCCCGCGTCCGGGCATCCCGCGTCCAGGATGGAATCCAGCTGAATCAGGTGGTGATATAGCAGTGGCCCTTCCCTTTTTCCCCATATACACATACATATACGCTTACTCCTCTTTTATGCATATACATGTCTCATATACAATTTCTTTATCTAATATACATACATATCCATACACGTTTACTCGCTTTATATACATATATCCTATAAGCACACAAGAGAGCCAAGGAAAATCATGTATCCCTCGGAGTGACGTAAGGTCGGTAACCTCCGATTACAGTACGAAATGCTAGTGATAGCTTTGTCTCACCTAGAAGGAACAAGTATTTTAAAGTGAGATTATTAACGGAGAATAGTGTTACAGTAACCAAAAATGAAATCGCAGGCATTTTAGGTGACAGTCATAGGTTTTGGAATCTTAGAAAATAAGATTATAACTAGAAGGTATAAATACGATTTAGAAAATTAGTTTATCAATTTAATGCTTACATAAGGTACTTGGCTTAGTCATAGGGTCGTTCCGGTCGTATTTATCATAGCTACATTCTCTTGCCCGACATTGTCATTATCATTATCATCATAGGGGCACTCCCGTTGGGGTAGTCATAGCACTTATTACTTGGTGACGGAATTGGGATCAAAGGCCCCCTTTAGATTCACTTCAAGTACGTTAACCAAGACTATAGGAAAATCCGAGACTATCGGGCCCACCTCGGGCCGGACGAGGTAGCGTATACAATTTACCCATATTACGTGTCATAGAGTTACTTGTATGAGTCTTAGGGTAATCGGGTCCCACTTAGGCAAGTTATAGGGGTCTAGGAGGTCTTTTCATCATTTTGCACACTTTCTACTTCAATTCAATTGAACGAAAAGTTGAAAACTTTAGGTACGGATTCCGGGGAACCGGGTTGTCCCCGAGGCTCGTGCCCGACTCATTATATCTAAGACATGCCATAGAAAGAAGGGCGAAGCCTTACATACCTCTTTCCGCTCCTTTAGCTACTCCAAATTCACGTCACAATTTCGTCCAAATCTGCAAATTGGTCAAGTTTACCAAAACTTCTTATTAGAATACTTAGAGTCGAAATCTTGAGGGAACACTTTGCTACCGAAATTTTGGCAGCATTTCCTCTGTAAATATACCATCCTCGACATTCAATTTAGTCAATTTCTCAGCAAACACAATCCGGGAATTCAAACCCGGCCAAACTATTAACATACTTCAACAACTTTACTAGAAATTCACATATTCCATTCAAGAGGCATGATCTCAATTTACCACTTTCTTCATAACCTTCCAACTTCAAGAAAATCAATAACGACCTCATATTTACATTCCAACAACATCATACTAATCATATAGCCTTTCATGCATACAAAGAAACGTTACATTCTATTCATACAACTTCTAAAGTAAGGATCCACCATTACAACTTCATTAAGTTCCTTGGACATTCATTAACAACAAGGCATCCACAACACTACGACAACCAAAACACTAAATAAACTTAACTCATTTTCCTCCATATTTCACCATAAGCTCACGGCCACCATGCACACACACTACAACCTTTCCAAATTCATTCAACTTTCGTTATCGACATAATATCCGCAACACTAACAACCAAACACTAATTAAATTAATTGAAGCATGGCTCCTACACATGTTCATATACACGGCCATACACTATAATTCTCTCTTTCATGAATTTCATTCATTCTAACATACTACAACACATAAAAACCATTCATAAGACATGAAAAGTAGGCTTGAATCATACCTCTTTTACTTAGCTACTCAAGCTAGCTATGCTTGGCACCTTGAACAAATACTTGTTTCTACCACTCCAATAACTCCACCATGTTGTTATGCACCCTCCAAGGAGTAGAAAGTGATTTTTGGAGAAATATTTAGCAATTTTTCTCTTGGATCTTCACTATGGCCGAAAGCCTCAAGGGCTTTTCTCCTTCTTTCTTTATTCTTCTTTTCTTGAATTTTCTAGAAGTGTTATGAGATAAAGATGACCTATCCATCTTTTATAATTTACCATATAATCCCACATGGGCTTGGACCCATATCAATGGCCGGTTGGGCCTTTAATTTTTGCCCAAAAAGACTTTCAAGCCCACTTATATTTTTGACTAGTTTATGTAGTTCATGAAGCATTTTTTTTTTCCAATTTCCAAATTGCCCTTCGTCTTCCTCCGTATTTCCACTTCTAGACTTTTCATAAGCAACTCATGTACCATACCACATAAAGGGTGGCCTTGCTTGTTGTCTTCCCGCGATTGCCTTGAATTATCCGATTGCACAAAATGCGGGATATAACACTAACAAAATAATATCCAAAATATAGGCCGACAAGGCTAGACACATCTAACCATATACACATGTCTACGAGCCTCTAAGAAGAGTATATCATATCATATAGGCAGGACAGGACCTCACTATGCCCATAATTATATACACAAAAGAATTAATACCAAAAACTATAGCTCCGAATGAAATGGAGCTCCGCTGTGTAGTCCCTGAGAATGTAGCTATGGATCAAGTCTGTCTCCCTGGGCACCTGCGGGCATGACGCAGCGTCCACAAACAAAAAGACGTCAGTATGAAGAATGTACATAGTATGTAAAGCATGATCAATATCAATATAGAAGCATAATAAGCAACATGAGAAATAGCATAAGATGGGGGACAGTAGTATCATCGTCATAAGCACTTACTTGCCTTTCATAGGGGCTTTCCATTTATGACGCATATTAGTGTACATACATCCGTATCCGTATCCGTTCCACATTAATACTAGTATTCATATACATATCCTTATTCGTATTCGTATCACACCCGTATTCATACTCATATTTATATTGTATACATAACCATAGCATATACATAACATTTACATAGCATGCCCGACCACGAAGGTTCGGTGTTTCATACATACTTGGCCAACCAAGGCTCAAGGTTACACATACCTGGCCCAACCAAGGCTTCAGGGTTATCCGTACCATCTGCAGAGGTGTGCGCGCGTCACGTAAATAAATACATATCCTACCCGGCCTCATAAGCTTGGGGTTCCATAATAGTCATACATAGATACACATACATAATAGATCATAAGTATCTTACTATTATCATCACTATCATTATCGTCATCGCCATTATCATCGTTATCATTATCGTTATCACTATCATCGTCGTTCATTACATCTATCCTTCTAGGATTAATCGTCATATAAGGAACTTAGTACAGTCGTAATACATATCGAAAGCCACAAGCTTAGTAGCTTTTGAAGATAGAATCATTTTGAATATGTACTAGACTTATAGAAGATTTAGATGATTGGCCAAAGAACCATGCCTCATGAAAGAAAGGGTTAGCCTTACATACCTTTCCGTTCAATTATTCTACACTTGCACGTCCTCCTCCGAAGTTCATGTTTCTACCTTCATTAAAGTCATACTATCATTAGAGATCGATAGCTAGCATACATGACTAAGGCTAGAGAAAATTGGACAGCATCCCCTTTATTTATACGACATTCCTCCATACCATATATCGACTTCCAAACGTCAACAACACATTCACAATATCATAACAATAGTCTTTATTTACCCACATTATCCATATTTCTCGATTCGCTTCCAATCACCCATATCCATGGTCATATCACACGATTAGGTTAATTCACATACAATGTCTATCTCATGTTGTTAACGTCATTTATAACATATTCATTTCATGAAACATCAATAATTACGACTCAATTCAAGCTACTACTCACAAACATCATTATTCTCACATTCAAGACCCATTTTCTATATCCTTTTTACAATCCAAGTGTATCAACTTCCAACTACCTTAAACAACATGTAAATACCATAAAACTTACCTTAGATGTGGTAGGAACAAGCTTCGGGTGGGAACTTCTCTTGAACCAAACCCTAGTTCTCCTCAATGGAATATTTTGTGGTCCTCTAACCCTTGGAAACTTCTAACACATAAACACTTGTTGTTTTGTCTTTGACCTTTGAGTTCTCTTAGGCATGAGTGGAATATGCTTAGAGAAGGGTTTTTGAGCTCTCAACACTTGTGGAAGATGAAAAATGAAATAAAAGAACCCAAGGCATCCATTTATACAAACACGAAAAATCAGTCCGTCGGGACTTCCACGGACACTTGCACGGTTCGTGGAAGTGGTCGTGGTTCACCACTGACCAGACATAATCTCTGCTGGGTATTCTACAAACCAGTATACGGTCCGTGGAAGGTTTCACGGTCCGTGAAACATGGCCGTGGAACTCACAGCTTTTCCGAAGTTGTTCTCGTCGTTTCGTTTGATCTCCAATTCTTATACAACCTTCTTAACACTTTTTTAATAATTCATTAACCATACATTAGGCTCTATAGCATCCCTTCAAGACATCATTACATAAACATTAGCTCAATCATAGCGGAATCTTTCCGAACACGACTTACACTTCGCTCTCTTCAACAAACTAAACTTCACATATTCGTAGAACTTCAAAATCTTATTGTCTGCACCTCAAGCTATGTAATCCTTTGCTTAACCTCATAGAGATTTCATAATCACCTTATGCTCACCCTAGCCTATCCACAAGGTAACACATACAGAATTTCCGAAGTGTAACATTCTCCCCCCCTTAAGAACATTCGTCCTCGAATGTTAAGTCCTCGGGAATTCTATAAAAATTTCGCTAGAGTTTCCTGTCACGACCCAACCCCGTAGGCCACGACTCGTGCCAGACATGGACACTCGTACATACTTACTAACCAAATCACACTTGCGCTTACATATTATGAACCTCGTGCTTATAAAATCATATACATATAACATTTAAATCGTTACTTATGTCATAACATATAAATCGATCATATTAACGTAGCGTAGGTGAAAACCAGACACAAACCAAATAAACCTCACTGAACAAACATGACCCATGACCCACATACATGTCTATAGGCCTCTAATACAGACAACGGAATCACATGATGGGACAAGGCCCCGCCGTACCCAAAATAGTCATAAACACAAAGATATGTACAACTAAAAGATCTTTAACAAAAATGTGGGCTCCGGATCAAAGGAGCACTCCGGACGGCAGAACAGATATCCTAAGCTGACGAATCACCTCAATAAGCGTCTGTACTTGCGTGGCATGAAGCGTAGCCCCCGAAGAAAGGGGGTCAGTACGGAATATGTACCGAGTATGTAAAGCATGGAATACAGAAAATAGAACATACCGGATCAACAGTACAAAGGTAAATACACTATCCAGATTATCAAAGTGCTATTCCCGATCTCTAATCACGCATACAGATGTCACATGTCAGAAAAGTGCAGACTAGGAAAATCATAATAATTATTCCCTAATTACAGATCATATGAGCCGAAGTCGTATGTCAGAAGAAGTACGAATCCAGATTATCAAAATGCTTGTTTCTCAGACCCAGATCATATATATCAATATCATAGGTCAGAAGAAGTACAGAGGATACCGAATACCAGAAAGCTTACTTTCCAAACACAGACCGTACCTATCGGAGTCGTATATCATATATGTGCGTATGACAGATCCCGACCCTTTCGTGAGGGGCGCGGTGGATAGAATCATATAGCAGATCCCGGCCCTTGGTAAGGGACGCGGTGGACAGAATCGTCAGATACCAAAGACAGATATCGTATATGCATGTAACAGATCCCGGCCCTTTAGTAAGGGACGCAGTGTACAGAACTATCAATGCATGTCAGAATCATATAACATATATGCAGATAACAGATCCCGGCCCTTTACTGAGGGATGCGGTAAATCATATGTGTTATATCCCGTGTTTGCGCATTCGGAAAAATTTAGAATAATCTTGCTTGTAGGAAATGAGGGCTATATTTGATTTTATTTCATATATGTGTGTTATTCAAGAAAAATATTGATGCGGAAATACGGTAGAAGGCCAAGGGCGAAATTGGAATTTCGGGAATTAGTTTCGGGAATTACAAATAAAATCCACAATGAATTGGGCTCAAAAAAAAATTTAATGGAATTGAGGCCCAAGAGCTATGGGGTGGCCAAGCCCAAGCCCATGGGAATTCTTCCATGTGGCATTTTAAATAAAAAGGGTCAAAATTGTATGGGATTCACTAGAACATTTCAAGACAACAAACAAGAGAGAGAGAGAGCCAAAGACTAAGAGGGTTTCGGCTAGAGAGAGGAAGAGAAAGAAAAAAATTTAGCTAATCAATTCTTTGTCCAAAAATCATAATCTTCTAGTTTTCCTATTAAGTTGGAAACCCTCTTCAATGTGATACAAATTTGGAAGCAAAAGAGTACTTTTTTTACAAAGTGGAAATTCTTGAAGAAAAAGGTAAGAATTTTATCTCTTTTCTTATGGAAGAATCATGTGTTAAAATGGTTAAAACTGCATGAAAAACCATGGAATTATGATGTGTGTGTGCATGGCGTGTGTGTGTGTGTGAAGCATGTATGGCCGTGAGCCATAATGGTATGGGGAGGTGAGTTAAATTTTATTTAGCTTGCTAGTTGTGTCGTTGTGGCATTTATGATGTAAATAAAGGTTTAACGAAGTGAGTTGGCATTGAAGTTGGTTGTATGTTGATATGGGAAAATTATATGATTTTTGTATATTCTTACATAATTGTGAAAGTAAGACTTTAAATGTGGATTATGGTTGTTGTTAATAAATTTGGGAGGAAACAATGCGAGTTAGTAGGTTCGTCGTAGTCGTTGACGTTTCGGATAGAATATGGAAAGTGGCGGATTACTTGAATTCATGTATATTGCATGGAATATTATTGGAATACGTTTGAATAACCTTGAATGAGTAAATGAATATGATAATGTGGATATTAGTTTGATATTGTGGAGTTTGAATGGAAGTTGTCGCTTTATGTAGAAAGGAAGAATATTGATGCTAGAACCTATTTTGTTGTGATTCTTGATTCGTTTGGTATTGTGGGGTTGTTGTTGTTGATATTGAGCCGAGCTAAGCCTCGAGGATGTTATATGTATAGGGGAAGTGCTGCTGAAATTTCGGTAGACAAATATAAAGTTAAATGAATTCTTAAAGTCTCGCAATTCCTAATTGGTAACTTTGACCATTTGTAGATTCTGAGGGAAACGGGATTTGGAGTTTTGGACGAGCGTAAGACGTATATAAGGTATGTAAGGCTACCCATTCCTTCTTTTGGCATGTCTTAGGTATACTAGGTCGATATTGGAGCCCCGAGGGCAATTCTATTCCTAGAAATCCGAATTGGAAACTGAGTACTATTCACTCAATTGAATTGAATTATAAAACTCATATTTTGTTGAAAAGTGATCAAATGTCCGGGACTTTTGTAAATGTAATCGAATCACTTTGAAACTTCCATGTATGATTCCGTAGACCCCAAATGTCCGTGATTCATGTCCGCCACCTCGACTTGACCCGAGGTGGGCCCGCTCGCATCGAGGGTCCCTTGTTTGCTCTATTAGTCTCATTTTGTACAATGTCGGCAAAGCACTTTTGTTTATGAATTTTGACTATCATAAAGTAATGTTTTGACTGCCACAATATTCTAAATTATATTTTGAACCATAAATACTACTTTGAAAATACTTTTGTGAAACGATACCCGTATTGACTAATTGTTCGAACTACTTGACTAATGAGTTAGCATATGATATTATCAAGTTTCAAAAGGTGTTTTGATATATAAATTGCATTGTTTGCTCCCGACTCCGCTCGTGCCCTTATTATGACTTCGTTCACCGGTTCCCGGGCCGGCTATGGTTCGTGCGCGCTATGATAAATTCGGCCGTATGCTGTGTTACGGTTCCCGAGACCTCGCCATAGGGCCGGGTTCCGTTTGGAGTTATGCTGTGATATGGTTGGTGATATGTTATGATGATATGTGTGTTCGGGGATGTACGGAGATTTGAACCTTCTGGTGTTATGCTGTGTGTGGCACCAGCGTCGGAGTGGTGACCACGTTCCTGAGCTTTTGCATGATTTTATCTGCATTAGGTATATACGTTTTCAGTACAGATTTTGATATACTGTTCAGTATTCCCCTTTTGTATCCTGTTTGTTTTCAGTTGTGGCTTATATTTCTGTACTCTATGCTTTACATACTCAGTACATCTTTCGTACTGACCCCCTTTCTTCGGGGGCTGCGTTTCATGCCCGCAGGTACAGATACCAGTGATCCACCACTGTAGGCTCCACTTTCTGCTATTTCGGAGTACTCCCTTTTTATCCGGAGTCCACTTTTGGTACATACATCTTTTGCTATGTATATACTTCTGTATATCTGACTATTTGGGTACGGCGGGGCCCTGTCCCGTCATATGTCTTCATTTTGGATTTGTAGAGGCCTGTAGTCATATATGTGGGTCGTGGGTCCTATGTGTACTCATTTTGGTTATGATTTATGTCTTAATGCGGTCCTATTTGTTATGGCGGCCAAACTGGCCCATATGTTTGCATCAGTATATATGATCGGCGATGTGTATTCCGCCGCTCCTTTTGGCTTGGATATGATATCTTTACAAGCGTGACCTCTTAAGATAATATTTGATTTTAAATTTGTTTTAATGATTAATATGAGATCTGAGATAATCTATAATATGACGGTTTGGTATGTTTGTCTGTCCGGGTGCCCAAGTAGGGCGCCAGTCGCGGCCCACGGGGTTGGGTCGTGACAAAAGTGGTATCAGAGCGGTTTGTCCTCGGAATGTCTACAGGACGTGTCTCGTAGAGTCTTGTTTATCGGTGTGTTGTGCACCACATCTATAAACAGGAGGCTACAGGGCATTTAGGGTGATCCCTTTCTTTGGATCTTGGATCGTGCGATAGAGCCAGCTGTAGGAAATGAATTCCTTTTTTTTTTCTAACCCTTGATTGCAGCTGGAGAGCGGTATCGACGTAAGACAGCGACTGTTGACATTGGAAGCTACACAGTACTCAGGTAAGCAATGGTATGAAAGACGTATGCTAGGTAAGGTATTCTGAAGCACGATTAAAACATAAAGTCGAACATTGAAAAGAGAAATAAACATGAACAGTGTAGCAGGTGCAGTTGAGTTGGGCGTGTGAGGTAAGCCTCAACATATTTATACTTTTATTTGAAATTGTTAGCCCCGTGTGGCTATGAGGCGATATGATATGATATGTATATACGTATATGTGTTGGCCCTGCGAGGCATGGTTGGTATTTCCTGTGTACAGGTTTTGGGATAGTAAGAAATACAGAGGAACCACTGTCTAAATTTTTCTAGAAATACGAAAAGGGAAATGAGATATAAATTCTTAACCTGTCTTGAAGGTCGATACCGATAGGGTAAATCTACTATGTTGGATTAAAGTTTAAGAGATACTCTCCATGTCATTTGTAAGAAGCATTACCCTTATTTGGGAAATTTTAATTCGAGAAAGCATATATGAGCAGCAAATTTGCAATTCATTTGAACGGACCAGAATACGTCCCAACCACATCGTGCTTTAGAAAAGCCCATGCTGAAGGGCAAAAATGTCCAACGATTAAGTTTTATTTTATTGGAAGGATACGAAGTGTATGATAGGTAGTTGAGAATTAAATGGTTCGCTCACGACTCAAAAAGAAAAATATAAATATGGTGGTAATTATGTGAATTAAGATTCTGCGAAGTTCGTCGGACTTCAGTTTTATTTTGCTGGTAGTTGGAGAATGCCTTATAGTAACATTTTATTATTTTTTATCGACTAATCGGAGATGGAATTTGTGGAATGAAAACCTAAATTTGTGGACTGTCTAGAATTATATATATATGCATGAAGGTGAATATTGAGGATTTACAGGGGGCGACACCGTGACTATATAGTCCGAAAAGTAAAGGAATTCTCTCTAGATCGGGGTGGAACCCGCTACGAGAACGTTTTGAAAATACGTAAGACCCCGATTTGCCTTAAATTATGTGATAAAGGTTGTGCGGGGAAATTTATGCCATTATATGTTATGTCCCGTGTTTTCGTATAATTGGAAATCGAGAAATAATTACGATTTGTGTGTTAAAAGGAAATAATTTGATTTTAGTGAATATGACTATGTTGGTTATGGAATCATTAATGTTAAGACTTCGGGGAAGGCCGAGGGTAAATTTGGAATTTCGGAAATTAGTTTCGGGAATTACAAAACGGGACGTTTTATGAATTGGGCCAAGAAAAATTTGATAAAAAGTTGAGGCCCAAAAACTTGTGAAGTGGCCGGCCATGTCCAAGGCCCAAGCCTCTTCCTTAGTGATCATGTGCTATGCACATGATCAATTATGTGGATATATATCAATTCACACTTAGTGATTATCAAGAACAAAGAACAAAAATCAAAGAACACCTCAAAAAGGGCATTCGGCCGAGAGTTAGAAAAGAAGAGAAAAAAATTTCCCAAGCTTTGTTGTTGATCCAAAAATCTTAGTTTCTACATAGTTGTGAAGTACTCAAGACCCTCTTCAACGGGGTATAATTAGTTTGGCACGAGAACCTCATTTGCGACAAGTCGGAAATTCAAGAAAAGGTAAGAATTTTGCCCCTCTAATGTTATAGAATTGATATGAATGTGTTAAGGATTCGGAATAGACGAGAATCCCGTAACTTTGGTGTATATAGAAAGCCGTGGGTGTGTGTGTATATTGCATGTTAGCCGCGAGCCCTAGGAAGAAGAAAGTGATGTGAATTGATCTTGTTTAGTTTGTATAATGTGTTGTTGTGATCTTTATGTCGTAAATGATTGATTGATGAATTAAATTGACGTTGGAAAATGATTTCGGACATTATCGGAAAGTGTATACCTTTGGTATAATTGTGTATATCATTGTATATTTAGGGTGCTAAAGACTTTAAATATGAGTTATAGTTGATATTAATGAATTCGGAATGAAACGACGTAAGTTAGAATGTTCGTCGTGAATTTTCGATGTTTTGAAGAATTATGGAAAGTAATGGATTTTGGGGAAATTTCGTGTATGGCTTGGATTGTATTTGGGATGTGATTGTATAAGTTTGAATGAGGAAATGAATACAATTATGTAGATATAGAGTTGGAGTTTTGGAAGTTTGAATGAAAGTTGCCAACTTAGGTAACAAAGTAGAACTTTGAAGCTAGAGTGGTTTGATTATTACTTGTGTTGTTTGATGATGTGTGGGCTGTTGTATTGATGTATTTTGAGCCGAGCTAAGTCTCGGGGATGTTAGATTTATAGGGGAAATGCTGCCGAAATTTCGGTAGGCAAAACTGAAGTTAAAGGCATTTTTTAAGCCTAAGAATCTCAATTGGTAACTTTGACCATTTGCAGATTTCAGACGAAACGGGACTTGACTTTTGGGAGAGCATACGACGTCTGTAATGTATGTAAAGCTTCCCACTCCTTCGTTTGGCATATCTTAGTATGATAGGCGAATATGAGAACTTCCGGAGCATTTCTGCTCCTCGAAACCCGATCCACAGGAAAGTTACTATTCATTCAATCCAATTGAAGCCTAAGGGCTCTATTTTGGCTAGAATGGCACCACTCGTCCGAAACCTATCGAAATGTGGTCGGGTAACTTAGAAATGATTATGTATGACCTTTGGCCTATAAACGTTCGGTAAATATGTTCGCCACCTCAATTCGACTCGAGGTGGGCCCGCTAACCCCGAGACGCCCTATTTGTCTTATTGGGCTGTCCTTCTGAATAAAGTTTGAAATAGTACTTTCGATTTTGGGATTTCCTCCTACGGGATATGTTTGGACTATTACGATATGCTAAGTAACGTTTTGAGCTATACGTACTATTTTGGAAATGTTTGGTGAAATGAAACTTTATATCGACTAAGTATGCGATTATTTTGTATTACGAAATGATTTTTGAGATTATTATGTTTTGGAAGACTATTTTGAAATACTACTTGCATTTGTCTGCTCACGACTCCGCTCGTGCCTTGTTATGACTTCGTTCATCGGTTCCCGGGCCGGTTTTGATTCGTGCGCTTTATGATAATTCGGCCGTATGCTGTGTTACGGTTCCCGAGGCTTCGCCATAGGGCCGGGTTCCGTTTGGAGTTATGCTGTGATATGGCTCGTGATGCGATACGCTCACCTATGATTATGTTTGTGTTCGGGGATGTAAGGAGATTTGAAACCTTCTGGTGTTATGCTGTGTGTGGCGCCAGCGTCGGAGTGGCGACCACGTTCCTAAGCGTTTGCATGATTTCGTTTGCATTATGTATACGTATATGATTTTGACATACCGATTTGTACTCCACTTTGACATCTGGTTTTGCTTTCGGTTTTGATCCATATTTCTGTACTCCGTGCTTTACATACTCAGTACATATTTCGTACTGACCCCCTTTCTCCGGGGGCTGCGTTTTATGCCCGCAGATGCAGACATTGGTGATCCTCCACAGTAGGCTTCACTCTTTGCCATTCCGGAGTACTCCTCTTTGATCCGGAGTCCACTTTTGGTACAGACTCCTTTTGCTTTGTATATATTCTGTACATTTGACTATTTGGGTATGGCGGGGCCCTGTCTCGCCATATGTCTTTGTTTTGAACTCGTAGAGGCCTGTAGTCATATACGTGGGATGAAGGTCCTGTATATGTTGGTTTGATTTCGTTTTCTGGTCTTAAAGCGGTCTGTTTGTTATGATGGCCCCAAATGGCCCTTATGCTTATGTTTGCACTTTTGACCGGCGATGTCTATTCCGCCGCTCAGTTTGTATTTGATATGGCATTTTAATTTGGTGCGACTTCTTAAGACATATTTTGATATAAATTATGTTTGATATGATTTCGTAAAATTCTGAAATAAGTTTGGATTTGATAATGAATGTGCGATTCGGTCTGGGTACCCAGGTAGGGTGCCAGTCGCAGCCCACGGGGCTGGGTCGTGACAAAAGTGGTATCAGAACAGTTTTTCCTCGGAATGTCTACAGGCCGTGTCTCATAGAGTCTTGTTTATCGATGTGTTGTGCACCACACCTATAAACAGGAAGCTACAGGGCATTTAGGATGTTACTTTCTTTGGAATCTTAGATCGTGCGATAGAGCTGTGCTATTAGGATGATTTTGATCTGAATCGCCTTTGTGTTTGCAGTGATGCCTCCGAAGAAGGCAACGGCGGCCCAGAAGGGCAAAGCGAGGATGGGAGAGACTAGCCAGGCACAGCGAGCTACCCGGGCTCGTGTTTATGATTTGCCTGAGGATGTGACTCATTCTGAGGGGTCTGCTACACCCCCACTAGTACAGCCTGCAGCAGGACCTTCCGCAGCTCCAGAGGTCCGTGTACCCGCACCTGAGACTCCAGCTCCTCAGCCAGGGGCGGAGGATAGCACCTTGAGAGAGGCTGTACAGTTGTTGACCACATTGGTGGCAGGGCAGGCTCGCAGACGCGGGCGGAGGGATGATGATGACGATGACAGGCGGGACAGCCTGAGAGTTCAGGAGTTTTTGTTATGTGGCCCTCCAGAGTTCTTCGGGTCTAAGCCCGACGAGGACCCCCATGACTTTATTCGGGGGATGCGACGCTCACTGGACTTGGTCAGGGCTTCAGAGACCGAGTCGGTTGAGCTGGCTTCACACAGGCTTCGAGATGTGGCTACCCACTGGTACGAGACTTGGGAGCTGTCTAGAGGAGAGGGTGCCCCTCTAGCCACTTGGGATCAGTTTGTGACAGCATTCACCTGCCACTTTTTGCCCCCAGAGTTACGGCGGGCACGGGCTGATCGATTCTTACGTCTGCAGCAGAGGGGTCGGAGTGTTCGCTAGTATAACCTTGAGTTTGATTCTCTGGCCCGATATGCACCGGCCGTGGTAGCAGATATGTCCGATCGGATGCACAGATATGTTATGGGATTGGACCGGTATTTGGTTGATAGGTGTATGGCAGTGTCATTGCAGGCAGACATGGACATTGCCCGACTTCAGGCCTATGCGATGGGTATGGAGGACCGTCGTAGGTCTGATCCTTCTGGCAGAGATCGAGATAGGAGGCCGCCCAAGAGGGCTAGGTCCGCAGGTTATTCTGGAGATTCTCGAGGCGGACAGCCTCAGCAGCAGCAGTCAGACAGACATTTTCCTTCGTCCGGCCGGAGTACTCAGTCAGGCAGCCGGAGATTCGATAGTACGGGACCGTCTGGGGCCGGTCAGAGCTCCAGAGTGGCAGGTTCACAGGTGTCCAGGGGTCCCAGCCAGGACAGACCACCCAGGCCCCGTTGTCCTCATTGCGGGAAGTCTCATCCCGGGGAGTGTTACCGAGCGACTGGAGCTTGCTTTTCTTGTGGTGGTCAGGGCCACTTTATGAGAGACTGTCCATTGGCTAGCGGTTCTGGTAGTGCTGCTCAGCAGACAGGGTCAGCCGCCGGTTCTTCATCTACTCCGTCTGTTGCACGCCCTGGAGGGCGAGGTATGCCAGCACCGGCAGGACGCGGTCGAGGTCGTGGTGGCGTTTCAGGTTCTAGCGGTCCCTCGAACCGCATATATGCTTTGGCCAGCCGCCAGGATCAGGAGGCTTTCATCAAACGTCGTCACAGGTACATTACTGGTTTTCTCCAGATCTGTATATGCATTGATTGACCCTGGCTCTACTTTATCATATATTTCCCCGCTCGTTGCTAGTAAGATTGGGATAGTGTCTGAGCCTATAGAGCCATTTGAGGTAGCTACGCCGGTTGGGGATTTTATTGTAGCAAGACAGATCTATAGGGATTGTTCCGTGACCATTTATGATCGTAGCACTAAGGCTGATCTGATAGAGTTAGACATGTTTGAGTTTGATGTCATTATGGGTATGGACTGGTTGTCCTCCTGTTATGCTAATGTCGACTGCCAAAAAAAGGTAGTCCGTTTTCAGTTTCCAGGGGAACCAGTTATAGAGTGGGTTGGATCTACGGCATCGCCGAGGGGTAAGTTTATTTCATACCTCAAGGCTAAGAAGATGATCCAGAAGGGTTATATCTATCATTTGGTTCGTGTGCACGATACTGCAGCAGAGGTACCTACTCTTCAGTCTGTTTCGGTCGTCAGTGAGTTTCCAGATGTATTTCCTGACGAGCTTCCTGGCCTTCCGCCTGAGCGGGAGATTGATTTCACTATAGAGCTGATGCCGGATACGCAGCCTATATCTATTCCTCCGTACAGGATGGCACCAGCTGAGTTGAAGGAGTTGAAAGAGCAGCTGAAAGATTTGTTGGATAAGGGCTTTATCAGACCCAGTACATCACCCTGGGGAGCGCCGGTATTGTTTGTCAGAAAAAAAGATGGGTCATTGCGGATGTGTATCGACTACCGGCAGCTGAATAAGGTGACTATTAAGAATAAGTATCCCCTCCCCCGGATTGATGATTTGTTTGATCAGCTGCAGGGTGCTAAACATTTTTCAAAGATAGATCTGCGCTCAGGTTATCATCAGGTGCGAGTACGGGAGTCAGATATCCCGAAGACTGCTTTCAGGACCCGGTACGGGCATTATGAGTTCAGAGTTATGTCTTTCGGGCTGACTAATGCTCCAGCGGTATTTATGGACCTGATGAACCGGGTATTTCGGCCTTTTCTGGATATGTTTGTTATTGTGTTTGTTGATGACATCCTGATTTACTCGCGATCAACCGAGGAGCATTCAGATCACTTGAGGACGATACTTGGCATTCTCCGTCAGCAGAAGTTATATGCTAAATTCTCTAAATGTGAGTTCTGGTTGACTTCTGTGGCATTCTTGGGCCATATTGTCGGCGCAGACGGTATTCGGGTCGACACGCAGAAGATTGAGGCTGTGCAGAATTGGCCCAGGCCTACTACACCGACAGAGGTGCGCAGTTTTCTGGGATTGGCTGGGTATTATCGCAGGTTCGTGGAGGATTTGTCTTCTATTGCAGCACCACTAACGAGGCTTACCCAGAAAGCATCAAAATTCCAGTGGACAGATGCCTACGAGCGCAGCTTTCAGATGCTGAAGGAGAGATTGATTACAGCACCAATTTTTGCTCTTCCAGAGGGATCTGACGGGTATGTTGTCTATTGTGACGCCTCTGGTATTGGGATAGGATGTGTACTGATGCAGCACGGTCGAGTTATAGCCTATGCTTCCCGGCAGCTCAGACCGCACGAGAAGAACTATCCCACCTATGATCTTGAGTTGGCCGCGGTGATTCATGCTTTGAAGATTTGGCGGCATTATTTATATGGGGTCCATGTTGATATCTATACGGACCATAAGAGTCTCCAGTATATTTTAAGCAGAAGGAGCTAAATTTGTGGCAGCGGAGATGGCTTGAGCTACTAAAGGATTACGACGTTGATATTATGTACCATCCGGGGAAAGCCAACGTGGTAGCTGATGCGCTTAGCCGCAAGTCCGTGGGCAGTCTGGCTGATGTTCCATCTGATAAGAGAGATTTGATTCGTGATATTCATCAGCTGGCCAGCCTCGGAGTTCGTTTGGCAGATTCTGGAGATTCTGGGATTTCTGTTCGTCCAGTTGCTAAGTCATCTATTATTCAGGAGGTAAAGCAGCGCCAGTTTGAAGATCCTCTTTTGATTCAGTACAGAGATGTGGCCCTTAATAAAGCAAAGACTCAGTTTGAAATCTCTCCTGAAGGAGTATTATTGTACGACGGCAGATTCTGTGTACCGGACATTGCGGGCTTACGACGGCAGATTATGGGCGAGGCACATTATGCACGGTATTCTGTTCATCTTGGTTCCACTAAGATGTATCGGGATCTCAGGTGTTTGTAGTGGTGGGACGGCATGAAGAAAGATATTGCTGAATTTGTTAGTCAGTGCCCGAACTGCCAACAAGTTAAGATCGAGCATCAAAAGCCCGGTGGATTGTTGCAGGAGATGGAGATCCCAGCCTGGAAATGGGAGATGATTAATATGGACTTCATTGTTGGGTTGCCGCGTACTCTACGCAGGTACGACTCTATTTGGGTTATTGTGGACAGGCTGACGAAATCAGCCCATTTCCTTCCGGTCCGGACTACTTATTCGGCTGAGGACTATGCCAGATTATACATCAGGGAGATAGTCAGACTTCACGGGGTCCCTGTATCTATTATTACTGACCGAGGTGCCCAGTTTACAGCTAATTTCTGGAGGTCATTTCAGGAAGGATTAGGGACTCAGGTGAGCCTCAGTACAGCTTTTCATCCTCAGACCGATGGGCAGGCCGAGCGCACTATTCAGACGCTCGAGGATATGTTGCGGGCCTGCGTTATTGATTTCAGGGGCAGCTGGGATGATCATTTGCCGCTTATAGAGTTTGCTTACAATAACAGTTATCACTCCAGTATTCAGATGGCTCCGTACAAGGCCCTTTATGGCAGGAGATGCAGATCTCCTATTGGCTGGTTTGACGTGGGCGAGACTAAGTTGATTGGACCAGATGTGATCCAGGAAGCTGTAGATAAGGTGAAGCTTATTCGGGAGCGACTATTGGCTGCTCAGAGTCGACAGAAAGCTTATGCTGATAGACGACGTCGACTGTTAGAGTTCCAGATTGGCGACTGGGTATTCCTGAAGGAGTCGCCCATGAAGGGCGTTATGAGATTTGGCAAGAAGGGTAAGTTGAGCCCGCGGTACATCGGGCCATACCAGATTGTTCGGAGGATAGGCGCAGTCGCCTACGAGCTAGACTTGCCATCCGATTTGGAGGCCGTGCACCCGGTGTTTCATGTGTCTATGCTGCGGAAGTGTATTGGTGACCCTTCCAGGATATTCCCAGTAGATGATCTTCAGGTGACGGAGCTGTTGTCTTATGACAAGCAGCCTATGTCTATTCTGGATCGTCAGGTGAGGATATTGCTCACTAAGGAGGTGCCTTCTATCAAAGTTCTGTGGCGCAATAATAACCGGGAAGAGATGACTTGGGAGGTGGAGGATGAGATGAAGAAGAGATTCCCCCATTTATTCCCTACGCCTCTTGTAATCTAGACTGTTGTATTTGTTGTACCAATGAACGGATGGACCATGTGTGCTATATATATATAAAATGGTTTTCCCGTTATGCTTGTGAGCCTTCATAAGATTTATTTAACATTCGGGGACGAATGTCCTTAAGGGGGGGAGAATGTTATGTCCCGTGTTTTCGTATAATTGGAAATCGAGAAATAATTACGATTTGTGTGTTAAAAGGAAATAATTTAATTTTAGTGAATATGACTATGTTGGTTATGGAATCATTAATGTTAAGACTTCGGGGAAGGTCGAGGGTAAATTTGGAATTTCGGAAATTAGTTTCGGGAATTACAAAACGGGACGTTTTATGAATTGGGCCAAGAAAAATTTGACACAAAGTTGAGGCCCAAAAACTTGTGAAGTGGCCGGCCATGTCCAAGGCCCAAGCCTCTTCCTTAGTGATCATGTGCTATGCACATGATCAATTATGTGGATATATACCAATTCACACTTAGTGATTATCAAGAACAAAGAACAAAAATCAAAGAACACCTCAAAAAGGGCATTCGGCCGAGAGTTAGAAAAGAAGAGAAAAATTTCCCAAGCTTTGTTGTTGATCCAAAAATCTTAGTTTCTACATAGTTGTGAAGTACTCAAGACCCTCTTCAACGGGGTATAATTAGTTTGGCACGAGAACCTCGTTTGCGACAAGTCGGAAATTCAAGAAAAGGTAAGAATTTTGCCCCTCTAATGTTATAGAATTGATATGAATGTGTTAAGGATTGGGAATAGACGAGAATCCCGTAACTCTGGTGTATATAGAAAGCCGTGGGTGTGTGTGTATATTGCATGTTGGCCGTGAGCCCTAGGAAGAAGAAAGTGATGTGAATTGATCTTGTTTAGTTTGTATAATGTGTTGTTGTGATCTTTATGTCGTAAATGATTGATTGATGAATTAAATTGACGTTGGAAAATGATTTCGGACATTATCGGAAAGTGTATACCTTTGGTATAATTGTGTATATCATTGTATATTTAGGGTGCTAAAGACTTTAAATATGAGTTATAGTTGATATTAATGAATTCGGAATGAAACGACGTAAGTTAGAATGTTCGTCGTGAATTTTCGATGTTTTGAAGAATTATGGAAAGTAATGGATTTTGGGGAAATTTCGTGTATGGCTTGGATTGTATTTGGGATGTGATTGTATAAGTTTGGATGAGGAAATGAATACAATTATGTAGATATAGAGTTGGAGTTTTGGAAGTTTGAATGAAAGTTGCCAACTTAGGTAACAAAGTAGAACTTTGAAGCTAGAGTGGTTTGATTATTACTTGTGTTGTTTGATGATGTGTGGGCTGTTGTATTGATGTATTTTGAGCCGAGCTAAGTCTGGGGGATGTTAGATTTATAGGGGAAATGCTGCCGAAATTTCGGTAGGCAAAAATGAAGTTAAAGGCATTTTTTAAGCCTAAGAATCTCAATTGGTAACTTTGACCATTTGCAGATTTCAGACGAAACGGGACTTGACTTTTGGGAGAGCATACGACGTCTGTAAGGTATGTAAAGCTTCCCACTCCTTCGTTTGGCATATCTTAGTATGATAGGCGAATATGAGAACTTCCGGAACATTTCTGCTCCTCGAAACCCGATCCACAGGAAAGTTACTATTCATTCAATCCAATTGAAGCCTAAGGGCTCTATTTTGGCTAGAATGCCACCACTCGTCCGAAACCTATCGAAATGTGGTCGGGTAACTTAGAAATGATTATGTATGACCTTTGGCCTATAAACGTTCGGTAAATATGTTCGCCACCTCAATTCGACTCGAGGTGGGCCCGCTAACCCCGAGACGCCCTATTTGTCTTATTGGGCTGTCCTTCTGAATAAAGTTTGAAATAGTACTTTCGATTTTGGGATTTCCTCCTACGGGATATGTTTGGACTATTACGATATGCTAAGTAACGTTTTGAGCTATACGTACTATTTTGGAAATGTTTGGTGAAATGAAACTTTATATCGACTAAGTATGCGATTATTTTGTATTACGAAATGATTTTTGAGATTATTATGTTTTGGAAGACTATTTTGAAATACTACTTGCATTTGTCTGCTCACGACTCCGCTCGTGCCTTGTTATGACTTCGTTCACCGGTTCCCGGGCCGATTTTGATTCGTGCGCTTTATGATAATTCGCGTGGGCTGAGACGGATTAGATTGGTGAAAAAGAAGAAAGAGCAATGCAGCTCTAGAATTAGAGTGAGTTGAACCAATGATTGCAGATGTCTTGTGAAAGAAATGACAGTGATATATATATGTATGTATAGGACCCCATTTATGATTTTGCCGATCGATTGGAGAACCTTAATAAACAGTGCTATAATATATGGAAGACATTAACCGAATATAATTTATGAGACAAAGTGAAAGGTATGATACAAATGTTATGAGATAAACAGATATTGATTTTGCTCTGGGTTGAGATTGGAAGATGCTAATACGGCGATATTTTGGAAAGAAAAGAGAATAATTGAGTGGAAGGTAAGGAGACCAAAGGGGGGTGAACCGTAAGGAACGTAATTAAGCAGAGCTCCTAAAAGAGTCGACGGGCAAGGCACGAAATTACTTGCGAAAAACGAACTGGAATGTAATAATGCAGGGCAAAAGAAAAACCTATGGCATGGAATGACGAATCATGCGAATATTGAGTAATTTGACTATTGAGAAAAATAGAACAACGGATAAGGGACGGGTATGAAGGAAGGATATGATTATTAAAGGATAAATTGCTATATTAATTAAGTTATTCGAGTGCCAGCTATCAGAAAAGATTTTGTACTATATAACCAAGAGTTCTCATCGCCTCGTGATTTGGTTAAGGTCTTGTACGAAGAAAACCAAGTTATAGATTAGAAAGAAAAAACACGGATACGGTATAAGTATAACCCCAAAGGGGGGAAAGTGGATGAAAGTGAAGTAAAGTAAGTACAAATGGAAATAATTGACACACACAAGATCAAAGCGATAAAGAATTAGCCTAGGTCTTCGACATCAACTGAGGTACATAATTTTTGGGATTGGCCGGATATCACAGGAGGTCTGTGGAGAACTTTGTGTCTGCTACGACACTATTATCGAAGCTAACTCAGAAGGCAGTGGAATTTCAGTGAACCGGTACTTTTGAATGCAGTTTCCTGTTGCTGAAGGAAAAATTAATTACAGCTCCAGTCCTAGTTCTTCCTAATAGGGGGCAGACGGGCAAGTTATTTATTATGATGCTTCCGGTATTGGGACAGGTTTTGCATTAGTACAGCATGGTCGGATTATAGTCTATGTTCCCCGACAGCTCAGACCGCACAAGGGAAATTATTTCGCTTATGACCTGGAATTAGCTGCGGTGATTCATGTTTTAGAGATGTGGCGGCATCACTTGCATGGGGTCCACGTTTATATTTATACGGACCATAAGTGCCTCCAGTATATTTTAAGAAAAAGGAGCTGAATTTGCCATAGAGAAGATGGTTCGAATTATTGAAATATTTTGATGTTAATATGTTGTATCATCCTGGAAAAGCTAGTGTGGTAGTTGACGTACTTAGCGGCAAGTCCGTGGGCAGTTTGACTGATATACAGTCTGATAAGAAAGAATTGGTTCGTGACAATTTATCAGTTAGTCAGCTTCGGAGTCCGTTTGGTAGATTCTGGAGATACTGGAATTTCTGTTCGAGAAATTGCTGAGTCATCAATTATGGTAGAGGTAAAACAGCGCCGGTTCGAGGATCCTATTCTGGTACAGTACAGAGATACAACCCTTGACAAGAAAAGACCCAGTTCGAGGTTTCACCTGATGGATATTGCTATACAGAGGCGGATTATGTGTGCCTGACGTTGCAGGGCCGCAATGGCCAATTAAGGGCGAAGCACATAATGTTCGACATTCTGTTCATTCTGAATCCACGAAAATGTACCATGATCTTAAATGTTTATACTGATGGGACAGTATGAAAAGGGACACTGCATAGTTCGCTGGCCAATGCCCAAATTGTCAGTGAGTCAAGATCGAGCATCAAAAGCCCGGCGGATTTCTACAGGAAATGAAATTCCAGCTTGGAAATGAGAAATGATTAATATAGACTTCATTATGGGTTTACCGCGCACTTGTCACACCCCGATATTTCGAGGGTGTGATGGGCACCCGACCCTTACTTAGGGCCGAGCGAACCCTCAGACTCCTGCTACACAGAAAATCACATCGAACTTTCTAAATCGGATAAGGTAAAATGCATAGTAATTTTTTTTTTTGAAATATTCTTTCCAATCAAACAAATACATATAATCATACAGAATCCAGTACATAACTCAGACCTACATATCGGCTGACGGAGCCGCTTACATACAAACAACCAATACTCACGACACTGTCTGCAAAGCCTCTAACATAATCCAGAACCATAACATACGGACTCTGACTCGGCAGCACTCCAGAAGAAAATGGAGTTTGCTAACCCCGCTGGATCATCTTCTGTAATAACTTTAGCTCATCTGGGAGTACCTGCGCGGCATGAAACGCAGCCCCCGAAGAACAGGGGGTCAGTACGAAAATGTACCGAGTATGTAAAGCGAAAATATCACAAGTATAATCATAGCCCGGACCAGAAGCACAGAAATATATACAGAAGTATAACAGGCATAACCGAATCTAATTCCAAGACAGACATACCGAGTTCAACTGACAGAATCATCGCACAGAGCTGGGGCACAGATGTAACTGATACCATCATAATCAGAGACAGAGGTACAGAATGGAACAGACTGAGTCGTGGTCCGGATCAGATTACCAGAAGTACAACATACAGAAACGTAATTTAGCCGGACAGACAAAAGGGTAGCGGACAGAACCATAATCTTATCAGCCAGACCAAAATGTACGAATAGAATCATAATCGTATCGGGCAGACCGAGGCGTAACGGACAGAATCAAAATCCAGACGGACAGACAAAATCATACTCCAAACGGGCAGATACAATCATATTTCAGACGAACAGGAAGAATCAGATTCCCGACGGATAGACAGAATCACATTTCAGATGGACAGACAAAATCAGATTTCAGGCGGATAGACAAAATCATAATCTAGAGTTATATAGAGTCATATGCCATATCAGAACGCCGTAGCGTATCGGATCAGATGTTGCCACCTGTGAATCATATGATGTTTACAAAGAGTGTGCCACCTCGAGCTCAGCCCAGTACAGTGGTCACACCATACAAACACATATCGTATCAAATCATATCAGATCATATCAGAATACGCGTCTACAAGGGGTATGCCACCTCGAGCTCGGCCCAGTACAGTGGTCATCCCATGCAGAAACTGCCCATTTTTCCCGCTCGAGCTCTGCCCAGTACACGGGTCACGGACCAGTCTCGGGAGCTCGAGCTCCGCCCAGTACACTCCCAACGCGTCTGCCTGGTATCAAATCACACAACGCATATACTATTCGCTTTGGGGATCGGGCTCAGCCCAGACCACCCCTCACGGTTTTATTTCAGAACACCATAGGAAATATAGGGAAATAGCGCACGACAGCATAGCTTGGTCCGGCTTAGTGAATAGACATGGTAAGGCTTGCACGACGGAATAGTGAGAGACCAGACACCCATAAACACAGACTCGATAGATATAAACACTTATTGCCATTTGAGGATTATAGACGTATTTCGGAACGATCAGAATTGATACGTGATATTTACGAATACGTTTACCACAGAATCGTTACGAACGTTTCAAAATAGATTTCAATCGACGGATCAGTTCAAGGAATCGGACAGTAGTCATAAGGCACATACATAACTTTTTGGATGGCACGATGGAATGTATCAACACACAACGTCTGGAGTCATTTTATATGTCCAAACATTTTATAAGGCTTGTGAGAGTGATTCAACATACTATCAGAATATTCATAACGGATTACTCGATCAAGATGTTCATATCCGAATACTCATATCAAAATAGCTCTAACGGAGTGCCTGTATCGGAACACCTATACTCGGATAGTCGTATCAATAGGAGGGCATACGGTCGGATTGTCATGATTCGTGCGATCAATAACCGGCCCAGGGACCTATGAGCGATATCAAATTAATGGGCACGAGCGGAGTCATGAACGACTAATGCAACTTACGGATCGGAATAGCTATAGGGCCCAATATAGTCATGTGTCGGCCCGTTAATCCAACTAGTCTGAACCAGTGGTCAACACGGGGTTTATTTCACAAAAGTTCTCCCAAAATTATGTTTATATTTCAAAATGTAATTTAGAATGTCGAAATACCCTTTTTTTTTTTTATAAGCTTGATAAAATCATAGGTTGGCCCAATAGTCAAAATAATTCGGATAATTAATCAACGGGGTTCATTTCACAAAAATATTTCCAAAATGGCCGTTGTGGTTCAAAATATAGTTTAAGATATCGTGGCGACCAAAAAATTATTTTATGATAGTCAAATTCATAAACAAGAGTCCTTTACCGGCGTTATGCCAAAGTGAATCTTATAGGGCAAACAAAAGGGTTTCGGACTTAGCGGGCCCACCTCGGGTCAAGTCGAGGTGGCGGACATGACTTACGGACATTTGAGGTCTATGGAATCAAACATAAAGGTTTCGAAGTGATCCGACTATGTTTGCACAAGCTTCGGACGTTTGGTTACTTTCTCGCCAAAATAGGGTCCTTAAGGTTCAATGGGATTGAATGAATAGTAGTCATTTTCTAATTCGGATTTCGAGGAGCAGAATTGCTCCCGGGGTTCCAATATCAACCTAACATACTTAAGACATGCCCAAAAGAAGAAATGGGGAGCCTTACATACCTTTCTTACTTCGTACGCTCGATCAAACTCGATTCCCGTTTCGTCCAAAATCTGCAATTGGTCATTGTTACCAATTAGAATTTTCAAGGCTTAAGAATGCACTTAACTTCATTTTGTCTACCGAAATTTCGGCAGCATCTCCCCTATAAATATAGCACCCCCGAGAATCATCTCGGCTCAAATAGTAGTAACAACAACCCAACAACATCAACAATGTCCACAATCACCACAATATAGCACAATATAAGACAGCTAGTTCTACTTTCCGACACAATCCAATAACGTTCATTCCGACTTCACATTTCCAAACTAATCTCAAATTTTCATATTCATCATTAATCAAGGTCATCACCATATAGTTTAAAAGCATTTCATATCGTTTTCACAAAATATTCACAGGATATACAAAATATACAATTTTCCACCAAAACCATATTTCATTCAAAACTCCTAATCTTTGGCATACATATACATAACATGTTTCCATCTTCCAAATCCACCAATGATCATCATAATTGTATCCTTACAACTCCATTTTCATAATGTCATAAAATCATCATAAAACGACATAAACTTCTACTTCCCATTTCAATGCAAACTTATATCATTTCATCTTCATTTACATTGCAAGCATCACATTAACACAATTAACATATTAAACAAAGTGATTCATTTCCATTCCAATTTCAACATCACACGACCACACTCCATTTTTCCCAACTTCCATCAAATTCATTCAACTTTCATTCTCAATATACATTCCATCCTACACACAACTAGAATGCAACATAAAATTCAACTAATCACACCTATACAATAACACACACACACGGCCACATTCTATATTCCATACCCACTTTGCAAACATCCATTTTTCCACACTTTCTACTCATTTCCATATACTACAACACAAACAAACCTTTATAACATAATAATATGGAATGAATTCTTACCTTTTCTCTTCAACTTCTTCACTCAAATATGTTGTCCCATTGAAGAAACTAGTGCCCTTTCTTCCCAAATAATTGCACCATGTTGTAGAGGGACCTTGAATTAGTGCAAATACCACAAGAAAAATATTTTGGAAGCAAGATTTCAAGGGGGGTGAAAGTGAGAGCAAGGGGCCGAATGCCCCTTCTCTCTTGCTCTCCTTGTTTTATTTCCTCTCTTTGGCTTGTTTCTTGAACTTTCTAATGGCTAAGCTTGTATATATAATATGTTTGCTTACTTAGTTTGTCACATGGTCATCACATGACCAATTAAGTGGGTTGGACCCTCCTTGGCCAGCCACCCTTGGCCATTTGGGCCTAATTTTCTTTCCATTGTCTTGAGCCCAATAATGAAAATTCTCGTTTTGTATTTCCCGAAACTAATTTTCAAAATTCCAATTTTTGCCCTTGGCCTTCCTCCGTGTTTCCACACCAATATTTTTCATGAACAACACACCCATATGTGAATTCAAATCAACATATGGCCTTACCCCTTGCAAATCAAAATCATTCGAATTTTCCCAAACATGCGAACGTACGGGATATAACAGCACTGCACGCAGGTATGATTCTATTTGAGTTATTGTTGATAGATTGACGAAATCAGCCCGTTTTCTCCTGGTCAGGACTACTTATTGGGCTACGAATTATGCCAGATGACATATTAAAGAGATAGCAAGATTTCACGGAATCTCTGTATCTATTATAACCGACAGAGGTACCCAGTTTACGACTAACTTTTGGGGATCGTCCCAGGGAGGCCTGAGAACTCATGTGAGTTATAGCACAGTATGTCATCCTCAGTCCGACGGACAGGCCGAGCGTACTATTCAGACACTGGAAGATATGCTACGGGTATATGTTATTGATTTCAAGGATAGTGGAGGTGATCATTTACCGTTAACTGAATTTGCTTATTATAATAATAGTTATCGTTCCATTATCCAGATAGCACCATACGAAATACGAGACCTTATACGGTAGAAAATGCAGATTTCTGATTGGTTGGTTCGATGTGGGCGAAACTAAATTAATTGAGTCAGATGTGACTAATCGCCTGTGAAGGGCGTAATGGGATTCGGTAAAAGAGTAAGCTTAGTCTGTGGTACATCGGGCCGTATCAGATTATTCGGAAGATAAGAGAGGTCTCCTATGAGTTAGATTTACCATTTGATCTGGAGGAACTACATCCGGTATTCCTTGTATCCATGCTCCGTAATATGTCGGTGATCCTTCCAAAAAACTTCTGGTGGATGATATTCGGGTGACGGAAGACTTGTCTTATGAAGAGCAACCTGTGGCTACTCTGGATCGTCAGGTGAGGAGGCTACGTACCAAAAAAAAAATATACCCTCCGTTAAGGTCTTTTGGCGAAACAATGATAAAGAATAAATGACATGGGGAGCAGAGGACGAAATGAAGAAAGAGTATCCCCACTTGTTTCCTACGCCCACAGGTAATCTAAGTTCTTAAGTTGGTTATATTGATTGACAAATGACTTATGTGTGCTATTCCTAAAAAGAGGCTCCCCCACCATATTTCTAAAACCCTATAAGGCTAATTTAACATTCGAGGACGAATGTTTTAAAGGGGGGGAGAATGTTATATCCCGTGTTTGCGCATTCGGAAAAATTTGGAATAATCTTGCTTGTAGGAAATGAGGGCTATATTTGATTTTATTTCATATATGTGTGTTAATCATGAAAAATATTGATGCGGAAATACGGAAGAAGGCCAAGGGCGAAATTGGAATTTCGGGAATTAGTTTCGGGAATTACAAATAAAATCCACAATGAATTGGGCTCAAAAAAACATTTAATGGAATTGAGGCCCAAGAGATATGGGGTGTCCAAGCCCAAGCCCATGGGAATTCTTCCATGTGGCATTTTAAATAAAAAGGGTCAAAATTGTATGGGATTCACTAGAACATTTCAAGACAACAAACAAGAGAGAGAGAGAGAGCCAAAGACTAAGAGGGTTTCGGCTAGAGAGAGGAAGAGAAAGAAAAAAATTTAGCTCATCAATTCTTGGTCCAAAAATCATAATCTTCTAGTTTTCCTATTAAGTTGGAAACCCTCTTCAATGTGAAACAAATTTGGAAGCAAAAGAGTACTTTTTTTACAAAGTGGAAATTCTTGAAGAAAAAGGTAAGAATTTTATCTCTTTTCTTATGGAAGAATCATATGTGTTAAAATGGTTAAAATTGCATGAAAAACCATGGAATTGTGATGTGTGTGTGCATGGCGTGTGTGTGTGTGTGAAGCATGTATGGCCGTGAGCCATAATGGTATGGGGAGGTGAGTTAAATTTTATTTAGCTTGCTAGTTGTGTCGTTGTGGCATTTATGACGTAAATAAAGGTTTAACGAAGTGAGTTGGCATTGAAGTTGGTTGTATGTTGATATGGGAAAATTATATGATTTTTGTATATTCTTACATAATTGTGAAAGTAAGACTTTAAATGTGGATTATGGTTGTTGTTAATAAATTTGGGAGGAAACAATGCGAGTTAGTAGGTTCGTCGTAGTCGTTGACGTTTCGGATAGAATATGGAAAGTGGCGGATTACTTGAATTCATGTATATTGCATGGAATATTATTGGAATACGTTTGAATAACCTTGAATGAGTAAATGAATATGATAATGTGGATATTAGTTTGATATTGTGGAGTTTGAATGGAAGTTGTCGCTTTATGTAGAAAGGAAGAATATTGATGCTAGAACCTATTTTGTTGTGATTCTTGATTCATTTGGTATTGTGGGGTTGTTGTTGTTGATATTGAGCCGAGCTAAGCCTCGGGGATGTTATATGTATAGGGGAAGTGCTGCCGAAATTTCGGTAGACAAATATAAAGTTAAATGAATTCTTAAAGTCTCGCAATTCCTAATTGGTAACTTTGACCATTTGTAGATTCTGAGGGAAACGGGATTTGGAGTTTTGGACGAGCGTAAGACGTATATAAGGTATGTAAGGCTACCCATTCCTTCTTTTGGCATGTCTTAGGTATACTAGGTCGATATTGGAGCCCCGAGGGCAATTCTATTCCTAGAAATCCGAATTGGAAATTGAGTACTATTCACTCAATTGAATTGAATTATAAAACTCATATTTTGTTGAAAAGTGATCAAATGTCCGGGACTTTTGTAAATGTAATCGAATCACTTCGAAACTTCCATGTATGATTCCGTAGACCCCAAATGTCCGTGATTCATGTCCGCCACCTCGACTTGACCCGAGGTGGGCCCGCTCGCTCGCAATTCCTAATTGGTAACTTTGACCATTTGTAGATTCTGAGGGAAACGGGATTTGGAATTTTGGACGAGCGTAAGACGTATATAAGGTATGTAAGGCTACCCATTCCTTCTTTTGGCATGTCTTAGGTATACTAGGTCGATATTGGAGCCCCGAGGGCAATTCTGTTCCTAGAAATTCCGAATTAGAAATTGAGTACTATTCACTCAATTGAATTGAATTATAAAACTCATATTTTGTTGAAAAGTGATCAAATGTCCGGGACTTTTGTAAATGTAATCGAATCACTTCGAAACTTCCATGTATGATTCCGTAGACCCCAAATGTCCATGATTCATGTCCGCCTGTTATATCCCGCGTTTTCGCGTATTCGGAAAAAATTGGGAATGATTGTGACTTGTAAAGAATAAGGCCATATGTTGATTTGAATTCACATATGGGTGTGTTGTTCATGAAAAAAAGTGGTGTGGAAACACGGAGGAAGGCCAAGGGCAAAAATCAGAATTTTGAAAATTAGTTTCGGGAGTTGCAAAACGAGCTTTCAATGAATTGGGCCAAGAGAAAAATTGAAAAACATTAAGGCCCAAATCCAAGGGTGGCCGGCCAAACCATGGCCCAAAACCAATAAATAGGTCATGTGAATTGCATGTGATCACTAGATCAAGACAAGCATATTATATATACACTTATCCATTAGAAAGATCATGAAGCAAAAAAAAAAAACAAAGCAAAAGATGAAGAGCAAGAGAGGGGGGTTTCGGCCAGCCCCTCTCAATTTGCACCCCAAAAATCTTGCATCCAAAATTGTTTTCTTGTGGTATCTATACCAATTCAAGGTCCCTCTACAACATGGTGCAATTATTTGGGAAGAAAGGGCACTAGTTTCTTCAATGGGACAACATATTTGAGTGAAGAAGTTGAAGAGAAAAGGTAAGAATTCACTCCATATTATTATGTTATAAAGGTTTGTTTGTGTTGTAGTATGTAGAAATGAGTTGAGAGTATGGAAAAAATGGAAGATTTCAAAGTGGGTGTGGAATATAGTTTAGGGCCGTGTGTGTGTATACAATGTGTGTTTGTGGTGAATTGAATATATGTTAAATTCTAGTTGTGTATAGCATGGAATGTATATTGGAAATGAAAGTGGAATGAAATTGGATGAAGTTGGAAAATTCCCATGTTGGCCGTGAGTTAGGCTATGGTGAAATAATGATGGAGTTATTTTGTCTAACATGTTAGTTGTGTTGTTGTAATCCCTATAATGTAGATGAAGGTTTAATGAATTGAATTGGCATTGAATTTGTTTGTATGTGATTATGAGAAATTATATGAATTTTATATGATTTTTGTGTAAGTGTGAAAGTAAGATGCTGGAATGGGAACTAATGTTGTCGTAATGAATTTGGAAGGAAGATAATGTGATTTGGGAAGTTTTGTTGAATTCGTAGAAGTTTTGGAGGGAATATGATCTTGGTGGAAGATTGTATATTTTGTATATCGTGTTAATATTTTGTGAGAACGATATGAAATGCTTTTAAACTATATGGTGATGACCTTGATTAATGATGAATATGAAAATTTGAGATTAGTTTGGAAATGTGAAGTCGGAATGAGCGTTATCACATTATGTGGAAAAGTAGGACTGCTTGCCCTATATTATGCTATATTGTGACTTTGTTGATGTTGTTGGGTTACTGTTGCTATTATTTGAGCCGAGATGTTTCTCGGGGGTGCTATATTTATAGGGGAGGTGCTGCCGAAATTTCGGTAGACAAAAATGAAGTTAAGTGCATTCTTAAGTCTTGAAGGTTCTAATTGGTAACAATGACCAATTGCAGATTTTGGACGAAACGGGAATCGAGCCAGAGCGAGCGTACGAAGTAAGAAAGGTATGTAAGGCTCCCTACTTCTTCATTTGGCATGTCTTAGTATGTTAGGTCGATATCGGAACACCGGGAGTAATTCTGCTCCTCGAAATCCGATTTAGAAAATGACTACTATTCACTCAATTCAATTGAAGCTTAAGGACTCTATTTTGGCTAGAAAGTAACCTAACGTTCGAAACTTGTGCAAACATGGTCATATCACTTCGAAACCTCTATGTATGATTCCGTAGACCTCAAATGTCCGTAAATCATGTCCGCCACCTCGACTTGACCCGAGGTGGGCTCGCTAAGTCCGAAACCCTTCTGTTTGCCCTATAAGGTTTATTTTGGCATAACGTTGGAAAAAGGCTTTCACTTATGAATTTGACCACTATAAAATAATGTTTTGGTCGCCGCGGTATTTTTAAACTATATTTTGAACCACAACGACCATTTTAGAAATATTTTTGTGAAATGGACCCCGTCTGATTAATTATCCAAATTATTTTGACCATTGGGTCAACTTATGATTTTATCAAACTTATAAAAGTATTTCGACATTCTAACTTACATTTTGACTACAAACATAAATTTGGAAGAACGTTTGTGGAATAACCCCGTGTTGACCAATTGTTCAGACTAGTTGGATTAACGGTCCGACATATGACTATATTGGACCCTATAGCTATTCCGATTTGTAAATTGCATCAGTCTTTCATGACTCCGCTCGTGCCCATTATTATGACATCGTTCACTGGTCCTCCGGGCCGGGTTATTGATCGTGCGCACTATTACAATTCGACTGTATGCCCTTTTTGCTGACATGAGTATCCGAGTATGGGCATTCCGATACAAGTACCCTGCTAGGGCTATTTTTGATATAATTATTCGGATATGGATATTTTGATCGAACAATCCGTACGAATATTCCGATAGTATGTTCAATCACTCTCGCGAGTCCTATGAAACGCTTGGATACGTAAAATGACTCCGAACGTTCTGTGTTGATATATTCCATCGTGCCATCCAAAAGGTTATGTTTGTGCCTTATGACTACTGTTCGATTTCTTGAACTGATCCGTCGATCGAAATCTGTTTCGAAACGTTCGTAACGATTTTGTGGTAAACGTATCCGTAAATATCATGAATCAATTCTGATCGTTCCGAAATACGTTTATAATCCTCCGATGTCAATAAGTGTTTGTATCTGTCGAGTCTGAGAATATGTGTATCTGGTCTCTCACTACTCCGTTCGTGCAAGCCTTACCATGTCTATTCACTGAGCCGGACAAAGCTATCCTGTCGTGCGCTATTTCCCTTTGTTGTCCATGATGTCCTGAAATAAAACCGTGAGGGGTGGTCTGGGCTGAGCTCGATCCCCAAAGCGGATAGTATCTGCGCTGTGTGATTTGATACCAGGCAGACGCGTTGGGAGTGTACTGGGCGGAGCTCGAGCTCCCGAGACTGGTCCGTGACCCGTGTACTGGGCAGAGCTCGAGCGGGAAAAACGGGCAGTCTCTGCATGGGATGACCACTGTACTGGGCCGAGCTCGAGGTGGCATACCCCTTGTTGACGCGTACTTTGATATGATATGATATGCTACGATCTGATACGATATGTGTGTGTATGGTGTGACCACTGTACTGGGCTGAGCTCGAGGTGGCACACTCTCTGTAAACATCATATGATTCACAGGTGGCAACACCTGATCCGATACGCTACCGCATTCTGATATGGCAAATGACTCTATATGACTATGAATTATGATTCTGTCTGTCCATCCGAAATGAGATTCTGTCTATCCGTCGGGAATCTGACTCTGTCTGTTCGTCTGAAACATGATTCTATCTGCCCGTCTGGAATATGATTTTGTCTGTCCGTCTGGACTTCGATTCTGTTTGTTACGCCTCGGTCTGTCCGATACGGTTATGATTCTATTCGTATATTTTGGTCTGTCTGATAAGATTATGGTTCTGTCCGCTACCCTTCTGTCTGTCCGGCTAAATTACGTTTCTGTATGTTGTACTTCTGGTAATCTGATCCGGACCACGACTCAGTCTGTTCCATTCTGTACCTCTGTCTCTGATTATGATGGTATCAGTTAGATCTGTGCCCCAGCTCTGTGCGATGATTCTGTCAGTTGAACTCGGTATGTCTGTCTTGGATTTAGATTCGGTTATGCCTGTTATACTTCTGTATATATTTCTGTGCTTCTGGTCCGGGCTATGATTATACTTGTGATATTTTCGCTTTACATACTCGGTACATTTTCGTACTGACCCCCTGTTCTTCGGGGGGCTGCGTTTCATGCCGCGCAGGTACTCCCAGATGAGCTAAAGTTATTACAGGAGATGATCCAGCGGGGTTAGCCAACTCCATTTGCTTCTGGAGTGCTGCCGAGTCAGAGTCCGTATGTTATGGTTCTTGATTATGTTAGAGACTTTGCAGACAGTGTCGTGAGTATTGGTTGTTCGTCTGTAAGCGGCTCCATCAGCCGATATGTGGGTCTAAGTTATGTACTGGATTCTGTATGATTATATGTGCTTGTTTGATTTGAAAGAATATTTCAAAAAAAACAATTACTATGCATTTTACCTTATCCAATTTAGAAAGTTTGATGTGATTTTCTGTATAGTTGGAATCTGAGGGTTCGCTCGGCCCTAAGTAAGGGTCGAGTGCCCATCACACCCTCGAAATGTCGGGGTGTGATAGAGTGGTATCAGAGCAGGTCTGTCCTAGGGGTTGTCTGCAAAGTCGTGTCCGGTAGAGTCTTGTTTATGGGTGTGTAGCGCGCCACACTTATAGACAGGAAGCTACGGGGCATTTAGGGATTGTTGACCTTCTTTTTGTCTCAGATCGTGCGATAGAGCCAAGTTATAGGAAAATGGAATTCTATCTGTAAGCCTCACCTACGACGGTATGAGGCAAATAACGATATGGAAAAGCCAGATGGGCAAGTCTGGAAATATTCGTTCTGTTACCTGAAACCGGAAGTTCTGAGCGGCTGGGATGTGATATATAGTCGTATGTTCTGTAAAGTACTGTGGGTATCTGTTGCATACGGATTTCGAATAATAAGAAATTGTAAAGGTGATACGGGTTATAAACAGGGAAAAACGGCAATTGTAAAAGGAAGGGCGTGTGACGAAAAGTGTTTCGGAATCTGTGAGACCTTGACTTGCCCTAAATCATGTAATAAGGGCCATATGAGAAAGCGGGTGCGATCATATCTGCTCTAAGGCACCGGATTTCACCACAGTTTTGAGGTTAAGCGTGCTCAGGTGGGAGCAATTTCAGGATGGGTGACCCCCTGGGAAGTATGCCGGAATTTTCTGTATTCTGATGTAAGAGACCAATGGAAAGCTAAAATGGCCTGAGTGAGACTAGAATATACGAGATGGTTGGAGATCATAAAAGGGCCACACAACGCGCAATCAGTTAGATTAGAGAAGAAACAGATAGAACGCTACAGTTTTGGAATTAGAGTAGGTTTGAATGATGTTTGGGGGTAAAGTGTGGCCTAGTTGAAAATGACTATGTGTGCATATATGAACGCGTATGATGCCATATTTGTGATTGTACTAGTGACTACGTGTGTCCCCGCGACCGGTGCTAGAATGCGAAAGGCGCCAATTGAATAAGGGTACCGAGCCCCAAGTAACAATAACAAAGGTAAAGGGTACGTATGTTACAAGGTAGGATGTTGTCATTTCCCCTATCTGTTAAGTCTGGAAGGTTCCAGTATAATGATATTGGAAAGTAAAGAGAGTAAGTGAAGTAAAAGCAAAAAGGTCAAACATTAGGAGGAAGCGAAAGGTAGGAAATATGACCGAGCCGAACCTCCGGAAAAGGATGAAGTATGATTATACGAAATGAGGGAAAAGTGTGTGAGGTCTGAAAATTGACTTAAACAAGCGAGACCAAGGGAATCGCGACTACGACAAGTAATGTTGTCAAAGAATAGACAAACCCCGATTGCATTACAAGTTAATATAGTGTGACGATATCTGAAAGAGAAAATGAGTATGGATATCAGAAAAGATGAAGGACACGAAATGCGAATAAGCAGGATCTTCGAAAGAGCCAACCAACGACACATAAAACTATTTGTATGGCAATTTGACAAACAAGTTATGAATGAGTGAACAAGTTTTGATGAAATAATTCGTGGTACGATGATCAGGGTGAGTAATGAAGTGTCGACAAGGAAATTTTCGTAAATCACGAAAGCCTCAGTAGAAGTGGTCTGATTCTGATCAAAACTCTGTTTGTCGTACTACCGCGCCTCTGATTTCGATGAGGCTCTGTTTATTATGTCTCTGTACCTTTGAATCTGATTATGCTCTTTTCTGATATACTTCTATACGATTAACTCTGGATACGAATCTGTCTGACACACCTCTGTATGTCTGACTCTGATTACGAATCCGTCTGATACGCCTCTGTACGCCTGACTTTGATCACGGATTTGTCTAACATACTCCCATGCATCTGACTTTGACTACGAATCTGTCTGCTACAGTCCCGTACATCTGACCCCGACTATGAGTTTGTCCGGTATGCTCCTATGTGTCCGACCCTAGTTATGAATCTGTTTGATATGACGTGGGATTATAATGACGTTATAAGAAACAGAGGAGTGTGACAAGAAGTGAAAGATGTGGATAGTTGGGCCTCCCCTGAGACGTTTGTAAGGTCGGTAAGCCTAATTCAACATTCGAGGACGCATGTTTTTAAAAGGGGGGAGGATGTTATATCCCGCGTTTTCGCGTATTCGGAAAAAATTGGGAATGATTGTGACTTGTAAAGAATAAGGCCATATGTTGATTTGAATTCACATATGGGTGTGTTGTTCATGAAAAATAGTGGTGTGGAAACACGGAGGAAGGCCAAGGGCAAAAATCAGAATTTTGAAAATTAGTTTCGGGAATTGCAAAACGAGCTTTCAATGAATTGGGCCAAGAGAAAAATTGAAAAACATTAAGGCCCAAATCCAAGGGTGGCCGGCCAAACCATGGCCCAAAACCAATAAATAGGTCATGTGAATTGCATGTGATCACTAGATCAAGACAAGCATATTATATATACACTTATCCATTAGAAAGATCAAGAAGCAAAAAAAAAAAAAACAAAGCAAAAGATGAAGAGCAAGAGAGGGGGGTTTCGGCCAGCCCCTCTCAATTTGTTCCCCAAAAATCTTGCATCCAACATTGTTTTCTTGTGGTATTTATACCAATTCAAGGTCCCTCTACAACATGGTGCAATTATTTGGCAAGAAAGGGCACTAGTTTCTTCAATGGGACAACATATTTGAGTGAAGAAGTTGAAGAGAAAGGGTAAGAATTCACTCCATATTATTATGTTATAAAGGTTTGTTTGTGTTGTAGTATGTAGAAATGAGTTGAGAGTATGGAAAAAATGGAAGATTTCAAAGTGGGTGTGGAATATAGTGTAGGGCCGTGTGTGTGTATACAATGTGTGTTTGTGGTGAATTGAATATATGTTAAATTCTAGTTGTGTATAGCATGGAATGTATATTGGAAATGAAAGTGGAATGAAATTGGATGAAGTTGGAAAATTCCCATGTTGGCCGTGAGTTAGGCTATGGTGAAATAATGATGGAGTTATTTTGTCTAACATGTTAGTTGTGTTGTTGTAATCCCTATAATGTAGATGAAGGTTTAATGAATTGAATTGGCATTGAATTTGTTTGTATGTGATTATGAGAAATTATATGAATTTTATATGCTTTTTGTGGAAGTGTGAAAGTAAGATGCTGGAATGGGAACTAATGTTGTCGTAATGAATTTGGAAGGAAGATAATGTGATTTGGGAAGTTTTGTTGAATTCGTAGAAGTTTTGGAGGGAATATGATCTTGGTGGAAGATTTTATATTTTGTATATCGTGTTAATATTTTGTGAGAACGATATGAAATGCTTTTAAACTATATGGTGATGACCTTGATTAATGATGAATATGAAAATTTGAGATTAGTTTGGAAATGTGAAGTCGGAATGAGCGTTATCGCATTATGTCGAAAAGTAGGACTACTTGCCCTATATTATGCTATATTGTGACTTTGTTGATGTTGTTGGGTTGCTGTTGCTATTATTTGAGCCGAGATGTTTCTCGGGGGTGCTATATTTATAGGGGAGGTGCTGCTGAAATTTCGGTAGACAAAATTGAAGTTAAGTGCATTCTTAAGTCTTGAAGGTTCTAATTGGTAACAATGACCAATTGCAGATTTTGGACGAAACGGGAATCGAGCCTGAGCGAGCGTACGAAGTAAGAAAGGTATGTAAGGCTCCCTACTTCTTCATTTGGCATGTCTTAGTATGTTAGGTCGATATCGGAACCCCGGGAGTAATTCTGCTCCTCGAAATCCGATTTAGAAAATGCTACTATTCACTCAATTCAATTGAAGCTTAAGGACTCTATTTTGGCTAGAAAGTAACCTAACGTTCGAAACTTGTGCAAACATGGTCATATCACTTCGAAACCTCTATGTATGATTCCGTAGACCTCAAATGTCCGTAAATCATGTCCGCCACCTCGACTTGACCCGAGGTGGGCCCGCTAAGTCCGAAACCCTTCTGTTTGCCCTATAAGGTTTATTTTGGCATAATGTTGGAAAAAGGCTTTCACTTATGAATTTGACCACTATAAAATAATGTTTTGGTCGCCGCGGTATTTTTAAACTATATTTTGAACCACAACGACCATTTTAGAAATATTTTTGTGAAATGGACCCCGTCTGATTAATTATCCATATTATTTTGACCATTGGGTCAACTTATGATTTTATCAAACTTATAAAAGTATTTCGACATTATAACTTACATTTTGACTACAAACATAATTTTGGAAGAACGTTTGTGGAATAACCCCGTGTTGACCACTTGTTCAGACTAGTTGGATTAACGGGCCGACATATGACTATATTGGACCCTATAGCTATTCCGATTTGTAAATTGCATCAGTCGTTCATGACTCCGCTCGTGCCCATTATTATGACATCGTTCACTGGTCCTCCGGGCCGGGTTATTGATCGTGCGCACTATTACAATTCAACTGTATGCCCTTTTTGCTGACATGAGTATCGGAGTATGGGCATTCCGATACAAGTACCCCGCTAGGGCTATTTTTGATATAATTATTCGGATATGGATATTTTGATCGAACAATCCGTACGAATATTCCGATAGTATGTTCAATCACTCTCGCGAGTCCTATGAAACGCTTGGATACGTAAAAAGACTCCGAACGTTCTGTGTTGATATATTCCATCGTGCCATCCAAGAGGTTATGTTTGTGCCTTATGACTACTGTTCGATTTCTTGAACTGATCCGTCGATCGAAATCTGTTTCGAAACGTTCGTAACGATTTTGTGGTAAACGTATCCGTAAATATCATGAATCAATTCTGATCGTTCCGAAATACGTTTATAATCCTCCGATGTCAATAAGTGTTTGTATCTGTCGAGTCTGAGAATATGTGTATCTGGTCTCTCACTACTCCGTTCGTGCAAGCCTTACCATGTCTATTCACTGAGCCGGACAAAGCTATCCTGTCGTGCGCTATTTCCCTTTGTTGTCCATGATGTCCTGAAATAAAACCGTGAGGGGTGGTCTGGGCTGAGCTCGATCCCCAAAGCGGATAGTATCTGCGCTGTGTGATTTGATACCAGGCAGACGCGTTGGGAGTGTACTGGGCGGAGCTCGAGCTCCCGAGACTGGTCCGTGACCCGTGTACTGGGCAGAGCTCGAGCGGGAAAAACGGGCAGTCTCTGCATGGGATGACCACTGTACTGGGCCGAGCTCGAGGTGGCATACCCCTTGTTGACGCGTACTTTGATATGATATGATATGCTACGATCTGATACGATATGTTTGTGTATGGTGTGACCACTATACTGGGCTGAGCTCGAGGTGGCACACTCTCTGTAAACATCATATGATTCACAGGTGGCAACACCTGATCCGATACGCTACCGCATTCTGATATGGCAAATGACTCTATATGACTATGAATTATGATTCTGTCTGTCCATCCGAAATGAGATTCTGTCTATCCGTCGGGAATCTGACTCTGTCTGTTCGTCTGAAACATGATTCTATCTGCCCGTCTGGAATATGATTTTGTCTGTCCGTCTGGACTTCGATTCTGTCTGTTACGCCTCGGTCTGTCCGATACGGTTATGATTCTATTCGTATATTTTGGTCTGTCTGATAAGATTATGGTTCTGTCCGCTACCCTTCTTTCTGTCCGGCTAAATTACGTTTCTGTATGTTGTACTTCTGGTAATCTGATCCGGACCACGACTCAGTCTGTTCCATTCTGTACCTCTGTCTCTGATTATGATGGTATCAGTTACATCTGTGCCCCAGCTCTGTGCGATGATTCTGTCAGTTGAACTCGGTATGTCTGTCTTGGATTTAGATTCGGTTATGCCTGTTATACTTCTGTATATATTTCTGTGCTTCTGGTCCGGGCTATGATTATACTTGTGATATTTTCGCTTTACATACTCGGTACATTTTCATACTGACCCCCTGTTCTTCAGGGGGCGGCGTTTCATACCGCGCAGGTACTCCCAGATGAGCTAAAGTTATTACAGGAGATGATCCAGCGGGGTTAGCCAACTCCATTTGCTTCTGGAGTGCTGCCGAGTCAGAGTCCGTATGTTATGGTTCTTGATTATGTTAGAGACTTTGCAGACAGTGTCGTGAGTATTGGTTGTTCGTCTGTAAGCGGCTCCATCAGCCGATATGTGGGTCTGAGTTATGTACTGGATTCTGTATGATTATATGTGCTTGTTTGATTTGAAAGAATATTTTAAAAAAAAAAATTACTATGCATTTTACCTTATCCAATTTAGAAAGTTTGATGTGATTTTCTGTATAGTTGGAATCTGAGGGTTCGCTCGGCCCTAAGTAAGGGTCGAGTGCCCATCACACCCTCGAAATGTCGGGGTGTGACACCGCCACCTCGACTTGACCCGAGGTGGGCCCGCTAGCATCGAGGGTCCCTTGTTTGCTCTATTAGTCTCATTTTGTACAATGTCGGCAAAGCACTTTTGTTTATGAATTTTGACTATCATAAAGTAATGTTTTGACTGCCACGATATTCTAAATTATATTTTGAACCATAAATACTACTTTGGAAATACTTTTGTGAAACGAACCCTGTATTGACTAATTGTTCGAACTACTTGACTAATGAGTTAGCATATGATATTATCAAGTTTCAAAAGGTGTTTTGATATATAAATTGCATTGTTTCCTCACGATTCCGCTCGTGCCCTTATTATGACTTCGTTCACCGGTTCCCGGGCCGGCTATGGTTCGTGCGCGCTATGATAAATTCGGCCGTATGCTGTGTTACGGTTCCCGAGACCTCGCCATGGGGCCGGGTTCCGTTTGGAGTTATGCTGTGATATGGCTGGTGATATGTTATGATGATATATGTGTTCGGGGATGTACGAAGATTTGAACCTTCTGGTGTTATGCTGTGTGTGGCACCAGCGTCGGAGTGGTGACCACGTTCCTGAGCTTTTGCATGATTTTATCTGCATTAGGTATATACGTTTTCAGTACAGATTTTGATAGACTGTTCAGTATTCCCCTTTTGTATCCTGTTTGTTTTCAGTTGTGGCTTATATTTCTGTACTCTATGATTTACATACTCAGTACATCTTTTGTACTGACCCCCTTTCTTCGGGGGCTGCGTTTCATGCCCGCAGGTACAGATACCAGTGATCCACCACTGTAGGCTCCACTTGCTGCTATTTCGGAGTACTCCCTTTTGATCCGGAGTCCACTTTTGGTACATACATCTTTTGCTATGTATATACTTCTGTATATCTGACTAGTTGGGTACGGCGGGGCCCTGTCCCGTCATATGTCTTCGTTTTGGATTTGTAGAGGCCTGTAGTCATATATGTGGGTCGTGGGTCCTATGTGTACTCATTTTGGTTATGATTTATGTCTTAATGCGGTCCTATTTGTTATGGCGGCCAAACTGGCCCATATGTTTGCATCAGTATATATGATCGGCGATGTGTATTCCGCCGCTCCTTTTAGCTTTGGATATGATATCTTTACAAGCGTGGCCTCTTAAGATAATATTTGATTTTAAATTTGTTTTAATGATTAATATGAGATCTGAGATAATCTATAATATGACGGTTTGGTATGTTTGTCTGTCCAGGTGCCCAAGTAGGGCGCCAGTCGCGGCCCACGGGGCTGGGTCGTGACAATATGTCATGTATACATGTAACAGAACCCGGCCCTCTGCTGCGGGACGCGGTGAATCACATATCATATGCCATCCTGGCCACCGCCCCATATCATCATAAACATATATATAACAGAACCCGGACCACAGGGTAGAGGGACGCGGTGAACAATGCAGAGAAAGATGCACAATAACATAACAGAACCTGGCCCGGGCGCAGTGAATAACATACTGAGGTCTGCACGAACAGAGCAGTGAGAAACCATATGCACACACATCCAAACTCGACAGATACAGACATTTATCGATACTCAAGGATCATATACATATTCCGAGTCGATCGGAGCCAATATGTGAAAGTTACGGACATTTTTACCACAGAGCATTTGCGAACATTTCAAAGCAAATCCAAACGACAGAGCAGTTCGAAGGAATCGGACGATAGTCATAATGTACATGTATACTTTTTGGATGACACGATAGATTGTATCAAAACAAAACATCTGAAATCATTTTACACATCAAATATATATTATAAGACCCGTTAGGATAGTTACAGCACTTACCGTTTGATAAACGGAACAATCATCAAAAGTTCCCTTGGAATACCGTGCGAAAATATGGCATAAGACATTTGAGGAACCCGATAGAACAAGTCAAGTGATAAATCGTATAAAAGAATTCGGACGACGATCATAATGTATGTCTTGCGGAAGTCAAAATGGGTTACGTCAAAATAATCTTTCTAGGATCGTTTTACGCTTCAAAATATGTCATAAGACTCAAGGAATAGTCAAAACACTTGTCGTTTAGTAGTTGAGGGAGTAGCTAAGAGTTTCCTTTAATTATTGCTCAAAATAAATCAATAACACAATAGGGGTGGATTCGGAAATAGTGGGTCCACCTCGGGTCAACCGAGGTGATAGACACAAATTACTACATTAAGCCTTAGGAAGTCACTTATGAAAGTTTTTGCGTCATTCGTTTTCATTTGGTCAAGTTATAGATACTTAAGCAATTGTTTCGACAAGACATACAAAACATAATTCAATTCTATTGAATGAAAAAGGTCAAATTCAAACTCGGATTTCTAGGAATAGAATCGTCCCCGAGGCTCATATCCAAACCTACTATGTCTAAGACATGCCAAAAGAAGGAACGGTGGAGCTTTAAATACATTTTCCGCTCCTTACGCTACTCCAAATTCAAATCCCGTTTACTCCAAAATCTACAATAGGTCACATTTACCAAATATTAATTATCGAGCTTTAAGAATTCAATCTTAAACCAATACTTGTCTACGGAAATTTGGGCAGCATCTCCCCTATACATACAACATCCCCGATATTTAACTCGGCCCAAATATCAACAACTATACCAACAACAATACCAATAATATCAACAATCAATGCAAAACATATTCTAACACTCGTAGTCTTCTTTTCTACATAGTGCAATAGCTTCCAATCCAACTTCACATTTTCCAATCAATATCAACATTTTCATTTTCATATATTAATTTAAGATCATTCAAACATAGACCAAGAACATTCTAAGCAATCTATACAATATTCAACAATTCCATCAATTCCATATTCCACCCGAAAACTCCCCAACTTACCTAGGAACAATTTCAATGCGTTTCTTGCTTCCAAGTTCATGAACTATCCCAACAACACACATTCTAACAACATTATCATCATAATTAAAGAAACAACACTAACATCATATTGGCTTCCAAATCAACCCATAACATTTCCAGCATCAATTTAAATCATCAAATTCTCACTTCCATCATAGAATGCATATCAACAACAATCAAATTACTATATAGAAATTTGTTCATCTTTCCTACACATCATATACACCACACGGCCAAACCCAACATTTCCAACTTCAGCCAAATTCATTCCACTTTCATTTCCAATATGAAGTCCACAATAACCACAACTAGAATACTACATAAAATTCAACTCATCTTACCCATACAACAACACACACACACGGCCACATGCACACACACACACCCACCATGCAAACTTCCATATTCTCATGAATTCTATCCATTTCTACATACTACAAAATAAACAAAACCTTCATAACATATAAAAGGGGATGAAATCTTACCTTTCTTCACAACTTCTCCACTTAGCTAGGGTTGGAATTTTGCACCAAAGAGTGATTCTCTCCTTCCAACAATCATACCATGTTGAAGAGGGCCTTCAAATTTAGTAATACATGAAGAAACAATTTTTTTGATCAAGATTTCTTGGTCTTCTTTTTCTCCTCTCTTGGCCGAATATACTCCTCTCTTGTTGCTCTCCTCTTCTTTTTTTTTTCTCTTGAAAGTTCTAAGGGATATGGTCAATATATGACTCTTAAGTCATATTAAGCACATGGAAAATTAGTCCATATGGAACTTAGGCCATGGCCTTGGCCGGCCACCCCTCTTGGGCCCTTTTATTATTTTCTTTAAATTTTCCAAGCCCAATCACTTTGTGGCTAATTCTTGTAATTCATGAAACCAATTTTCGAAATTCCAATTTTTCCGTTAGCCTCCCCCGATGTTTCCACGTCAATATTTTTGATACGCAACAACATATATATCAAATGAAATTAAAATATATCCTCATTCCTTACAAGTCACAATTGTTTCAAATTTTTCGAATGTGCAGAATTGCGGGATATAACATTTCCCTTGTAATATGGCACTACCCTCCTGTCACAACAACCCATAATAACAATGCCTCACAGGGCCACAACATAATAGCAATAGAATTTGGCCACACACGGCCCAAAAGCATAAAAGGAAAACATGCATACCTTATGATCTTGATGCCTCGCCTTGGATTTCTTCTAGGGGCTGAAATAAATGCGGATACTTGGATTTCATAATTTCTTCCGCTTCCTATGTCATTTCTTCTCGTTTATTGCTTCTCCATAAAACCTTAACTAAGGACACTTCTTTGTTTCTAAGCCACCGTACTTGCCTATCTAGTATGGCAATGGGTACCTCTTCATAAGTCAACTTTTCTGTCACTTGAACATCATTTACTGGAACGATCCTAGTAGGATCTCCAACACATTTACGAAGCATCGAGACATGGAAAACTGGGTGAACTGACTCCAAATCAGGAGGTAAATCTAACTCATAGGCCACTTTTCCTACTTTGCGCACAATCTCATAAGGCCCAATGTACTGGGGACTAAGCTTACCCTTTTTGCCAAATCTCATTACACCCTTCATTGGTGACACTTTCAAGAATACCCAATCTTTCACTAGGAACTCTAAGTCCCTTCGACGATTATCCGCATAGGACTTTTGACGACTTTGAGCTGCCAATAACCGATCTTGTATGAACTTGACTTTCTCTATGGCTTGCTGGACCAAGTTTGGCCCTATCAATTTAGTCTTTCCTGCCTCAAACCACCCAATTGGAGATATACACTTTCGCCCATATAAAGCCTCATACTGTGCCATTTGAATGCTAGAATGATAACTATTGTTATAAGCAAATTCAATGAGGGGTAAGTGATCATCCCAATTTCCTCCAAAATCTGTCATACATACCCGCAACATATCTTCAAGAGTCTGAATGGTACGCTCAGCTTGTCCATCAGTCTGGGGTGAAATGCCGTGCTAAGGCTCACTTGGGTCCCTAAACCCTCTTGGAAAGACTTCCAAAAATTGGCTGTAAACTGAGTCCCTCTATCAGAGATAATAGATGCTGGGACACCATGGAGCCGTACTATCACTTTAACATAAAGCTTCGCATAATCTACCGCCACATATGTCGTTCTGACTGGTAAGAAATGAGCTGACTTCGTGAGTCTATCCACAATCACCCATATAGAATCATACTTACGTCGAGAACGGGGTAAGCCAGTAATGAAGTCCATGTTGATTACTTCCCACTTCCAAGTTAGAATTTCTATAGCTTGCAACAATCCGCTTGGTTTTTGGTCCTACTTAAGATCATGATACATTTTCGTTGCTCTAGGGTGAACAGAATAACGAGAACAATGAGCTTCTCTCAATATCTGGTGGCGTAAACCTGCCACATCAGGAACACATAATCTACCTTGGCATCGAAGAACTCCGTCTCCTGAAAGCTCAAATGATGACTCCTCTTTTTGAGGGAGTGTATCTTTGTAATGCATTAGCATGAAATCTTCGTATTGCCGCTTTTTCACTTCCCCTACTAGCGACGAGACTATTGAGTTCTTAATGGTAGTTCCCCTGCTACCTGAGTCCACTACTCGAACTCCTAGGCTAGCTAACTGTTGGAGCTCACGAGCCATTTCTCTCTTCTCTGGTCATACATCATATAAACTCCCCATAGATCTACAGCTAAGAGCATCAGCCACAACATTTGCCTTTCCGGGGTGATATAGGATATCAACATCGTAATCTTTTAGCAATTCTAACCATCGTCGTTGCCGCAAATTCAACTCTTTCTGCTTGAAGATATACTGAAGGCTCTTATGATCTGTATAAATATCCACATGGACACCATATAAATAATGTCTCCATATCTTTAATGCATGAACCACTACAGTCAATTCTAGATCATGGGTTGGATAATTTTTCTCATGTTTCCGTAATTGCCTTGAAGCATACGCAATCAGTTTACCATGTTGCATCAACACGCAGCCTAGCCCAACGCCTAAAGCATCGCAATAAACAACATATCCTTCCAATCCCTCTGGAAGTGTCAAGACTGGGACAGAAGTAAATCTATCTTTCAACTCTTGGAAACTACGTTCACAAGCATCTATCCATTGAAACTTTGCTGATTTCTGGGTCAACTTTATGAGTGGTGCAGAAATAGAAGAAAAACCCTCAACAAATCTCCTATAATAACCCGCTAAGCCTAGAAAGCTACGAACCTCCGTAGGAGTTGTGGGTCTTGGCCAAGTCTTCACGGCCTCAATCTTTTGGCTATCCACTCGAATACTATCGGCTGCAACAATGTGCCCCAAAAATGTCACTGAGTTCAACCAAAACTCACACTTAGAAAATTTGGCGAATAACTCTCGAGCTTGAAAAACTCTAAGGACAGAACGCAAATGTTCCGCATATTCTGCCTCGGATCTAGAATATACCAAGATGTTGTTAATGAATACAATCACAAACAGATCTAGGAAGGGCCTGAACACATTATTCATCAAATCCATAAATACTGCTGGTGCATTAGTTAGCCCAAATGACATTGCCCGGAACTCAAAATGGCCATATCTTGTTCTGAAGGCTGTCTTAGGGATATATTTCTCCCTAACTCTCACTTGATGATACCCGGACCTCAAATCGATCTTTGAAAACCATTTGGCACCTTGTAATTGATCAAATAAGTCATCAATCCTCGGAAGAGGATATTTGTTATTAATTGTCACCTTATTCAATTGCCGATAGTCAATGCACAGTCTCAAGGAGCCATCTTTCTTTTGGACAAACAATACGGGTGCTCCCTACGGGGATGAACTAGGTCTAATAAAGCCTTTCTCAAGCAAGTCTTTCAATTGCTCCTTCAACTCTTTCAATTCTGCGGGTGCCATTCTATAAGGGGGAATAGATATAGGCTTAGTGTCTGGCAACACATCAATAGCAAAATCAATCTCCCGCTCAGGAGGGAGGCCTGGAAGCTCTTCCGGGAACACATCCGGAAATTCATTCACCACGGGAACCGACTGAAGAGTTGGCGATTCAGCTTATACATCTTGAACCCGAACTATATGATAAATACATCCTTTCATAATTATTTTCCTTGCCTTTAGATAGGAAATAAACCCACCTTTTGGTGATGCAGTATTCCCTTGCCATTGTAACACTAGTTCTCCCGGAAATTGAAAACGAAGCACTTTCATTCTACAATCAACGTTGGCATAGCAAGAAGTTAACCAATCCATGCCCATAATAACATCAAAGTCTACCATTTTTAACTCATGCAAGTCAACCATAGTATGATGATCACAAATCACAACTATACAGTTTCTATACACTCGGCTAGCTATTACCGATTCACCAACAGGTGTAGATAAGTCAAAAGGTTTGATCGACTCTGGTTCGAATCTAAATCGACCCGCAATATACGGAGTAACATATGACAAAGTGGAGCCCAGATCAATCAAAGCATATACATCATGAGAAAATACCGATAATATACCTGTGACCACATCAGGAGAAGACTCAAGATCTTGGCGTCCAGCCGAAGCATAAATACGGTGCTGAGGACCGCTAGAACTGGGGACTCTCCCTTTGCCTCTACCATGATCGACTGGCGAATGTGAACCTGGCCCCATAGGGCGTACAGATGATGAAGATCCAGCTATCGACCCCTAAGGCTGGGTCCTACCTCTACCATGAACTGAGGGGCAATCACGCATAATGTGGCCTGGTCGACGACATGAATAGCAAACCTCTAAACCCGATCAACATGGGCCCCAATGTAACTTCCCACACTGGGAACATCGTGGGATAGGTGGCCTCGCCTGACCCGGATCACCTCTGAACTGAGACCCCGAATAACTCTGACTCGGCCCAGAACGAGAAGATCTATCGAATCTCTGGCCTGAAAATCGTGGAGGCGTACTAGTCATAGAAAGGCCTATATGCCTAGAAAACTGTTGTCTGTGCCCGCCTCTAAACTCACTCATCGGACCCGAAGATCTGGCCCTCTTGCTATTTCCCCTATCATGCTCGCGTTCACTTCTTTACTGTTGTAGGCTTTCTTCTAAGTTCTGAGCATGGGCCTGAATGCGTGAAATAACCAGATTATCCTGAAGGGATGCAGTCAAGCACCGATCCATCAAATATGGCCCTAGGCCTTTCACAAATCGGTGTACCCGGTCACCCATATCCGCTACCATGGCCGAAGCATACGTAGCCAAAGAGTTGAGGCGAAGACTATACTCTAGAGCACTCATGCTACCTTGCCTCAAATTCAAGAATTTATCGGCTCTAGCTCGTCGAACTTCTGGAGGCATCTAATGTTGGAGGAAAGCATCAACAAATTCTTGTCATACCGGGGGAGGTGCATTGGCTCCCCGTGAAGCCATCCAAACTGTGTACCAATGGTTCGACACATCCCTCAATCTATATGACGCTAACTCCACCGATTCGGTGTCCGAATCATGTATCAAACGAAGCATCCTTGACATCCCATCAATAAAGTCTTGAGGGTCCTCATCAGGCTTTGACCCAAAGAATTCCGGAGGGTTCAAGCTAATGAAGTCACGGGCCCTTACACTAACAGCCCTATCACCTTGCCCTGTACCTTGCCGCTGAGTCTGGGCAGCAACCAATTGAGTAAGCAAATGAATGGCCTCTTTTACATCTTGGCCTGAAGCATCCAGTGGAGGTGCCGGAGGTGCTGGAGCTGGGACTGAGGCTCTCTCACGCTCCTCCGAAATTGGTACGGACTGAGAGGACTGAGATTGAGTCGCATTCTAGGACTCACCTTCCTTTACAACTGCTGGCGGCGCTCTTTCAGTCCGCTTTTTTGTCACTATCTTGCCCTTTTAGGCTGCTGTAACCTTTCTCTTTACAGGTATCTCTGAAATACACAATACACAGTTAAGGAGAAGGAAGTTCTTATATCATAGCTCTATCGCACGATGTTATGAAAAAAGAAGGTCAATGCCCGCAGCCTCTTGTTTATAAGTGTGGCGCAACACACCCATAACCAAGACTCTACCAGACACGGCTGGTAGACACACCTTAGGACAGAACTGCTCTGAAACCACTTTTGTCAAGACCCAACCGGAGGGCCGCGACGGGCACCCGGTGCTATCCTACCCGGGCACCCCTTATCATACACTTACACTTACATCTAGGTGAGCCACATAAAAAATCATATATTTCCATTCATCAATAGAACTAATCCCAATGGACAACAATACCATTATATCAACATTGACATCTATGACCATATCAATGTACATAAGCCGACGAGGCTAACAAAATAATATCCAAAATATAGGCCCACAAGGCCAGACACATCTAACCATATACACATATCTACGAGCCTCCAAAAAGAGTATGTCATATCATATAGGCAGGACAGGACCTCACTATGCCCATAATTATATACATAAAAGAATTAATACCAAAAACTATAGCTCCGAATGAAATGGAGCTCCGCTGTGTAGTCCCTGAGAATGTAGCTATGGATCAAGTCTGTCTCCCTGGGCACCTGCGGGCATGACGCAGCGTCCACAAACAAAAGGACGTCAGTATGAAGAATGTACATAGTATGTAAAGCATGATCAATATCAATATAGAAGCATAATAAGCAACATGAGAAATAGCATAAGATGGGGGACAGTAGTATCATCATCATAAGCACTTACTTGCCTTTCATAGGGGCTTTGCATTTCTGACGCATATTAGTGTACATACATCCGTATCCGTATCCGTTCCACATTAATACTCGTATTCATATACATATCCTTATTGGTATTCGTATCACACCCGTATTCATACTCATATTTATATTGTATACATAACCATAGCATATACATAGAATTTACATAGCATGCCCGATCACGAAGGTTCGGTGTTTGATACATACTTGGCCAACCAAGGCTCAAGGTTACACATACCTGGCCCAACCAAGGCTTCAGGGTTATCCGTACTATCTGCAGAGGTGTGCGCGCGTCACGTAAATAAATACATATCCTACCCGGCCTCATAAGCTCGAGGTTCCATAATAGTCATACATAGATACACATACATAATAGCTCATAAGTATTTTACTATTATCATCACTATCATTATCGTCATCGCCATTATCATTGTTATCATTATGGTTATCACTATCACCGTCGTTCATTACATCTATCCTTATAGGATTAATCGTCATATAAGGAACTTAGTACAGTCGTAATACATACCGAGAGCCACAAGCTTAGTAGCTTTTGAAGATAGAATCATTTGGAATATGTACTGGACTTATAGAAGATTTAGATGATTGGCCAAAGAACCATGCCTCATGAAAGAAAGGGTTAGCCTTCCATACCTTTCCGTTCAATTATTCTACACTTGCACGTCCTTCTCCGAAGCTCACGTTTCTTCCTTCATTAAAGTCATACTATCATTAGAGATCGATAGCTAGCATACATGACTAAGGCTAGAGAAAATTGGACAGCTGTCACGACCCAGCCCCGTGGGCCGCGACTGGCACCCTACCTGGGTGCCCAGACCGAATCACACATTCATTATAAGGTCCAAACTTATTTCCGAATTTTACGAAATCATATCAAGCATAATTTATATGAAAATATGTCTTAAGGGGTCGCACAAATCAAATACAAACTGAGCGGCGGAATAGACATCGCCGGTCAAAAGTGCAAACATAAGCATAAGGGCCATTTGGGGCCATCATAACAAGCAGACCGCTTTAAGACCAGAAAACGAAATCAAACCAACATATACAGGACCCTTACCCCACATATATGACTACAGGCCTCTACGAATTCAAAACAAAGAGATATGGCGAGACAGGGCCCCGCCGTACCCAAATAGTCAAATGTACAGAATATATACAAAGCAAAAGAAGTCTGTACCAAAAGTGGACTCCGGATCAAAGAGGAGTACTCCGGAATAGCAAAGAGTGAAGCCTACTGTGGAGGATCACCAATGTCTGCACCTGCGGGCATAAAACGCAGCCCCCCGAGGAAAGGGGGTCAGTACGAAATATGTACTGAGTATGTAAAGCACGGAGTACAGAAATATGGATCAAGACTGAAAGCGAATCAGATAACAAAATGGAATACAAATCGGTATGTCAAAATCCGTTATCAAAGTCATATACGTATATATAATGCAAACGAAATCATGCAAACGCTTAGGAACGTGGTCGCCACTCCGACGCTGGCGCCACACACAGCATAACACCAGAAGGTTTCAAATCTCCGTACATCCCCGAACACAAACATAATCACAGGTGAGCGTATCGCATCACGAACCATATCACAGCATAACTCCAAACGGAACCCGGCCCTATGGTGAAGCCTCGGGAACCGTAACACAGCATACGGCCGAATTATCATAAGGCGCACGAATCAAATCCGGCCCGGGAACCGGTGAACGAAGTCATAATAAGGCACGAGCGGAGTCGTGAGCAAACAAATGCAAATCATACTTCAAAATAGCCTCTCAAAACCGAGTAATCCCATAAGTCATTTCATAATACAAAGTAATCGAATACTTAGTCGATATAAAGTTTCATTCCACAAAACGTTTCCAAAATAGTACGTATAGCTCAAAACGTAACTTAGCGCCTCGTAATATTCAAAACATATCCCGTAGGAGGAAGTTCCAAACTCGAAAGTAGCATGTCAAACTTTATTCACAAAGATAGCCCAATAAGACAATTAGGGCGTTTCGGGGTAGCGGGCCCACCTCGAGTCAAATTGAGGTGGCGAACATATTTTCCGAACATTTGTAGGCCAAAGGGTCATACATAATCGTTTCTAAGTTACCCGACCACATTTCGATAGGTTTCGGACGAGTGGTGGCATTCTAGCCAAAATAGAGCCCTTAGGCTTCAATTGAATTGAATGAATAGTAACCTTTCTGTGGATCGGGTTTCGAGGAGCAGTAATGCTCCGGAAGTTCTCATATTCGCCTATCATACTAAGATATGCCAAACGAAGGAGTGGGAAGCTTTACATACCTTACAGACGTCGTATGCTCTCCCAAAAGTCAAGTCCCGTTCCGTCTAAAATCTGCAAATGGTCAAAGTTATCAATTGAGATTCTTAGGTTGAAAAATGCCATTAACTTAATTTTTGCCTACCGAAATTTCGGCAGCACTTCCCCTATAAATCTAACATCCCCGAGACTTAGCTCGGCTCAAAATACAACAACAACGACAGCCCACACATCAACAAACAACACAAATCATAATCAAACCACTCTACCTTCAAAGTCCTACCTTATTACCTAAGTTGGCAACTTTTCATTCAAACTTCCAAAACTCCAAATCTATATCCACATCATTATATTCATTTACTCATTCGCGATTATTCAAACACATCCCAAACATATTCCAAACTATATACAAAATTGTCCAAAATTCATTACTTTCCCTAATTCCTTCAAGTACATCAAAACTTATAACGAAGGTTCTAACTTGCGTTGTTTCATTCCGAATTCATTAACATCAACTATAACTCATATTTAAAGTATTTAGCACCCTAAATATACAATGATATACACAATTATACCAAAGGTATACACTTTCCGATAATGTGCGAAATCATTTTCCAACGCCAATTTAATTCATCAATCAATCATTTACGACATAAAGATCACAACAACACATTATACAAACTAAACAAGATCAATTCACACCACTTTCTTCTTCCTAGGCTCACGGCCAACATACAATATACACACACACCCACAGCTTCTATATACACCAAAGTTACGGGATTCTCGTCTATTCTCAATCCTTAACACCTTCATATCAATTCTATAACATAAAAGTGTAAGAATTCTCACCTTTTCTTGAAACCCCGACTTGTCGCAAACGTAGTTCTTGTGCCAAACTAATAATAACCCGTTAAAGAGGGTCTTGAGTACTCCACAACTATGTAGAAATTAAGATTTTTGGATCAACAACAAAGCTTGAATAATTTTTCTATTTCTCTATTTTCTCCTTCGGCCGAGAGCCTTATTTGTTTGGTGTTCTTCAATTTTTGTTCTTGTTCTAGATAATTACCAAGTATATCATGATATATATCCATATATTTGATCATGTGCATAGCACATGATCATTAACAAAGGGGCTTGGGCCATGGATATGGTCGGCCACCTCTAAACATTGGGCCTCAATTTTTGTGTAGTATTTTTCTTGGCCCAATCATAAAACGTCCCGCGATGTAATTCCCGAAACTAATTTCCGAAATTCCAAATTTACCCTCGGCCTTTCCCGATGTCTTAACATTAAAGATTCCATAACCAACATAGTCATTTTCACCAAAATCAAAATATTTCCTTATAATACATAAATCGTAATTATTTCTCGATTTCCAATTATACGAAAACACGGGGCATAACATTCTTCCCCCCTTAAGAACATTCGTCCCCGAATGTTAAATTAATCTTATAAAGTCTTATGATCAAGGCAGGAGTGTCCCTTTTTAATAATGACATACATAATTCATTTTATCAATCAACACAACAAACTGAAAAAAATTAGATTACCTGTGGACGTCGGGAACAAGTGAGGGTATCTCCTTTTCATCTCGTCCTCCGCCTCCCAAGTCATCTCCTCCCGATTATTGTTGTGCCACAGGACTTTGACGGAGGGCACTTCTTTAGTGCGTAGTCTTCGCACCTGTCGATCCAGAATAGATACAGGCTGCTCGTCATAGGATAACTGCTCCGTCACCTGAATGTCATCAACTGGGAATATCCTGGAAGGATCACCAATACATTTCCGCAACATAGACACATGAAACACCGGGTGTACGGCCTCCAAGTCGGATGGTAAGTCTAGCTCATAGGCGACCTCGCCTATCTTTCGAACGATCTGATACGGCCCAATGTACCGGGGGCTCAACTTACCCTTTCTACCGAATCGCATGACACCCTTCATGGGCGACACCTTCAGGAATACCCAGTCGCCAATCTGGAACTCTAACGGTCGACGTCGTCTATCTGCATAAGCTTTCTGTCGACTCTGAGCAGCCAATAACCGTTCTCGAATAAGCTTTACTTTATCTACGGCTTCCTGGATCACATCTGGCCCAATCAGCTTAGTCTCGCCCACGTCAAACCAACCAATAGGAGATCTGCATTTCCTGCCATACAGGGCTTCATACGGTGCCATCTGAATGCTGGAGTGATAACTATTATTATAGGCAAACTCAATAAGCGGCAAATGATCATCCCAGCTGCCCCTGAAATCAATAACGCAGGCCCGCAACATATCTTCGAGCGTCTGAATAGTGCACTCGGCCTGCCCGTCAGACTGAGGGTGAAAAGCTGTACTGAGACTCACCTGAGTCCCTAATCCCTCTTGAAATGACCTCCAGATATTTGTTGTAAACTGGGTACCTCGGTCAGTAATAATAGATATAGGGACTCCGTGAAGTCTGACTATCTCTCTGATATACAATCTGGCATAGTCCTCCGCCAAATAGGTAGTCCGAACCGGAAGGAAATGGGCTGATTTCGTCAGCCTGTCAACAAAAACCCAGATAGAGTCGTACCTGCGTGGAGTGCGCGGTAATCCAACAACGAAATCCATATTAATCATCTCCCATTTCCAGGCTGGAATTTCCATCTCCTGTAATAATCCACCGAGCTTCTGATGCTCGATCTTAACTTGCTGGCAGTTCGGGCACTGACTAACAAACTCAGCAATATCTTTCTTCATGCCGTCCCACCAATACAAACACCTGAGGTCCCGATACATTTTAGTGGAACCAGGATGAACAGAATACCGTGCATTATGGGCCTCGCCCATAATCTGCCGCCGTAAGCCCGCAACGTCCGGTACACAGAATCTGTCGTCATATAATAATACTCCGTCAGGCGAGATCTCAAACTGAGTCTTTGCTTTATTAAGGGCCACATCTCTGTACTGAATCAAAAGAGGATCCTCAAACTGGCGCTGCTTTACCTCCTGAATAATAGATGACTCAGCAACTGGACGAACAGAAATCCCAGAATCTCCAGAATCCACCAAATGGACTCCGAGGCTGGCCAGCTGATGAATATCACGAACCAAATCTCTCTTATCAGATGGAACATCAGCCAGACTGCCCACGGACTTGCGGCTAAGCGCGTCAGCTACCACATTGGCTTTCCCCGGATGGTACAGAATATCAACGTCGTAGTCCTTTAGTAGCTCGAGCCATCTCCGCTGCCGCAAATTTAGTTCCTTCTGCCTAAAAATATACTGGAGACTCTTATGGTCCGTATAGATATCAACATGGACCCCATATAAATAATGCCGCCAAATCATCAAAGCATGAATCACCGCGGCCAACTCAAGATCATGAGTGGGATAGTTCTTCTCGTGCGGTCTGAGCTGCCGGGAAGCATAGGCTATGACTCGACCGTGATGCATCAATACACATCCTATCCCAATACTAGAGGCGTCACAATATACAACATACCCGTCAGATCCCTCTGGAAGAGACAAAACTGGTGCTGTAATCAATCTCTCCTTCAGCATCTGAAAGCTGCGCTCGCAGGCATCTGTCCACTGGAATTTTGCTGCTTTCTGGGTAAGCCTCGTCAGTGGTGCTGCAATAGAAGAAAAATCCTCCACAAACCAGCGATAATACCCAGCCAATCCCAGAAAACTACGCACCTCTGTCGGTGTAGTAGGCCTGGGCCAATTCTGTACAGCCTCAATCTTCTGCGTGTCGACCCGAATACCATCTGCGCCGACAATATGGCCCAAGAATGCCACAGAAGTCAACCAGAACTCACATTTAGAGAATTTAGCATATAACTTCTGCTGACGGAGAATGCCAAGTACCGTCCTCAAATGATCTGAATGCTCCTCGGCTGATCGCGAGTAAATTAAGATATCATCAATAAACACAATAACAAACATATCCAGAAAAGGCCGAAATACCCGGTTAATCAGATCCATAAATACTGCTGGAGCATTAGTCAGCTCGAAAGACATAACTCTGAACTCATAATGCCCGTATCGGGTCCTGAAAGCAGTCTTCGGAATATCTATCTCCCGTACTCGCACCTGATGATAACCTGAGCGCAGATTTATCTTTGAAAAATGTTTAGCACCCTGTAGCTGATCAAACAAATCATCAATCCGGGGGAGGGGATATTTATTCTTAATAGTCACCTTATTAAGCTGTCGGGTCTGATAAAGCCCTTATCCAACAAATCTTTCAGCTGCTCTTTCAACTCCTTCAGCTCAGCTGGTGCCATCCTGTACGGAGGAATAGATATAGGCTGCGTATCCGGCATCAGCTCTATAGTAAAATCAATCTCCCGCTCAGGCGGAAGGCCAGAAAGCTCGTCAGGAAATACATCTGGAAACTCACTGACGACCGGAACAGACTGAAGGGTAGGTACCTCCGCGACAGTATCGTGCACACGAACCAAATGATAGATATACCCCTTCTGGATCATCTTCTTAGCCTTGAGGTATGAAATAAACTTACCCCTCGGCGATGCTGTAGATCCGAACCACTCTATGAATGGTTCTCCTGGAAACTGAAAACGGACTACCTTTTTCTGGCAGTCGACATTAGCATAACAGGAAGACAACCAGTCTATGCCCATAATGACGTCAAACTCAAGCATGTCTAACTCTATCAAATCAGCCTTAGTGCTACGATCATAAATGGTCACAGAACAGTCTCTATAGATCTGTCTCGCTACAATAAAATCCCCAACTGGCGTAGCTACCTCAAATGGCTCTATAGGCTCAGACACTATCCCAATCTCACTAGCAACGAGCGGGGAAATATATGATAAGGTAGAGCCAGGGTCAATCAATGCATATACAGATCTGGAGAAAACCAGTAATGTACCTGTGTCGACGTTTGGCGAAGCCTCCTGATCCTGGCAGCTGGCCAAAGCATATATGCGGTTCGAGGGACCGCTAGAACCTGAAGCGCCACCGCGGCCTCGACCGCGTCCTGCCGGTGCTGGCATACCTCGCCCTCCAGGGCGTGCAACTGATGGAGCAGAAGAAGAACCGGCGGCTGACCCTGTCTGCTACGCAGTACTACCAGAACCGCTAGCCAATGCACAGTCTCTCATAAAGTGGCCCTGACCGCCACAAGAAAAGCAAGCTCCAGTCGCTCGGTAACACTCCCCGGGATGAGACTTCCCGCAATGAGGACAACGGGGTCTGGGTGGTCTGGCCTGGTTGGGACCCCTGGGTACCTGTGAACCTGCCACTCTGGAGCTCTGACCGGCCCCAGACGGTCCTGTACTATCGAATCTCCGGCTGCCTGACTAAGTACTCCGGCCGGACGAAGGAAAATGCCTATCTGACTGCTGCTGCTGAGGCTGTCCGCCTCGAGAATCTCCAGAATAACCTGCGGACCTAGCCCTCTTGGGCGGCCTCCTATCTCGATCCCTGCCAGCAGGATCAGACCTGCGACGGTCCTCCATACCCATTGCATAGGCCTGAAGTCGGGCAATGTCCATGTCTGCCTACAATGACACTGCCATACAGCTATCAACCAAATACCGGTCCAATCCCATAACATATCTGTGCATCCGATCGGACATATCTGCTACCACGGCCGGTGCATATCGGGCCAGAGAATCAAACTCAAGGTTATACTCGCGAATACTCCGACCCTTCTGCTGCAGTCGTAAGAATCGATCAGCCCGCGCCCGCCGTAACTCTGGGGGCAAAACGTGGCGGGTGAATGCTGTCACAAACTGATCCCAAGTGGCTGGAGGGGCACCCTCTCCTCTAGACAGCTCCCAAGTCTCGTACCAGTGGGTAGCCATATCTCGAAGCCTGTACGAAGCCAGCTCAACCGACTCGGTCTCTGAAGCCCTGACCAAGTCCAGTGAGCGTCGCATCCCCCGAATAAAGTCATGGGGGTCCTCGTCGGGCTTAGACCCGAAGAACTCTGGAGGGCCACATAACAAAAACTCCCGAACTCTCAGGCTGTCCCGCCTGTCATCGTCATCGTCGTCCCTCCGCCTGCGTCTGCGAGCCTGTCCTGCCACCAATGTAGTCAGCAACTGTACAACCTCTCTCAGGGTCCTATCCTCCGCCCCTGGCTGAGGAGCTGGAGTCTCAGGTGCGGGTACACGGACCTTTGGAGCTGCTGAAGGTCCTGCTCCAGGCTGTACTAGTGGGGGTGTAGCAGACCCCTCAGAATGAGGCACATCCTCAGGCAAATCATAAACACGAGCCCGGGTAGCTCGCTGTGCCTGGCTAGCCTCTCCCATCCTCGCTTTGCCCTTCTGGGCCGCCGTTTCCTTCTTCGGAGGCATCACTGTAAACACAAAGGCGAGTCAGATCAAAATCATCCTAATAGCACAGCTCTATCGCACGATCTAAGATTCCAAAGAAAGTAACATCCTAAATGCCCTGTAGTTTCCTGTTTATAGATGTGGTGCACAACACATCGATAAACAAGACTCTACGAGACACGGCCTGTAGACATTCCGAGGACAAACTGCTCTGATACCACTTTTGTCACGACCCAGCCCCGTGGGCCACGACTGGCACCCTACCTGGGTGCCCAGACCGAATCACACATTCATTATAAGGTCCAAACTTATTTCCGAATTTTACGAAATCATATCAAGCATAATTTATATGAAAATATGTCTTAAGCGGTCGCACAAATCAAATACAAACTGAGCGGCGGAATAGACATCGCCGGTCAAAAGTGCAAACATAAGCATAAGGGCCATTTGGGTCCATCATAACAAGCAGACCGCTTTAAGACCAGAAAACGAAATCAAACCAACATATATAGGACCCTTACCCCACATATATGACTACAGGCCTCTACGAATTCAAAACAAAGACATATGGCGAGACAGGGCCCCGCCGTACCCAAATAGTCAAATGTACATAATATATACAAAGCAAAAGAAGTCTGTACCAAAAGTGGACTCCGGATCAAAGAGGAGTACTCCGGAATAGCAAAGAGTGAAGCCTACTGTGGAGGATCACCAATGTCTGCACCTGCGGGCATAAAACGCAGCCCCCCGAGGAAAGGGGGTCAGTACGAAATATGTACTGAGTATGTAAAGCACGGAGTACAGAAATATGGATCAAGACTGAAAGCGAATCAGATAACAAAATGGAATACAAATCGGTATGTCAAAATCCATTATCAAAGTCATATACGTATATATAATGCAAACGAAATCATGCAAACGCTTAGGAACGTGGTCGCCACTCCGACGCTGGCGCCACACACAGCATAACACCAGAAGGTTTCAAATCTCCGTACATCCCCGAACACAAACATAATCATAGGTGAGCGTATCGCATCACGAACAATATCACAGCATAACTCCAAACGGAACCCGGCCCTATGGCGAAGCCTCGGGAACCGTAACACAGCATACGGCCGAATTATCATAAGGCGCACGAATCAAATCCGGCCCGGGAACCGGTGAACGAAGTCATAATAAGGCACGAGCGGAGTCGTGAGCAAACAAATGCAAATCATACTTCAAAATAGCCTCTCAAAACCGAGTAATCCCATAAGTCATTTCATAATACAAAGTAATCGAATACTTAGTCGATATAAAGTTTCATTCCACAAAACGTTTCCAAAATAGTACGTATAGCTCAAAACGTAACTTAGCGCCTCGTAATATTCAAAACATATCCCGTAGGAGGAAGTTCCAAACTCGAAAGTAGCATGTCAAACTTTATTCACAAAGATAGCCCAATAAGACAATTAGGGCGTTTCGGGGTAGCGGGCCCACCTCGAGTCAAATTGAGGTGGCGAACATATTTTCCGAACATTTATAGGCCAAAGGGTCATACATAATCATTTCTAAGTTACCCGACCACATTTCGATAGGTTTCGGACGAGTGGTGGCATTCTAGCCAAAATAGAGCCCTTAGGCTTCAATTGAATTGAATGAATAGTAACCTTTCTGTGGATCGGGTTTCGAGGAGCAGAAATGCTCCGGAAGTTCTCATATTCGCCTATCATACTAAGATATGCCAAACGAAGGAGTGGGAAGCTTTACATACCTTACAGACGTCGTATGCTCTCCCAAAAGTCAAGTCCCGTTCCGTCTAAAATCTGCAAATGGTCAAAGTTACCAATTGAGATTCTTAGGCTGAAAAATGCCATTAACTTAATTTTTGCCTACCGAAATTTCGGCAGCACTTCCCCTATAAATCTAACATCCCCGAGACTTAGCTCGGCTCAAAATACAACAACAACGACAGCCCACACATCAACAAACAACACAAATCATAATCAAACCACTCTTCCTTCAAAGTCCTAACTTATTACCTAAGTTGGCAACTTTTCATTCAAACTTCCAAAACTCCAAATCTATATCCACATCATTATATTCATTTACTCATTCGCGATTATTCAAACACATCCCAAACATATTCCAAACTATATACAAAATTGTCCAAAATTCATTACTTTCCCTAATTCCTTCAAGTACATCAAAACTTATAACGAAGGTTCTAACTTGCGTCGTTTCATTCCGAATTCATTAACATCAACTATAACTCATATTTAAAGTATTTAACACCCTAAATATACAATGATATACACAATTATACCAAAGGTATACACTTTCCGATAATGTCCGAAATCATTTTCCAACGCCAATTTAATTCATCAATAAATCATTTACGACATAAAGATCACAACAACACATTATACAAACTAAACAAGATCAATTCACACCACTTTCTTCTTCCTAGGCTCACGGCCAACATACAATATACACACACACCCACGGCTTCTATATACACCAAAGTTACGGGATTCTCGTCTATTCTCAATCCTTAACACCTTCATATCAATTCTATAACATAAAAGTGTAAGAATTCTCACCTTTTCTTGAAACCCCGACTTGTCGCAAACATAGTTCTTGTGCCAAACTAATTATACCCCGTCGAAGAGGGTCTTGAGTACTCCACAACTATGTAGAAATTAAGATTTTTGGATCAACAACAAAGCTTGAATAATTTTTCTTTTTCTCTATTTTCTCCTTCGGCCGAGAGCCTTATTTGTTTGGTGTTCTTCAATTTTTGTTCTTGTTCTAGATAATTACCGAGTATATCATGATATATATCCATATATTTGATCATGTGCATAGCACATGATCATTAACAAAGGGGCTTGGGCCATGGATATGGCCGGCCACCTCTAAACATTGGGCCTCAATTTTTGTGTAGTATTTTTCTTGGCCCAATCATAAAACGTCCCGCGATGTAATTCCCGAAACTAATTTCCGAAATTCCAAATTTACCCTCGGCCTTTCCCGATGTCTTAACATTAAAGATTCCATAACCAACATAGTCATTTTCACCAAAATCAAAATATTTCCTTATAATACATAAATCGTAATTATTTCTCGATTTCCAATTATACGAAAACACGGGGCATAACAACAGCATCCCCTTTATTTATAGGACATTCCTCCATACCATATATCGACTTCCAAATGTCAACAACACATTCACAATATCATAACAATAGTCTTTATTTACCCATATTATCCATATTTCTCGATTCGCTTCCAATCACCCATATCCATGGTCAAATCACACGATTAAGTTCATTCACATACAATGTCTATCTCATGTTCTTAACATCATTTATAACATATTCAATTCACGACACATCATGAATTACAACTCAATTCAAGCTACTACTCACAAACATCACTATTTTCACATTCAAGACCCATTTTCTATATCCTTTTTACAATCCAAGTGGCTCAACTTCCAACTACCTTAAACAACATGTAAATACCATATAACTTACCTTAGATTTTGTAGGAACAAGCTTCGGGTGGGAATACCTCTCTTGAACCAAACCCTAGTTCTCCTCCAATGGAATCTTTTGTGGTCCTCTAACCCTTGGAAGCTTCTAAGACATAAACACTTGTTTTTTTGTCTTTGACCTTTGAGTTCTCTTGGAATTGAGTGGAATATGCTTAGAGAAGGGTTTTTGAGCTCTCAACACTTGTGGAAGATGAAAAATGAAATAAAAGAACCCAAGGTATCCATTTATACAAACACTGAAAATCAGCCCGTCGGGACTTCCACGGACACTTGCACGATCCGTGGAACATTTCACAGTTCGTGGAAGTGGTCGTGGTTCACCACTGACCAGACATCATCTCTGCTGGGTATTCTATGGACAAGTATACGGTCCGCGGAAGGTTTCACGGTCCGTGAAACATGGCCGTGGAACTCACAGCTTTTCCGAAGTTGTTCTTGTCATTTCGTTTGATCTTCAATTCTTATAAAACCTCTTAACACTTGTTTAATACTTCATTCACCATACATTAGGCTCTATAGAAGCCCTTCAAGACATCATTACATAAACATTAGCTCAATCATAGCGGAATCTTTCCGAACACGACTTACGCTTCGCTCTCTTCAAATCTTATTGTATGCACCTCAAGCTATCTAATCCTTTGCTTAACCTCATAGGGATTTCATATTCACCTTATGCTCACCCTAGCCTATCCGCAAGGTAACACATACGAAATTTCTGAAGTGTAACACCAAGACAATCTTCAAACGAATCACCTACAACAGAGAAGTCATCCATGAACACTTCCAAGAAGTCCTCTACTTTGTCAGAGAAGATTGACATCATGCACCTCTGAAAAGTGGCTGGTGCATTACACAAACCAAAAGGCATCCGGATAAATGCAAACGTCCCATAAGGACAAGTAAAAAGTCTTGTTCTCCTGTTCTTCTAAAGCAATGTTGATCTGACTGTAGCCCGAATACCCATCAAGGAAGCAATAGTAGGAACGCGCCGCTAGTCTATCAATCATCTGATCAATGAAAGGTATAGGGAAATGGTCCTTTCATGTGGCTGTATTGAGCTTGCGATAGTCCATGCAAACTCTCCTTCCGGTGACAATTCTAGTTGGGATCAACTCATTCTTTGCATTCGGCACAATAGTGATGCCGCCCTTCTTAGGAACACATTGGACTGGGCTCACCCATTTACTATCAGCAATTGGGTAAACTACTCCCGCATCTAACCATTTGATGATCTCTTTCTTGACGACCTCTTACATATTCTCATTCAGTCGCCTCTGATGCTCTACACTCGGTTTGCTATCCTCCTCCAACAGGATTTTGTGCTCACAGATTCCACATGGAATACCTCGAATGTCTGCTATGGTCCAACCAATAGCACGCATATACTCCCGCAACACCTCCAAAAGCTGTAGAATCTGCTGCTCAGTCAGTAAGGCTGAAACAACCACCGGTAATGTATTGTCCGGACCAAGGAACCCATACTTCAGATGTGATGGGAGCTGCTTAAGCTCCAACTTAGGTGGCTCAATAATCGAAGGCTTTGCTGGAGGAGTTATTCTATTTTCCAGATCAAGATTTAGCTTCTTTGGGTGGTAAGAATATGAACCCAACCCAACAAGTGAATTGACTATCTCCACATAACCTTCCATGTCCTCAGCATCAAAGTTTACAAGAATACCAGCTAGAGCTTCACCTAAACTTTCTTCCTCTATCTTGAACTCTACTGCTTCATCAACAACATCAAACGAATCAATTACCGAAATACTCTCATAAGCACTTGGTAACTTCATCCCCTTGCTAGCTTGAAAAGTATCTTCTTCATCATTGACTCGGAACTTGATTTCATTTTTCTCTGAATCCATCAGAGCTCTCCCTGTAGCAAGGAAAGGTCTCCCCAGAATAATAGAAATGTCTCGATCAACAGCACAGTCAAGAATCACAAAATCAGCGGGCAACATAAAATCACCAACCCGTACAAATACATCATCAACCACCCCAATAGGTATTTTGATAGACGTATCAGCCATTTGTAACCTCATAGTAGTCGGCCTTGGCATCCCCAAACCTTATTGTTTGTATATAACAAGGGGCATCAAATTAATACTCGCCTCATTATCACACAACGCACGAGCAAAATTATGGTGCCCAACAGAACAAGGAATGGTGAACGCCCCAGGATCTCTCTTTTTCTGAACAATAGTAGTTGAGATGATGGAACTCACAGTGTGAGTCAAACTTACGGTATCATGTTGAACCGTTTTCTTTTTCGTCAGCAGGTCCTTCAAATATTTAGCAAAATCGGGCATATCCTTTACAGTTTCTAAGAAGGGAAAATTTAGAGATAACTGCTTCAACTGATCATAAAACTTCTCAAACTTAGTGTCTTCCTTCTTCTTTAGCAACCTTTGAGGAAAAGTAGGTTTAGACTTGAAAAGCTGAGTCAAAGGGAGGAGAGCCCCTTTCATAGTCTGCTTGCTCGTGTTATCAGCATCCTTCACTATCTGTGGAATATCAGCAACCTTCTTGTCAGCAGCATTCTCATCAACAATAATGGGTGCTTCATACTGCACCGCTGTTATATCCCATATTTTTGTACGTGGTATTATTCGTAAGCAAATCGACATAAGTTTAAGGACGGGATTATTTTTGGGATATGAGACAAGGACTTTTAATCCCGATTTTTAATATGGCACGACTTGCTTGTAAATTCCAATTAATATAGAAATATTAATGGAGATTAGGGAGTAATTAACTATGATTAGATTATTAAGTAGGTATTAGTGATTAACTAAGATTAATTAAGTTAGTTAATTAGACAATAAGTGGGCCCCACCGAATTCTTTAATTAAAAATAAAATAAAAATAAATATAATAAAATGGATGAGTCATTATGGTGGGCACGTGTAGGAGTATTAAGCTCCCTATAAATAGCATTTTGATGACTAAGAATAGTCATTTATCATATTTTCATCTTCAACCAAATTGACTTAGAGAGAGAGAGGCAAAGTTAAGCTAGAGAGGGAGAGGGTTCGACCATGGTAGCTCCTAGCCGAGCTTGAAGTTTGATGGGAGAAAAAAAATTAAATTTCTAAGGTGTTGTAAACATCCAAGTGATTAGCAACGTTAAGGAGCCAAGCTTGTTAAGGTAAGTTTTAATTCTCTCTAACATGTTTTAGAGGTGGTTTGGATTTTGTATAATTTGGTAAATGTGGAATTGGATGTAAAGAATTGTGTGTGTTGATGCTAAGTTGCTGTTTGGGCCGTGTGGGGGCTGCTCTAACTTAAAAGTGATAAATTGATTTTGATGTTGTTGTCGTTATGGTTGTCATTGATCGTGTAATGAAAGTGAAAGAATTTGATGCTTAAGGTTATAATTGTATTGTATTCGAGAATGATTTGGTTGTGTGGAAAGGAATGGAAATATAGTTATAAATGGGTATATGTGTTGTTGTTCTTGTGAAATTGGAGGACCAAGTGTAGTTAAGGCTCGTATTGTGTTGTTATAATTGATGGGCTGCTTTAGGACTTATTAATGTTAAGATAATTTTCTTGCATATGGAAGTTGAGGCTGTTGTTGTGTTGTTGCCAATGTGAATCACTAATTTGATAAGAAAGAAACGTATAAAATATCGTATGCGAAGCATATGTGGCTTGTTGGGTGCATATTTTAGATATTTGAGGTGTATCGGGCATTATTATGTTATGTGGGCTGTTTTGGAGTATCCTCGGATCTCGTTTCGACTAGTTCTTAATGTGATAACTTAGACGTGCTTTGGTTGTTGCTATGTTGATTGTTGTATAGTTGGCTTAAATGTGAGGAAATTGAGCGATATAGGGGAAGTGCTGCCCAATTGTCTAGAAATAAACTACTAACGTTGAAATACATTTTATGCCTTTTCGTAAGTTAACCATAGTCGTGACGTCTTAATATAGGTTGAGATATTTTGGGCAACGTATACATATCGAGTCACGGATTAAGCGCCAAAGGTACGTAAAGCTAACCCTTCCTTCTTTTTGGCATGATCTTTATGAAACGAATAGACGACGTATATATGACTTCAAAAAAGGCTCCTATTCTTAGAGACACTAGGATGGCTAATGTCCTTTATTCGGAGAACTTACTTTATTATGTCTTGATACGTATCTATGATTTCTGAAGTCCTATTTGATATGTTCCATAGTGACATTCGAAGGATACTTGATATGACTATTGTCGTGATTTCCAAATGATTGTTCGTTTGAATATTCTATTGAGTCTCAAATATAATTTAGTTTGCATATGGTTGCTCACTACTCTGCTCGTGCATGCCTCAATGTATCTTTCACCGAGTCCCGAGCCAGGTTTATTTTCGTGCATAGTTTCACTGCATTGTTCACCGAGTCCCTCACTAGAGGGCCGGGTACGGTATATATATATATATATGATGTGGTGATGTGATGATATGATGATATGATGATGTGCTTACGGCGCCAAGGATGGCATGTGATGACTTTATTCACCGAGTCCCATAATGGGCCGGGTATGATATATGATGTTGATATGCATGATTTACATTTCATAAGGAAAGTGTAATGGTATTTTGAATGTCATACTTGTCTCCTGTGATCCCTGTTTCAGTCGTGATCCTCTTTATTGTATTTCACGTTTTATATACTCAGTACATATCTCGTACTGACCCCCTTTCTCCGGGGGGGGGGGGCCTGCGTTTCATGCTCGCAGGTACAGATACTCGATTTGGCGATCCTCCAGCTTAGGATTTCCACTCAGCTATTTTGGAGAGCTCAATTGTCCCGGAGCCTCGACTTTTGGTACAGATCTTTTGATGTATATATTTGCTTATCCAGGGGTACGGCAGGGCCCTGTCCCGTCATATTTCACTATCGATACTCTTAGAGGTCTGTAGACATGTGTGTGGGTTGTGTATAAGTTTTGTTCAGCTGTATCTATATGGTTTGCTATGGTATTGATATGTTGGGACAGCCTTGTCCACTTACGTACGGTATTGACATGTTGTGGCAGCCTTGACGGCTTGCGTATGGTATTGATTTGTTGTGGCAGCCTTGTCGGCTTGCATATCATATTGACATGTAGTGGCAGCCTTGCCGGCTTGCGTATCATATTATGTATTGGTTAGCTGTGACTCCTTAGGGGACAAGTTTATGATATGCGGCGTTTTGAGTCTATAGCTTACTCTTGCAAATTCCTATATTGTCGTAGTCTCAATGTGATCATATTTAACCGGTATGCGTACGAGTGTCCAGTTCGGGCACTAGTCATGGCCCACGGGGTTGGGTCGTGACAAAAGTGGTATTAGAGCAGTTCATCCTCGGAGTGTCTACAGACCGTGTCTCGTAGAGCCTTGTTTATTGGTTTGTTGTGCACCACATCTATCAACAGGAAGCTACAGGAAATTTAGGATATTATCTTTCCTTCTTATCCTAGATCATGCGATAGAGCTGTATTATCAGGATAATCCCCCCTAACAGATTATTATGTTTACAGCTATGCCTCCAAAGAAAGCGACAGCTGCCCAGAAGGGCAAATCGGTAGCTGGAGCTACTAGCCAGACCCGGAGAGTTACAAGGGCCCGTGCCCAGCTTATGCCTGAGATTGTGCTTCAGTCGGCGAGTTCTGCTACACCGCCACTTCCGGAGGAACTCGGAGCAGCAACAGCTTCAGATCAGGGGGCGGCTCCACCGCCATCCCCTGAGGCCCAGTACCTGAGCCTCCATGTCACGACCCGACTAGGGGGCCACGACGAGCACCCGGTGCTACCCCACCCGGGCACCCCCTTACCATGCATATCATAACATCTAGGTGAACCATAATTCATTTCATGCATTTTAAATCATTAATCCAGCTAGTCCCATTGGACGACCATCATCAATTAACATATCATGGGCATCTATGCCATGTCAAATATACAAGGCCGACGAGGCCAACAAAAGATATACAAAACATAGGCCGACATGGCCAAACATCTCTACCCACATACACATGACTACGAGCCTCTAAGAGTATGACATATCATGAGCGGGACAGGACCCCGCTATGCCCATAATTATATACACAAAAGAATGAGTACCCAAAAGATATGGCTCCGAAGGAAATGGAGCTCTCTATGAAATCTTCAAATAGGAAGCTATGGGTCAAGTCTGTCTCCCTGTGCACCTGCGGGCATGACGCAGCGTCCACAAACAGAAGGACGTCAGTACGAAGAATGTACGGAGTATGTAAAGCATGATTAACATTGATATACAACATAATGAACAATATATGGAATAGCATAGGAGGGGAGACAATAATATCATCATCATCATGTCGCTTACTTACTCACATCGTCATTCGTGCCCATAATAAAACTCGTACCATACTTGTGCTCGTATTAGTATACATGTCCTTATTCGTATTCTTATACATAGTCTCATCACATTCTTTTACATAATATATACATACATAGTCATTTCGTATACATGGCATTTACATAGCGTACCCGACCTCATTGGATCAGTATTTCATATACATACTTGGCCAACCAAGGCTCAATGTTACTCATACCTGGCCCTACCAAGGCTTCAGGGTTATCCGTACCATCTGCAGATGTGTGCGCGCATTTCGTAATCGTATACATATTCTATACATATTCAAACACATATATTCTACCCGGCGTTATAAACTCGGGGTTTCATTATAGCCCTTCATAGGCACGTATGAGTATAACAGCCCGTAGGCACCTTTAGCATCATTATAATCACCATCATCATTACTATCATTATCGTTATCGTTACTTCTATATCGTAGTCTTACTCGTCACCTGAGGTGCGTAGCGCATTCGTAGTACCAATCAAGGATAGTGAGCTTATGAGCTCGGAATGTGAAACATTTGTAGTCAACATGCTCATATAGAGGGATTAGGAGTTTGGCCAAAGAACCATGCCTTATGAAAGAAGGGTTAGCCTTACATACCTCTTTGTCGAATTATTCTACACTTGCACGTACTCCTTCGATGCTCACGTTTCTACCTTCATTAAGGCCATACTATCATTAGTATCGATAACTAGTGCACGTGGCTAGAACTAGAGAAAATTGGACAGCATCTCCTTTATCTATACAACATTTGTCCATATCATAATTCAACCCCCAAACGTCAACAACACATTTATAATATCATTTCCATGGCATTTAATCATCTACATTATCCACATTCTCAATTCACTTCCATTTGTCCCTATTTACGGTCACAACACCCAACTTCGTTCATCCATATACAATGTCTATTTCATGATATTAACGTCATTTATAACACACTCATATCACAATACACAACAATCATGATTCAATTCAAACTATGTCTCAAAAACGTCACTATTCATCATTCATGCCCTAGTGGGCCATGTTTTCTACAATTCATGCATTTTAATTCTCCAATACCGTAAACATCATATAAAAATCATGAATCTTACCTTAGAAGTTGTAGGGACAAGCTTTTGTTGATAATACTCCACTTTGAGTAAAACCCTAGTTTTTCTCCATTTGGGTTTCTTGACTTTAGATGATCCTTGATGGGTTTCTACCTTGGATTTACTTGTTTAATGTGGTTGATGGATTAATACCCTTGAAAACTTGTACAAAAGTTGTAGAGAGATGTTTTAGAGAGAGAGAGGAAATGTGGAAATGATTTTCATGAACTTGGTCTTTATTTATTAAATCATCACTGAACTGTCGGGTTCCATTATACGGTCCATTATACGGTTCGTATAATGGTTATACGGTCCGTATAATAGACCGTGAAATGGGTCTGCCCAGTACCCCTTCACTGTGAATACTTGACGGTCCGTTATACTGTCCGTAAAACAGTTTTACGGTCCGTATAACTGACCGTAAAACGTTACCAGTGAGCAACCTTTCACTGTGACCATTCGACGGTTCGTTATACGGTCCGTATAAATTTTATACGGTCCGTATAACTGACCGTAAAATTCCACCAGCAACCAACCTTCACTGTGATGGTTTTACGGTCCACTATACGGTCCGTATAACATTATACGGTCCGTATAATGAGCCGTAGAACTCATCAGTCACTGAACTTAGTTTCGCCACTTCGTTTGATCTCCGATCCTCATGGAACCTTCTTAACACTTGTTTAACACTTCAATACCAATCTAAGGGACGTTATAACTCTTTCCCAAAATGCCCTTAAGTCATCATTAACCCGATACTCCTATTTCGCTAGTTCATTCACTTGCGTACCAACGGAAGATTTTTTTTTTCGAGGTGTAACATTCTCCCCCCCCCCCCCTTAAGAACATTCGTCCTCGAATGTTGAGAACACCCGGGATTTTATAAAAATTTTGCCAGAGTTTCCCCTATAACATGGCACTAACAACCTGTCACAACAACCCATAATATCGATGCCACACAGGGCCACATCATAACAACATGAAAATTTTGGCCACACACTACCCAGAAGCATAAAAGGAAAACATCCATACCTTATGATTTTGACGTCTCATCTTGGACTTCTCCCAAGGGCTAAAATAAATGCGGGTACTTGGATTGCATATTTTCTTCCGCTTCACATGTCATTTCCTCTCGATTATTATTTTTGCACAAAACTTTAACTGAGGCCACTTCTTTGTTTCTAAGCCTCCGTACTTGCCTATCTAATATGGCAATGGGTATTTCATCATAAGTTAACTTTTCTGTCACTTGAATATCATTCACTGGGACGACCCTCGTAGGATCTCCAACACACTTCCGAAGCATCGAGACATGGAAAACCGGGTGAACTGACTCCAAGTCTGGAGGTAAGTCTAATTCATAGGCCACTTTGCCTATCTTTCGCACAATTTCATAGGGCCCTATATACCGGGGACTAAGCTTCCCCTTTTTGCCAAATCTCATAACGCCCTTCATCGGCGACACTTTCAAAAACACCCAATCCTTAACTTGAAACTCTAAGTCCCTTCAACGATTATCCGCATAAGACTTTTGGCAACTTTGAGCCGCCAACAACCGATCTTGTATGAGCTTGACTTTCTCTATGGCTTGTTGGACCAAATCGGGCCCCATTAACTTGGCCTCTCCCGTTTCAAACCACCCAATCGGGGATCTACACTTTCGCCCATATAAAGCTTCATATGGTGCCATTAGGATGCTGGAGTGATAACTGTTATTGTAAGCAAACTCAATGAGTGGCAAATGGTCATACCAATTTCCCCCAAAATCTATCGTGCATGCCCGTAACATATCTTCAAGAGTCTGGATGGTGCGTTCAGCTTGCCCATCGGTCGGTGGGTGAAATGCCGTGCTAAGGCGCACTTGGGTCCCTAGACCCTCTTGAAAGGACTCCCAAAATTTGGCTGTAAACTGAGTTCCTCTATCGGAGATAATAGACACTGGGACACCATGGAGTCTCACTATTTCTTTAACATAAAGCCTTGCATAATCTTCTGCCACATAGGTCGTCCTGATCGGTAAGAAATGAGCTGATTTAGTGAGTCCACAATCACCCATATGGAATCATACTTGCGTCGAGAACGAGGCAGCCCTGTAATGAAATCCATATTAATCACTTCCCACTTCCAAGTTGGGATTTCTATATCTTGCAATAAGCCACCCGGCTTTTGGTGTTCTATTTTTACTTGTTGGCAATTGGGACATTGGGCTACAAACTCCGCTACATCTTTCTTCATCCCATTCCACCAATATATAGACTTAAGATCATGATACATCTTCGTCGTTCCATGGTGAACGGAGTAACGGGAACAATGAGCCTCTCTCAAATTCTGGTGGCGTAAGTCTGCCACATCGGGGACACATAGCCTGCCTCGGCATCGGAGGGCTCCGTCTCCCGAAATATCAAATGGTGACCCCTCTTTCTGAGTGAGCGTATCTCTGTACTGCATTAGCCTGGAATCCTCACCTTGCCACTCTTTTACTTCCGCTACTAGTGATGAAACTGCCGAATTCTGAATGGTAGCTCTGCTGCTACCTGAGTCCACTACTCGGACCCCTAGGCTGGCTAGCTGCTGAAGCTCACGGGTCATTTCTCTCTTTTCTTGTCGCACATCGCATAAGCTTCCCATAGACCTGCGGCTAAGAGCATCGGCCACAACATTTGCCTTTCCGGGGTGGTACAGGATTTCAACGTCATAGTCTTTTAGCAACTCTAGCCATCGTCGTTGCCGCAAATTTAACTCTTTCTGCTTGAAGATGTACTGGAGACTCTTATGATCCGTATAAATATCCACGTGGACACCATATAAGTAATGTCTCCATATCTTTAAAGCATGGACCACCGCGGCCAATTCTATGTCATGGGTAGGATAATTCTGTTCATGTTTCCGTAATTGTCTAGAAGCATACGCGATCACCTTACCATTTTGCATCAATACACAGCCTAGCCCGACGCCTGAAGCATCACAATAAACAACATACCCTTCCACTCCCTCTGGAAGTGTCAAGACTGGGGCAGAAGTCAATCTGTCTTTCAACTTTTGGAAACTACGTTCACAAGCATCTGTCCATTGAAACTTAGCTGACTTCTGAGTCAACTTTGTGAGCGGTGCAGAAATAGAAGAGAAACCCTCAACAAATCTTCTATAATACCCGGCTAAGCCCAAAAAGCTACGAACCTCTGTAGGGGTTGTGGGCCTTGGCCAAGTTTTCACTGCCTCGATCTTTTGACTATCCACTCGAATACCATCCGCCGCAACAATATGGCCCAGAAATGATACCGAGTTCAACCAAAACTCACATTTGGAGAATTTTGCAAACAACTCTCGAGCTCGAAGAACTCCAAGGACGGTTCGCAAATGCTCCGCATGCTCAGCCTCCGATCTAGAGTACACTAGGATATCGTCGATGAATACAATCACGAATAGGTCCAGGAAAGGCCTGAATACATTGTTCATTAAGTCCATAAACACTGCCGGTGCATTAGTTAGCCCAAACGACATTACTCGGAACTCGAAATGGCCATATCTTGTTCTGAAAGCTGTCTTAGGGATATCTTTCTCCCTAACTTTTACTTGGTGATACCCGGACCTCAAATCAATCTTTGAAAACCATTTGGCACCATGCAATTGATCAAATAAATCATCAATCCTCGGGAGGGGATACTTGTTCTTAATTGTCACTTTATTCAATTGCCGATAATCAATGCACATTCTCAAGGAGCCATCCTTCTTCCGGACGAACAATACGGGTGCTCCCCACGGGGATGAACTAGGCCGAATGAAGCCTTTTTCAAGCAAGTCTTTCAATTGCTCCTTCAACTCTTTCAACTCTGCGGGTGCCATCCTATAGGGAGGAATAGATATGGGATTAGTGTCTAGCAACACATCAATCGCAAAATCTATCTCTCGCTCAGGAGGAAGGCCTGGAAGCTCTTCCGGGAACACATCCGGAAATTCGTTCACTACCGGAACTGACTGAAGAGTCGGCGACTCAGCTTCTACATCTTGAACTCGCACTAGGTGATAAATACACCCTTTAGTGATCATCTTCCTCGCTTTTAGATAGGAAATAAACCTACCCTTTGGTGACGCCGTATTCCCTTTCTATTCTAAGACTGGTTCGCCCGGGAACTGGAAACGAACCATCTTCGTTCGACAATCAACATTGGCGTAGCAAGAAGCCAACCAATCCATGCCCATAATAACATCAAAATCTACCATTTTTAGTTCATGCAAATCAGCTACTGTACGGCGGTCACATATCACAACTACGCAATCTCTATACACTCGGCTAGCTATCACCGATTCGCCAACGGGCGTAGACACCTCAAAAGGCTTAATAGACTCCGGCTCAATTATAAATCGACCCGCAATATATGGAGTAACATAAGACAATGTGGAGCCCGGATCAATCAAAGCATATACATCATGAGAGAATACCGATAATATACCTGTGACCACATCCGGAGAAGACTCAAGATCTTGGCGTCCAGCCAAAGCATAAATACGGTGTTGAGAACCGCTGGAACTGGGAGTTCTGTCTCTACCTCTACCATGGCCAACCGGCGCATGTGAACCTGGCCCCATAGGGCGTGCAGATGCTGAGGACCCGGCTATCGACCCTGATGGCTGGGCCCTACCTCTACCCTGTACTGAGGGGCAATCACGCATAATGTGGCCTGGTCGACCACAAAAATAGCAAGCATCTGAACCTAATCGGCACTGACCCCAATGCAACTTCCCACACTGGGAACATCGTTGCACGGGTGGTCTAGACTGGCCTGAAGCATCTCTATACTGAGGCCCTGAATAACTCGGGCTCGGCCCTGAATGAGCAGATCTATCCAATCTCTGGCCTGAAAACCGTGGGGGCGCACTGGTCATAGAGTAGCCTGCATGCCTAGGGGGCTGCTGCCGGTGCCCACCTCTGGACTCACTCATCGGCCCCGAAGATCTAGCCCTCTTGCTATGTCCCCTATCCTGTTCACGTTCATTCCTCCGCTGCTGTATGTGTTCCTCCAATTCCTGAGCATGCGCCTGAATACGTGCAATATCCATGCCATCCTGAAGAGATGCAGTCAAGCATTTATCCATCAAATGTGGCCCTAGGCCCTTCACAAACCGGTGCACCCGATCGCCCATATCCGCTACCATGGCCGAAGCATACCTAGCCAAGGAATTGAAGCGGAGACTATACTCTGTAGCACTCATGCTACCTTGCCTCAGATTCAAGAATATATCGGCCCTAGCTCGCCGAACTTCTGGAGGCATGTAGTGACGGAGAAAAGCATTGACAAACTCTTGCCATACCGGCGGAGGTGCATTGGCTCCCCGCGAAGCCATCCAAACCGTGTACCACTGGATTGAGACATCCCTCAATCTATATGACGCTAGCTCGACCGATTCGGTGTCTGAAGCATGTATCAATCGGAGCGTCCTTAGCATACCATCAACAAAGTCCTGGGGATCCTCCTCCAGTTTCGACCCAAAGAATTCCGGGGGTTTCAAAGCAATGAAGTCACGGGCCCTTGCGCTAACAGTCCTGTCACCTTACCCTGCGCTTGGCCTCTGAGTCTAGGCCGCAATCAACTGAGTCAACAAATTAATGGCCTCTCTTACGTCTTGGCCTGAATCATTCGGCGGAGGAGCTGGAGCTGGGGCTGAGGCTCCCACGTGCTCCTCAGTAATAGGCACTGTCTGGGAGGACTGAGATTGAGCCGCACTCTGGGACTCATCTTCCTCTACTACCGGTGGCGGTGCTCTTTCAGCCCGCTTTTCTGCCACCGTCTTGCCCCTTTGGGCTACTGTAGCCTTTTTCTTTTTAGGCATCTCTGAAATACATAACACACGATTTAAGAACAAGAATTTCTTACATCATAGCTTTATCGTACGATTCTTATGAAGAAAGAAGGTCATATATTGCTAAGATGTCCGCAGCTTCTCGTTTATAAGTGTGACGCGCAACACACTCATAACCAAGACTCTACTAGACACGGCTCGTAGACACATCCTAGGACTGAACTGCTCTGATACCACTTTTGTCACGACCCGACTAGGGGGCCACGACGAGCACCCGGTGCTACCCCACCCGGGCACCCCCTTACCATGCATATCATAACATCTAGGTGAACCATAATTCATTTCATGCATTTAAAATCATTAATCCAGCTAGTCCCATTGGACGACCATCATCAATTAACATATCATGGGCATCTATGCCATGTCAAATATACAAGGCCGACGAGGCCAACAAAAGATATACAAAACATAGGCCGACATGGCCAAATATCTCTACCCACATACACATGACTACGAGCCTCTAAGAGTATGACATATCATGAGCGGGACAGGACCCCGCTATGCCCATAATTATATACACAAAAGAATGAGTACCCAAAAGATATGACTCCGAAGGAAATGGAGCTCTCTATGAAATCTTCAAATAGGCAGCTATGGGTCAAGTCTGTCTCCCTGTGCACCTGCGGGCATGACGCAGCGTCCACAAACAAAAGGACGTCAGTACGAAGAATGTACTGAGTATGTAAAGCATGATTAACATTGATATACAACATAATGAACAACATATGGAATAGCATAGGAGGGGAGACAATAATATCATCATCATCATGTCGCTTACTTACTCACATCGTCATTCGTGCCCATAATAAAACTCGTACCATACTTGTGCTCGTATTAGTATACATGTCCTTATTCGTATTCTTATACATAGTCTCATCACATTCTTTTACATAATATATACATACATAGTCATTTCGTATACATGGCATTTACATAGTGTACCCGACCTCATTGGATCAGTATTTCATATACATACTTGGCCAACCAAGGATCAATGTTACTCATACCTGGCCCTACCAAGGCTTCAGGGTTATCCGTACCATCTGCAGATGTGTGCGCGCGTTTCGTAATCGTATACATATTCTATACATATTCAAACACATATATTCTACCCGGCGTTATAAACTCGGGGTTTCATTATAGCCCTTCATAGGCACGTATGAGTATAACAGCCCGTAGGCACCTTTAGCATCATTATAATCACCATCATCATTACTATCATTATCGTTATCGTTACTTCTATATCGTAGTCTTACTCGTCACCTAAGGTGCGTAGCGCATTCGTAGTTGTCACGACCCACCCCCGTGGGCCGCGACTGGCACCCTACCTGGGTACCCAGACCGAATCACACATTTATTTTCAAATCCAAACTTATTTCATAATTTTTTGAAATCATATCGAACATAATTGATATCAAATATGTCTTAAGCGGTCGTGCCAAATCAAAATATCATATCAATTACAAACTGAGCGGCGGAATGGACATCGCCGGTCAAAAGCGCAAATATAAGCATAAGGGTCATTTGGGGCCAGCATAACAAACAGACCGCCTTAAGACCAGAAAACGGAATCAGACAAACATACATAGGACCCTCGCCCCATATATATGACTACAGGCCTCTACGAACTCAAAACAAAGACATATGGCGAGACAGGGCCCCGCCGTACCCAAATAGTCAAACATACCGAATATATACAAAGCAAAAAGAGTTTGTAACATAAAACGCAGCCCCCGAAGAAAGGGGGTATGTACGAAATATGTACTGAGTATGTAAAGCACGGAGTACAGAAATATGTATCAAAACCGAAAGCAAATCAAATGCCAAAGTGGAGTACAAATGGGTAGATCAAAATCTATATCGGAATCATATACGTATACATAATGCAATGAATCATGCAAACGCGTAGGAACGTGGTCGCCACTCCGACGCTGGCGCCACACACAGCATAACACCAGAAGGTTCAAATCTCCGTACATCCCCGAACACAAGCATAATCATAGGTGAGCGTATCGCATCACGAGCCATATCACAGCATAACTCCAAACGGAACCCGGCCCTATGGCGAAGCCTCGGGAACCGTAACACAGCATACGGCCGAATTATCATAAGGCGCACGAATCAAAACCGGCCCGGGAACCGGTGAACGAAGTCTTAATAAGGCACGAGCGGAGTCGTGAGCAAACCAATGCAATTCGTACTTCAAAATAGGTTTCCAAAACGAAGTAAACCCATAAGTCATATCATAATGCAAAATAGTCGGATACTTAGCCGATATAAAGTTTCATTTCACAAAACATTTCCAAATAGTACGTATAGCTCAAAACGTAACTTAGCGTATCATAATATTCAAAATACATCTCATAGGAGGGAGTTTCACAATCGAAAGTATCGTATCCAACTTTATTCACAAAGATAGCCCAATAAGGCAAATAGGACGTTTCAGGGTAGCGGGCCCATCTCGAGTCAAGGTGAGGTGGCGAACTTATCTTTACGAACATTTATATGCCAAAGGTCATACATGGTCGTTTCTAGGTTACCCGACCACATTTCGATAGGTTTCGGACGAATGGTGGCATTCTAGCCAAAATAGAGCCCTTAGGCTTCAATCGAATTGAATGAATAGTAACTTTTCTGTGGATCGGGTTTCGAGGAGCAGAAATGCTCCGGAAGTTCTCATATTCGCCTAACATACTAAGATATGCCAAATAAAGGAGTGGGAAGCTTTACATACCTCACAGATGTCGTAAGCTCTCCCGAAAGTCCAGCCCCGTTTCGTCAAAAATCTGCAAATGGTCAAAGTCACCAATTGAGATTCTTAGGCTTAAAACTGCCTTTAACTTCAATTTTGCCTACCGAAATTTCGGCAGCATTTCCCCTATAAATCTAACATCCCCGAGGCTTAGCTCGGCTCAAAATACATCAACCACAACAGCCCACACGTCAACACACAACACAAACAACAATCAAACCATTCTAGCTTCAAAGTTCTACTTTGTTATCTAAGTTGGCAACTTTCATTCAAACTTTCAAAACTCCAATTCTAAATCTACATAATTGTATTCATTTCTACATTCAAACTTATACAATCACATCCTAAATACAATCCAAGCCATACACGAAATTACACCAAAATCCATTATTTTCTAGAATTCTTTAAAACATCAAAATTCACGACGAACATTCTAATTCACGTCGTTTCATTCCGAATTCATTAACATCATAATAACTTCACATCTCAAGTCTCTAGCACCCAAAATATACAATGATATACATAGTGATACCAAGGGTATACGCTTTCTGATAATATCCAAAATCATTTTTCAACGCCAATTCCATTCATCAATCAATCGTTTACGACATAAGGGTCACAACAACACACTATACCAACTTAAACAAGATCAATTCACATCATTCTTCCTCCCTATGGCTCACGGCCAACACCCACTATACACACACACCCACGACTTTCTATTTACATCAAAATTACGGAATTCTCGTCTATTTCCAATCCTTAACATATTCATATCAATTCTATAACATTAAAGGGGCAAAATTCTTACCTTTTCTTGAAAACCCGACTTGTCGTAAACGTCGTTCTTGCGCCAAACTAATTATACCCCGTTGAAGAGGGCCTTGAGTACTCCACAATATGTGAAAACTTTGAATTTTGGATCACTAACCAAGCTTGGGAATTTTCTTTCTTTTTTTTTTCTAGGTTCGGCCGAACCTTTCTTATGGGGGTGTTCTTGATTTTTTTGTTGATTTAATGAAAAATACAAGGAGTTGTGGATATATATCCTACTATGAGTCATGTGCTATGCACATGAAATTAATACTATGGGTTTGGGCCTACACAAGGCCGGCCACCCTTCCATGGTTTGGGCCTCAATTTGTGTTGCATTTTTCCTTGGCCCAATTAGCTAAAGTCCCGTTTTGTAATTCCCGAAACTAATTTCCGAAATTCCAAATTTACCCCCGGCCTTTCCCGATGTCTTGACATTAAGAATTCCATAACCAACATAGTCACATTTACTAAAATCAAATTATGTCCTTCTAACACCCAAGTCGTAATTATTTCTCGATTTCCAATTATACGAAAACACGGGACATAACAGTAGTACCAATCAAGGATAGTGAGCTTATGAGCTCGGAATGTGAAACATTTGTAGTCAACATGCTCATATAGAGGGATTAGGAGTTTGGCCAAAGAACCATGCCTTATGAAAGAAGGGCTAGCCTTACATACCTCTTTGTCGAATTATTCTACACTTGCACGTACTCCTTCGATGCTCACGTTTCTACCTTCACTAAGGCCATACTATCATTAGTATCGATAACTAGTGCACGTGGCTAGAACTAGAGAAAATTGGACAGCATCTCCTTTATCTATACAACATTTGTCCATGTCATAATTCAACCCCCAAATGTCAACAACGCATTTATAATATCATTTCCATGGCATTTAATCATCTACATTATCCACATTCTCAATTCACTTCCATTTGTCCCTATTTATGGTCACAACACCCAACTTCGTTCATCCATATACAATGTCTATTTCATGATCTTAACGTCATTTATAACACACTCATATCACAATACACAACAATCATGATTCAATTCAAACTATGTCTCAAAAACGTCACTATTCATCATTCATGCCCTAGTGGACCATGTTTTCTACAATTCATGCATTTTAATTCTCCAATACCGTAAACATCATATAAAAATCATGAATCTTACCTTATAAGTTGTAGGGACAAGCTTTTGTTGATAATACTCCACTTTGAGTAAAACCCTAGTTTTTCTCCATTTGGGTTTCTTGACTTTAGATGATCCTTGATGGGTTTCTACCTTGGATTTACTTGTTTAATGTGGTTGATGGATTAATACCCTTGAAAACTTCTACAAACGTTGTAGAGAGATGTTTTAGAAAGGGAGAGGAAATGTGGAAATGATTTTCATGAACTTGGTCTTTGTTTATTAAATCATCACTGAACTGTCGGGTTCCATTATACGGTCCATTATACGGTCCGTATAATGGTTATACGGTCCGTATAATAGACCGTGAAATGGGTCTGCCCAGCACCCCTTCACTGTGACTACTTGACGGTCACTTATACGGTCCATAAAACAGTTTTACGGTCCGTATAACTGACCGTAAAACGTTACCAGTGAGCAACCTTTCACTGTGACCATTCGACGGTTCGTTATACGGTCCGTATAACTGACCGTAAAATTCCACCAGCAACCAAACTTCACTGTGATGGTTTTACGGTCCACTATACGGTCCGTATAACATTATACGGTCCGTATAATGAGCCGTAGAACTCATCAGTCACTGAACTTAGTTTCGCCACTTCGTTTGATCTCCGATCCTCATGGAACCTTCTTAACACTTGTTTAACACTTCAATACCAATCTAAGGGACGTTATAACTCTTTCCCAAAATGCCCTTAAGTCATCATTAACCCGATACTCCTATTTCGCTAGTTCATTCACTTGCGTACCAACGGAAGATTTTTTTTTCCGAGGTGTAACACTCCAGCTCCTCATCCAGGGGCGGAGGATAGGGCCATCAGAGATGTAGTTTAGCTGCTGACTAGATTAGTGGTAGGGCAGGCTCGCAGGCATGGACTAGGAGTCTACCATGCGGATAGACATGATAGTTTGAGGGCTCGTGACTTCTTAATTTGTAATCCTCCAGAGTTTTTCAGGTCAAAGCCCGAGGATGATCCGCAGGAGTTTGTTCGGCAGATGCAGCGTACATTGAGGATAATCAAGGCTTCTGAGACTGAGTCTGTTGAGTTGGCTTCGTATCGGTTGCGTGATGTAGCTGTTAATTGGTATGAGTCATGGGTGTTATCTAAGGGCGAGGGTGCTCCTCCAGCAGTATGGGATGAGTTCGTGAAGGCCTTCCTTAGCCGCTTTCTGCCCCTAGAGATGAGACGAGCTAGAGTTGATAGATTCTTACATCTGAGGCAGAGTGGCAGGAGCATTCGAGATTATAGTCTTGAGTTTGATTCGTTAGCCAGATATGCGCCTACTATTATAGCTGATATGGCTGATAGAGTGCATCGTTATGTGATGGGACTAGATCGCTAGTTGATTGATGGTTGTATGGCAGTGGCTCTTCAGCCAAATATGGATATTGCCCGGATACAGGCATATGCACAGGGGGTAGAGGATCGACATAGAGGACGTCAGCCAGATAGAGATTATGACAGAGGTCAGCATAAGAGGGCTAGATCAGCTGGTTATCCTGGCGAGTTTCGAGGAAGGCAGCCTCAACAGTATAGTAGATATCCTTCCCAGCTAGTACAGAGTGCACCCCCACAGTTTACAGGCAGGAGATTTGATAGTACAGGGTATTCAGGAGCCGGTCAGAGCTCCAGGGCTTCAGGTTCCCAGGTGAACAGAGGTTCGAATCAATCGAGGCCACCTTTGCCTCGGTGCTCTCGGTGTGGTAGGCCCCATTCTGGGGAATGCCGTTTTGCTACAGGTGCTTGTGTTTTCTTGCGGCCGCCAAGGCCATATTATGAGAGAGTGTCCGTATGGTGGTGGTTCGGGTGGTGTGGCTCAGCCCACTGGATCGGTTGCTGGTTCATCTTCTTCTGTAGCTATGCGCCCTATGGGGCAGGGTATTCAGACACCAGCAGGCCGTGGTAGAGGTCGTGGCCGAGCATCCAGTTCTAGCGGTCCTTCGAACCGCATATATGCCTTGGCTAGTAGGTAGGATCAAGAGGCGTCACCGAATGTGGTTACAGGTATATTATCGATTTTCTCATGGGACGTATATGCATTGGTAGATGCAGGCTCCACCTTATCATATATATCTCCCTTTGTTGCTGGTAGAATCGGAATAGAACCTGAGTCGATAAAACCATTTGAGGTAGCTACACCGGTAGGAGATTCTGTTATAGCAAAGCAGGTATATAGAAATTGTTCGGTGATTATATATAGTCGTCATACCGTGGCAGATCTGATAGAGTTAGATATAACGGAGTTTGATGTTATTATGGGTATGGACTGGTTAGCTTCTTGTTATGCTAACGTTGATTGTAGAGAAAAGATAGTCCGATTTCAGTTCCCAGGGGAGCCGATTATAGAGTGGATGGGGAATACAGCATCGCCGAGGGGTAATTTTATTTCATACCTCAAGGCAAAGAAGATTGTTAGAAAGGGGTATATTTATCATCTGGTTCATGTGCATGACTTGAAAGCAGAGGTACCGACTCTTCAGTCAGTCCCGATAGTTAATGAATTTCCAGATGTATTCCCAAACGAGCTTCCAGGTCTTCCTCCTGAGCGGGAGATAGAGTTTACTATAGATGTATTTCCAGATACTCATCCCATATCTATTCCTCCTTATATAATGTCACCGGCAGAGCTAAATGAGTTAAAAGAGCAATTGAGGGACTTATTAGAAAAGGGATTCATCAGACCTAGCACATCACCTTGGGGAGCATCGGTATTATTTGTGAGAAAGAAAGATGGATCGTTGCGGATGTATATTGATTATAGGCAACTGAATAAAGTAACAATAAAGAATAAATATGCCCTCCCCAGGATTGATGATTTATTTGACCAGCTGCAGGGTGCTAACTGCTTTTCGAAGATAGACTTGCAGTCAGGCTATCATCAGGTGCGGGTGAAGGAGGTAGATATTCCCAAGACTGCATTCAGGACTCGATACGGGCATTATGAGTTCAGAGTGATGTTTTTTGGGCTGACCAATGCTCCAGCGGTATTTATGGATTTAATGAACCGAGTGTTCAAACCATTCCTAGATATGTTCATGATTGTATATATCGATGATATTCTGGTCTATTCACGTTCAGAAGAGGAGCATGCAGATCATTTGCGGATGGTACTTGGGGTGCTCCAGCACCAGAAGTTGTATGCTAAGTTCTCTAAATGTGAATTCTGGTTGACTTCAGTGGCATTCTTGGGGCATATTGTTGGAGCTAATGGTATTCGGGTGGATACACAGAAGATTGAGGCCGTAAAGACATGGCCTAGACCAACGACACCTACGGAGGTACGTAGTTTTCTGGGGCTAGCAGGATATTACAGGAGATTTGTAGAAAAGTTTGCCTCAATTTCAGCGCCTTTAACAAGGCTAACTCAGAAAGCAGCTAAGTTCCAGTCGACTAATGCATGTGAGCGAAGTTCCAGTTGTTGAAAGATAAGCTGACTACGGCTCCAGTCCAAACTCTTCCAGAGGGACCAGATGGCTATGTTATTTATGGTGATGCCTCAAGCGTTGGACTAGGTTTTGTATTGATGCAGCGTGGCAGGGTTATAGCCTATGCTTCCCGAGAGCTCAGAAAACACGAAAGGAATTATCCTACTGACGATCTGGAGTTAGCAGCGGTAATTCATACTTTGAAGATATGGAGGCATTACCTATACGGGGTTCACGTTGATGTTTATACGGATCACAAGAGTCTCCAATATATCTTTAAGCAGAAAGAGCTGAATGTGCGACAGAGGCGGTGGTTAGAGTTGCTAAAGGATTATGATGTTGATATCCTATACCATCCAGGGAAAGCAAATGTTGTAGCAGATGCTCTTAGCCGTAAATCTATGGGTAGCTTGACAGATGTACAACCAGAAAAGAAGGGGATAGTTCGTGAGATTTACCGACTAGCTAGCCTTGGAGTCCGTTTGGCTGATTCTGGAGATAGTAGAGTTTCTATTCGAGAAGTTGTTGAATCCTGTATCATGGAATAGGTAAAGAGGCACTAGTACGAGGACCCTGTTCTGGCACGGTATAGAGATACAGCTCTTCAAAAGGAGGAGACCCCGTTCAAAGTTACACCCGATGGCGTGTTACGATATGAAAGCAGACTATGTGTACCTGAGGTTCCAGGGTTATGGCAACAGGTTATGGGAAAGGCACACTATGCCCGTTATTCTGTTCATCCAGGATCGACAAAGATGTATCATGACCTCATATGTTTGTATTGGTGGGATGACATGAAGAAGGATATAGCGGAGTTTGTTGCTCAGTGCCCGAATTGTCAACAGGTTAAGGTCGAGCATCAGAAGCCTGGCAGATTATTGCAGTAGATAGAGATCCCAACCTGGAAATGGGAAGTAATTAATATGGACTTCATCACAGGTTTACCTCGCACCCCACGGAAGTATGACTCTAAATGGGTTATTGTAGATAGCCTGACAAAATCAACCCATTTTCTTCCAGTCAGGACTACTTATTCAGCTGAGGACTATGCAAAGTTATATATCAGAGAGATAGTAAGACTCCATGGAGTTCCCATATCTATTATCTCAGACAGAGGAGCTCTGTTTACAGCTAACTTCTGGAGATCATTCCAGGAGGGATTGGGGACACAGGTGAGTCTTAGCACAACATTTTACCCTCAGACAGACGGGCAGGCCGAGCATACTATTCAGACACTAAGAGATATGTTGCGGGCCTGTATTATTGATTTCAGAGGTAGCTGGGATGATCATTTACCACTTATCGAGTTTGCTTATAATAATAGCAACCATTCTAGTATCCAGATGGCACCGTATGAGGCCTTATGTGGGAGGAAGTGCAGGTCACCTGTTGGTTGGTTTGATGTTGGTGAGACTAAATTAATAGGCCCAGACATGATTCAACAAGCTGTTGATAAGGTGAAGATTATTCAGGAAAGGTTATTGGCAGCCCAGAGTCGACAGAAGTCATATGCAGATAATCGACGTCAACACTTAGAGTTTCAAGTTGGTGATTGGGTGTTCTTGAAGGTGTCGCCCATGAAGGGGGTAATGAGATTCGGCAAGAAAGGAAAGCTTAGCCCGAGGTACATTGGGCCTTATCAGATCATCCGAAAGGTAGGCAGGGTTGCCTATGAGTTGGATCTACCATCTGATTTGGAAGCAGTACATCCAGTCTTTCATGTGTCGATGCTTCGCAAATGTATTGGTGACCCTTCTAGAGTATTCCCTGTGGATGAAGTCCAGGTGACGGAGGAGTTGTCCTATGAGGAGAAACCTATTGCTATATTTGATCGGCAAGTTAGAAGATTGCGTACTAAGGATGTGGCTTCCGTCAAAGTGTTATAGCGAAATAATAATAGAGAAGCGATGACCTGGGAAGTCGAAGATGAGATGAAGAATAAGTATCCTTACTTATTCCGTACGCCTGCAGGTAATTTAAATTCCTCACTTGACTATATTGATTGGTAGATGAGACTACATGTTATGGCGATAAGGGAGACTTCCCCGAAATTTTTATAAGACTTTATAGGGCCAATTTAACATTCAAGGACGAATGTTCTAAAGGGGGGAAGGATGTTATATCCCGTATTTTGGTACATTGGATTATTCGTATGCTAATCGACATAAGTTTAAGGACGGGATTATTTTTGGGATATGAGACAAGGACTTTTAAGCCCGATTTTTAATATGGCACGACTTGCTTGTAAATTCCAATTATTATAGAAATATTAATGGAGATTAGGGAGTAATTAACTTGTCACACCCTAACCTTGATAGGGCATGATGGACACCCGACCCCATACTCAGAGCCGAGCGAACCCCTTTAGTTCTCGTTATGTTCATAACCTCACTGGACTCTTAAGTTACGAAATGAAATGCATAATAAAAACTTGTCAAAACCATTCTTTTCGTCGTTCTCAAGTCAAGTGAAATCTGTAATCATATGGAATTTGTAACATAATGCACAATGGTACGTCTTCTTGCAGAGCCGCTTACAAGACTGACATTATATATACGTGAGTCCGTCTGCAAAGTCTCTAACATCAATCAAGATACCATAACATGAATACTCTGACTCGGCAACACTCCAGAAGGAAATGGAGCTCGCCAATCCAGCTGGTACATCTCCTAGCAATGTCCTCTACTCATCTGCATACACCTGCGTGGAATGAAACGCAGCGTCCACAAGAAGGGACGTCAGTACGAGCAATGTACTAAGTATGTAAGGCATGAAATACAGTAAAGGGGACCATCACTAAAATAGAAATTTACCAGAAACAAGTATGAATTTTAAAAACATCAATACACTTGCCTTATGAAGTGAAAATCATGCATGTCAACATCATATATCTTATATACATATAACGTGTCCCGGCCCTCTAGTGAGGCCCTCGGTGAATAGAGTCATCATATGCCATCCTGGCCGCCACCCCCGTATCATCATATCATCATGTCATCATATCACATATATATATATATATAACGTGCCCCGGCCCTATAGTGAGCGACGCGGTGAACAATGCAGTGGAGTACGCACGAGAACGTGTCCTGGCCCGGGACTCAGTGAAGGACATATTGAGGCATGCACGAGCAGAGTAGTGAGAAACTATATGCATATAAATCAATTTTTAAGACTTGATAGGTAAGTACACTAATCGGCACTTGAAGGATCATAAACACGTTTCGAGTCAACCCGAGTTTGCATAAGAAAGTTATGGACGTTATTCATCACAGAAACCTCTACGAACGTTTCAAAGCAATCCGAGACCGCCTATGAAAGTTAGGGACATTAATCCTTATAGAACCCTTTTAGGAACAGGAACTCTTTATGCGTTGCTCGTTATTCAATCATTCAATAAGCTTGACTATATTAAGTATGCTCATGTCAAGAAGTGACTAAGAATCGTAAACAATCTCGGAATAATAGTTACCAACCGATCGGTGACCTGCACTTCCTGCCATACAGGGCCTCATACGGCGCCATCTGGATGCCAGAATGGTAACTATTATTATAATCAAACTAAATAGGTGGTAAATGATCTTCCCAGCTACCCTTGAAGTCAGTAACACAGGCCTGCGGCATATCTTCTAGCGTCTGGATAGTACGCTCGGCCTGTCCCTCAGACTGCGGGTGTAACATCCTTTCTTAACTCTTTCATTGCTTCCAGTCCGTTTCTTTCACTTCTTCGTCCTCATGTACATGGTCGAAAATTAACTAGCATCTTGATCTAATATGGCTCCATTATTATAGTCTTGACTTATCGTGCTATAAATATTCATCGGCCTTTAAGTATTCTCTTTTTCTCGCTCCTTGTTTCCTCGCTAGTGGGCAATTAACTTTCTTATATACAGTATACTCTTTGTGTTTATCTCTTCAGTACCATCTCGGGCTATGCTTTGTATACCTGTTGATCTTAGATGTACACTGCATCGACTCCCTGTTCCTTTACGTCTTTGTCACTGTCCCTTTCAATCTTACATTCTAAATATTTATCCAATCATGACTTGTCGTTAATGAGCATAATGGTTATGTTCCTTTCCAAGGCCAGTTATTATTCTTCGCAGTCCAGTTACACTTATGGCAACTTTTGATCCGAGTTCACTTAATTTCTTAGCTCGCAACTTTTTCCTTACTTCCTTCCCTCACATCTCTCGACACCAGTATACTTGTCTTTGATTTCTTTGTATTGTCGCTCGTTTCGTCAATCGTTATTCCTTGTTGGCTCTCCGGCGTGGACTTCTTACAATTATAACTGGGCATAGCTTCACGTTGATGGTTCATAAAATTCCATAGCGTATACTCTCATGTTCAATATAGTTAATGGTCCATGAACCTTTAATATCTGGTGAACTCTTTTATTTCCATTCATGGGAGCAGCGCTCTTTCATTCCTTCAAAATTTTCCAGACTACCAATCGTTGGTACTTTCGTTATAATAGTCGTTGTCATCCGAAATATCCTTTGTGAACTTAGCTTGTAGCCTTTTCTTGCTCTCTTTATTACCCTTTTGAACACGCCGCTGCACACTTAGGTACTGCACAATTTTGCTCGATACGGGGGATTCAACCCATGATCTAGAATTATCGCAGCTCATGTCGGTATGAGACATTCACTTAAGATGTCTTCCATACTTTCCCCTTATGTCTGCCTCATGGTACACTTATTTTCAATTCATTTTTACTTCTTTCAGGTATCCTCCTGATGTGCCGATATATTTTGAACTCTGGCCCCGAGCTAATAAATTTTCCTCCTCTGGAGGTTGAAAATGTTGTGATTCCTTTTAAGCCTAATATAATATGATCTCCCCCCCCCCCCCCTTATTAAGGAGATCCTTATACGCCAATAGTCTTCGAGTACTCATCGTCTTCGGTAATTATCTACCGCCCTTCACTATCTCCTTAAGGCCGGGGTTCTGTCATCGTATGGTATGCCTGTCTATCTTCTTGCTACTTACACTCTCTTATTTAACTAGAATACTTATAAGGGTATCCAATTCCGATGCCTTCTTTTTCATTTTTTTTCATACCTCTGTCTTTTATGACTAACGGTGTCCTGGATTCATAAGTTCATGGGGACGTCGAGATTCACTATGTCCTTTTATGAAGTCTTCGATTATACCTTACTCCTCGTCTTTCTCTGCGTATAACATATCGAAAACTTCTTACCATAAGTTTTTCTTTCATTCGCGCCTATATCGTCATTCTTGTCAATATTCCCATATCTTTCCATCCACTATTAATCCTTTCACCCATTTAGCTTACTTACTCATAATTCTTCTTAACTACGCGTTTATGTTGCAGCTGTGCATCCATGTTTTTCGAGCGTCCTGCTACTTCCGCTCTTGGCACAGAATTCTTGCCATTTACACTCTCTCTGTCCTCATTCATCGAACCTTTATTTGTCTTTATGATGCTACGGCCGAGCGGTCTCCCATGCACGTTCCTCATATTTCATTCCATTTCCTTTGTGATCAAATCTCTCGGTTCTCACATGAATTATTATCCCATGTCATTAATTTTCTAGTCACTTGGGTTGACTCATCATCCTTGTTCTTTCCTCGATGAGTAATCGGTTTCCTACCGCCAATTTGTTAAAGTATCCTTCTTGCTCCCATGGTTAAAGATTTCCAGTTACTTTCCTCCTAAATACTCTCCTTTTCCTTCGATCAGCCCATTAGTATACCTTTCCTCCTTTCATCCTTAGCCTTCCTTGGGTTTCTTCCTCCTCGAGCACCTTTCTTCTCTTGTTATTTGCAGTATCAGCTCTGAAGTTCGTGAAATATTCCTTTAAACGCACAAATACGTTCTATTCTTAAGTCATCTTTTTGGAGAGCTTCTCCATGTCCAAGGAAACCGTGTCAATATGACTACACATTTATCCCTTTTTAAAATATATATATATATATATATATATTTCAAGAGTTGGAAATCTTTTAGTATCGTTGCGAGGCTTAATCATTCTTTCTCTTACTTCACATTCCTTGTCGTGGTCACTATTCTTTTAGCCCCACTTATTGAAATCGATTTTCGAACACCACACATTCCTCTTTTGTTCCATATTACCCTACTCTATCCCTTTCACATACCTGCCTTTGAAGTTTTTACCCAAATACTCTCGTGTTTTGCCTATCGTTTCTTTTGGAGGCTTTGCTCAATCATGTTTCTTACTTTTCACTGTTTCCGACATTTTGATCTCCTTGCCTTCCATTTACTCACTCTCTTTCTTTTCCAAATATCGTTGTATTAGAACTTTCCAATCTTAACCTGTAGTGAAAATAACATCAGCTTACCTTGTAACACTTGTACCATTTATTTTTGTTGTCACTTGAACTTCGGTACCTTTGCTCGATTGATGCCTTCCATACCGTAACACCGATTGCTGGGATACACATGCCCATCGATACAGTCATAAATAGGATACCATATGCATACATACATATATATATATATATATATATATATATATATATATATATATTTACTACCATCTCGCTTACAAAATATTTCCAAATGCTATTCAACCTCATCCTCGTTCTAGAGCCGTGATGCACCTTCCTTTTATTCCCCGATCTAGTCCGCCTCGTCCTACGCGACCTCCTTAAGGTTTCTAACCACTCCGCATACTCTAACTTCCTTTAGGATACTCTAGCTTCTCATGTCTGGATTTATAGGATTTCTTGCACACTTCCGAGGGGGTCACCCATCCTAAGATTTCTCTCACCTTAGCATGCTTAACCTTGAAACTCCGATGGAATCCGATGCATTGATGCTGATATAATCGCATCCACCTCACCGCATGACCTTCACCGCATAATCCGGAACAAGTTGAAGTCTTAACAGATTCCAAAACATTCTCGTAACACATCTCCCTCCTTTAAAAATTACTAATTTAACCTTTTCAATCCTCAATATTCACCTTTCACTTATGTGTATGACTACCTTTCATCCTAGATTTCTAGATTCCCGATGGTAGGGAACACACCTTCGTCGCCATTACTTATAAATACTCGGGTATCAGCCTGTCTGAATTTTCACTCACCATTCTTATATAATAATCTACAATAGAACTCATTTGTCAACTTTCCCTCAACCGTCCAATAGACCTTGCTTCTACTAAACCTCGAATGTAACCCATTTTAATCCTTCGGACTGTTAATCGTCTTTCTCACAATCGTTCTTCATGCCATGCCAAATCCATAACTCCTCTAAAACAACGCATCCCACTTATTGTCTATTTACGATATTTCCTTTCCACGCTTCTTCCTGTTAAGTATACCTAACTAAACGACCTGATTTTGAAAAATTCTGACAGAGTCTCCTTTACAATTCTTACTATTCAAAATTTGCACGCAGCAAATACCAACAATGCCTCACAGGGGATATATATACACGACATATCCCAGCCACCCAGGGCTCCCAATTTCAGGTAAAAGAACAAAAATAGCAAAACTTACCTCTGTGACTTCCCATATCATCCTTCCCCTTCTCCCGTCGATACTGTGCTTCTGCTGAGATCAAAGGTTAGTATAGAGAATCTCATTTCCTATGACTTGGCTCTATCGCACGATCTAAGACAGAAGGAAGGTCAATGATTCCTAGATGCCCTGCAGCCTCCTGTTTATAAGTGTGGCCGGCTTCACACCCATAAACAGGACTCTACTGGACATGACTTTGCAGACAACCCCTAGGACGAACTGCTCTGATACCAATTTGTCACACCCTAACCTTGATAGGGTATGATGGGAACCCGACCCCATACTCAGAGCCGAGCGAACCCCTTTAGTTCTCGTTATGTTCATAACCTCACTGGACTCTTAAGTTACGAAATGAAATGCATAATAAAAACTTGTCAAAACCATTCTATTCGTCGTTCTCAAGTCAAGTGAAATCTGTAATCATATGGAATTTGTAACATAATGCACAATGGTACGTCGGCTTGCAGAGCCACTTACAAGATTGACATTCTATATACGTGACTCCATCTGCAAAGTCTCTAACATCAATCAAGATACCATAACATGAATACTCTGGCTCGGCAACACTCCAGAAGGAAATGGAGCTCGCCAATCCAGCTAGTACATCTCCTAGCAATGTCCTCTACTCATCTGCATACACCTGCGTGGCATGAAACGCAGCGTCCACAAGAAGGGACATCAGCACCAGCAATGTACTGAGTATGTAAGGCATGAAATACAGTAAAGGGGACCATCACTAAAGTAGAAATTTACTAGAAACAAGTATGACTTTTTAAAACACCAATACACTTGCCTTATGAAGTGAAAATCATGCATGTCAACATCATATATCATATATACATATAACGTGTCCCGGCCCTCTAGTGAGGGACTCGGTGAATAGAGTCATCATATGCCATCCTGGCCGCCACCCCCGTATCATCATATCATCATGTCATCATATCATATATATATATATATATAACGTGCCCCGGCCCTCTAGTGAGGGACGCGGTGAACAATGCAGTGGAGTACGCACAAGAACGTGTCCTGGCCCGGGACTCAGTGAAGGACATATTGAGGCATGCTCGAGCAGAGTAGTGAGAAACTATATGCATATAAATCAATTTTTAAGACTCGATAGGTAAGTACACTAATCGACACTTGAAGGATCATAAACACGTTTCGAGTCAACCTGAGTTTGCATAAGAAAGTTATGGACGTTATTCATCACAGAAACCTCTACGAACGTTTCAAAGCAATCCGAGACCGCCTATGAAAGTTAGGGACATTAATCCTTATAGAACCCTTTTAGGAACAGGAACTCTTTATGCTTTGCTCGTTAGTCAATCATACAATAAGCTTGACTATATTCAGTATGCTCATGTCAAGAAGTGACTAAGAATCGTAAACAAGCTCGGAATTAAAGAATAGAGTTACCCCAAGGTGCGTGTCATACCTTACTTAGCTCTAGGACATGCCAAAAGAAAGAAAGGGTAAGCCTTACATACCTTGCCCGCTTCCTAGGCAAATCTGAATTTAAGTCTCGGTTTTCACAAGATCTACAACAACGTCAGAAGATATCAAACATTAGCTATAGGTCTTTAGGAATCCGATTCCAAGCTAGCAATCCACCTACAAAAATTTGGGCAGCATTTTCCCTGTAAATTCAACCAACCCCGAGAATTCAACTCGGCCAAATCATCAATAACAATACTAACAACCACATTAACAACTTCAACAATTGATTCAAAATGCATTCCAACGTTAGCAACCCTTTCTACATAATTCAACGGCATTTAATTTACATTCAATTTAACCACAACAACCCAACTTACAATCTTCCAAACTCAATAAGAACAACAACGACACATTCCTCGCTTCCAAGTTCATGAATTACACCAACAACCACACGTTAACAACATCATTCATACAAATATAAGAAACCATGCTAGCATCACATTAACTTCTACAACAATCCACAACGATTACAACTTCATTTCAAGCCATCAAACCTTCATTTTCATCACGGAATCCACAACAATAACAACCATAAATACTAAATTAAATCAATTCATCACATCTTACCAACATAGCCCCTATTCGGCCACAACCAACACACACATATTTTATGAATTTCATCCATTTCTACATACTACAACACTCACAAACCATCCCTAACACATAGAAAAGGAGATTAATTCTTACCTTTATCCTTTAACTTCTCAACTTGGCTAGGGCTTGCAAATTGCACAAATGAATGCTTTGCTTGCTCCAACAACTACTCCACGTTAATAAGGGCCTTCCAATTGGTTGAAAATTTTTCTTGATCAACTCCAAGGCATCAAATTTTTCTAGCCATGGCCGAATACTACTATATTTTTTTTCTTGAAGTTTCTTGAATTGTAAAGATGAATAATATGTCTTGCTTTGGTCATCTCTATCTATATATATACTTGTTCCTACAAATATGAAGTGGACACATGCCCCCACTCATGGCTTGAGTTAATTGGCCAAGCCATGGGGGGTCCCACTTGAGCCACACGGCCATGGTGGCTATTGTCATGAACCTTCTTGAATTTTTTTTTTCTTTTTACCCCTAGCCTTTCTCAATATTTCCATACTATTAATAAACAACTTGTGTACTAAAATAAAATTGGAAGGAAAATAATAGCCTTGCCCTTAACTTATCGCGACTATCTTGAAATATCCGAATGTACAAAATGCGGGATATAACATAACTGTGATTAGATTATTAAGTAGGGATTAGTGATTAACTAAGATTAATTAAGTTAATTAATTAGACAGTTAAGTGGGCCCCACCGAATTCTTTAATTAAAAATAAAATAAAAATAAATATAATAAAATGGATGAGTCATTATGGTCGGCACGTGTAGGAGTATTAAGCTCCCTATAAATAGCATTTTGATGACTAAGAATAGTCATTTATCATATTTTCATCTTCAACCAAATTGACTTAGAGAGAGAGAGGCAAAGTTAAGCTAAAGAGGGAGAGGGTTCGGCCATGGCAGCTCCTAGCCGATCTTGAAGTTTGATGGGAGAAAATAAATAAATTTCTAAGGTATTGTAAACATCCAAGTGATTAGCAACGTTAAGGAGCCAAACTTGTTAAGGTAAGATTTAATTCTCTCTAACATGTTTTAGAGGTGGTTTGGACTTTGTATAATTTGGTAAATGTGGAATTGGATGTAAAGAATTGTGTGTGTTGATGCTAAGTTGCTGTTTGGGCCGTGTGGGGGCTGCTCTAACTTAAAAGTGATAAATTGATTTTGATGTTGTTGTCGTTATGGTTGTCATTGATCGTGTAATGAAAGTGAAAGAATTTGATGCTTAAGGTTATAATTGTATTGTATTCGAGAATGATTTGGTTGTGTGGAAAGGAATGGAAATATAGTTATAAGTAGGTATATGTGTTGTTGTTCTTGTGAAATTGGAGGACTAAGTGTAGTTAAGGCTCGTATTGTGTTGTTATAATTGATGGGCTGCTTTAGGACTTATTAATGTTAAGATAATTTTCTTGCATATGGAAATTGAGCTTGTTGTTGTGTTGTTGCCAATGTGAATCACTAATTTGATAAGAAAGAAACGTATAAAATATCGTATGCGAAGCGTATGTGGCTTGTTGGGTGCTTATTTTAGATATTTGAGGTGTATCGGGCATTATTATGTTATGTGGGCTGTTTTGGAGTACCCTCGGATCTCGTTTCTACTAGTTCGTAATGTGATAACTTAGACGTGCTTTTGTTGTTGCTATGTTGATTGTTGTATAGTTGGCTTAAATGTGAGGAAATTGAGCGATATAGGGGAAGTGCTGCCCAATTGTCTAGAAATAAACTACTAACGTTGAAATACATTTTATGCCTTTTCGTAAGTTAACCATAGTCGTGACGTCTTAATATAGGTTGAGATATTTTGGGCAACGTATACATATCGAGTCACGGATTAAGAGCCAAAGGTATGTAAAGCTAACCCTTCCTTCTTTTTGGCATGATCTTTATGAAACGAATAGACGACGTATATATGACTTCAAAAAAGGCTCCTATTCTTAGAGACACTAGGATGGCTAATGTCCTTTATTCGGAGAACTTACTTTATTATGTCTTGATACGTATCTATGATTTCTGAAGTCCTATTTGATATGTTCCATAGTGACATTCGAAGGATACTTGATATGACTATGGTCTTGATTTCCAAATGATAGTTCGTTTGAATATTCTATTGAGTCTCAAATATAATTTAGTTTGCATATGGTTGCTCACTACTCTGCTCGTGCATGCCTCAATGTATCTTTCACCGAGTCCCGGGCCGGGTATGTTTTCGTGCACAGTTTCACTGCATTGTTCACCGAGTCCCTCACTAGAGGGTCGGGTACGGTATATATATATATATGATGATATGATGATATGATGATGTGATTATGGCGCTAAGGATGGCATGTGATGACTTTATTCACCGAGTCCCATAATGGGCCGGGTATGATATACGATATTGATATGCATGATTTACATTTTATAAGGCAAGTGTAATGGTATTTTGAATGTCATACTTGTCTCCTGTGATCCCTATTTCAGTCGTGATCCTCTTTATTGTATTTCACGCTTTATATACTCAATACATATCTCGTACTGACCCCCTTTCTCCGGGGGGGGGGGGGGCTGCGTTTCATGCCCGCAGGTACAGATACTCGATTTGGCGATCCTCTAGCTTAGGATTTCCACTCAGCTGTTTTGGAGAGCTCCATTGTCCCGGATCCTAGACTTTTGGTACAGATCTTTTGATGTATATATATATGCTTATCCAGGGGTACGGCGGGGCCCTGTCCCGTTATATTTCACTATCGATACTCTTAGAGGTCTGTAGACATGTGTGTGGGTTGTGTATAAGTTTTGTTCAGTTGTATCTATATGGTTTGCTATGGTATTGATATGTTGGGACAGCGTTGTCGGCTTACGTATGGTATTGACATGTTATGGAAGCCTTGTCGGCTTGCGTATGGTATTGATATGTTGTGGCAGCCTTGTCGGCTTGCGTATCATATTGACATGTAGTGGCAGCCTTGCCAGCTTGCGTATCATATTATTTATTGGTTAGCTGTGACTCCTCAGGGGACAAGTTTATGATATGCGGCGTTTTGAGTCTATAGCTTACCCTTGTGAATTCCCATATTGTCGTAGTCTCAATGTGATCATATTTAACAGGTATGCGTACGAGTGTCTAGTTCGGGCACTAGTCATGGCCCACGAGGTTAGGTCGTGTCAACCGCATCCTCTTCATCTATTGTCTAAAGATCAACCACCTTCTTATCAGCCCTTTAGAGTATTTTACCACTCCTAGTAGTAATGGAAAACACACGGTCTACACAGCCTCCCCCATTCTTCGGATTCGGAATAGTGTCACTCGGAAGTCCTCCTTTTTTAGGAGGGTGCTGCTCTCTAGAAATATCCCTCATCTTTGAGTCAAGCTTCTGAATAGCCGTTGTATGGGAATGCACTGTCTCTGTTAGCCTAGATAAAGTCCTCTCAGACTTAGACTGATTGACCAGAATCTTCTCAAGCATTGATTCAACCTTCGAACTACCTTGCTATGTTGACTGCCCTTTCGGTGGTTTATAAGGATTGGAACTCTTGTTCCCAAAATTGTTATTGTTGTTGTAGCTCCCTTGGTTCGCACCATCATAATTATTGTTGTAGTCCCAGAGTTGTTATAAGCACCTTGACCTTGCTGAGGTCTCCATTGATTCTGATTCTGATAACCACTTTGGTAGTTTTGTCTTTGTTAACCCCCTTGAGAGTTATTAACATAATTATCATCTTCAACCTGCATAGGGAGTCCATCATTGAATGGACCATCTTCAGTATGGTACATCCCTTTTGGCAAAACTTTATCATCCTCACAAACATTTACCTTCTTGATATGGGATTCATCAAACTTCTTTGTTAGCAAGGAAATATTTGTTGCAAGTTCTGCCAATGTTTGATGGGTATCTTGATTCTCCTTTACTATATTCTGGATCATACCACTACCATACGGTACCACATCAGCATTGTTTGAGTGCCAAGCCTGATTATGAGTCGTCAGCTTGTTAAGCATGTTGGTCACTCGTCGATAAGATTTGTTTATGAAGCAACCATCAACTGCATTATTAGCAACTGACTGCGCCAAAATTTGATACGCTCAAATTACACCTATTAATGGTATAACGCGAACGTTGTCAAATATAGTAACCCAACAAGGTTGGGGTCGAATCCTACAGGGAATATGTTGTGAAAAGGTTACTAAAGTCGTAGGATGCTAAGTTTAGGTCTAATGTCTTAATCCGATGATTTTGGTAATAGTTGGTTTTTCTATGACTAATTGCTATCTACTTGCTTTGGTGGAAATTTATGGTAAAAGAAACTAAGGTTGTGTCCCCGTTAGATAGAATGTATGATCATGGGTATTGATCATGATATACTTCTAATGGATCATATATGAATGCACTTAATCTCTATATGAATCTCTACTATTTCCCAATAACTAAAGATTATCTCTTTCTATGATTTTCCCAAATATAAGAAAGTAACTATGAAGAACGATTAATCATGCCAAGTAAATTCTTCTTATTCCTAAGTGAATTTATTAAACAAAGTTTAAAGCTTTGAGTCCTTGTTATTTATTCTTACCAACCATAATTATTTTCTCAAATAAATCAAGGTTTATGGCTTTAATCAATGTTTGCAACCATTAATTATGAATGAAGAATGAAGAATAAATAAACCCTAATAATCCATTATGTGTATATCAATCAAAAACCCAATCACAAAACACCCATCATTGGGTTCACAACCCTAGTAAGGGAATTTAGCTACTCATGACAAAGAATAAGAAATAAGAAATTAAAGAATTCATAATTGCTTACTTTGGAAGAAAAGAGGAATTGATAATACTTGAATTGATGTTTTGAACCTTCAAACACTAGAGAGTATTTAATGTTCTAAGCCAAAAGTCAAAATATAATAACTGATGACTATTAAAACCCTACAATGACTATTTAAAGGTTCTGAAAATGTGAAAGTTGCAGATTTGCAGTTTGGTCCCCGTCAATACGAAATACGATCCGTAAAGTGAAATACGGACCGTAATCCAATTTACGACCAGGTCTTCCTTCCAGTTTTGAACAACTTCAATCTCTTGAAATATGGACCATAAATTGGTTTACGGTCCGTAAGCTGCCCAGTCGTCTTTCAACTCCCAAAACTTCGACTTTTTGCCAGATGCTCGAATGGTTAAATACCCTTTGAAATACGGACCGTAAAGTGGAATACGGTCCGTAAAAGTTGTTCGTAAATCACCATTTCCTTAGCCTGCCTTTCTGGTTCTTCTTATTCTTTAATACGCCCATGGAATACGGCCCGTATTTAAGAATACGGTCCGTAAACTGAGTTTACGACCACCTCTGCACTTTTAACTGTTTTCATTCCAAATCTGTTCCGTTACCTGAAAAACATAAAAACACATTAAATAGACACCGACTTGCTTAAAAACAAGTAAAACGTCTCGTAAAAAGGCCTCGAATGTGCCATAACTTCCCGGTATATCATGTATCATGACTCGCAGGATGTGAACTTCTTTCTTAGATAGTAGATGGCATGTTCATTTTTGCCTTCCTCATCATGATGGGCAAGTATGCATCCAAAAGCATTCTCTGATACTGATAAGTACAGTAGCAATGGAATCCATGGTCTGGGTGGTACCAAGATAGGAGGGTTGGATAGGTATTTCTTGATTTTACCGAACGCTTCTTGACATTCCTCTGTCCATTTCGTGGGAGTGTCTTTCTTGAGCAATTTGAAGATTGTCTCCACAATTACAGTTGACTGCGCTATGAATGGCCCAATGTAATTTAATCTTCCCAGGAAGCTCATGACTTCTTTCTTGGTTTGGGGAGGTGTCAATTCTTAAATTGCCATGATTTTGGTTGGGTCTAATTCGATGCCTCTACGGCTAACTATGAACCCTAACAATCTGCCTGCGGGTACTCTGAATGCACATTTTCCTGGGTTCAGCTTCAGGTTAAACTTATAAAGTCGGTCAAAGAATTTACGCAAGTGCGTGATATGCTCCAAACTCTCCCTAGACTTTATGATGACATCGTCCAAATAGACTTCAATTCTCAATGTATCATATCATGGAACAGAGTGGTCATCGCTCTCATATACGTGGCACTGGCATTTTTTAGGCCAAACTGCATTATCGGGTAATGATAGACTCCCTAGGAGTGATGAAGGCCGTATTTTCAGCGTCCTCCTCACTCATGAGTATCTGATGGCACCCTGCGAAACAATTGATGAATGACTGCAATTCGTGTTTGGCGCAGTTGTCAATGAAGATGTGGATGTTTGGAAGGGGAAAGTTATCCTTCGGACTGGCTCGGTTGATATCCCGATAGTCCACACAAATTCAAATTTTTCCATCCTTCTTGGGAATGGGCACTATGTTTACCATCCAAGTGGGGTAGGACGTCACCTCCACTATTCTAGATTTAATCTGATTCTCCACTTCGTCCTTGATTCGGATACTCATGTCCGGTTTAAATGTCCGGGTCTTTTGTTTGATCGGTGTGAAGCCTTCTTTAATGGGTAATATGTGGGCAACTATTTCAGTGTTAAATTCTGGCATATCAGTGTATGACCAGGCGAAGACGTCCACATATTCCTTTAGCAGAGCTATGAGATCTTCTCTTCGCGACACTTCCAAATGTGCGCTGATTCACGTTTCCTTGACGTTTTCTCCATCACCAAGGTTGATTACCTCGGTTTTATCCATGTTAGGTTTTTCCATGTCTTCCAACTCTTCCAGTCCTTCTATCAGACCCTCTGGCATCGTTGTTTTCTTGTCGTATTCCTCGTACTCGTCATTTCCCTCGTTTGTTTCGCGACAGGTCATGATATTTCAGCTGTTTTATTATGGTTATTACTGAAAAAGATAGGCAAAGTAAATTTAGGCTTGATTACTATTCATTATGCAGGTTTCATAGCGAGAATATTATTTTTATTAAAGAAAAATAATGATTTTGGGCGAATCGAGGCTTCTCATTAACTTTAGAAAATAACTGATTACAAACTACGATCCTGATCCAGAACAACATCGGACCATTCTCATTTTAAAAAATCACGAGGTAGATTTTCAAAAGGACGATTAGTCGAGCCTCGACCAATATTGTCGTATTTAGCAAAAGCGTTTCTAAAGAAAGCCCATCTCTCTACCGAGGAGCCAAGAGAAGATTGGATGTCCAATTGTCCAAGCGCTCCCCCGGCCTCTAACTGCGTAGGGTCGGCATCTCTTGGCACTCTTCTATGATCGCACATCATTCTTCTTCTGGAAATTGCAATCCCAGACCCATGTTAGTTTCATCGTCCGTCTTCATAGGCACTTTCTTACGAAACGACTGGGACAGCTCTGGGATAGGCTGAGGTAAATACTTTGTTTCCTTTGGATGACTTTCGTAAGCTCATCCTCGCTAGGGACATAACCAAGTCCAAAATGATAGTTTTCTTTTAGGATTGGCACATGTTCAATTATGCCTCTTAAATCTTTTCCCAAATCTTTCCCTATCTCAAAACCACTTCTCAGCATCATGGAGGCAATCATTTTGTATACTCAATGCATTGGTTGGTTATCTTTCTCTTCATTATGGGTTGCCCCGATATATTCCACCACGTGGGAAGTAGCCTTGTTAGGATTTCCTTTAATCACCGGTATAACGTTGTGAGGGTATTTCTGGATATCCTTTTCGGCTGTGACTACAACTTTTTGCCCTTTCCATTAAAACTTCATCGCCTAGTGTAATGTTAACGGTACAGCCCCGACAGCATGTATCCAATGTCTTCCTAAAATTAGGTTGTAATTGGCAGTGATTGCCATCACTTGAAACTCTGTTGTGAAGGAAGCAAGCCCTATCTGGATGTGCAGGTTGATTTCCCCTAATGAGTCACTCTGGATCCATCAAACGCCCTGACGTTGGTCCTACTCTGGCGGATTTTACCAATGTCATACCCCAGTTACGCTAAGGTGGTCAATGGGCAGACATTGAGTCCTTCTCCATTATTTTATACCCCGTATATTTATACGTCGAATTATTCGCAAGCAAATCGACTCAAGTTAAAGACGGGATTACTTTCGGACATGAAATAGGAGCTTTTAATTTTTAATTTTAATTATTACACAAATTGTTTATAAATTTTTATTTAGTGTAGAAAGATTATTGGAGATTAGGAACTAATAAATTATGATTAAATTATTAAGTAAAGGATTAGGGATTAATTAATTTAATTAAGCCTTGTGGGCCCCACCCGAAAAAAAGAGTTGGCAATGGGCTGCCACGTGGCAGCAGGTGGGCTGCCACGTGGTCACCAAGTGGGCTGCACTTAGGACACCAACGTGTCAATGAAAGAAGCAACATATATATGAGAATTTGATGAACAAATTAGCAAAGCTAATTTCATTCTTCAAAGTGAAACTAGAAAAAAAATATATACAACTTCCATGGCTGCTCACGGCCAGCCATGGATGGAAGGAAAAAATATTTTGTTGCCATTATTGATCAAGTTTCAAGTAAATTACAAATTCAAGGAGGTGATAGCAACATTGGATATTGAATCAAGGAAGAAGAAATTGTAAAATTGGAGCAATTGAGCGTAGAAATTCCTCCGAGAAAAATTTGGTAATATTTCCTTATTTTGTGGTATAATGGTGTTAATAGTGTTGTAAAGGAATTATTAAAATTGGATTGGACGAAATTGGAAGTAAGAAAATGCATGAAACTGATATTATAGGAAATCGTGGGTTGAAATGGATTTAGAAAAGTTGTTGGGTTGTTAGAATTGTTATGGGCTGAATTGTGAGAATTTTATATGTATATCTCTGTTGTTGGTATTTCTGTGTTAACAGGAGAATAATTGGAAATTCAGGTTAGGCGAATATATAGGGGAAATGCTGCCCGATTTTCGTTAAGTCCTTAACTAATGAAAAACCCTAAACGAGAAAGTATAAGTTAAAGAATAAGTTTTATAAGCGATGGGCTACGGATTTACGAACTAGAAAGTATAGTCACTAACGATAACGTTACTTTAAAATTAAGTAGGCTAAAGGGGCGACGAAGCGAACGGTTTTGCGATTAGTCGTTAACAGGTATGTAAAGCTGTCCCTTCTTTCTTTTGGCATGTCTTAGATTTAAGTGATGAATGATATGAGCTTTGGGGTAATCCTATTCATAAGTCATGAATGTGATTCATGATTCTTATTCACTTCTTGATGTTAGAACTCTTAAGTGATTGAGCTTTCCTCTTCAGTTTCCTATACGTTGGATAATAGTCGATATATATATATAAGTTCCTATTCCTAGAAACTCTATGATAACTGATGTCCTTGACTTCTATAAGCTGTTTCATTCTAAATTGACATATGTCTATGGTTCCTAAGGCTCTTTTGATATTGTTTATGATGACGTTCGAGGGATATTTGATATGATTGTCGCTATTGATACTCAGGTGTAAATCCCTTCTTCTTATTCTGTTTGAGTCTTGATAATGTTTTAAATCGCATATGGTTGCTCACTACTCTGCTCGTGCATGCCTCAATATGTCTTTCACCGAGTCCCGGGCCGGGTATGTTATCGTGCACAGTTTCACTGCATTGTTCACCGAGTCCCTCACTAGAGGGCCGGGTACGGTATATATATATATATATGATATGATGATATGATGATATGATGATATGTTATGGCGGCCAGGAGGGCATATGATGACTTTATTGACCGAGTCCCATAATGGGTCGGGTATGATATATGATATTGACATGCATGATTTTCATTTCATAAGGCAAGTGTATTGATGTTTTAAAAGTCATACTTGTTTCTGGTAATCTCTATTTCAATTATGATCCTCTTTACTGTATTTCATGCTTTATATACTCAGTACATATTCCGTACTGACCCCCTTTCTTCGGGGGGCTGCATTTCATGCCCGCAGGTACAGATACTCACTTCGGTGATCCTCCAGCTTAGGATTCCCTTTCAACTGTGTTGGAGAGCTCCGTTGTTCCGGAGCCTAGACTTTTGGTACAGCCCTTTTGATGTATATATATGTATATGTTTGTCCAGGGGTACGACGGGGCCCTGTCCCGTCATATTTCACTGTTGATACTCTTAGAGGTCTGTAGACATATGTGTGGGTTATGTATAAGTTTTGTTCAGCTGTGTCTAAACGATGTGCTATGGATATGTTCGTATATAGTGGTAGCCTCGTGGGCTTGCGTATGATATTGATATGTAATGGCAGCCTTGTCGGCTTGCATATGATATTGATGCGTAGTGGCAGCCTCGTCGGCTTGCGTATCATTTTATGATTTGATTCGTCGTGACTCCTCAGGAGACAGTTTATCTGGGTATATCTATATGAGGGCGTTATGAACCTTCGGAGTTCTTCATAAGTTTCCATGTTGTTCGTAGTTTCAGTTTGACTATGTCTAACAGGTATGTATACGGTTGTCCAGGTCGGGCACTAGTCATGGCCCACGGGGTTGGGTCGTGACACATTATCTACAAGCACTCTCTCTATTACTTTGTGTCGACATTCCAGAGTGATGTAGAGAGCTCGTTTGTGGGTTCCTCCTTCAGTCGGCAATTCCTCCATGGAAAAATAGATCTTGTGCTCTCGAATTACATAGGCGGCTAGGGCATCCAAATCCTCACTACACGTGCCTGGTGGCTCGTGTGCATCATCCAATACCTTTATGAGGGCCTGCCTATGATGCGGGAACTAACAAGTAGGGCTAGTACTGATATCTGCGCCGGCGTTTTCTTCAGATATTCAACGATTGAATAATTTTTTGTTGCATACGCCGCCAGAAGTCTTCGGCCTCTCCCTTAGTTATGGCTCTTTTTGGGGCGCTCTTCTTTCTTGTTGCATTTTGAGCCAATTCTTCAAGGGTATAGCATCTCCCTAAATGGGTCATTCCTTGGGCTATGACCACCTACATAACGGCAGTTTCCTTAGGCACAACCAATGTCTATTGTGCCGCCCACGCTTTTACTGGTGCCGGGACTAAGGTTTTGAACAAACCTTTGGGAACCTTTGGCGTTGGGGGCAAAACCTCTGGAGGCTCCTGGAGTGTCACGACCCAACTAGAAGGGCCATGACGGGTACCCGGTACTGGCCTATCGAGCACCTCTAGTCTAGCATTCCATAAGTATTTCTTGGTGGACCACACGCATTTAGTACAATCATTAACAACTAACGCCGTGTGCATAAGCTAACAAAGCTACCAAAATATTATACACAATAGGAAATGATACAGTTAAGGAACATCCTGCTACATACATCTATCTACGAGCCTCTAAATAGAACACATGAATACAGAAGGACAGGGCAGGACTCTGCCACGCCCAAGTGTACATACAAAAGAGTGGTACCAACAAATGCAGCTCCGAATAACTGGAGCGCCTCTGAGATTCCGCAGATGGAGCTCCTAAAGATATGATCCATCTTCTTGCTTTCCTGCGGGCATGAACGCAGTGTCCACAATAAAGGACGTCAGTATGAATAGTGTACTGAGTATGTAAGGCATGAATAGTAACATGGTAAGAGATACCTAACATGGAAAATAATATAATGAACGTATGAAGGTAAAGTAATATAAAAGAGATCAACTTGTGCCTCTGAATGCCCTGTTAAGGTGTATGTTGTGCATGCTTAACTTTTAAAGAAAACCTTTTCCATATATATCCATATATAATTTCTTGTCCGGTAGTTAAGGCGCGGTAATATATATATAGTATCTTGCCCAGCCACTAAGGTAGGGTAATATATATAGCATCTTTCCCGGCCATATAGGCGCGGTGTTATCTTGCCCAGCCTTATAGGCACGGTGTTATCTTGCCCAGCCATATAGGCGCGGTGTTATCTTGCCCGGCCTAACAGGTGCTGTGTTATCTTGCCTGGCCTTATAAGCGCGGTGTTATCTTGCCCAGCCGTATAGGCGCGGTGTTATCTTACCCGGCCATGTAGGCTCGGTGTTGTCTTACCCGGCCATGTAGGAGCGTTGTTATCCTCAGCTGATCAATGGGATGCAATGCATGCATACATACATACATACATACACATAAAAATACATAAATGAAATCAACATCATCATTAGCATTACCATTGTCACTATATCATTCCTTGAAGAATCAACCATTGTAAGATAAAATCGATAATGTCACGGGAGTCTCGAGAATCATGAACTTTGGTAGCACTAAAAATAGAACCGTTATCTTCGCTATATCTCACCTCGAAGGAACAACTCATGAGGTGAGATCAACAACAATGAATAGAATCAAGAAAATCATGAAATAGCTCAACATTTTCATATCATCGTTGAAATCATAACTTGAGACTTTTAAACACAAAATCATCATCATCGTAATACTCATAGAAACATTCTCATCTTTAACATCATAAGAAGCTTTAAGAATCATAAATTCTAGCTTTTGAAATCAAGGAGGTTACGGAAACACTTATGAAGTCATACCCTAGGAATCATGCCTTTGAAAGAAAGGGATGAGCCTTAACATACCTTTTTGGTCGCCTTAACCTTAACTACTCAACGCTTGTCCTCCTAGGCTCGTAAATCTATATTCAAGAAAATTTATACTATTGTTAGACTCACCTTTATACGTTTTTCTTAGCCCTTCAAATAAATCTTTCTAGAATCTGCCGAAATTTTGGCAGCATCTCCCCTGTTTATATACCTAGCCCAAAATCTCAATTCAGCAACCAACAACAACAACAACAATACCAACATCAACAACAATATTATCAACACCAAAATATTCCATAAACATCCCACACGATGTTTTATCCAATTTCTCGACCCATAAATTCCTTATACGCTCATTTAGTAACTTTTCCTCAATAGATAAGCTTAAATCAATTCTAATAAGGAAAGATTCTACCTTTCACCTGCTAGAATTGAAATATCTTCGATTATCACCTTGAATCCAAGCCAAGTTTCGCCGCAATACGATATTATAATCGCAGCTATGCGTTGTCCGAACTTAAATTCGGGGATTTCGCTTATTTTGCGCTAAAATTCTATAGACGGAAGTTGGAGGATTATTCTATAGAATTTGGGAAATTTTGAGAAGTGTTGGGCTGAAAAAGGAGGGGTCAAACCCCCCTTATAAGATGCCAAATCAGGGTCGGGTCACTGTAGCAGTTACTATAGCAGTACTGTAGCATGCGTTTCTGTTCTGTCAGCCTAACTTGTAACGTCCATAATTCTCTACTCCGATGTCCTATCAATGAGCGATTTGTTGTGCTCGAAACTAGACTCGACGCACTTCATTTTAGGCTTTTGAAATACGTTAAAACACTTTATATACTAGGAGATATACCCCTCCAAAGTTAACCTAAAATTCTGTCCAAAATTCTATCAACTTTTTCCAAAATTTTGACAAATTTATTTCCTTCGATTTGCTTGGTCCCGGAGTTTCCCATAGCTTATTATATCAACGTAAACTGTCATGAACATAGGATTACTTCGTATAATATCATATATCCTTGAAGGGAACTCCAGTATCCATACTTAAAACGTCCAACACTTATAAATTTTCACGTACAAACCTACGGGGTGTAACATGGAGGGTTAGCGATGCCACAGTTTGTTCGATGGATTTGACTGTCCTTGGGACCAATGCCCTGCAAATTTCCCAATCTCTTTCCCTCTCAATCATACGAACCCCATTATTTCCATGATTGGGCAATGGATTCGTGTTCACGTTGGGTGTTGCTGTTTCCAATTGTTTCTCCCCCTTGTCAATCAAATCTTAGATCTTGTGCTTGAGATTTATGTAATCCTCGGTACTGTGCCCATTGCCCCCTGAGTGGTAGGCGCAATTCTTATCAGCTCTATAGAATCTGTTTCCTGGCTGTGTTGGCTTTGGGGGGAACCTTCTGGATTAAGCCTGTGGCGTATAATCTCTCAAACAATTGAGCCCTTGGCTCAAGCAATGTTGTGAATTCCCGCGTTGGTTTTCTTACGAAAGAAGGACGTGGCACATTGTAGGCTGGTGGTGGTGGTTGGTTTTGGTAGTTTAGGGGTGGATGGGTTTGTGGTGGTTTGTTCTGTAGAGGGCGGTAAGCATGGGTTGTTGTTTGATAGTTTTGTTGGGGTGGCTGATAGGTTTGTTGCTGTGCTGACTGGTAAGTGGGTACTCGGGCTTTTAGTAGAGCCATATGGGCAGTCACAGTGGTACTGAAACTTGGTTGTACGTAGAATATAGGCACGAGACTATAAGGAGGGGTTGAATAGTCGATGAGTTATGGTGTTTGGTAGGAAGACTGTGACTCTTCTGTTCTTTTGAGGTTTGGTTTAGGGGTGTTAGATATGTTTTCCACATCCTCCTTTGTTTTGCGAAAAATTCCTACGGTGGCTTGGTCGGGCGCCTTGTTGAACATTCTAACGAGTTTACAGACTTAAGACCATCCTCTATGGCCTCTCCCATTTTTACCCGTTCAGCGAATGGCCTCCCGGCCATCGGCAACATTCTATCGTAAATGTCCGGTTCCTGCGACCGGATGAATACGGAAACTTGTTGCCCATCACTCATGGGAGGTTGCACCCGGGCTGCTTTAGCCCTCCAGCGGGTAGCAAATTCCTTATAATTTTCAGTCGACTTCAGCTTGATTTTCTCCAGATAATATCGGTCTGGCACCGTCTCAACATTAAATCGAAATCTCTCCATGAATCTTTCTGCTATGTCTTCCCAGGTGAGCCATTGGCGCATGTCTTGGGTGGCGAACCACTCTGCGGCTTCGCCAGTCAAGCTTCAACCGTACAGTCTCATAATCAGGGGTTCATTGTTCTTAACCCCGACCAACTGGTCGAAATAAGAACAAAGATGCACATTTGGATTTCTTGTTCCGTTGAACATCTCGAACATTGGGATCTTGAATCCCTTCGGCAAGTCCAAATTCGGGTGCATGCAAAAGTCGTCATACCTTAACCCCGAGGATTTCCTCGTAGCTCTGTTGGATCTTGCCAGAAGTTCCACCATATTTTTCTCCATGTCCTTTTCATATTGATTGTGTTCAGCTCTCGAAGCCTTCTCCATTTCTTCGTAATGATCTAGTTTTTTGTATCATGGAGAGGATTCATTTGGAATGTTTGGGGGATAAAAGGACACTGTCTAGTGAGCAGGGTGATTGAGTGGCGTTGATGAGGTTTGCCCAGTTGGTAAGACAACAGCGCGTGGTTGCACTGCCGAGTTGATAAACACCGGCTGAGGGGCCTGGTATGAGGGCACTGAATGAGTGGTTCCCGGTGCCTGAGTGTGTTTCGTCGATTGTGGTTTACAGTAAGAAGGGCCAGCTTGATGTGGGTTTGTTTGATTTAGTGGTGGTGGAGCGGTTCCTGGTGGGTACATAGGGAAATGCTTGGGCATTGGCAAGCTTAGGGAAGGAAAAGGGGGTGGAGGCCGCCTTTCCTCGGTGGGGCTATTTTGGCTAGTAGTTGTTGCTTCAACCATAGCAAGCTTTTCCTGAAGAGGTGTAATAGAGGTCAGCATCATCGTGACCACCTCCTCCTGAGGCGCTACCTCTTGTGTGTCACAGACATCCTCTGCACGTAGGACGAGCTCATTTCTGTCATCGTTCAATGTACCAGTCATTTTTTCCTTTCCTTTTTCGTTGTTTGAGAGGGATGTGAATGCTACTTTTCATCTCGTGAAATATGCCAGCTTGCGGTGTTTATGCTAATCGGCCTTTTTTTCTATAAGATAAGAATAACTCCAAAGGTAGACAAAGTTAGTTAGCTGATATAAAATAAATAAAGCAAATTATAACACAATTGATATTAAAAAAAATGCACATAGCACATAGTCTCATATTAAAGCTAGAGCACTGATTGATCCTTTGTTCCAGGGTTTGGGTATTGTGGGCTTTTCGTTCGAGTGGATCTTTATCTTAATGGTTTTGAGGCTTATTTACCCTGGCAAACCTTCTTTTTTCTTTCATAAAGAAGAATAAAATAAGAGAAAAAGGAAAAAAAGGGAGTAAAAAATTAAAATTTATATTATGTAGGGGCCGATTCTTACGTAGACCGCCGTATCCCACCAGGAGAAAGTAGGCTCTATCGTAGTTTGTTTATAAAGAAGGGTATACATTTTTCCTAAATATCCTTAAAAACTATCCGAAGACATCCCTGGACCAGGCCCGACAAGGGATTCCTGCGTATCCCTCCATAGGGACGTCAGGTCGGTGCGGTTCCTTATATATTTATGGGGAGGGGGTAACTTTACAAAAGTGAGGACACCTACATCTGCCAAAAACGTAGCCCGGCGAGTCGCTGTCCTTACGAACTCGCTCTCTCATGCTTCATCCTTCTTCTTCTCACCATTGTGGTGGCAGGGGGAACCAAAATTTTCCCCATTCGAATCATATGCTTGAGCTCGAGCTTGAAGGCACAGTATTCCTCGATATCATTCCCCATAGCTCCACTATGGAACAGACAAATCTTATTTCGGTTAGGCCCCACTGGCAGGGGCTCGTAAATCAGTGGGTATATAGTAACCGGCCTCATCATCCACATCACTTCCCTCCACTTGGAACTCGAGAAACATTTTGAAAGGCTAAATGCCTTTCTCATCCTTTACATCCACTGGCACAGACTCTTCTACTTTTATGTCATGGGGTTCGACCTTCCCCGACTGTTCTTCCTCAACTTTTTATGGTTCGGAGGCTTCTTCCTGAGGCTCCGATTCCTCCAGCGGATCCATTAACCATGGGTCTAATTCTAACCTCTGATTTTCATTTTCCTCGAGGACTTCTTCTCAAGGCATGTTTGGCCTCCTTTCCAAGGGTACGTAATTCATCACTAACTCCCTCACTTCTTCCGACACATTTTTTCCAAAATATTATTCTTGGGGCATCCCCTCTGGCGGGGTACCAACCAAGTTCAGTAATCTGTCGACCTCCTCGATCTTTTTTCTAATCTCTTGCAGATGTTCCTCCCTCTGTTGAACCTTAAGACGCAGCATCTCGGCAATCTCTGCGAGGGTGAATATGTTTTGGTCTCCTTGGTTCTCTAGTTTTGGCAAATCAACCTTTAGTGGAGATAAACTTAGGTAAGTCTCAAGTCAATTGGTTTGGTGTATGTAAATTAGAACATTGGACCAATCATATTCCGGCTTTAATATGCGATATTAAATACATACACGAAGCACGTAGCAAGCAGTCACACAATTTATAACTAGTTATACTACTCGCTTTATAGGGCTTTAAGCCAAGGTCATCCTAATTGTATGAAATATGCAAGTGCCATTTCTAAGAATGAACCATTGCCCCGAAAAATCATCATATCAATAGTAATATCTTCCCCGAAGGGATTACAAAAGTGATGAAGCTGGCATAGGGCTATAATAAAAACAAAAGCAAAATCAATAGCGTTCTCCCCTAGCAGTTGATGTCGATGCTTGGCATGTCCTGGACTTCTTAACCCTTCGAAGGGTGGACTGAATGTAAGAGAGTGTTTGATAGCTCCATTCTGACTATCACGGGATCCAATATTTCCAGAATCTTAGCTAGATGTTCATCCGTGCTTTCCAAACATTCTTGCAGACGGTCATCCCCTTGTGCTTCGTGACGGAGTGCGGGCCTTGGTGTAGGTGTGCTGGACAAATGGCTTTGCAGCCAGTCATGATAATTTGGGTCGCATCCCACCTCAAACCTGTCCATGGCTTGCGTGTCTGGTCCCCATTTCACACGGCCATTCCATTCCCTGATTATTATCCCTGCATTCTTGATCTTTTGCTCTGTGTGCTCAATGAGGAATTGCTCTGGATTCCCCACTTGGGGTACTATTTGCCTTCTTCCTAACTGCCTCAGTACCTGAGATGGATAGTAAGGGCGGATCCATCTGACCCCCGATATTGGCACGAACGGGTTATTTTTACCCCACCCTACTATGGTTTCAGATAGGAACTCAGGAAACATCCTCTGAATTCGATCTTCAGTGAAAGTACTGAAGAATTTGGCCCACTCACTTTTGGACACAATCTTGAGATTTGGACAATAGTCCACGAGACGATCTATCCTGTTTTGTCATCACAAGCCTTGAACTTCTTGAGCTATGTTTAGGTGCTTGATAATCCACCATTGCAGCAACATACTACACCCTTGGAAATATCAGAAATGATTATGGCATTTGTCTAAGGCCCTGAAAATGTCGGCCAAGATGATAGGGGCCAGGTCAAAATACCTAGTTTCCTCATCCTTGGTTATACCATAAAAAAGGGCTTGAGCTAAATAGATCACTCGGGTGTCTATAGCCAATGAATTGTCTTTTGGGAACACCATAGTGCCTAATAAAGAAATGGCAAATGCCAAGGGTCTAACATTCTCCCATTCTTCTCTACTCTTGAATTCCCTTTGATACAAGGCATATCCAGTGACATCCTCGAATCTCTGATATAGGTCTCTGAAAGCCACTCTATTCCCGTGTGCCCAAGATGTTTCGATCAAGGCAGGGAATTTCAAAATCTGACCAAGGGATAGCCTTTGAGGAAATAACAAATTGTGGTCTGGCTTATGCCTCTTTTTTAGACAGGTTCCATTACTGTCTATGGCGCCCTTAATTTCTTCTAAGGTTAGCGTCATCTCGATGTTCCTAAAACGGAATAGCATCTCTTTATCATCCCAATACTTGGCTAACACTTCTACCAATTTCGGATGCCCCTTCATAGTCATAATTGACGGCAAATGACCAAAACGCAACTGACAGCCCTACGATGTTAATTACCTAACCATCCCCACCAAACTCTGAGCAGGTATGGGGTCTCAAGGATGATGTCAAATTGAATTCTTCGGTCCATCTGCAAAACAAAATATCGTTAAGCTTCCCCCCGCCCCCACCCCCTTTCCCATAGGGCCAATGGTTCATTACATAGGCACAAGCTTGTTTCCACATAGCCCATAGATGAAATGTGGTGTCTTCGGGTCATAGACCATTCGATTACAGGGTAGTCTTCCTAATGAACCTTAGGTAATTATGAGATACCCAAGGCTCGTCTAGTTACAAATGCTCTAGTTCGGCAGGGATTTAGCTTTGCTCTATCCTAGTCATTACTAGAGTAGTTTTTGACAAAGGACCTGGTACCCGAGCGGACAACTGGGGCGGAACTATCAGGGTTGTTGGACGACTGCGTACCAACCCCTTCTCATAACGATTCCAAAAGAAGTATTTGGTTTTATAGTGAAGGAACGACCGCGTACTCCGCGAAGTAGCCTTTGGAACAAAGTGTAAAATAAATGCCAGGAATGGCAGAGTTTATGATATACATGTAATAAAAGTTTGTAATAGTGGAAAAGTAAACACATAAGCAGTTTAAAGCAAATAAATTCACATTATATTGGAATCCTTATGGTTAGAACCTTTAAGTCCTCAGTAGAGTCTCTATCTGTAACGGTTCGCTATATACGCTTGTGCATAAAATCTACTATGAGCTAGTTGGTGCTCTTTCAGACTTTGTTTTAAAAGAGTCGCCACCTAATTTTTAGGTAAGGGTGCTGGTGATCCCCTAGGGAAGGTATTAGGCACCCTAATATTAAGGATCCGTACTATACGGTTTACCTTCGAATTCCAATGTGTGATTATTTGCATGAACTGCTTATTTAGTGTTTAATTCCCGCATTTTTAAAAGATTGCCATTTATTGCATATCACTTGATTTGGAAATATTTGAGTATATCCCCTTATATATAGGTACTTTAGATTCGGATTTATTAATATCCGATAAGAAATATCCCCTTTTACGTATAAGGGTAGTATGTATTAAAAGAAAACATTTTGGTTTTTGTAATGTATACACGAGTAAATATATATCCTCTTTGTTTATGCTTAGCTCACACTTGGTCTCGGGTCAACTTTATAATAAGTTAGAACATCTTACTTAAAACCTTTATAATTACGGGTATATTTTTTACCGTTTTCAGTTTACAAAAAGGGTTATCACGAATTTGGACACATGTATACATTGAAATTCATATTTGTTAAATTGGAGTTAGAGCCAAAAATATTTTTTGTCCACAGAAAGAGTTTCAATTTTTTTGGGCAAGGCCCATATCCTTTATTTGAAAATCCAGTTGGGCTTTAACCCATTTGGCCGTCTGTTTCTAAAAAATTACGTGGGCTCTGGCTCAAAAATACCTTATCTTTTGCTAGTTTAAAAATCCAGAAAATCCTTGCTTGTTTCATTTGTTGAAAGAATTCGCTCAACTGGTTTCATCTTTTTTCAGTAAAAAATCATGCAATTTTGACCTTAACATCTCTTAGTCTCTTTATTCTTTATCTTACTGAACACTTGGTTAATCTTTGCTTAAATTTAAAAATCAGTATGCGTGATCGGGGTTTCAAAAATCGCTTAAGGATCTAGAGTCAATCTAAACGGCGTATGCACCATTTGCCTAAGATGTCTAGTTCCAACCATAATTGTATCAGATAATAATGTGAGTTTTTACAAATACAAATACAATACAACATCAAATTGAAATAATATAAATGATGGAGGAGGGATTAGACTAGGGGTGTACCAAACCCCCTAATTAACTATTTTCACCCATGGTTGGGCCTTCATGTCATTTTAACCCATGACTGGGCCTTCGATATATTTTAGCTTCCATTTTTTCTTTTCTCAAACTCAATAAATCTTTTGAAACAATTTTCCTATTGGGCCAAAGGGTGGTTGGACCTCGGCCCGAGTGGCCATGCAGTGAGAAAGAGGAAAAAGAGGGACCCGGTTAGTTTATATTTACTGAACTTATCATCCATGTAAATATATACATACACATGCATCGAATTCATTCACTAGTAGCATAACCAAAGTATTTGTACATAGATGCTATTGGACCTTGTTGGTAGAGATTTAGGCAGCCCATGGTGGTTATCACCATCCTTATTCCCGATGTCGCACAAGATCAAAAAAGGTTATTTAACCTTAGGCATGGCAGGCATCAGGGGAAGGCTAAACCAAACCTAAGCTTGCTTTGATACCTCAACCATATACAACAACACACATAAAATAATGATAGAACAGCATTCACTTAATAGTTTCATAACATAGATAAATATGTAGTGCCTTAAGGTAAAGAACAACAATTACAATTGAAACATACAAGCATGGGGGTAGACAAAACAAAATTGAGACACATAGATGTGGTAAGAGACAGAAGCAGACTGAAACACATAGTCATGATGCAGGTACACTCAAATGTAAGCAAGAGCATGGTATCTTAGTCTAGGCAGTTTCACATAGGATGTACAATATTCAAAGGGAGAAGATACTATTTTGAATACACATATTATATACAAAGTAGGATACAAGCAAGTCCAAGTATATGCAGATGATGCAAGGTTGTGGAAATCTACAGGGAAAAAGAGGAAATTACAATTTAGGCATTCAACATAGTATAAGCAGGATGAAATACAGGAAAAAGTCAAGGTATTTTTTAGTCTAAATGGTTAGAAAGAGGGCATGGCATATTATCAAGAAAAATAGTTGTAGATGAGAGAAGTAAGAATGACATAGACAAATTTCAAACATAGGCAAAATCTGGATTTTTTTAAGTCTACATGAATTCATGTAAGATGTGCTTCAGAGAAAAACGAAAACAACTGCATTTGAACACACATGCCACAAGCAACAACAGAGTGCAGGCAAACCTAACTATATGCAGGTGATGCAGGATTGCTATTCAGATTCCAACTAATTCCATTATGCATTGGTCACATGGAGAAAGCAAATTCAGAATGGATGAACAATAGTGTAAAGAAAAGCAACACATGTTCCTTAGTAGAATTCCTGAAGAAAAGAGCATTACATGATATTCCAACTGTTCAATGTTCAGGTCCTAAGCCTCTTTATTAAATCTTCCCATTCAACATCCAATTCAGTCACATCTATGCACTTAAGCTCTTCATTTAAATTCAACAAATCATTCATAGGGAAATTATAGTTCCAGCTTTATGTTGTAGTATCCATATAATCACAGGGACATTAGTGAGCATTCCTCCATAGGCCATAGGAGTGCCATGATGTCCTTTATGTGGAGGGAAGGTGTTATGAACCAAGCAATGCTTGGTTCTCCTTTGACCCTCTCTCCAAGGCACCTTTTTAAAAGGCTCATCCTTGACTATGTGACTTTAGCTCATCCTTAGTCCCTTGTGATCATAGGAACTCTATCATTTAGACTATTTATAACTAGGTGTCCAAACGAATGCAAACACAAGAATTCATAGCAAACAAGATCATTTAAATACAGGTGCAGAATTATTTTTCACTATTAAGGCTTAGCAGTGTTCACACAGAGACACAGAATGAGTTAAAGCATTATTGCATAGTTGTATAAGCCATTTTTAAAGTTCCATAGATCATTACAGACTTACACGGACACTCAGCAGGTCAAGCTATGCTGTAAAGCCCTTCATGCCAGTTCATACGTGATGCATACAAGCTAAGTGGTTCAATCATTATGGACCAGCATACAAATACAGTGGTTCTTAGAGATACAGGCAAACAGAACAGTCAAGTAGTGCTACTGAGTTATAGTAATAATTTACCAGAACTCAGATTAGAGATGCCAATAATTTAAACATAGACACAGATGGCAGGTTCTCATTTTTTTTTATGCTGGACTGGTCCATTTCAAGAAAAAATGATAAAGGGAGCTTTGATGACTTAAGGCATGCATCCAAATTCAATGGCCTAATCTACCTTTTTTACAGACTTGGAACTTTGGACAATCACGTGTTTAATGGAAGCTAATGCCAGTTAAACAAAGAGAGAAGAAAGAAAAAGCATACAAGCAAATAAATAGGCGGGTTAAATACTCAAACAAAACTTGCAATTTAATGAACTTCAAAGGTCCTTGGCATAACCATATTCCTTGGAAAAAGCAGAATGTATGAACTTATGTAGAACCTAAGGGATGATAAACAGATGCACAAACTAGCAGAAGACAAAGTAGATATTCACGTTGTCAAACAGGTCATACTACAGGTTTTTTCTAGCTAAAACTCCTCGTGACTAATAACTAAACAACTTCAACCATTTACAGCTTGGACCTTGAGCAGAATAATCCATATTATAAACAACACATATATCAATATTATAAGAGTCTAAATAGCCTCATCTCTTTCTTTACCTAGTTTCCCTTCAATGTTGAGGAAGATCGGTTTTATAAAGCAGTGTATCCACTTAAGACATTATTAGCAACTAATGATCTATTATTAGTCCATATTCTTCACTGTAATAGCCTCTCACTTAACTAAAACCCCTCTTAACTCATTTCTAGTCATAGTTATACTCTTGATTGATGCCTAGTGCTACTTTGATAAATATCATATTATTCAAATAGGACTAGATTCATGCATTATCCTCTAATCAAGCTTAAATTATTAAGTTGAAGACCATGTACCACAATTCTGAGTGTTTAAGAGATTATACAGCCCTCAGAACATAATAAAATAGTTGAGTAATACCAAACTACTACTACTGAATTAATCTTAACTACCACAGACATCTGAGCACAAACATTCCCACATCAATAACCAAATAAAGAACTATAACTAAGCACAAATTAAACTAGAAGAAGAAAAAGAAAAGAAAAGATAAAAATTTACCTTTTAGATGCACAGCCGTGTACAAGAATGAATTTAGAGCCTTTAGTTCTTCCTTTCCTTGACTCAGCCACACCCAAAAATAAAATCAATTTTTTTGAACTACAACTTAATCCCTTTTTAAAAGTTAAGTATAAAATTTTACTAGCATAGCTCAGAATTTAAGTTTAAAACTCATAACTTAAGCTTTGTATATGCTTGAATGTCCAAGACTCGTTAAATGGTGAGGGACAAATGTTTTTTTCTCAGAATTTAACTTGGAAAGTAAATCCTATGGCTTAAATCATCCACCATGAGCAATGAACGGCCCGATATGAGCCTTACCCTTCTGGATCTGGTCTATTCAAATCCAACCAATGAGAATCGATAAGGGTAAGGGTAAGATAAAGCAAATCGCATGTTTAATCTAAAATTAAAAGAAAAAGGGTTTCTCACCGTGTTTGGGGGGAGAAGAAGAAAACGGAAGTGGAGCATTAAATGCTCCATGCTAATGGTTGTACGAGGATTGTGTGGTGCCTGGCACCTCTGCGTTCTTGCCATTTTTAGCTAAGAGGGAGAAAGAAAGTTAAGGCGGCGCCTAGGGTTTTTCATGGGAAGGGAAAGGAGAGAGAGAGAGGCGTGTTTGGTATGGAAGACAAAATGAGAGTAAGGCGAGGTATTACCCTCCCTTAATGCTACGTACGTTTTTGGGCCCGGTCGGTCCAGTTGGGACTCGACTCGATCCAGTTTAAAAAGAAATGAAATGCGGCCTTTTTTGTACGTATACCGCATATGTATATTTATGTATATCAGACGTATATTCATACATAAAGGGTAAAATGGGTAAATCAAGTAAATGGAAAGACCTAAAATATCGACTATTGGTCACATTATTATAACTAAAACATAATTAGCCTTTAATTAATTTTAAAACACTACTAATTGCGTAGACAGATGTAGTTTGCAAATATGGCATTAATGTAGACAATTAAATAACTAAATCCAATTTGCAATAATGACCCTCTAGTGATTAATTAACCTAATTAAGTACTAAACACAATTTATTAACTTCAACAGATTATGTGAACACATAAAATTAGAGATTGAGGGGTAAAATGGTCAATTCCTTAATTACTCAAATTTCTTGGATTGACTTTTGACAATTTAAACAATGAAATAAATAATTATTCAACAAAATGTAAATATTTCATAAAAATGTCATAAATGTACCAATTAATTCTTAAATAATTTATAGCATCACAGAAATTATTTTATTAATTAAAAGGAGTAAGATATTGACCTAGACAAATTTATAAAATCATTTTGACCCTTTAAAATGCCTGATTCATTTTGTTTGTCATCCAAGGATTCTGAGTAATTAAAATACATTATGGGAGGTCAAAAATTAGTTGCAACAACTCCTAAGATGTTTTCCAGTGTCTCTTCAGTTAGTATAAACTCAGTTTGGCAAACTGATACAATGAGGGTGCTTAGATCATCGGAGTAGTTGAGGTTTGCAAAGAACTCATACACATGTTCCTTATAAGCATTTGGCACTGGTGGAGTCAACAAATGGCTCCAACTCTAAAATCTAATTATTTCTATCAGTTCTTTCATCCCAAATTTTTAATTGATTTTCGGATCAAGTACCCTTCCCAGCAACACTTTTTGTCCCCTCAAATTTTCTCTTCTCTCATTTTCATTTAGAGCAACTGGTTTGCTCACCCCTGGCTTCTTCAGGGAACTTGACTCTTCATGGTTTTTTCTCTTTCTTCTCTTTGAATTTTTCTTCACAATTGAGACATCTTTCATTCCTTCTCTTTCCACTGCCTTATCGAAATTCATGACTGCAATCTCCACATCGACTAGCTGAATTTCATCAGTCAAGTCGCTGTCTACTTGAGAGATTCTGATCCTTTTTCTATCCTTTGCTTTATTGGCCTGGAGAGCTGATTCCAGGGCTGCCTTTGCAGCCTTCTTACTTTGTCTGGTTTGAGGTGTCATTCGACCAGAAGTGATTTTCTCAGTAACTTCAGATCTTGTGGTTCCTTTATCTCCGGTCTTCTTTTTTATTTTATGGGCTAGAGGTATTTTATCTTCATCAGACTCATCAGCACAAGCATTTTAATCCTGACACTTTTCAGTGGAGAACTCAGCAAGAGGTGCGACGTTATGAGGAGCAAGTTCAGGTCTTAGAATCAGATCAAAGTTCCTTCTGGGCGACCCTAGTGTCTTGTCCCACAAAGGAGATGTCCTGCATTCAGTTTCAGTTGCTCTTAGTATTGGGGGATCAGGTCTCTCCTTCATTTTCTCTAAGTTCATTTAAATATCTAGATCACCTATAGTGCTCATGGTTTGTACGATTTCTTCTATTAGGACTGCATCACTGCCCATTCTATCAAAACGTCTTTGACAAATCCCAAAGATGGGTCCATCCACTTTTATGGGAGACTCTTCTGCTAACTTTTTTGTTCCTTTATCGAGATTAGAGGGAGGAGAGTTATATTTTTGTACATTGACTACTTCTGAAGTCTGTTCCACTTCATTGCATATAGCCTTTTCTTCATGCATATCTGGGGAGACCAGGTTTTCTTTTGCTTGATGTGACTCCCTTGTATTCTCAGTAGATTGGCGAGTAACCTCTATACCATTGTCTTTTTCTTCCATTTCGTCTGTGTTTTAAAATTATCTGGACACGGATACGGTATGACCACTACTTACAGAGGCAGGTTTTTTGATCTAGACAGGTACGGCTGAAGAAGGTATAGTTCTACTGAGAGACTTGCTGGAGGCAGAGGATTTTGAGGAAGTGGTGACACATTTTAGATCGATAGGAGGAAGCGGTTTTGGAGAGGATATGGGATGGCTTGACTCAGGTGGATTTTAGGCCTTGGAAGGTGAGAGAGAGGGGTCGGTTGCAACAGGGACTTGACAAATAGGTCCTTCACTATATATAATGAAGTTTGATTCTAGAAGGAAAACAAGGAGAGAGGATAGAGACTGAGAGTGAGAGATGTATCAGGTTTGTATGAGGGAGAGGAGAAGTAAGGATGTATATTGGAGTTTTGGCATCAATTTAAAAGAGGGAAGGTAATCGAGGGTAGATGAAAAAGTCAAGTGACGAGTGGGTCGGGTCAGCTTAAGGAAGGTGTAAAGTCTGGAGGAGAATTTTCAAAAGGTTTCAGTGACTTGGTGCTTAAATGAAAATTTCACTTTTATACTTGTGTTGAAAAGACTACTAACCTAAGTTGCAGAGACCACGTTCCTTTGCTAATTTTTTTTGAAAAAGAAAAGTCATCCGAGCAACAACTCTGAAATGTGCCTGGTCACCTTTGCTTGCACTGTTCTGAGACCTCCATGTATGTATACCTGTAGCAGTAAAAGTGAGTTAGATGTCACCTAAAAAACTTTTTGCCTGACTTTAACTCTTCCTTTATCATAACTATAGAGAAAGGAGAAAGTATCCAAAAAAAAAACTTCTTGCATAGTGTCAGCAACCCTGTTCTTCAAGTGATTAGTCACCACACTCGGATTTGTGATACCGAGAAGGATAGGATAGACCAGGTGTCCTCACGTTGTCTTATTTTGCATATCTTGGGGTTGAGACTCCACTCTACACCTGTTACAAAACTTTGCTGCATCCTAACTGTCTGAAACATGAGAGGATGTTTTGCTCATGCTTTTCTCTTAATGCACCCATCCTCTCCTTGGAATCTCTTGAGTGAAAGGTAGATCTCATTTTCCTCCTGATCCCCTCTTTTTCACTCAAGTCTTCCAACATGATCACTGACCTTGTTTGGGACCCCACACTAGATTGGGTCCCTTGGAGTAATGGACAGGGTGAGTTGGATTTCCCTTTTTGTTCATACAAGTTTACTCCTTTCTGATGCAGATAAATTATTTTTTTGAATTCAACATCTCCATGACTGTAGTTGAGGAACAGATGACCCTAGTTATGTTCTTCTGAGGTACATTATCCTTTTCATACTCGGCATCAAGATTCATCGTGGCCTGCTTAGATAGAGTTTCGCTCAGTATTTCCTTTATGTGGACATCCTTCTATTTTCCTTCTTTGTTTGGTGAGATAGCCATTTGAACGATCCTTTCTAGGTGTTAACCGTTTAGAAAGAACCCGCTCTGATACCAATTGTTATAAGGCTGTGCGTTCACCAAACAGTATATGGAGGGACCTAGTTGTATACCAGTTCCCTTATGCAATCCAGTAAGCACAGAAGGCAAGATTTTACCGTGGAAAACTCCTTACTCAAGGGATTAAAAACCACGACCTACCCCAGTAGGATTTCAACTCCACCAACCGAGCAACTACCGATTACAACCTATTGCAAACTAGAAATTAACTCCCATAATCCCTCACCCTTACAATAGTTGCAACCTAGGAACTAACCCCCGTAGTCCCTTCACCCTTGCAATACTCCTATTGCAACCACCTCCACTTGACTAACTTTAGCCAAGGAAGCTAATACACCTAGACTAACTCTAGCCTAGTGTACCACTCAAGCTTCTTGTGAAGACACTCTTCCAACAAGCCACCTTTAAGAATTCAATTAATACAACTAAGCTAACTCCAGCCTAGTGTACCACTCAAGAGCTTGTGGAAGAAAACTTGAGACTTTAAGACACCTACACATAGCTTCTAAACAAGAAGAGTAGGTTTACTGTTTTAACACAAATGACAAAGCTCAACAGCTTGAGAACTTAAAGTATCTTTCTTTGCAATGAGTGAGCCCATCAATCTGTTGTAGCTTTGTTTTTTATGGTACTTGAATAACCTTGTGACGACTAAGCTTTTTTATGAATTTAGGTTTTTCAAGACACCACAAAAGACCTTGCAACATGTTGCTTCTATACTAGACTGCTGTGTAGTTAGCAGTTGCTGCTTTACAACTGTGGCTATTAACTGTACGGACAGCTATAGCTTGTACGAAGAGAGAAGCTGGAGGAATGGGTCTCATTCTGGTTCTTCATAGTTTGATAGTCATCAAAACATGGAATATGACATTTCCTATCAGTATGCCTCAGTGATCAACAAAATCTGGACCTCTACTCGTACTTGGATCCGAACATGCACCAAAAGGTGCAGCAAGTGTAGAGTGAGTATGGGAAGCACATGTACCCAACAACATCGTTGACCGACCCTAAACTATAGAGATGACAAGGGTTGGTACTTCTGATACCCACCTCTTTGCTTTATCCGTATTAAGTTTAGAAAAAGGTTGGTACTTTTGATACCTACCTCTTTGCTTTATTAGTAATAAGTTTCACATTTTATGAGCATTCAAGCATTTAATATAAGGAATCCATAATTCAACCAAGTCATAAAGCTTAAACCTCTACAATTGTTCGAATAAGGCTTTCAAGTAAACAATACAATCAAGTATGAATGGTATAAAATGCAAGTGATATGTAATCAACACAATGACCAATAAGAACCAGTATACACAGGCTCTTGCAGTACATTTCATGTGACCCATGGGAGACTCATGAGGTCCATATACTCATCCAGAATTCCATATCCTCAAGATCAGCATCAGGTCCCAGCCAATAGGTTGTCATATCATCATCACTCCAACCATGTACCATATACTAAAAGTATATCTTTTAGTATATGAGGAGTTTTGGAGTGAAACAAAAGCCTAAATTGAAGTTCGGGAAGTCTAGTTTCTTATGCAACAAACCACGTGTCGATCCGACATCGAAATAGGGAATTATGAGTTAAGATGGATTGCCAGTGCAGGGCTTAACCCTGCGCGAACGCACCAGAAGGTGGCACGAACGAGCAGAGTAGCACGGGGAAACTCTACGTGAACGCGCCAGAAGGTGGCGCGAACGCGCAGAGTAGCACTGGGAAACTCTACCCGAACGCGCCTCAGGACAGCGCGAACAAGAAGAAGGATTTTAGAGTTGGTGCCAACCGACTCCAATCCACTATATAAAGGTTGAAACCCCTATTTTCCTCCATTATAATTTCCCCAAATATTCTACAAAGCTCAAAAAACATATGAGAGCTTATATACAACACAAGAGTGAGGATTTTGAGTAATTTCTAGCAACGGAAGATCAATCGAGGTCCAGATAACGTATAGCCGCGATTATAGTTTTGTCTTGCGTTGGAGTTGGCTTGGATTCAAAGTAAATATTGAAGATCTTACTATTCTAGTAAAGGAAAGGTATGAATCTCTTTTTATTAATATTGATTTAGGAATATTTACGAGAATAAGAGTTATAGATTATTGTGTTGGTATCGTTGGCTTGTTGATTGAGGTTTGAAGAAAGCTTTGGATGAAATTATACATATTTATCTTGTAGAATCTTGATGATATTGTTGTTGGTATTGTTGGGAGTTGTTTTGTTATTTGGAGGAATTAGATAATATAGGGAAAATGTTGCCCAAATTTTCATAACCCGAATTATCCTTCGACGTTTAACGCATCTAAATTGATGTAGGAATATGGTAGAAGTATGATTAAAGGTATATTTCTCAATATATAGGTTCGGGTGAACGGCAAGTAGCGGAGTAAGGGATCCTTTAAGTGGTGGCTTGATGAATAAGGTATGTAAGGTGTTCGTTCCTCTCTTTCCTTGGCACAAATCCAACTAGAGCATGAACATGAACGTTCCATAACAAACCAGTCCATTCCTATGTCATATAGCTCAAATCTTGATGTCTTAGTTATTTGATTGATTCTTGGTGTATTATCATGGTTATCGTCATTAAGTTATTTCTTTGGATTGGGTACGAATTTCCATAATTTATTCGGAGGCCACCAACCTTATGTCACTCCGACTATGTAGTGGCTTTTATTGGGCTCTCGTGCATGCTATTTACATTATGTATATGTAACATAATATATTTATGGATCGGGTCGTACGTTCCTCGGCACTAACATAATATATTTATGGATCGGACCGTACGTTCCTCGACACTAACATATGATATTTATGGATCGGGCCATACGTTCCTCGGCACTAACATATGATATTTATGGATTGGTCCGTACGTTCCTGGGCACAAATATATATGGATCGGTTTGTACGTTCCACAGCACTAACATTTATGAATCGGGTTGCACGTTCCGCAACACTAACACTTATATTATATATATATATATATATATATATATATATATATATATATATATATATATATATATATATGCGCTTACTTACATATGCTTTTTAAGATTCATGCATTACATATTGTATGTTCTCAGATGACAGGTTACCTCTACTCTCTTTATATTTCCATCCTACTTATGTTATTGTTTCCAGCCTTACATACTCAGTATTTTACCCGTACTGACGTCCCATTGCACGGGACGCTGCATTTCGTGCTGCAGGCTCTGACAGAGTTATTGGAGAGCATCTGTAGTAGGACTTCCACCTTCAGCGGTGTCAGCAAGTGCCACTACTCTAGACTTGCTATCTTTTGGGTACTTTTCTGCTAGTGTAATACATGTTCATATGTACACTCTTGGAGGCTTATAGACATAGTGGGGTATGTAAGTATTATGTTTGGTCATGTTGGCCTTGTTATGGTCTGTTATACTTTCCTGTTAGCCTTGCCGGCTTTATGATATTCGTGAAGTTATAGCGACCTTGTTGGTGCGCATATATACATATATATTGGATTATCGGATATTTCTATGTTGGGCCTTTTTTGCATGCAAGTGTACGCTAAGTTATAGTATATGGTATTCAAGGTAATCGTTAAGTCAGGTGGTTCCCGACATATAAGTCGGAGCCCCTCATGCTCCTCGTTGGAGGTATGACAAATTGATATCAGAGTAGTTCAGTCCTAGGGATGTCTATGAGCCGTGCCTAGTAGAGTCCCGGTTATCAGTATGTGATGCACTATATCTATAGCCAGGAGGCTACAGGTCATTTAGGAAGACACTTTCCTCCATGATCTAGATCGTGAGATAGAGCCAAGTAAGGATGACATTATCTAATCTTTTCCTGTTTAAATTTCAGCGATGCCTCAGAGAAAGAAGGAGGCCAGCAAAATACGAGACGCTGCGGGGCAGCCTCGAGCCGAGTATCCCCACCCGAGTTAGGGCATGGCGAGGCTTAGAGCGCTACCCCCTCGCATGTTACCTCTACTCTATCAGTTGCGGAATAGCATGATAGAGCACAGTCCCTCCGGCTCCTCAGCCTCCAGCTCCTCCCCCTGCTGTCCAGATTAGGACTTGTAAGATGCCGTCCAGTTATTGACTAGATTGGTGGCTACTCAGGCTCAGCGGTAGGCTGGCCTTCCAGACAGAGCTGTTAGTTCCCGCGTGCGTGACTTTGTTACTTTGGACCCTCCGATTTTCACGGGGACATACCCGAAGGATGATCCTCAGAATTTTATAGATCGAATGGGTAGCGCTTTGAGGGTAATGCATGCTTATGATATAGAATTAGTGGAGCTAGCTTCTTATAGACTGTGGGATGTTGCCGCAGTATGTTATGAGTCCAGGCAATAGTCGAGGGGGAAGAATGCACCTCCAGCAGTATGGTCCGAATTCACCAGGGCCTTTTTAGATCATTATCTCCTCGCTGAAGTTCGCCAAGATAGGGCTGATGAGTTTCTATTACTTCGCCAGAACAATATAAGCGTTCGGGAATATAGTTTGAAGTTTAACTCCTTGGCTAGATATGCTCCGACGATGATAGTTGAAATGGAAGATAGGGTACATCATTTCATGACTCGACTTGGGCCTCACTTGATTAAGGATTGTATGACGGCTTCATTACAAGGTGGCATGGATATTACTCATATCCAGGTGTATGCTCAGAATTTGGAGGACCTTGAACGTTAACAGCGGACTGAGCAAGACCCGAATAAGGGCCATTATAAGTGGGCCAGATCCGCAGGTTATTCAGGTGCTTATCAGGAAGGTTATAGGCCCTATTCTTATAGAAGATCATCTCCTTCAGTAGTTAGTGCACCTTTCCAGTTCCAGAGGCAGTGTTATGATCGACCCACTTATTCTGGACCGGGTCAGAGTTCAAAGGCGCCAGCCCCTTTTTATAAGGGAGAATCTAGCCAGGCAAGGCCCCCACTTCCCCTTTTTTATCAGTGCGATAAGGGACACTTTGGTCAGTGCCGCCAGGGTATGGGGGTGTGTTATTCTTATAGGCATCCTGGTCATGTTATACGGGACTGTCTGACTCGCTGCCGAGGTGGTCCGGCACAGCCGACAGGTTCGATCGCAGATTCTTCATCTTCTATTCACCCTCTTGGGCAAGGTTATACTTCAGCCCCAGCAGGTAAAGGTAGGGGAAGAGGCCAGACATTTGGGGCAGGCAGCAGTCAGAATCTTATTTATGCACTTACAGGGCAGCAAGATCTTGAGTCATCCCCAGATGTTGTGACAGGCATTTTATCCATCTGTTCTTATGATGTCTATGCTTTAATTGATTCGGTCTCCACACTATCCTATATCACTTCTTATATTGTTGATATGTTTGGCATTAAGCTCGAATCTTTGTCCAAGCCTTTCTTAGTTTCTACTCCGGTCGAGGAACCTACTGTTGCGAAAACAATTTATCGTAAGTGTGTGGTTACGATATGCGGCCATGAAACCGTTGCTGATTTAGTGGAGTTAGAAATGGTAGACTTTGATGCTACTATGGGTATGGATTGTCTAGCCTCTTGCTATGCCAATGTGGAATGTTGGTCCAAAACTGTGAAATTTCAGTTTCTGGGGGAACGAATTCTTAAATGGAAGGGAAATTCTCCAACTCCAAAGGGTAGGTTTATTTCCTACCTTAAGGCGCCCAAATTGATTTCCAAAGGCTATATTTATCATTTGGTTCGAGTTAGGACCACTGAAGCCGAACCGCCAACCTTGCAATCCATTCCTGTAGTAAATAAATTTCAGGATGTATTCCCCAATGAATTACCAGGACTCCCTCCCAAAAGGGAAATTGAATTTGCGATTGATGTGTATCCGGGCACTCAGCCCATCTCTATTCCACCCTATCGTATGTCCCTTGCCGAATTGCGGGAATTGAAGGTGCAATTGCAAGACATGTTAGACAAGGGCTTCATTAGGCCTAGTACTTCTTCTTAGGGAGCACCGGTATTATTTGTGCGCAAAAAGGATGGCTCACTAAGAATGTGTATTAATTACCGACAATTGAATAAGGTGACTATCAAGAACAAATATCCATTGCCTAGAATTGATGATTTGTTCGATAAACTACAGGGTGCTAAATGCTTCTCGAAGATTGACTTAAGGTTAGGATATCACCAACTACGTGTAAAAGGGGAAGACATTCCAAAGACAGCTTTCCGAAGAGATATGGCCATTTTAAATTCTTAGCTATGTCTTTCGGATTTATAAATGCTCCTGCGGCATTTATGGCGCTAATGAACACAATATTTCAGCCCTTCTTGGATGTTTTTGTTATTGTATTGATTGACGATATCTTGGTATATTCTCGTTCAAAGATGGAGCATGCTGATCACCTCCGCAAGGTGTTGCAAACATTGCGAGATCAAAGACTATATGCCAAATTTTCCAAATGTGAATTTTGGCTAACTTTAGTTTCTTTTCTAGGCCATATTGTGTCTGATGAGGGTATTAAAGTTTATGATCGGAAGATCGAAGCCGTTAAGAACTGGCCCCAACCAACAATCGCTTCGGAAATCCGAAGTTTCTTGGGTCATATTGGATATTATCGAAGATTTGTAGAGGGATTTTCTTCTATAGCAGCTCCCCTTACAAAATTAACTCAGAAAGGGGCCAAGTTTCAATGGTCAGAAGTGTGCGAGCGGAGTTTCCCGGAATTGAAGGATAAGTTGACATCCGCTCCGGTTCTTACCCTCCCCGAAGGCACTGAGGGTTACGCTGTATACTGTGATGCGTCACGTACAGGTCTAGGGTGTGTACTAATGCAAAATGGTAAGGTGATCGCTTATGCCTCTCGACAGTTACAGAAACATAAGCAAAATTATCCAACCCATGATCTGGAATTAGTAGCAATGATTCACGCCCTGAAGATATGGCGGCATTACTTGTATAGAGTCCATGTCAACAACTATACAGACCATAAAACCTTCAATATATATTCAAGCAAAAGGACCTGAATTTGAGGCAACGAAGGTGGTTCAAATTACTAAAGGATTACGATGCCGAAATTTAATATCACCCCGACAAAGCTAATGTTGTAGCTAATGCTCTAAGTCCCAAATCAATGGGCTGTCTATTGTATGTGCCAGCGGAAAAATTTGAAACGACCAGAGAAATTTATCGCTTAGTAAATCTGGGAGTTCGCTTACTGGATTCAAAAGACACTGGGATTACTTATATCCCAATCGATTCATTCCTCAGATGTAAAGACTCAACAGAATGAAAATCCAGTTTTGGCTAATATTATGGAAGGAGTGCAACAAAATCAGATCTCAGCCTTTGAACAGAATTCAAATGGGGTTCTCAAACATCGAGGCTGTTTATGCGTTCCAAATGTAACCAGGCTTCGGGACAGGATCTTGTCAAAATTTCATTACTCCCGGCATTCAATTCATCCCGGATCCACCAAGATGTATCATGACCTCAAGGGCTTTTATTGGTGAAATGGTATGAAGAAAGACATTGCTAACTTTGTAGCTCAATGCCCCACTTGCCAACAAGTAAAGATCGAACATCAGAAACCCAGTGGCTTATTACAAGAAATGGAGATCCCAGCGTGGAAGCAGGAAGTGATTATTATGGATTTTATCACGGGATTGCTCCGTTCTCATCGCAAATTTGATTCTATTTGGGTGATCATTGATAGGTTAACAAAATCAACCTGTTTCTTGCCTGTAAGAACCACCTATGCTACTGAAGACTATGCTAAATTGTATCTTAAGGAGATTGTGCGTCTTCACAGCATTCCTGTGTCCATTATTTCTGACAGAGGCGCTCAGTTTATGGCAAAGTTCTGGAAATCTTTTCAGGAAAGTCTTGGTACTCGAGTAAGTCTTAGTACAACTTTCTATCCGCAGTCAGACGGGTAAGTTGAGCGGACTATTCAGACTTTGGAAGATATGTTGCGAGCCTGTGTACTGGATTTCCAAGGAAGTTGCGATGATCATTTGCCTCTGATAGAGTTTTCTTATAACAATAGCTACCATGCCAGTATCAAAATTGCTCCGTACGAGGTTTTATATAGCAGAAAATGTAGGTCTCCTGCTGGTTGGTTTGAAGTGGAGAAGCAAACTTATTCGGGCCAAACCTTATTCATCAGGATATTAAAAAGGTAAATCTTAATCAGGAACGGTTACACACAGCTCAGAGTCATCAGAAATCTTATGCGGATGTACGATGACGAGAATTGGAGCTTCAAGTAGGTGAATAGGTGTTTCTGAAAATATCACCTATGAAGGGTGTGATGCGGTTTGGCAAGAAAGGGAAGCTTAATCCTCGATATATCGAACCTTATAGGATCGTCCGAAAGGTAGGCTAGTTAGCCTTTGAATTGGAACTACCATCAGAACTGCAAGCAGTTCATCTAGTTTTTCATGTATCCATGCTGAGAAAATGTATTGGAGACGCCTCCAAAATCGTACCTGTTGATGATATACAAGTTACGAAAAATTTGACATACGAGGAAGAACCAATGGATATTCTCGACAGACAAATCCGCAGGCTCAGAAACAAATATGTGGTTTCAGTAAAGGTTCTATGGAGGAGTAAAGATAGGGAAGAGATGACGTGGAAAGAGGAAGCAGAAATGAAGTCCAACTATCCCCATTTATTCACTGCCATAGATGATACCATTCCGGAGGATCCTTGCAAGATTCTGCTTTACCCGCAAATTATTTATAAGGTAAAAGTTATGTCTGAACCCTTGAGAATCAATATGACGAGAAATATTTTTCTAATCATTGTTTGATTACATGCCACTAATTATGGTATTCTATAGGTCTTGTTAATTTGTGATATGCAGGAGATTAGTAGTGCTCTGATCACAAGAGATACGTTGCTAAAGACCCGTAAAAATTTGAAAAATATGATTACCCCTCAGGTATTCCAACATTCGAGGACGAATGTTTTTCAAGGGGTGAGAATGTTACACCTCATAGTTTTGTACGTGAAATCTATTAGGTATCAGCCGTGGTAAGTGTAGACCCTGGAGGATTCACTTGGATATATGAGATCGTATGCACATATCTTATGGTTACGAGGTTTTAAGTCCATATAATAAGTTACGAAAGGATTGGAGGGCAAGTGAATCAAAAAAATTAAGTTTGTTGGACTTTGGGAAAATATGAGGGGCAATTTTGGCCCTACTTGAGGAAAGGATATCTTTTAGTATATGAAGAGTTTTGGAGTGAAACAAAAGCCTAAATTGATGTTTGGGAAGTCTAGTTTCTATCGCAACAAACAGCGTGTTGATCTGACATCGGAATAGACAATTATGAGTATTTTAAGACGGATGGCCAGTGCACGGCTGAACCCTGCGTGAACGCGCTAGAAGGTGGCGCGAGTGCGCAGAGTAGCACTAGGAAACTCTGCGCGAACGCGTCCCAAGGTAGCGCGAACGTGCAGAAGGATTTTAGAGTTGGTGCCAATTGACTCTAATCCACTATATAAGGGTTGAAACCCCCATTTTTCTCCATAATAATTTCCCCAAATATTCTAGAAAGCTCAGCAAACATATGAGAGCTTATATACAACACAAGAGTGAGGATTTTGAGTAATTTCAAGTGACCGAATATTAATTGAGGTCCGGGTAACGTAGAGTCGCGAATATAGTTTTGTCTTGCGTTGGAGTTGACTTGGATTTGAAGTAAATATTGAAGATCTTCCCATTCTAGTAAAGGTAAGGTATGAATATCTCTTTATTAATATTGATTTAGGAATATTTACGAGAATAAGAGTTATAAATTGTTGTGTTGGTATTGTTGGCTTATGGATTAACGTTTGAAGAAAGCTTTGGATGAAATTATACATATTTATCTTGTAGAATCTTGATGATATTGTTGTTGGTATTGTTGGGGGTTGTTTTGGTATTTGGAGGAAGTAGATAATATAGGGGAAATGCTGCCCAAATTTTCGTAACCCGAATTATCCTTCGACGTTTAACGCATCTAAATTGATGAAGGAATATGATTAAAGGTATATTTCTCAATATATAGGTTCGGGTGAAGGGAAAGCAGCAGAGTAAGGGATCCTTTTAAGCGGTGTCTTGACGAATAAGGTATGTAAGGTGTTTGTTCCTCTCTTTCCTTGGCACGAATCCAAATAAAGCATGAACATGAACGTTCCATAACAAACCACTCCATTCCTATGTCATATAGCTCAAATCTTGATGTCTTAGTTATTTGATTGATTCTTGGTGTATTATCATGGTTATCGTCATTAAGTTATTTCTTTGGATTGGATATGAATTACCATAATTTATTAGGAGATCACCGACCTTATGTCACTCCGACTGTGTAGTGTCTTTTATTGGGCTCTCGTGGATGCTCTTTACATTGTGCATATGTATCATAATATATTTATGGATCGGGCCGTACGTTCCTCGACACTAACATAATATATTTATGGATCGGGCGATACGTTCCTCGGCACTAACATATGATATTTATGGATCGGGCCGTACGTTCCTCGGCACTAACATATGATATTTATGGATCGGACCGTATGTTCCTCGACACTAACATATATGGATCAGGTTGTATGTTCCACAACACTAACATTTATGGATCGGGTTGCACGTTCCGCAACACTAACCCTTATATTATATATATATATATATATGCGCTTACTTACATATGATTTTTAAGATTCATGCATTACATATTGTATGTTCTCAGATGACAGGTTACCTCTACTCTCTTTATATTTCCATCCTACTTATGTTATTGCTTCCAGCCTTACATACTCAGTATTTTACCCGTACTGACGTCCCATTGCACGGGACGCTGCATTTCGTGCTGCAGGCTCTAACAGAGTTATTGGAGAGCATCCGTAGTAGGACTTCCACCTTCAGCGGTGTCAGCAAGTGCCACTACTCTAGACTTGCTATCTTTTGGGTACTTTTCTGCTAGTGTAATACATGTTCATATGTACTCTCTTAGAGGCTCATAGACATAGTGGGGTATGTAAGTATTATGTTTGGTCATGTTGGCCTTGTTATGGTCTGTTATACTTTCCTGTTAGCCTTGCCGGCTTTATGATATTCGTGAAATTGTAGCGACCTTGTCGGTGCGCATATATACATACATATTGGATCATCGGATATTTCTATCTTGAGCGTGTTCTGCGTGCAGGTGTATGCTAAGTTATAGCATATGGTATTCAAGGTAATCGTTAAGTCAGGTGGTTCCCGACATATGAGTCGGAGCCCGTCATACTCCTCGTTGGGGGTGTGACACTTAAAATCATGGAAACCTAATCACAATTGGACCTTCAATTTGATCCATTTACACTAAACCCATTTCCATGAAAAGCCCCTTATTTCTAAGTCAAATCGTGGAAGGAATTAATAAATAATGGATGGAATCATAGGGAAATGCTTAGATTAAGGTTTAACATCTTATCCCACTGATGAATCTTAAAGATAGCACTTGAAATCACTTCGAATCTGAGCACTCTAGCTCCCAAAATTGATTAAGGAAGAATGGGGTTCGAAATAAGATTTTATTCTATCAAGGTCAAAAATGCCCTTCGCGACCGCGAGGCCCAGCTCTCTATCGCTGTCCGCCCCGACACAGCTTCTCGCAAATGCGAGGAACCCGCTCAACCTGGTCATCTCATCACGAATGCAATGAACCAGCTCAACTCAGCCCAACCCCATTTCCCCTTCGCGAACGCGAGACTCACCAAAGCCCAGGCTTTGCAATCAGGGTCCCTGCATCGCGATCGCGATAAAGGAAAGCAACAACAGTTGTAACCAGAAAATCTGGTTTCTCCAATTGTCGATCCAACACCCAAAATTCATCCAGAACGCCCCGGACACAAAACAAATATGCATTTCAGCCATAAAACACGCTACGTACCTACTCGACCACTCGAAATTCCTAATAGCAGTCACCTTGACCCGCTGTTGACATAGGTCAACTCCAATTCTTCAAAATACTAAATTCTCATCCAACGACTCAAATCACACATGAATACCTCGGGACTCGAATCAACAGTCCAACTAAGTCAAAAGTCACATTCTAGATCTAATGGAATCGATGAAACATCAAAAATGACGCATTTACCCCCAATATTAACTTTGGTCAAACATCTTCGTTTCTTTAACTTAGAAACTTCCTATTTCACCAAAACCAATCCAAAGCTTGTCCGATTGCCTCAGGAACCGCACCACCCATCCTCGCAAGTCAAAAATACCAAAATGAAACTAAGAGAAGGGTATTTTGGGAAAAATACTGTAAAAAGCTTAAAACGACTAAATAAGTCGTTATATCAGATAACACTTAAATAAGTGTTCGTCCTCGAACTGTGAAGGATAAAAGAAGTTGGCGATATCTATACCACATATCCGACTCATTCTTCCAAGTAGCATCCTCAACTAGATGATGCCTACATTGCATTTTTACTGAAGCTATCTCTTTTGACCTCAACTTTTGAACCTGCCTATCCAAAATAATTATCGGCTCCTCCTCTAAAGATAAATACTAATCAAGTAATACCGAATCCCATTGAATCACATGAAAAACTAGATTAACACTCGATAAACCAGTAGGTAAAGCCAACTCATAGGCCACTTCACCAATACATTGAACAATCTCAAAAGGACCAATATACCTCGGTCTCAACTTTCCCTTCTTATCAAACCTCATCACACCCTTCATGGGTGAAACCTTTAACATAACTTGCTCCCCAAACATGAAATCTAACTCACGAACTTTCTGATCCACATAACTCTTTTACCTACTCTGAGCTGTGAGAAGTCTTTCCTGAATCAATTGAAACTTATCCATGGAATCTCTCAACAAATCTACACCCTGAGGCCTAACCTCAAAAGCATGAAAACAACCAATCGGAGAACAACACCTCCTACCATACAAAGCCTCAAATGGTGCCATCTTAATAATTGAATGATCGTTGTTGGTGTAAGAAAACTCCGCCAAGGGAAGAAACTGATCCCAGTGACCACCGAAGTAAATTACAAAAGCCCGCAACATATCCTCGAGAACCTGATCAGTCTGAGGGTGCAAAGGTGTACTAAGCTCCACTCTAGTACGAAACTCCTTTTGGCATAGGCAGCCAGAAATGAGATGTAAATTGTGTGCCTCTATCCGACATGATAGAAATTAGTACTTCATGCAAATTATTTCTCGAATGTAAATTTCAGCCAACTTCTCTGAATTATAGGTAGTCTGAACTGGAATGAAATATGCAGATTTGGTCAACCTGTCCACAATGACCCAAATAGCATCAAACTTGCCCAAAGTTCGTGGCAATCCTACCACAGAGTTCGTAGCAATCCGCTCACACTTCCACTCGGGTATGGGCATCATCTGAATCACACCACCAGGATTCTGGTGCTCATACTTCACTTGTTGATAATTTAAACTGTCAAGACCAAACCGGAGGGCCATGACGGGCACCCGGGGCTAACCTAACGAGCACCACAAAACGTACGTACATCTCATAGTCATATCTGAGTGGGCCATAATGCTAACTCATAGATATCATAAGTTGCAAAAGACACAAGCCCAAAAGATATATATATATACACACATATACATCATTAGACTGAACTAAAGTATACAAGCCGACAAGGCTATCAAACCAATGATACAACAAAATGTAGACCGGAAAGGTCATAGAACATCTAATTGTGCATATCTGTCTACGAGCCTCTACTGGAGTGCATAACATAATAAGGACGAGACGGGACCCCGCCATGCCCATATGTTTACAAAAGAGTCATACCAAGCCGAGCTGTAACTCCGGAACTAGTGGAGTGCTCTTGTACAATCGTTGAGAAGTAAGCCTAAAGGTCTGAACCGTCTCCCTGTCTACCTGCGGGCATGAACATAGTGTCCACAAACAAAAGGACGTCAGTACGAACAATGTACCGAGTATGTAAGGCATGGAAATACAACATAATAAAGATATAAAGGTAACATGAGATAAGAGAGAATAACATGTACATCTGAATGACTCTTAAGGCAGACGTTATGCATGCTTTCCTTTTAAAAAAAACATTTTTATACATATACATATATATATCATAATACCATACCCGGCCATAATAGGCTTGGTGTCATCCATACTCGGCCATGATAGGCTCATTGTTATCCATACCCAACTACAGTGGTATGCACAATAGGTGTCGTACTTGATCGACTATAGCGCGGCTCGGTGTCAGAAAATAGCTAAATATATATATAAAGAATGCATGAGAGCTCAAAGAAACGTTACAACTCTATCAGAGTGATGTAAGGTCGGTAACCTTCGATTACCATTATGGAGCTATCATCATGAACATATCTCACCTTGAAGGAACAATAACCATAAGATGAGATCAACATCAATAAATAAGATCAATAATCATAAGACAAGACCAATAATCATGAGATAAGATCAATAACATCATAAGAAGATCAAGAACATAAGCTTCTACTATTTCTAAGAGTGGAGTTATTATGAAAGACATTCGTATATGTTCTTATCAATATGACCATGCCAAAGGAAAGAAAGGAACAACCATACATATCTTGTCGTCTATTTAACCACTCAACGGCTATCCTCCCGAGCTTGAAAATCTGCATTCAAGATGGTTCATACTAAGGTTAAGTCATTGAAACTCTCATAAGGTCAAACTAAATTAGTTGGTAAGCTTACAAAAATCGGGCAACATTTCCCCTATATCATCTACTTCCATCAACTCCAAAACAAATCTCAAACAACAACAAAACATCAACAACACCATAGCCAAAAGATTACATTCAAATTATACTCAATTTAGTCCCAAAACTTCTTTTCATAATCAATACATAACAACAACTTCAACACAACATCTTATGACCCTTTTCTTCAAATCTTAGCATAATTACCACATAAACACATAAACATGAAACTAGGATGAAATCTTACCTCAAAATTCAAGAACACTTCAATTCCAAGGTCACTTCACCTTAAAATACCCTCTAAAACTTCTACAAGAAGAAGAGGCAAGTTTAAACCTCACTTTGAAACCCTAAGTACTTTGATCTTCACTTTGATCTTTGATTTAGACTTGGAGAAGTGTTTGAATATGTTGGCAGAGGTTTCTAGAGCTCTCTTGAACTTGGGGTTATGTTTAAAATGACTTAAAATGAAGAGGGGTCGTTGTATTTAAAATCATCAAAATTCACCGACATTGGAAAATATGGACCGTATCTACTGGCCGTATAAAATTATACGGCCAACATGTTGTCCGTATAATTTGTTACACTCCATAATAATCCGTGCTACTTGAAGTAAAACAAGAAAAAAATGAGTTATGAAGGTTCAAGGAAAGTTAGTCGAGTTAGTAAGAATATCGTTATATATATGGTTGCCTTAAGTATCCCGAGGTGACATGGTAACCTAAAGGATTTCAAATCATGTTATGAGTATGTATATGAGTGTGTATATGTATGTATAAGAGGTTACATGAGGTTGGAAGAGGATTAGAAGTTAAACGAAATGAATCGGAACAACTTCAGTAAACATTTCAGACCCGATTTTAGCCTATATTGTAGGAGGCATATCTCCTAGCATATGAGGAGTTTTAAGGTGTTTCAAAATCCTAAAATTAAGTTCATCGAGTCTAGTTTCCAACGCAACAAACCGCTCATCAAAATGATATCGGGATAAGGAGATATGGACGATTCAATTTGGGCTGGCAGGGAAGCAAGTTTGGACCCGACCCAAACACTCATATTTCGGCCCATGAGGCCCATTAAACTTAATATATAAGCCACCACTTTTCCCTATATCACTTCACACGACTTAAACAGATCCAAGAACCCTTATTTTCTCTCCCAAACCCCCTTTCTAATTGAGCCATCATATAAGCTAAATCCTAGACCCTTGACATGATATTAGTTAAAGAGAAGTTGTAGCCTAAGTTTTCCTTGTGTTGTAAGCAAGAAGCTGGAAAGAGGAACAAGATTCTTGAAGATTCTGATTGTTAAAGGTAATTTCAACCTCCTACTCATGTTATTAATTTGGATTAAAGGTTTAATATGGTGTATACATGGAGGAAACGTTGATATACAAGCGATATATGTACTTAGATGTTATCGTAAGTTAGGGACTGTTGTTGTTGAAGTTGAAGTGGGCTGTGTGCTATAAACTTAGGTGAAATGATGCTTAATATTCTTGTACATGTATTGGAAATGGATTGAATGTGTTGTAGTATGGATAAATGAATGAAAATCATGAAGTTGTTGTAGTTGTGTTGAAGCCGTGTGAGGGGGCTGTTTTAGAGGAATTTGTGGACTGTTTTGTGTCACATTTTGATTGTTGTTGTTATGGACATTGTGGTGTATTGTGTGCATGTTGAATATGTGAATTAAGGTGTTAAAGAAATGAATTATGTTTAAGCATATAAGCAGTCCAAAACAGTGGACTGTTTTAGTGCTAGAGGTGAATTTGTATGTGTTGAGTGTTGATTCTTGTTGTGAACGTTCAGTGAAAGTGAAGTGCAATGATTCAGGTCGAAATTGGAATGAATTGTGGGCTGTTATAAGAATGTAAATGATGCTAAAACAGTTCCAAGGATCATGAAAGTAATGTCATTAAACATGTTGTTGTCGTTGTAAGGTTTTAGTGTCGACAATGTAGCTATTTGCATACGAATTTGGTGATATATTTATCTTGTGACTGCTGGTCGTATTTTACTGAAATTATATGAAATGAAGACATGAAATAATGTGTAAGAATCATATGTGGTTTGCTTGGTATGTTCGTAAACGTTTGCAAGAATTCCGGGCACCTTTATGTTGTTGGTTAGGGACTGTTTTGGGCGTGTTGATTGGTTAGGGACTGTTTTGGGCGTGTTGTGGTTAGGAACTGTTTTGGACATGTTGTATTCTTTAAATTGGAAATACTAATGATAGTTAAGAATATATATTGTATTTACGTTGTTTGGGTTGTTGTAAAGTTGTTACACGAAAACGTTAAGGCTACGGATTATTAGGAGTAAATTGAGAATGTAGTAGTCGTATGTGAATCGTTATGGAATGTTGTGAATGTGGGCTATTTGGAATGTTATGTGGGCTGTCCGGATTGGTATTGAACATGTGATTATTGATGTTGGGGTGGTTGTATGTAGTTGATTTGAATGCGAACGAAACGTCGTCTAAATGTTTGAAAGGGATTGTTGACGTTAAAGTACGTATTGAATTCCCTCGTAGACTAATTGTAGCTCTTGATGTCTTGATATAGGATAAGTGTTTTTGGGCAGCAAGTACAAGTTATAATACGACTAAACGCTAAAGGTATGTAAAGCTTATTCCTTCTTTTCTTGGCATGTCCTAGACGTAAGTATGAAATGATATGAACCTTGGGGTAAATTCTATTCTCTAGTTCCATGCATGACTTATGATTCTATATTTCCTTACTGCTATTGTCACGAGCCTACTACATGATTGACTAATGAATGATGTATAGAAGTTCCTACTCTTAAAAGAATGGCATGAATAGAAGTATACTTGATTTTCAAAAGCTACATCATGAAAATTGATACATGTACATGAAAGCTGAAACGTTCCTTGCTATGGCTTATAATGAGAGTTGAAAAGAATTGAATATGATTATTATCCCAATACTTTAGAGCTGGTTAGTTGCTTATCTATTGAGTCTCAAAAGATGCATTTCATATATGTGGTTGCTTATTATTCTGCTCGTGCTTATCGCTATATCCTTCACTGAGTCCCGGGCCAGGACACGTTCTCGTGCGCACATCTACTATATTATTACCGAGTCCCTCATTAAAGGGCCGGGACACGTATATGTTTATGTTTATGATGCTATGACTATATTCACCGAGTCCCTCACTAGAGGGCCGGGACACGTTATATATATATGATGATATGATGATGTGATGATATTATGATATGGAGATGGTGGCCAGGAGGGCATATATATTCCTTATTACCGAGTCCCTTACGAAAGGGCCGGGACACGTCTATGTGCATGTTTATGATACTATGATTTTAATTACCGAGCCCCTCACTAGAGGGCCGGGACACGTATACATGTTATATACAGAATGATTATGCAGCTTTGATTACAAAACACTATATTGACATTGATATGAGAATGATACAGATGAAATATGTTCAAAGGCAAGTCTTTATGAAATTTTGTTAGGTGCATTGAGTCCTATACATCTTATCTCAGTATGAGTCTATCACTATGTTTCATGCTTTGCATGCTCAGTACATATTCCGTACTGACCCCCTTTCTTTGGGGGGCTGCGTTCATGCCCGCAGGTACAGACGTTCATTTCGGAGATCCGCCAGCTTAGGACACTTATTCAGCTATTTTGACTGCTCCTTTGTTCCGGAGCCTAGCTTGTGGTATAACTCCCTTATGCTGAATTCATATGAGTTTATTTGGGTACGGCGGGGCCCTGTCCCGCCATATGATATGGTCATTACTCTTAGAGGTCTGTGGACATTTGTGTGGGTCTGTTTATGGTTGTTGACGCGTTTTATGATTATGACATATGTTTGGGGCGTACCCATTCGTAATGGCAGCCTTGTCGGCTTGCATATATATGTATGTTTGGTATGTTGCATATCGTGGCAGCCTTGTCGGCTTGCGTAGGAATATATATATGTTGTTGTTTAAAAATTTTAATTATTCAGGAGACAGGTGCCTACGACATACAAAACAAAATATTTTGACAGCTTTAAAAAAACACCATACCTTTTTATACAAATAAGTTCATGACATACTAGTTATAAATGATTATAGTTAACAAGTGACATGAGTGTCCAATTCGGGCACTAGTCACGGCCTACGGGGTTGGGTCGTGACATAATTCCCCTTCAAAATTTCTGCTTTCTGTAAATTTTTAAATCCTTAAATACGGGCCATATCTCAAAATACAAACCATATCTCAATTATACGACCCATATCTTATTTTTCCCAAAAATAAATTTTGATGAACCTTTCCATTTTGATTCACTTATTCTCTAATCCTTCCGTAACTTACCAAACATGAGCTTAAACCCTTATAAGCATGTTAAGCATGTTCAACCTCGTATCAAAAACTATCCCGGGGTCCGAAACTAAGACAACTACCATACGACGGATCTAAATTTATAAAACTACAAGGTGTAACACAAACTCTGAGACACAAACTCCACTGTCTCTTTTCATTCGACACCACCCATAATGTTGCTTCAAGTCATAATATAACTTTGTAGCTCCTGGTTGAATAGAATACTTCAAACTATGAGCCTCCTCCATGATCAATCGAGTCAATCTCCCACTCTAGGAAAACAAATCTGACCCTTGATCCTCAAAACACCATCACCATCAAGAATCGCTTCTTTAACCTCACCTTGTAATACCTTTCACGAATCTTACACAATTTCAAATCACCAAACTACTGAGACCTAATCTGCTCTAATAAGAAAGATCGTGCCTCAATACAAGCTCTACTAGGCTCCTAAATAGCAAGTCTCACAAAATAATTAGCCAAAGACTGAACATCCATGGCCAAAAGATGTTCTCCCATATGAAAAAATGCTAGACCACCCATACTCACTGCCTTCCGACACGAGGCATCCTCCACTATATTGGCCTTGCCCGGGTGATAAAGAATGGTCATGTCATAATCCTAGAGCAACTCCAACCCCCTACGCTGTCTCAAATTGAGGTCCTTCTGATTGAATATATACTTAAGACTACGATGATTTGTGAATACCTCACAATGCACCCCGTAAAGATAATGTCTCCAAATCTTCAAACCAAACACTACCGCCGCCAACTCCAAGTGATGAGTGGGGTAGTTCTTCTCATGCACCTTAAAATACCTCAAAGTCACCTTCTCTTTTTGCATCAGCACACAACAAAGGCCCACTACAAAAGCATCACAATAGACCTAAAGCTCTCTTCCTCGATAGGTACGATCAAAATTGGAGCGATAGTCAACAAAGTCTTGAGCTTTTGAAAGCTCGTCTCACACTCATCGGAACAACGAAATTACGCTTCCTTCCGAGTCAATTTAGATGCAATGGATGAAAACCTCTCCACAAAGTGCTGATAGTAACCCGTGAGCCTACGAAACTCCAAACCTTGGCGACCGAGAAGGATCCAATCAATCCCGAACTGCCTCAATCTGCTTGGAATCTACCATAATACCATCCCTAGTCAACACATGCCCCAAGAATGCCACCGAACTAAGCTAAAACTCGTACATCAAAAACTTGACATAAAGCTGCTTTTCCTTAAAAATCCCAAGCACAATCCTGAAATGCTGCTGGTGCTCCTCCCTACTATGGGAGTATATCAAGATGTCAGCGATGAAGACGATAACAAAGAAATCCAAGTAGGTCTGAATACCTCATTCATCAAATCCATGAAGGCTGCGAGGGCATTAATACCAAAACGACTTCACCAAGAACTCATAATGCCCATAACACGTCTGGAAAGCTGTATTAGGAACGTCCCCTAATCTTCAACTGGTGATAACCGGATGTCAAATCAATCTTAGGATAGACATAAGCACCTGAAGCTGATCAAATAAGTCATCAATGCTAGGAATCAGATATTTATTCTTTATAGTCACCTTGTTCAACTGTCGATAATCAACACACATATGCATATATATGTCCTTCTTCTTCACAAATAATATAGGAGCACTCCACGGTGAAACACTAAACCAAAATAATCCTTTACTCAGCAAGTCTTGAAATTGCTCCTTTAACTCGGTCGGCGCCATCCTATAAGGTGGGATAGAAATGGACTGAGTGTTCGGCTCCAAGTCAATACAGAAATCAATGTCTCGATCCAGTGGAACGCCTGGAAGATCTATTTGAAACACCTCTGTAAACTCTCCCATCGCCGGAACTAACTTTAGTGGAGGAGTCTCTGAACTAGTATCTCGAATATAAGCCAAGTACGAGAGACACCCCTTCTCCACCATCCTCTGAGCCTTAACAAATGATATAACTCTCTTAGGATACTGACTAAGAGCACTCTTCCACTCCAATAAAGGAATACTCAACATAGCTAAAGTAACTGTCTTGGCATGACAGTCCAAGATCGCATGATACAAAGAAAAATAATCCATCCTAAGAATAGCATTAAAATCTATCACATCCAAGACTTTCAAATCTACCTGTGTGTCATACCCATCAAGGTAAGTACACAATATCTATATACTCGATCTACCACTACATAATTCCCAACAAGTATAGAACATGAATAGGTAAGTCAAGGACATCACAGATAATATCCAAACTCAAAGCAAAGTTGCCACACATAAGAATAGGTAGAGCCTGGATCAAATAATATCGTAGTTGAACGATGGCAAATCAAAATAATACCAGTAATGACTGCATCGGAGGTCTCTGCCTCAGGTCTGCCTAAAAAAGCAGAGAAATGAGTAAGTTCACTAGACGTCTGAGTACCACCTCTACCTGCCTAAGAACAACCTCTACTATCCTGAGAACCACCTCTAACCAGCTGTGCTGCTTGTCTTAGTGTGGGAGTCTGGGAACTCTGATGCTAACCACTATACATAAGTCTGGGACAATCCCTTTTGAAATTTTCAGGGTCACTACACTCATTACATTCCCTGGGAACCACAGGTCTCTGAGAATAATTGGCGCCTGAATGTCCACCACGGCCAGATGGCCTATAAGAACTCTATGACAACTGCCCTACACCATAAAAAGTACGCACAGACTGACCTCCCTCTGATACTAGCATGGATGCATAAACTGGCTTGCTACACTGACAGTAATGACTCCCACCATGATGTCCCTTACCTCCAGATAAGGTACCAACACAAGGGGAAAAGTGAGGCCTCTTGAACACCTGCTCCTTATAATCCTCCCGCCTAAGAAACTCAACCTCTCGAACTACACCACTATGTGCTCGAAAGAAGACCCTGTGGCAGTCATCTGTGCCGCAATCAAACAAAGAGGACAAATCAACCCATTGGTGAATCTCCTCACCCTCTCAGTCTCATCTAGAAGAATCATCAAAGTATGGAGACACAATGCATGGAACTACGTCTCGTACTATGTCACAATTATACACCCCTGGCGTAACCCCTCAAACTGAGCCCTCCCTTCTCTCTGTACGAACTTCTCTAAGAATTCTTGAGTAAACGAACCCTAAGTAAAAATTGGGGACCCTTCGTGTCTAGTCTCAATAAACGACATCCACCAAGCTTGGCGGGTCCAATCATCTGAAAAATGGTGTAGTTCACTCCACTAGACTCCACTAACCCGAGCTTGTGCAACCTCTCATGATAGCTGATCAAGAACTCATAAGCATCATCCTCGGCGTCTCCATCATAGTTAGAAGGATCCATCTTCCTAAATCGATTAAACATCTTATGTTCCTCCACAGTCATCGTGGGTTGAGTAGCTAGGGGTGAAGCAAAGTCAGGCACTAGCACACCTAAAAAACTAGAAGCCACAGCAGGTGCTGGCCTAGCCCCTGGAGTCTGAAACCTGGGAGCAATCATATGATCAGGAGTCTGTCCTCCAACTCTAGTCTGAGAACCATCAAAAGTAGCCGGTAGAAAACGCGCTTGAGTCATACTCTCAAGAAATCCTAACATGCAAACCAAAGTGTCACGACCCGACTATGGGGCCATGACGAGTACTCGGAGCTGACTACCGGGCATCACTCATTATGCTAATCATCATACCTCACCTGAACACATATACTCTCCAAAGCAATACATAAATATACATAAGCCCTCACGGCTGCAAAAATGATATACAAGAATATACACTGATGCATCCATGAGATAACTATTACCCACGCATTTGTATCTACGAGCCTCTCCCAGAGTACTGAGACATAAGGATGGGACAGGACCCCGTCGTACCCAAATATATACACAAAAAAATGTATCAAAAATGGCACCTCCGGAATAGTGGAGTGCTCCTGTATATCTGCTGAGTAGCTCCTAGGAATCTAGGCCAACTCCCTGTCTACCTGTGGGCATGAACACAGCGTCCAAAACGAAAGGATGTCAGTACGAACAATGTACTAAGTATGTAAGGCATGAACAATAATAACATATCGAAAAGATAAGGAAACATCAAGTAAGGAAACAACCTGTAACTGAATGTCACTTAAGACGGAATATTGCATGCTAACTTACATCACAAACAACATCATATCAAGTATGCATATATAAGCTGCCCGACCATATAGGTACGGTGTGATCATCATTAGCCCGCTTCCAGGCCTCCCGCTTCTAGGGTAACCATCTCATGCCGCCCACTGGTGGTGTCTACCCATGCCATCTAGACATGGTGTATATGCTGCCCGCCTTAGTGGTGTCTGCCCGACCATATAGGTACGGTGTAATCTCATTATTATATACTTATCATAAAGCATTCATAAGAACTCAAAGACAAGCTATAATCCTATCGAGGTTACGTAAGGTCGAGAACCCCTGATTCCATTATGGAGTAGTCATGATCATCATGTCTCACCTTGAAGGAACTAGCATTAAAGTGAGTCTAGCAACAATGAATAACATCAAGGAATCATTAGCTTCAAAAGAATATCATTGTTATATCCCGTATTTTTGAACCTCGGAGCATCTGCTGGGGTGGGGCCCAAATACCGAGATTTTTTTTGGAACATCTGAAAAGTCATATGAATCACATATGTAAAGTTAAACACAACTCATGAAGTACCTTTGGACCAAATCAAAGTGGAAACCCTCCAAACGAATATTTTTAACAAAACGTTTTCGGGTGACCTGACTTTGGGGGGCAAAAACTGTATTGTAAGTTTGGAATTTCGAAACTACCTTGAAATAGAAGTTGTAGATAATTGAATTAGCTTTCCATCCATAGGTCGTGGTTTCCCAGGTGACGTCGGTACAAGGAGATATGAACGTTTTAAGGTCGAAAGGTCAGTGGGCTAGGCCCAACTCGGGACCAACCGAGTTGGCCCAAAAAAATGAAAAACAATTCAGGCCCAAGTGAGGAGCCATTCGGCCATGGTCCATAAAAAGGATCCAAGCCCATGGAATTAAGTCATGTGGTCAATGAATAAAAGACCACTTAATCATCCAAATTCCATAGAACTTTCAAGAGAAAGAATAGGAGGAAAAACAAGAGAAAAACAAGAACAAAAAGAGGGCATTTCGGGTTTGGCCATAGAAAAATCACCCCTCAAAATCTTGCCTCTAAAATTATTTTCTTGTTGAATTCCTACTAAATTAAGTGTCCTCTACAACTTGGTGTAATTGTTTTGGAAGAAGGAGCACTTATTTCTTCAAGTTGACAACTTGTTCAAGTGAAGAAGTTTGTAGAAAAAGGTAAGAATCAATTCCTTTTTCTTATGTTATGAAGGTTTGTTTATGTTGTGGTATGTGGAAATGACTAGAAATTATGGAAATAAGGAAGTTTGCAAAGTGGGTATGTATATATATATGTAGCCATGGGTGTATATATGTTGTATACATATATGAGTTGAATTTTATGTTGCATTCTAGTTGTGGTTATGATGGAAATTATATTGGGAATGAAAGTTGAATGAATTTTGGTTGAAGTTGGAATGTAGATGATTATGTCACTTTAGAATAATTTTGTGATATTATGGAAATGAAGTTGTTAAGATGTGAATTATGATTATGGTTGATGAATTTGGAAGTTGGAAACTTGTTATGAAGTTGTATGCCAAAGATTTGATGTTTTGCATAACTTATGATTTTGGCGGAAGATTGTATATCATGTATATCGAGTGTATATCTTAAGGAAAACGATATGAAATGTTTCTAAAACTATATGGTGATGATCATGATGGTTGTTGAATATGAAATTATTGATCTTAGTTGAAAGTTGGGTTGAATTGAAGATTATGTCAACTTGTGAGAAAAATGACTAGTTGAAGGATATTTGTGTTTTTAATGTTCATTGTTGATATTGTTGTTGTCGTTTGGGTTGTTGTTGATGATTTATAGCCGATTTGAATTCTCGGGGTGTCATATGTATAGGGGAAGTGCTGCCGAAATTTCGGTAGCCAAATATGTTTAAAGTTGAAATAACGGCATTAATAATTCACAATTGGTAAACTTGACCAATTGCAGTTTTTCGACGAAACGGGAAGTGAGTTTGGAAAGGCTTAAGGAGCGCGAAAGGTATGTAAAGCAACCCCAATTCTTCCCTTGGCATGCCCCTAGTGTGTTAGGGTCGGATCCGGGCCTCGAAGGACCTCTTGGCCCTCGGAATCCGCAAGACAAAATTTCAGTTTTTCCTTCAGTAGAATTGAACCATTTTGATACGCTTTTTCTGAAATTATGCAATTTTGCTCTAAATTATTCAGAAAGTCATAGAATGTTTGTATAACCTTTTTAGGTGATACTATATGCTTAGAGGGCACAATTTGAGCCCGCCGCCTTGTTTGTCCCAAGGCGGGCCCGCTATTTACGGTTTTGCCCCTAATGTGTTAAAGCTTCCTTTTTAAGCGATTTTTGAAAGAAATGTTTTAATTACCCTACTAATCGCTTAACGAATATTATTTTAAATATTCTGTTAAATATTATAAATTATTTTGACACTCGGAATGACTTCGGGAAAGTTATACTTCTGTAATTTATTATGATATCCGAAATACATTTATTATGATTCCGTCCGACCCCATTGGATTTGTTTGTCTTTGATACGCTTCATCGAGTCTTTGAAAACATTTATTATATTTTTAAATTTCATTAGTCTCTCACTACTCCATTCGTGGATGTCCCAATGTGTCCCACACTGAGCCCGGGCCAGGATATGTTGTCAAGCGTAATTCTCTACATTGTTCGCCGCGCCCCGATGTGAGGGGGCAGGTATACACGTACATGGGTCTGTGGAGTATGATGTGCCATGTCCGCCTATTCTGATCTGATCTGTTATGGCCATTCTGATATGACATTTTATGATACGGGGCCACGCCCCTTTTTCTGATTCCTCTGTATAGTGGCACCAGCGTCGGGAGGGTGGCCACATTCTGTCTGCCGAGTCCCGTGTCAGGGACCGGATATGATATGATATGACATATGTTTCTGTACGCATTCTGTCTATTTTGGAAATATGCATTTGACACTCTGGATTCTGTACTCATTTTCTGTAACCATTATGATTTGACTTCTGTGATTCCGCTTTACATATTCAGTACATATTTCGTACTGACCCCCTTTCTTCGGGGGCTGCGTTTTCATGCCGCGCAGGTACTGACGACAGGTTCGCTGATCCACACGTTTAGGATCCTATTTCTGCTATTTGGGGCGCTCTCTTCTACAGAGCCCATCTTTTGGTACAGTCTGTCACTGCTATCTGGATATGTACTTTGTTCAGGGTATGACGGGGCCCTGTCCCGTCTTATGATTATGATATGTTCTGTAGAGGTCTGTGGATATATCTGTGTGGGTTCTGTACATATGTTTGGGATATTCTGTTCTGTGATGGCCTTATCGGCCTATGTGTGCCAAGTCTGCTTTTCTGCAAAATTCTGTAGCGACCACTAATATTATTATTATATTATTATTCTGTTAATATGCTAATTTGGGGTATCGTGTACGTATAGGTGCCCACCTCGGGCACTGGTCGCGGCCCACGGGGTTGGGTCGTGACAAAAGTGGTATCAGAGCAGTTCGTCCTCGGAATGTCCACAGACCGTGTCTAGTAGAGTCTTGTTTATCGGTGTGTTGTGCACCACGCCTATAAATAGGAGGCTACAGGGCATTTAGGATACTACCCTTCTTTCTGTCTTAGATCGTGCGATAGAGCTGTGTTATCAGGATGACCCCTTCCTAACGAGTGGCTATATTTGCAGATATGCCTCCAAAAAAGGCGACAGCGGCCCAAAAGGCCAAGTCAGTTGCCGTAGGAGAGACTAGCCGGGTCCAGAGGACTACCAGGGCCCAGGTATATATTGCTCCGGAGACTTTGCCCCAGACAGAGGGTTCTTCTACACCGCCACTCGTGGAGGAGATTGGGGCAGCCGTAGCTGCAGATCGGGGGACGGCTCCACTGCCAGCTCTCGCAGTTCCAGTACCTGAGCCTCCAGCTCCACGGCCAGGCACTGAGGATCAGTCTATGAGGGAGGCAGTCCAGTTGCTGACTAGACTTGTGGCAGGGCAGGTTCAGGGGCATGGACTGGGAGGTGACCGGGCAGTCAGGCGTGATAGTTCGAGAGCCCGTGAGTTTTTGACTTGTAACCCTCCAGAGTTCTTCGGGACAAAGCCCGAGGAGGATCCTGAGGAGTTTATCAGGAAGATGCGACGCACTCTAGATTTGATTAATGCTTCCGAGACAGAGTCAGTCGCGTTAGCTTCGTACCGGTTATATGATGTGGCGGCAAACTGGTACGAGTCATGGGGGCTATCCAGGGGGGACGGCGCTCCTCCAGCAGTTTGGGGCGATTTTTCTCAGGCATTTCTTGGACACTTTCTGCCCCCAGAGTTGCGATGAGCCAGATCTGATAGATTCTTATTATTGAGGCAGAAGGGCCGCAGTATTCGGGACTATAGTTTGGAGTTTGATTCCTTGGCCCGATATGCACCTACTGTGGTGGCTACTATGGCGGACCGGATGCATAGATATATTATGGGGCTGGATCGGTATTTTGTTGATAGCTGCTTAGTATTGGCTGCTCAGCCCGGTATGGACATTGCCCGTATCCAGGCCCATGCCCAGGGTATGGAGGATCGGGGCAGAAGAGGACACCATCCTGACAGGGGCCAGGATCGGAGACAGCCCAAGAGGGCCAGGTCATCTGGAGACTTTCGGGGCAGACAGCCCCAACAGCCGCAGCAACCTAGCAGATTTTCATCTCAGCCAGCGCAGAGCGCGCCTCCCCAGCCTACAGGTCGCAGGTTCGATAGCCCAGGGTATTCAGGAGCAGGCCAGAGCTCCAGGGCTTCAGGTTCGCGGACAGATAGGGGTTCTGGTCAGATGAGGCCACCCAGGGTTCAGTGTTCTTTTTGCGGCAGATACCATACGGGAGAGTGCTACAGAGCCACCGGTGCATGCTTTTCTTGTGGCCGTTAGGGCCATTCTGTGAGAGATTGCCTGTATAAGGGTAGTTCGGGTGGTGCAGCGCAGCCTACCGGATCAGCTGCTGGGTCTTCATCGTCGTCAATGGCTATGTGCCCTACGGGGCAGGGTTTTCCAGCACCAGCAGGTCGCGGCAGAGGCCGTGGTGGAGCTTCTGGTATTAGCGGTCCTTCGAACCGTATTTATGCTTTGGCCAGCCGCCAGGATCAGGAGGCATCTCCTAATGTCGTTACAGGTACTTTATTGGTCTTCTCTCGGTCTGTGTATGCATTAATTGATCCAGGTTCAACTTTATCATATATTTCACCTCTTGTTGCCGGTAAAATTGGTATTATGTCTGAACCTATAGAGCCATTTGAGGTAGTCACACCGATAGGGGACTTTATTGTAGCGAAACAGGTTTATAAAGACTGTTCTGTGATTGTATGTGGCCGTGATACTAAGGCAGATCTGGTGGAGTTAGACATGACTGAATTTGATGTTATTATGTGTATGGACTGGCTAGCTTCCTGTTATGCTAATGTTGACTGCCAGAATAAGGTGGTTCGCTTCCAGTTTCCCGGGGAGCCAGTTTTAGATTGGGCTGGAAATACAGCATCGCCGAAAGGTAAGTTTATTTCATACCTTAAGGCAAGGAAAATGATTAGAAAGGGTTATATCTATCATCTGGTACGGGTGCAAGACTTGGACGCAGAGACGCCGACACTTCAGTCAGTCCCCGTGGTTAATGAGTTTCCAGATGTTTTCCCCGACGAGCTTCCAGGTCTTCCTCCAGAGCGGGAGATAGATTTCTCTATTGATTTACTCCCAGACACTCAGCCTATCTCTATTCCTCCGTATAGAATGGCACCTGCAGAATTAAAGGAGTTGAAGGAGCAGCTGAAAGATTTGTTGGATAAGGGCTTCATCAGAACCAGTACTTCGCCTTGGGGAGCCCCGGTATTATTTGTGCGTAAGAAGGACGGGTCGCTGCGTATGTGTATTGATTATCGGCAGCTGAATAAGGTAACTATAAAGAATAAATACCCCCTCCCCAGGATTGATGATTTGTTTGATCAGCTGCAGGGCGCTAAGTGTTTTTCGAAGATAGATCTTCGATCCGGTTACCACCAGGTGCGAGTACGAGAGGCCGATATCCCTAAGACAGCTTTCCGGACCCGATATGGGCATTACGAGTTCAGGGTTATGTCTTTTGGGCTTACTAATGCCCCCGCAGTATTCATGGATTTGATGAACCGGGTATTCAGGCCATTCTTGGATATGTTTGTAATTGTATTCATTGATGATATCCTGGTTTATTCCCGGTCTGAGGCGGAGCACGCAGATCATCTGAGATCGGTATTAGGGGTACTCCGGCATCAGAAATTATATGCGAAATTTTCTAAGTGTGAATTCTGGCTGTCTTCAGTGGCTTTCTTGGGGCATGTTATTGCAGCTGATGGTGTCCGGGTGGACACACAGAAGATTGAGGCCGTGAAGAATTGGCCCAGACCTACGACGCCCACAGAGGTACGCAGTTTCCTGGGGTTAGCAGGCTATTACAGGATATTTGTGGAGAAGTTTGCTTCGATTTCAGCGCCTTTGACAAGGCTGACTCAGAAGGGAGCTAAGTTCCAGTGGTCTGACGCTTGTGAACGGAGCTTCCAGTTGCTGAAGGAGAAGCTGACTACAGCCCCAGTTCTGACTCTTCCAGAGGGACCGGACGGGTATGTTATTTATTGTGACGCTTCTGGCATGGGGTTGGGTTGTGTATTGATGCAGCATGGCAGAGTTATAGCGTATGCTTCCCGGCAGCTCAAGCAGCATGAGAAGAATTATCCTACCCACGATCTGGAGCTCGCAGCGGTAATTCATGCTCTGAAGATATGGAGACACTATTTATATGGCGTTCATGTGGATATCTATACTGATCATAAGAGTCTCCAGTATATTTTCAGGCAGAGAGAGCTTAATTTGCGACAGCGGAGGTGGCTGGAGCTTCTGAAAGATTATGACGTGGATATTCTGCATCATCCGGGTAAGGCTAATGTTGTTGCCGATGCGCTCAGTCGGAAGTCTATGGGCAGTTTGGCCGATTTACAGCCAGACAGGAGAGAGATAGCCCGTGATATTCAGCAGTTGGCTAGTCTCGGGGTTCGTCTGGCCGATTCTGGAGATACACGGATTTCTGTTCGAGGGGTTTCTGAGTCATCCCTCAGGGACGATATTAAGCGGCGTCAATACGAAGATCCTGTCTTAGCTCAGTACAGTGACACAGCCTATGATAAGGAGAGGACTCCGTTCGAGTTTTCACCGGACGGTACTTTGTTATACAGAGGCAGGCTGTGTGTACCTGATATTGCAAGCCTTCGGCAGCAGGTTATGAGCGAGGCACATTATGCTCGCTATTCGGTCCATCCTGGGTCTACGAAGATGTACCATGATCTCCGATGCTTATACTGGTGGGATGACATGAAGCGGGATATTGCAGAGTTCGTCGCCCAGTGCCCTAATTGTCAGCAGGTCAAGATTGAGCATCAGAAGCCGGGTGGACTGTTGCAGGAGATGGAAATCCCGACTTGGAAGTGGGAGGTTATTAATATGGACTTCATTACAGGTTTGCCTCGCACTCCACGGAAGTATGATTCCATCTGGGTCGTTGTTGATAGGCTGACGAAATCAGCCCATTTTCTTCCCGTCAGGACTACTTATTCCGCCGAGGATTATGCCAGGCTCTATATTAGAGAGATTGTGAAGCTTCACGGAGTTCCTATATCTATTATTTCTGACAGAGGCGCCCAGTTTACGGCGCGTTTCTGGAGGTCGTTTCAGGAGGGTCTAGGGACTCAGGTGAGTCTGAGCACAGCCTTTCATCCTCAGAGCGACGGACAGGCCGAGCGCACTATACAGACGCTGGGGGATATGTTGCGGGCCTGCGTTATTGATTTCAGAGGCAGCTGGGATGATCGCTTGCCATTGATTGAGTTTGCATATAATAACAGTTACCATTCCAGCATCCAGATGGCTCCGTACGAGGCTCTATATGGCAGGAAATGCAGATCGCCGATTGGCTGGTTTGATATTGGCGAGTCAGAGTTGATTGGCCCAGATATGGTCCAGCAGGCCGTGGACAAGGTAAAACTTATTCGGGAGCGACTGTTGGCAGCCCAGAGTCGACAGAAGTCATACGCGGATAAACGGCGTCGACCGTTGGAGTTTCAGGTAGGCGATTGGGTATTCCTGAAGGTATCGCCTATGAAAGGCGTGATGCGGTTCGGCAGAAAGGGTAAGCTCAGTCCGCGTTATATTGGGCCTTATCAGATTGTTCAAAAAACTGGAAATGTCGCCTATGAGCTAGATTTGCCATCTGATTTTGAAGCGGTACATCCGGTATTTCATGTCTCTATGCTTCGTAAATGCGTCGGTGACCCTTCTAGAATATTTCCTGCTGATGATTTTCAGGTGACGGAGCAACTATCGTACGAGGAGCAGCCCGTATCTATTTTGGATCGTCAGGTAAGGAGGCTTCGGAATAAAGATGTAGCCTCTGTTAAGGTACTGTAGCGGAACGATAATAGGGAGGAAATGACATGGGAGGCCGAAGAGGAAATGAAGAAGAAATATCCTCATTTGTTCTCTATACCCACAGGTAACCTTAAATCCCTGCTTTAATTTATTCCAATATCAATCGTGTGTCATATGTGATGTCTGTAAACATGAACTCCCCCAAAGTATTTTCAAACCCTATGAGATTAATTTAACATTCGAGGACGAATGTTCTAAAGGGGGGGAGGATGTTATATCCCGTATTTTTGAACCTCGGAGCATCTGCTGGGGTGGGGCCCACATACCGAGATTTTTTTTGGAACATCTGAAAAGTCATATGAATCACATATGTAAAGTTAAACACAACTCATGAAGTACCTTTGGACCAAATCAAAGTGGAAACCCTCCAAACGAATATTTTTAAGAAAACGTTTTCGGGTGACCTGACTTTGGGGGGCAAAAACTGTATTGTCAGTTTGGAATTTCGAAAATACCTTGAAATAGAAGTTGTAGATAATTGAATTAGCTTTCCATCCATAGGTCGTGGGTTCCCAGGTGGCATCGGTACAAGGAGATATGAACGTTTTAAGGTCGAAAGGTCAGTGGGCTAGGCCCAACTCGGGACCAACCGAGTTGGCCCAAAAAAATGAAAAACAATTCAGGCCCAAGTGAGGAGCCATTCGTCCATGGTCCATAAAAAGGATCCAAGCCCATGGAATTAAGTCATGTGGTCAATGAATAAAAGACCACTTAATCATCCAAATTCCATAGAACTTTCAAGAGAAAGAATAGGAGGAAAAACAAGAGAAAAACAAGAACAAAAAGAGGGCATTTCGGGTTTGGCCATAGAAAAATCACCCCTCAAAATCTTGCCTCTAAAATTATTTTCTTGTTGAATTCCTACTAAATTAAGTGTCCTCTACAACTTGGTGTAATTGTTTTGGAAGAAGGAGCACTTATTTCTTCAAGTTGACAACTTGTTCAAGTGAAGAAGTTTGTAGAAAAAGGTAAGAATCAATTCCTTTTTCTTATGTTATGAAGGTTTGTTTATGTTGTGGTATGTGGAAATGACTAGAAATTATGGAAATAAGGAAGTTTGCAAAGTGGGTATGTATATATATATGTAGCCATGGGTGTATATATGTTGTATACATATATGAGTTGAATTTTATGTTGCATTCTAGTTGTGGTTATGATGGAAATTATATTGGGAATGAAAGTTGAATGAATTTTGGTTGAAGTTGGAATGTAGATGATTATGTCACTTTAGAATAATTTTGTGATATTATGGAAATGAAGTTGTTAAGATGTGAATTATGATTATGGTTGATGAATTTGGAAGTTGGAAACTTGTTATGAAGTTGTATGCCAAAGATTTGATGTTTTGCATAAGTTATGATTTTGGCGGAAGATTGTATATCATGTATATCGAGTGTATATCTTAAGGAAAACGATATGAAATGTTTCTAAAACTATATGGTGATGATCATGATGGTTGTTGAATATGAAATTATTGATCTTAGTTGAAAGTTGGGTTGAATTGAAGATTATGTCAACTTGTGAGAAAAATGACTAGTTGAAGGATATTTGTGTTTTTAATGTTCATTGTTGATATTGTTGTTGTCGTTTGGGTTGTTGTTGATGATTTATAGCCGAGTTGAATTCTCGGGGTGTCATATGTATAGGGGAAGTGCTGCCGAAATTTCGGTAGCCAAATATGTTTAAAGTTGAAATAATGGCATTAATAATTCACAATTGGTAAACTTGACCAATTGCAGTTTTTCGACGAAACGGGAAGTGAGTTTGGAAAGGCTTAAGGAGCGCGAAAGGTATGTAAAGCAACCCCAATTCTTCCCTTGGCATGCCCCTAGTGTGTTAGGGTCGGATCCGGGCCTCGAAGGACCTCTTGGCCCTCGGAATCCGCAAGACAAAATTTCAGTTTTTCCTTCAGTAGAATTGAACCATTTTGATACGCTTTTTCTGAAATTATGCAATTTTGCTCTAAATTATTCAGAAAGTCATAGAATGTTGGTATAACCTTTTTAGGTGATACTATATGCTTAGAGGGCACAATTTGAGCCCGCCGCCTTGTTTGTCCCAAGGCGGGCCCGCTATTTACGGTTTTGCCCCTAATGTGTTAAAGCTTCCTTTTTAAGCGATTTTTGAAAGAAATGTTTTAATTACCCTACTAATCGCTTAACGAATATTATTTTAAATATTCTGTTAAATATTATAAATTATTTTGACACTCGGAATGACTTCGGGAAAGTTATACTTCTGTAATTTATTATGATATCCGAAATACATTTATTATGATTCCGTCCGACCCCATTGGATTTGTTTGTCTTTGATACGCTTCATCGGGTCTTTGAAAACATTTATTATATTTTTAAATTTCATTAGTCTCTCACTACTCCATTCGTGGATGTCCCAATGTTTCCCACACTGAGCCCGGGCCAGGATATGTTGTCAAGCGTAATTCTCTGCATTGTTCGCCGCGCCCCGATGTGAGGGGGCAGATATATACGCGTACATGGGTCTGTGGAGTATGATGTGCCATGTCCGCCTATTCTGATCTGATCTGTTATGGCCATTCTGATATGACATTTTATGATACGGGGCCACACCCCTTTTTCTGATTCCTCTGTATAGTGGCACCAGCGTCGGGAGGGTGGCCACATTCTGTCTGCCGAGTCCCGTGTCAGGGACCGGATATGATATGATATGACATATGTTTCTGTACGCATTCTGTCTGTTTTGGAAATATGCATTTGACACTCTGGATTCTGTACTCATTTTCTGTAACCATTATGATTTGACTTCTGTGATTCCGCTTTACATATTCAGTACATATTTCGTACTGACCCCCTTTCTTCGGGGGCTGCGTTTTCATGCCGCGCAGGTACTGACGACAGGTTCGCTGATCCACACGTTTAGGATCCTATTTCTGCTATTTGGGGCGCTCTCTTCTACAGAGCCCATCTTTTGGTACAGTCTGTCACTGCTATCTGGATATGTACTTTGTTCAGGGTATGACGGGGCCCTGTCCCGTCTTATGATTATGATATGTTCTGTAGAGGTCTGTGGATACATCTGTGTGGGTTCTGTACATATGTTTGGGATATTCTGTTCTGTGATGGCCTTATCGGCCTATGTGTGCCAAGTCTGCTTTTCTGCAAAATTCTGTAGCGACCACTAATATTATTATTATATTATTATTCTGTTAATATGCTAATTTGGGGTATCGTGTACGTATAGGTGCCCAGCTCGGGCACTGGTCGCGGCCCACGGGGTTGGGTCGTGACAAAAGTGGTATCAGAGCAGTTCGTCCTCGGAATGTCCACAGACCGTGTCTAGTAGAGTCTTGTTTATCGGTGTGTTGTGCACCACGCCTATAAATAGGAGGCTACAGGGCATTTAGGATACTACCCTTCTTTCTGTCTTAGATCGTGCGATAGAGCTGTGTTATCAGGATGACCCCTTCCTAACGAGTGGCTATATTTGCAGATATGCCTCCAAAAAAGGCAACAGCGGCCCAAAAGGCCAAGTCAGTTGCCGTAGGAGAGACTAGCCGGGTCCAGAGGACTACCAGGGCCCAGGTATATATTGCTCCGGAGACTTTGCCCCAGACAGAGGGTTCTTCTACACCGCCACTCGTGGAGGAGATTGGGGCAGCCGTAGCTGCAGATCGGGGGACGGCTCCACTGCCAGCTCTCGCAGTTCCAGTACCTGAGCCTCCAGCTCCACGGCCAGGCACTGAGGATCAGTCTATGAGGGAGGCAGTCCAGTTGCTGACTAGACTTGTGGCAGGGCAGGTTCAGGGGCATGGACTGGGAGGTGACCGGGCAGTCAGGCGTGATAGTTCGAGAGCCCGTGAGTTTTTGACTTGTAACCCTCCAGAGTTCTTCGGGACAAAGCCCGAGGAGGATCCTGAGGAGTTTATCAGGAAGATGCGACGCACTCTAGATTTGATTAATGCTTCCGAGACAGAGTCAGTCGCGTTAGCTTCGTACCGGTTATATGATGTGGCGGCAAACTGGTACGAGTCATGGGGGCTATCCAGGGGGGACGGCGCTCCTCCAGCAGTTTGGGGCGATTTTTCTCAGGCATTTCTTGGACACTTTCTGCCCCCAGAGTTGCGACGAGCCAGATCTGATAGATTCTTATTATTGAGGCAGAAGGGCCGCAGTATTCGAGACTATAGTTTGGAGTTTGATTCCTTGGCCCGATATGCACCTACTGTGGTGGCTACTATGGCGGACCGGATGCATAGATATATTATGGGGCTGGATCGGTATTTTGTTGATAGCTGCTTAGTATTGGCTGCTCAGCCCGGTATGGACATTGCCCGTATCCAGGCCCATGCCCAGGGTATGGAGGATCGGGGCAGAGGAGGACACCATCCTGACAGGGGCCAGGATCGGAGACAGCCCAAGAGGGCCAGGTCATCTGGAGACTTTCGGGGCAGACAGCCCCAACAGCCGCAGCAACCTAGCAGATTTTCATCTCAGCCAGCGCAGAGCGCGCCTCCCCAGCCTACAGGTCGCAGGTTCGATAGCCCAGGGTATTCAGGAGCAGGCCAGAGCTCCAGGGCTTCAGGTTCGCGGACAGATAGGGGTTCTGGTCAGATGAGGCCACCCAGGGTTCAGTGTTCTTTTTGCGGCAGATACCATACGGGAGAGTGCTACAGAGCCACCGGTGCATGCTTTTCTTGTGGCCGTTAGGGCCATTCTGTGAGAGATTGCCTGTATAAGGGTAGTTCGGGTGGTGCAGCGCAGCCTACCGGATCAGCTGATGGGTCTTCATCGTCGTCAATGGCTATGTGCCCTACGGGGCAGGGTTTTCCAGCACCAGCAGGTCGCGGCAGAGGCCGTGGTGGAGCTTCTGGTATTAGCGGTCCTTCGAACCGTATTTATGCTTTGGCCAGCCGCCAGGATCAGGAGGCATCTCCTAATGTTGTTACAGGTACTTTATTGGTCTTCTCTCGGTCTGTGTATGCATTAATTGATCCAGGTTCAACTTTATCATATATTTCACCTCTTGTTGCCGGTAAAATTGGTATTATGTCTGAACCTATAGAGCCATTTGAGGTAGTCACACCGATAAGGGACTTTATTGTAGCGAAACAGGTTTATAAAGACTGTTCTGTGATTGTATGTGGCCGTGATACTAAGGCAGATCTGGTGGAGTTAGATATGACTGAATTTGATGTTATTATGGGTATGGACTGGCTAGCTTCCTGTTATGCTAATGTTGACTGCCAGAATAAGGTGGTTCGCTTCCAGTTTCCCGGGGAGCCAGTTTTAGATTGGGCTGGAAATACAGCATCGCCGAAAGGTAAGTTTATTTCATACCTTAAGGCAAGGAAAATGATTAGAAAGGGTTATATCTATCATCTGGTACGGGTGCAAGACTTGGACGCAGAGACGCCGACACTTCAGTCAGTCCCCGTGGTTAATGAGTTTCCAGATGTTTTCCCCGACGAGCTTCCAGGTCTTCCTCCAGAGCGGGAGATAGATTTCTCTATTGATTTACTCCCAGACACTCAGCCTATCTCTATTCCTCCGTATAGAATGGCACCTGCAGAATTAAAGGAGTTGAAGGAGCAGCTGAAAGATTTGTTGGATAAGGGCTTCATCAGAACCAGTACTTCGCCTTGGGGAGCCCCGGTATTATTTGTGCGTAAGAAGGACGGGTCGCTGCGTATGTGTATTGATTATCGGCAGCTGAATAAGGTAACTATAAAGAATAAATACCCCCTCCCCAGGATTGATGATTTGTTTGATCAGCTGCAGGGCGCTAAGTGTTTTTCGAAGATAGATCTTCGATCCGGTTTCCACCAGGTGCGAGTACGAGAGGCCGATATCCCTAAGACAGCTTTCCGGACCCGATATGGGCATTACGAGTTCAGGGTTATGTCTTTTGGGCTTACTAATGCCCCCGCAGTATTCATGGATTTGATGAACCGGGTATTCAGGCCATTCTTGGATATGTTTGTAATTGTATTCATTGATGATATCCTGGTTTATTCCCGGTCTGAGGCGGAGCACGCAGATCATCTGAGATCGGTATTAGGGGTACTCCGGCATCAGAAATTATATGCGAAATTTTCTAAGTGTGAATTCTGGCTGTCTTCAGTGGCTTTCTTGGGGCATGTTATTGCAGCTGATGGTGTCCGGGTGGACACACAGAAGATTGAGGCCGTGAAGAATTGGCCCAGACCTACGACGCCCACAGAGGTACGCAGTTTCCTGGGGTTAGCAGGCTATTACAGGATATTTGTGGAGAAGTTTGCTTCGATTTCAGCGCCTTTGACAAGGCTGACTCAGAAGGGAGCTAAGTTCCAGTGGTCTGACGCTTGTCAACGGAGCTTCCAGTTGCTGAAGGAGAAGCTGACTACAGCCCCAGTTCTGACTCTTCCAGAGGGATCGGACGGGTATGTTATTTATTGTGACGCTTCTGGCATGGGGTTGGGCTGTGTATTGATGCAGCATGGCAGAGTTATAGCGTATGCTTCCCGGCAGCTCAAGCAGCATGAGAAGAATTATCCTACCCACGATCTGGAGCTCGCAGCGGTAATTCATGCTCTGAAGATATGGAGACACTATTTATATGGCGTTCATGTGGATATCTATACTGATCATAAGAGTCTCCAGTATATTTTCAGGCAGAGAGAGCTTAATTTGCGACAGCGGAGGTGGCTGGAGCTTCTGAAAGATTATGACGTGGATATTCTGTATCATCCGGGTAAGGCTAATGTTGTTGCCGATGCGCTCAGTCGGAAGTCTATGGGCAGTTTGGCCGATTTACAGCCAGACAGGAGAGAGATAGCCCGTGATATTCAGCAGTTGGCTAGTCTCGGGGTTCGTCTGGCCGATTCTGGAGATACACGGATTTCTGTTCGAGGGGTTTCTGAGTCATCCCTCAGGGACGATATTAAGCGGCGTCAATACGAAGATCCTGTCTTAGCTCAGTACAGGGACACAGCCTATGATAAGGAGAGGACTCCGTTCGAGTTTTCACCGGACGGTACTTTGTTATACAGAGGCAGGCTGTGTGTACCTGATATTGCAGGCCTTCGGCAGCAGGTTATGAGCGAGGCACATTATGCTCGCTATTCGGTCCATCCTGGGTCTACGAATATGTACCATGATCTCCGATGCTTATACTGGTGGGACGACATGAAGCGGGATATTGCAGAGTTCGTCGCCCAGTGCCCTAATTGTCAGCAGGTCAAGATTGAGCATCAGAAGCCGGGTGGACTGTTGCAGGAGATGGAAATCCCGACTTGGAAGTGGGAGGTTATTAATATGGACTTCATTACAGGTTTGCCTCGCACTCCACAGAAGTATGATTCCATCTGGGTCGTTGTTGATAGGCTGACGAAATCAGCCCATTTTCTTCCCGTCAGGACTACTTATTCCGCCGAGGATTATGCCAGGCTCTATATTAGAGAGATTGTGAAGCTTCACGGAGTTCCTATATCTATTATTTCTGACAGAGGCGCCCAGTTTACGGCGCGTTTCTGGAGGTCGTTTCAGGAGGGTCTAGGGACTCAGGTGAGTCTGAGCACAGCCTTTCATCCTCAGAGCGACGGACAGGCCGAGCGCACTATACAGACGCTGGGGGATATGTTGCGGGCCTGCGTTATTGATTTCAGAGGCAGCTGGGATGATCGCTTGCCATTGATTGAGTTTGCATATAATAACAGTTACCATTCCAGCATCCAGATGGCTCCGTACGAGGCTCTATATGGCAGGAAATGCAGATCGCCGATTGGCTGGTTTGATATTGGCGAGTCAGAGTTGATTGGCCCAGATATGGTCCAGCAGGCCGTGGACAAGGTAAAACTTATTCGGGAGCGACTGTTGGCAGCCCAGAGTCGACAGAAGTCATACGCGGATAAACGGCGTCGACCGTTGGAGTTTCAGGTAGGCGATTGGGTATTCCTGAAGGTATCGCCTATGAAAGGCGTGATGCGGTTCGGCAGAAAGGGTAAGCTCAGTCCGCGTTATATTGGGCCTTATCAGATTGTTCAAAAAACTGGAAATGTCGCCTATGAGCTAGATTTGCCATCTGATTTTGAAGCGGTACATCCGGTATTTCATGTCTCTATGCTTCGTAAATGCGTCGGTGACCCTTCTAGAATATTTCCTGCTGATGATATTCAGGTGACGGAGCAACTATCGTACGAGGAGCAGCCCGTATCTATTTTGGATCGTCAGGTAAGGAGGCTTCGGAATAAAGATGTAGCCTCTGTTAAGGTACTGTGGCGGAACGATAATAGGGAGGAAATGACATGGGAGGCCGAAGAGGAAATGAAGAAGAAATATCCTCATTTGTTCTCTATACCCACAGGTAACCTTAAATCCCTGCTTTAATTTATTCCAATATCAATCGTGTGTCATATGTGATGTCTGTAAACATGAACTCCCCCAAAGTATTTTCAAACCCTATGAGATTAATTTAACATTCGAGGACGAATGTTCTAAAGGGGGGGAGGATGTTATATCCCGTATTTTTGAACCTCGGAGCATCTGCTGGGGTGGGGCCCACATACCGAGATTTTTTTTGGAACATCTGAAAAGTCATATGAATCACATATGTAAAGTTAAACACAACTCATGAAGTACCTTTGGACCAAATCAAAGTGGAAACCCTCCAAACGAATATTTTTAAGAAAACGTTTTCGGGTGACCTGACTTTGGGGGGCAAAAACTGTATTGTAAGTTTGGAATTTCGAAAATACCTTGAAATAGAAGTTGTAGATAATTGAATTAGCTTTCCATCCATAGTTCGTGGGTTCCCAGGTGGCATCGGTACAAGGAGATATGAACGTTTTAAGGTCGAACGGTCAGTGGGCTAGGCCCAACTCGGGACCAACCGAGTTGGCCCAAAAAAATGAAAAACAATTCAGGCCCAAGTGAGGAGCCATTCGGCCATGGTCCATAAAAAGGATCCAAGCCCATGGAATTAAGTCATGTGGTCAATGAATAAAAGACCACTTAATCATCCAAATTCCATAGAACTTTCAAGAGAAAGAATAGGAGGAAAAACAAGAGAAAAACAAGAACAAAAAGAGGGCATTTCGGGTTTGGCCATAGAAAAATCACCCCTCAAAATCTTGCCTCTAAAATTATTTTCTTGTTGAATTCCTACTAAATTAAGTGTCCTCTACAACTTGGTGTAATTGTTTTGGAAGAAGGAGCACTTATTTCTTCAAGTTGACAACTTGTTCAAGTGAAGAAGTTTGTAGAAAAAGGTAAGAATCAATTCCTTTTTCTTATGTTATGAAGGTTTGTTTATGTTGTGGTATGTGGAAATGACTAGAAATTATGGAAATAAGGAAGTTTGCAAAGTGGGTATGTATATATATATGTAGCCATGGGTGTATATATGTTGTATACATATATGAGTTGAATTTTATGTTGCATTCTAGTTGTGGTTATGATGGAAATTATATTGGGAATGAAAGTTGAATGAATTTTGGTTGAAGTTGGAATGTAGATGATTATGTCACTTTAGAATAATTTTGTGATATTATGGAAATGAAGTTGTTAAGATGTGAATTATGATTATGGTTGATGAATTTGGAAGTTGGAAACTTGTTATGAAGTTGTATGCCAAAGATTTGATGTTTTGCATAAGTTATGATTTTGGCGGAAGATTGTATATCATGTATATCGAGTGTATATCTTAAGGAAAACGATATGAAATGTTTCTAAAACTATATGGTGATGATCATGATGGTTGTTGAATATGAAATTATTGATCTTAGTTGAAAGTTGGGTTGAATTGAAGATTATGTCAACTTGTGAGAAAAATGACTAGTTGAAGGATATTTGTGTTTTTAATGTTCATTGTTGATATTGTTGTTGTCGTTTGGGTTGTTGTTGATGATTTATAGCCGAGTTGAATTCTCGGGGTGTCATATGTATAGGGGAAGTGCTGCCGAAATTTCGGTAGCCAAATATGTTTAAAGTTGAAATAATGGCATTAATAATTCACAATTGGTAAACTTGACCAATTGCAGTTTTTCGACGAAACGGGAAGTGAGTTTGGAAAGGCTTAAGGAGCGCGAAAGGTATGTAAAGCAACCCCAATTCTTCCCTTGGCATGCCCCTAGTGTGTTAGGGTCGGATCCGGGCCTCGAAGGACCTCTTGGCCCTCGGAATCCGCAAGACAAAATTTCAGTTTTTCCTTCAGTAGAATTGAACCATTTTGATACGCTTTTTCTGAAATTATGCAATTTTGCTCTAAATTATTCAGAAAGTCATAGAATGTTGGTATAACCTTTTTAGGTGATACTATATGCTTAGAGGGCACAATTTGAGCCCGCCGCCTTGTTTGTCCCAAGGCGGGCCCGCTATTTACGGTTTTGCCCCTAATGTGTTAAAGCTTCCTTTTTAAGCGATTTTTGAAAGAAATGTTTTAATTACCCTACTAATCGCTTAACGAATATTATTTTAAATATTCTGTTAAATATTATAAATTATTTTGACACTCGGAATGACTTCGGGAAAGTTATACTTCTGTAATTTATTATGATATCCGAAATACATTTATTATGATTCCGTCCGACCCCATTGGATTTGTTTGTCTTTGATACGCTTCATCGGGTCTTTGAAAACATTTATTATATTTTTAAATTTCATTAGTCTCTCACTACTCCATTCGTGGATGTCCCAATGTTTCCCACACTGAGCCCGGGCCAGGATATGTTGTCAAGCGTAATTCTCTGCATTGTTCGCCGCGCCCCGATGTGAGGGGGCAGGTATACGCGTACATGGGTCTGTGGAGTATGATGTGCCATGTCCGCCTATTCTGATCTGATCTGTTATGGCCATTCTGATATGACATTTTATGATACGGGGCCACGCCCCTTTTTCTGATTCCTCTGTATAGTGGCACCAGCGTCGGGAGGGTGGCCACATTCTGTCTGCCGAGTCCCGTGTCAGGGACCGGATATGATATGATATGACATATGTTTCTGTACGCATTCTGTCTGTTTTGGAAATATGCATTTGACACTCTGGATTCTGTACTCATTTTCTGTAACCATTGTGATTTGACTTCTGTGATTCCGCTTTACATATTCAGTACATATTTCGTACTGACCCCCTTTCTTCGGGGGCTGCGTTTTCATGCCGCGCAGGTACTGACGACAGGTTCGCTGATCCACACGTTTAGGATCCTATTTCTGCTATTTGGGGCGCTCTCTTCTACAGAGCCCATCTTTTGGTACAGTCTGTCACTGCTATCTGGATATGTACTTTGTTCAGGGTATGACGGGGCCCTGTCCCGTCTTATGATTATGATATGTTCTGTAGAGGTCTGTGGATACATCTGTGTGGGTTCTGTACATATGTTTGGGATATTCTGTTCTGTGATGGCCTTATCGGCCTATGTGTGCCAAGTCTGCTTTTCTGCAAAATTCTGTAGCGACCACTAATATTATTATTATATTATTATTCTGTTAATATGCTAATTTGGGGTATCGGGTACGTATAGGTGCCCAGCTCGGGCACTGGTCGCGGCCCACGGGGTTGGGTCGTGACAATCATATCATAAGCTTTGGTATCTCTAGACTTAGACTCATCATTATCATTGTCATATTCTCAACGCATCTCTTATCTTTATTTCATGATAGGCTCTTAATAATCATAGACTCATAGTTTTCGGATTATAAAAGAGTCATGGGAAGCTAAAGGAATTCGTGTTGTAGGAATCATGCCTTAGAGAAGAAGGGACTAGCCTTACATACCTTTACACCTTTCTAACTTGCCGAATAAACGCTTCCTTCCATGTTCGTAATTCTACATTCAAGGGAATTCGTACTAAGATTAGATAATCGGAAACATATTTGAAGCTAAGCTAAAGCTAATGAAAATTGGGCAGTATCTCCTTTGTTTCTATAACTTTCTCCATATAATATAAAAACTCCAAAACATCAATAACAACATTCATAATATCATAATCAATAACTTCAACAAGTTCGACATTATCCAATTCTCAAATTCCCTCTCGAAGTCGTTCATGACCATAGCCACAATATACCACATTCATCCTCATGTAATGCTTCTCCATTATTCTTAATACCATTTATAACAAGATTATACTTATAACATGTCAAGAATCATGATTCATGTCCAACTACTATTCAAGAATACCACTATTCTCATATTTGTAACCCATTTTCTACTTTATTACATAATTTAAGTCCTTCAACCATTCAATATTCTTAATAAGATGAATTGATCATAAAACTCACCTTTTATTGTGAAGGAATGATTTTTTTGGATGGAAATTCTTCACTTGGAGAAAACCCTAGCTTCAATTACAAAGAGATTTCTAGCCTCCATCAACCCTAGTTAGCATTCTTGCACTTGATTCTACTAGTTTTTTGTATTTGACCTTTGGTTTCCCTTGAATTTATATTAGTGAAATATGTGGAACCTTCTAGAGGTCTTGAGAGAAGTGATGAAGTTGGAAGAATGAAAAATTAGAAGTGGGAACATGTATTTATACTTGAAAAATACTCAGCCCGGCGAGACATATACAGACCCTTATACGGTCCGTATAAGTGGTCGTATTTCACCATCAGGGAAATCCCTTTTTCTGAGAGGTTATACGGACCCCTTATATGGACCGTATAAAGCTATACAGACCGTATATGTGGTCGTATAACTCCATTTTTCTGAAGTTAATCACGTCATTTCGTTTGATCTCCAATCCTTATTGAACCTTCTTAGCACTTGTTTCACACTTCATTAAAAATCTAAGGAGCGTTATAACTTTTCCTCAAGACATTATTAAATCAACATTAGCTCGGTACTTTGCAAACCCTTTCCAAAACACGACTCATGCTTTACATTCTTCAATGAACTTTCTTCTCTTGCTTCAAATGTCTTTGGAATCTTAATTAGAACCGTTAAGTACTACTTCTTACTTGTAGAAATATCATATACTTCTTACCCTACGTTAGTCTATCTACCATTTGACGACATGAAATTTTTCGAGGTTTAACACAAAGTGTCCTAAAGCATAGCTGTAGCAATGAAACCTAGAGGTGTCTGTCAAGATTCAACTTCCTCAACCTGAATTGGCTCATCCTTCTCAATCACATAGGGCTCAGGAGATGCCGCCCTATCACTACCTTGAGGAGTCACTGGTGCTCATTTTCGGGCTAGTGCTACCACTCAAATTCTACCTTTGCCTCGCCCCCTACCTCTGCCCTGAAAAGCAGCCCTAGCAACGGGCTCAGGTGCAGGCTCCTGTTTTCCAGCCGCAGTCGATCTAGTCCTCACCACCTATGAGAAAAAGTGAAACGAGAACCTTATAATTCACGATAAGAATGAAAGAAGTGAAATTTCCTAAATGTCCTACAGCCTCTCGAAGATAGGTACGGACGTCATTGTACCGATTCGCAAGACTCTACTAGAAATTGGTATTGGACTATGAGACCATTGAACCCAGAGCTCTAATAACAAATTTGTCACTTCCCAAAATTCCCAAACAGTAACTAAATGCAAAATTAAGAGAGAACAATCCATAATAAATCTCATAATAAGTCTCGTATTAAGGAGATAAAGTAGTCTAAGTCAATACATCTCCCAAAACCTAGAGTTCATAAGTATAAGAGCTACTATCCGGAAGACAAGTCTGAAAACACTACATGACACTGTCCAAAAATGAAGAAAGACAAAAAATAAAGGTAGGAATGATGTTTGGTGCTGTGGGACCATCGTCAACTCACCTTATACTCCACACCTTTGTTATTGTTCAAATAAGACTTTCAAATACATAATACAATCAAGTATGAATGGTATAAAATGCAAGTGATATGTAATGCAATATGCACCAGTATACACACGCTCCTACAGTAGGTTCCATGTGATCCATAAGGACTCATGAGGTCCATATACCCATCGAAATTCCAGATCCTCTAGATCAACATCGGGTTCCATCCAATAGGCTTTCATATCATCATCACTCCAACCATGTACTATATCCAATTAGACCTCTATGGACCATTCCTTATGTCTCATCAACCGTATAGCAACAATATTGTGAAATTGATATGCGTACACCATGCAAATGCATAATACCATTTCAATATCAAGAACAACTCCTCTATCATGATTTACATGAGATATGGAGTGATGAATGCATGATGAATCAATAATCACAAGTATAAGTAAAAAATGGCTATCAGGAGCCCCATAATCAACAACCATACAAAATCGGTAGATTTATCATTACATCCAATGTCCTGAGGCTTAACATACATTCCCCGTCAGAAGAATATTCTATTTTTCATTAATTACCCATACAAATATATCGGTGCCCCCACAAGTGCTGGTCATCTAACGTGTACAGAACCGCTAATATCCCATTAGGCCCCTTAATTATTTTAACTAACTCAAAACACTACATAAAGTTTTTACTAAGTCTCTACTTGCCTGAATCCGAAGCCAAAGAATCACTTTGCGGCCTTCCCCTTTGTTACACCCCGTGGTTTTGTACATTGAGATTAGTCGTGTGTTAGTGGTTTTAGTCTTGGATACGGGGGTTATCAAGGTTAAATAAGATTAGATGAGTTTATCTTACAGTTATTAGGGGTTAAGTTCATGTTTAGCAGGTATTGGAAGGATTAACGGTTAAATAAATCGACGAGAAGATGTTTTAAAAAAAATGGGTTTTGCGATTAGATATACGGACTTTATAATTTTTACGAACCGTATATCTGACAGACTCCCACCGTAAATTGATTCCAGAAGGGGGTGAGTTACTGGTTAGATTTTAGGGTCCAATTATACGAACTGTATAATTTTTACGATCCGCAAAAGTGGACCGTAAATCCGGGTCGATACCCGATTTATTTTTTTATATATACCCGAACCTTTGTCATTTTACCTCTTTTCCAACATTTCCCAAGTCCATTAAAGTTCTAAAACCTTCTCCTAAACATATCCAACGAAACCCAAGTAAAATCAACGATTGAAAGGTGAAAATCAAGGGATTCAAGTGTTGGGAGGCTCACTAGGGTTTGTAGAGTCCAAGAATTCCTTTGATGTTGAAGTTGGAGGTTTCACTCAAGTGGATAATTTGATCCAAAGCTTATCCTTATGTGATAAAATCTTAGTTTTCACATCTATTTCATGTTATTGACAATGCTTAGTTGTTGAACAACTTGATTGAGGGAAGAAAGTGGGAGAGGAAGGTCAAATATAGATTTAATGATATTTTGAATAGTAAGTTAACTTGGGTTATAATTTTTAGAATGGTTTGAGTATAATCTTGTTAGGAGGGGTAATAATGATGTGAATGGAGTGTTGTATACAAGTGTATAAGGGGTTGTGTTGAAGTTCTTGATATAAATTGATTATGAGAATGAGTTTTAGGATTGTTTTCGATATAATTTGAGTAAATCTCTTAATCATGATATTGTTGAAGTTGTCATTGTTGTTGGGGGATGATTTGGAATATGGTGGAAATACATGAAATAGGGGAAGTGCTGCCCAATTCCCGCTAGCTTATTAATTATTCTAGTTTGAATTTATGAGTATTTCCAAGACTTGATGTTAGTGTAAATCCTCTTGAATGTAGATTTTACGGGCTTTGAACGAGAACGTTAAGTAGTTAACAAGACATAAAGGTATGTAAGGCTAACCTTTCTTTCTAAAGGCATGATTTCCTCATCGTGAATCCATCTATGACATTCATAATGTTCTAATTCCTAGAAACGCTAGAACCTCATGATTCACAAAGTTCTCATGATCTTGTTGATCTTGTTCATCGTCGTTGACCCTCTAAGGAAAGATATAGTGATGATGATGATGATGATGTTGCTTTTAATTATGCAATCATAAATGTATGTATATATATATATATATGGTTGTGTTGTAACATCGAGCTCATATGGCCGGGCATGTTATCTGTTGCGTGCACACCACTACAGGTGGGTAAGGACAACACCGATCCTTGCTATGGTCGGGTAAGGACAACACCGAGCCTTGTTATGGTCGAGTAAGGACAACACCAAGCCTTGTTATGACCAGGTATGGATGACACCGAACATACATGGTCGGGTAAGATATAGTATATTTATATGTATGAAATGTTTCCTCTAGAGAAGGGTTAAGTTTGCATGACAATTGTCTTAAGAAGTGTTATGAGGTATAAATTGCTCTCTCCATCTTATGTTATCTTCATGCTTTCATCATGTTAATATTCATGCCTTACATACTCAGTACACAGTTTGTACTGACGTCCTTTTGTTTCAGGATGCTGCGTTCATGCCCGCAGGTAGACAGAGGGACAGACAAGACCTTTAGGCTGCTTCGTCAGTGATTGCATTGAAATGCTCCTTTCGATCCGAAGCTGCAGTAGTTGGTATTATTCTTTTTGTGTATATATATGGGCATGGCATTATCCTGTCCCGTCTTTATGATGTTACATACTCCATGTAGAGGCTCGTACATAGATGTACATAGCTAGATGTCCATGGCGTTGTCGGCTTATATTTTGTATATCATTTTGATAGCCTTGTCGGCTTGTATTTACGGGCATAATTAATAATGTTTATATAGGTGTGTTTACGTTCGACGGAACTTGTGTCCTTTCAATTCGTAATAATTATGAGTTAGCCGTGTCGCTCACCTAGATATGATTATGAGATGTATGAAAAGTGGTACTCGGTAGATTAGCTCTTGGTGCCCGTCATGGCCCTCCGGTTGGGTCGTGACAAAAGTGGTATCAGAGTAATTCATCCTAGGGTATGTCTGCGAGCCGTGTCCAGTAGAGTCTTGTTTATGGGTGTGAAGCGCGCTACTGTCACGACCCGGCTACGGGGCCGCGACGAGCACCCGGTGCTACCCCACCCGAGTACCCCCTTATCGTACATAACATAACATCTAGGTGAACCATAAGTCAATTCGTGCTTTTATTATCGTTAATCATATTGATCCCATTAGACAACCATCATCATTTAACATATCATAGGCATCTAGGCCACACCATAAGTACAAGGCCGAAGTGGCTAACAAAAGATATACAAAACATGGGCCGGCATGGCCGAATATCTCTACCCACATACACATGACTACGAGCCTCTAAGAGTATGACATATCGTATGAGCGGGACAGGACCCCGCTATGCCCATAATTATATACACAAAAGAATAAGTACCCAAAAGCTACGGCTCCGAAAGAAATGGAGCTCTACTATGCAATCTCTGAATAAGCAGCTATGGATCAAGTCTGTCTCCCTGTGCACCTGCGGGCATGACGCAACGTCCACAAACAAAAGGACGTCCGTACGAAGAATGTACTGAGTATGTAAAGCATGATCAACATCAATATAGAAGCATAATAGATATCATATAAAGATAGCATATGAGGGGAGACAGTAATATCATCATCATCATGTTGCTTACTTGCATACATCGTCGTTCGTATCCCATAATGATACTCGTACCATACTTGTGCTCATATTCGTATACATGTCCTTATTCGTATTCTTATACATAGTCTTATCACATTCATATTCATATTATATACATACTCATACACTTATATACATACATAGCATACCCGGCCATAAGGTTCGGTGTTTCATACATACTTGGCCAACCAAGGCTCAATGTTATTTCTACCTGGCCCTACCAAGGCTTCAGGGTTATCCGTACCATCTGCAGATGTGTGCGCGCGTTACGTAATCGTATACATACTTTATACATAGTCATATACATATAGTCTTACCCGGCATCATAAGCTCGGGTTTCATTATAGCCCTTCATAGGCACATATAAGTATAATAGTCCGTAGGCACCTTTTTCATCATTTTTGATATCATTATCATTACTATTCTCATCGTTATCGTTACATCTACATTATGGACTTACTCGTCATACGACGAACATAGTATAATCATAGTATATATCAAGGGTCGTGAGCTTATGAGCTCGGAATGTCAACCATGTGAAGACAACATACTCATATGGAGGAATTAGTAATTTGGTCAAGAACCATGCCTTATGAAAGAAGGGTTAGCCTTACATACCTTTCCGTCGAACTATTCTACACTTGCACGTTCCCTTCCAATGCTAGCGTTTATACCTTCATTAATATCATAACAATGGCCATTAGTCATTCACATTATCTAGATTCCTCAATTTGCCTCTAATTCACCCACATTCATGATTATAACACCCATCTTCGTCCATTTGTCTAAAGTGTTTAGTTCATGATCTTAATACCATTTATAACACATTCATATCACAACACAACAACATTCATAACTCAATTCAAACTATTTCTCAAAATGTCACTATTCATCATTCATGACCTAGTTGACCACATTTTCTACAATCCATGTATTTTAATTCTCCAATACCTTAAACATCTTGTAAAAATCATGAATCTTACCTTAGAAGTTGTAGGAACAAGCTTTGGTTGATAATACTAATCTTTGAGCAAAACCCTAGTTTTTCTCCATTTGGATTTCTTGACTTGGATGATCCTTGATGATTCCCTTATCCTTGATTCACTTGTCTTAATGTTATTGATGGCTTATAATCCTTGAAAACTCATATAATAAATGTAGAGAGAAGTTCTAGAGAGAAGTGGTGTAATGTTGTAATGAACTAAAATAATTCTTGATCCTCATATTTAATGAATTGGAAAATCTGTGCTGGGTGAACAGTGGTCGTCCATGGAGGTTTACGGACCGTATTCCACTATACGGCTCGTCCTCCATGGGCGTATTTAGCCATCTCCAGAACCAGAAGCTGGGCTGCCTTCATGGTGGTTTACGACCATGGTTTACGGGCCGCAAATCACTTTACGGTCCGTCCACCAGGTCGTATTTAACCATTTCCTCGGCTGGCAGAAAGTTGAAGTTTGGCATGCCAGTTTACGACCTGGCAGTTTACGGACCGTATACCAGTTTACGGTCCGTATTTGCACTTTACGACCACTGGCAGAAGGCTGAAGCTTTTGCATGGCAGTTTACGACTGCCAGTTTACGGACCACCGTATTGCACTTTACGGTCCGTATTTTGCAATATACGACCACTGGGCAGTTTTGCCAACTTTCAATTTTTCTCATTTCTCGACTTTTCATTCTAATCATCCACATCCATTTTCATACATTTCTTATGAAACATTATACACTCGCACTCCTCGCACACATCATTAGCTCATTTACTTGCGTACCAACGGGAAATTTTCCGAGGTGTAACATTCTACCCCCCTTAGGAACATTCATCCTCGAATGTTAAAGGCTTGGGGAATTCTATAAAAATTTCGCCAGAGTTTCCTCTGTAATGTGGCACTACCACCCTGTCACAACAACCCACAATAACAATGCCTCACAGGGCAATAATACAACAGTACTAGAAATTTGGCCACACACGACCTGAATGTATAAAAGGGAAAACATGCATACCTTATGATTTTGACGTCTCATCTTGGACTTCTTCCAAGGGCTGAAATAAATGTGGGTATTTGGATCGCATATTCTCTTCTGCTTCCCATGTCATTTCCTCTCGATTGTCATTTCTCCACAGAACATTAATTGCGGCCACTTCTTCGTTTCTAAGCCTCCGTACTTGCCTATCTAATATGGCAATGGGTATTTCATCATAAGTTAACTTTTCTGTCACTTGAATATCATTCACTGGGACGATCCTCGTAGGATCTCCAACACACTTCCGAAGCATCGAGACATGAAATACTGGATGGACTGACTCCAAATCTGGAGGTAGATCTAGCTCATAGGCCACTTTGCCTATTTTGCGCACAATTTCGTATGGCCCAATATACCGGGGACTGAGCTTCCCCTTTTTGCCAAATCTCACCACGCCCTTCATCGGCGACACTTTCAGGAATACCCAATCTTTCACTTCGAACTCTAAGTCTCTTCGACGATTATCCGCATAGGACTTCTGACGACTTTGAGCCGCTAGCAACCGATCTTGTATGAGCTTAACTTTCTCTATTGCTTGCTGGACCAAGTCTGGCCCTATCAACTTAGCTTCTCCGGTTTCAAACCACCCAACTGGGGATCTACACTTTCGCCCATATAGAGCCTCATACGGTGTCATTTGAATGCTAGAATGATAACTGTTATTGTAAGCGAACTCAATGAGTGGCAAATGGTCATCCCAATTTCCTCCAAAATCTATCATACATGCCCGTAACATATCTTCAAGAGTCTGAATAGTACGATCAGCTTGCCCATCGGTCTGTGGGTGAAACGCCGTGCTTAGGCGCACTTGGGTCCCTAAACCTTCTTGGAAAGACCCCCAAAACTTGGCTGTAAACTGAGTCCCTCTATCGGAGATAATAGATACCGGAATGCCATGGAGTCTCACTATCTCTTTAAGATAAAGCTTGGCATAATCTTCTGCCATATAGGTCGTTCTGACCCGTAAGAAATGCGCTGACTTTGTGAGCCTATCCACGATCACCCATATAGAATCATATTTACGTCGAGAACGGGGTAACCCTGTAAATAAATCCATATTAATCACTTCCCACTTCCAAGTTGGGATTTCTATAGCTTGCAATAAGCCACCCAGCTTTTGGTGTTCTATCTTCACTTGTTGGCAATTAGGACACTGAGCTATGAATTCCGCTACATCTTTCTTCATCCCATTCCACAAATATATAGTCTTAAGATCATGATACATTTTCGTCGCTCCGGGGTGAACGGAGTAACGGGAACAATGAGCTTCTCTCAAAATATGATGGCATAGACCTGCCACATCGGGAACACATAACCTGCCTCGACATCGGAGAACGCCGTCTTCCGAAATGTAAAATGATGACTCCTCCTTCTGAGGGAGTGTATCTCTGTACTGCATTAGCATGGGATCCTCAAATTGTTGCTCTTTTACTTCCGCTACTAACGATGAAACTGCTGAATTCTGAATAGTAGCTCCGCTGCTACCTGAGTCCACCACTCGGACTCCTAGGCTAGCTAACTACTGAAGATCACGGGCCATCTCTTTCTTTTCTGCTCGTACATCACTTAGACTTCCCATCGACCAACGGCTAAGAGCATCAGCCACAACATTTGCCTTTCCGGGGTGGTACAGGATTTCAACATCATAGTCTTTTAGCAACTCTAGCCATCGTCGTTGCCGCAAATTCAACTCCTTCTGCTTGAAGATGTACTGGCGACTCTTATGATCTGTATAAATATCCACGTGGACACCATATAAGTAATGTCTCCATATCTTTAAAGCATGGACCACCGCGGCCAATTCTAAGTCATGGGTAGGATAATTCTGCTCATGTTTTCGTAATTGTCTAGAAGCATACGCAATCACCTTACCATTTTGCATCAATACACAGCCTAGCCCGACGCCTGAAGCATCACAATAAATAACATATCCTTCCAATCCCTCTGGAAGTGTCAAGACTGGGGCTGAAGTCAGTCGGTCTTTCAACTCTTGGAAACTACGCTCGCAACCATCTGTCCATTGAAACTTAGCTGACTTCTGAGTCAACTTAGTGAGCGGTGCAGAAATAGAAGAGAAATCCTCAACAAATATTCTGTAATAACCTGCTAAGCCAAAAAGCTACGAACCTCCGTAGGGGTCGTGGGCCTTGGCCAAGTCTTCACTGCCTCAATCTTTTGGCTATCCACTCGAATACCGTCAGCTGCAACAATGTGGCCCAGAAATGCCACTGAGTTCAACCAAAACTGGCATTTGGAAAACTTCGCGAATAACTCTCGGGTTCGAAGAACTCCAAGGACAATACGCAACTGATCCGCATGTTCTGCCTCGGATCTAGAATACACTAGGATATCTATCACGACCCAACCCCGTAGGCCGTGACTAGTGCCCGATCTGGGCACCCAAACCCATCTATCAAATGCATTCAAATATATAGCAGAAGCCGACAAGGCTATATTCCAAATTTAGATAATTTCCAGAAAAATTTCGGCAGAGTTTCCTTTGTTTTACAGACTATCCAAAATAACCCTGCGCACAGAAAATACCAACAGAGGCCACACCGGCCAACAAGGCAACATGTAAACATATGCGGACCGGCCGCCGCGGCGAATGGGATCGCCCAAACACATCATATGCACACATCCGAACAGAAAGACCCAAACCCACAAACATGTCCACAGACCTCTAAACAGACCGACAGAATCATATGACGGGACAGGGCCCCGCCGTACCCAAATAGTCAGATATATAAAAATATATACATAGCAAAAGATGTATGTACCAAAAGTGGACTCCGGATCAAAAGGGAGTACTCCGAAATAGCAGAAAGTGCAGCCTACAGTGGTGGATCACCTGTGTCTGTACCTGCGGGCATGAAATGCAGCCCCCGAAGAAAGGGGGTCAGTACGAAAGATGTACTGAGTATGTAAAGCATAGAGTACAGAAATATGATCCACAACTGAAAATAAACAGGATACAAAAAGGGGAATACTGAATCGTATATCAGAATCTATGTCAAAATCACATATACATAATGCAAACAAAATCATGCAAAGCTCAGGAACGTGGTCACCACTCCGACACTGGTGCCACACACAGCATAACACCAGAAGGTTCAAATCTCCGTACATCCCCGAGCACACATATCATCATAACATATCACCAGCCATATCACAGCACAACACCAAACGGAACCCGGCCCTATGGCGAGGTCTCGGGAACCGTAACATAGCATACGGCCGAATTTATCATAGTGCGCACGAATCATAACCGGCCCGGGACCCGGTGAACGAAATCATAATAAGGGCACGAGTGGAGTCGTGAGCAAACAATGCAATTTGTATATCAAAGTATTTTTGAAACTTGATAAGGTCATACGTCAATTCATTAGTCAAAGTAGTCGAACAATTAACTAGTACGGAGTTCAATTCACAAAGTGTTCCCGAAATGGTATTTATAGCCCAAAATATAGTTTAGCATTTTGTGTTATTCGAAACATTATTTTATAATAGGCAATTTCATAACAAAAGTCCCTTATCACAATTTTACAAAAGAGCCTAATAGAGTAAACGAAGGCATCTCGGGGTTAGCGGACCCACCTCGGGTCAAGTCGAGGTGGTGGACATAAATCACGGACATTTGGGGTCTCCGGTACCATACATAAAGGTTTCGAAGTGATCCGACTACATTTACATAAGTTTCAGACGTTTGGTTACTTTCCAGCCAAGATAAGGTCTTTAAGATTCAATTTGATTGAATGAATAGTAGACATTTTCTAATTCGGATTTCGAGGAACAGAAGTGCTTTCGGGGTTCCGATATTGACCTAGCATACCTAAGACATGCCAAAAGAAGGAGTGGGTAGCATTACATACCTTATAGGCGTCTTACGCTCGCCCAAAACTCAGTTCCCGTTTTGCTTAGAATCTGCAAATGGTCAAAGTTACCAATTAAGGATTGTAAGGCTTAAGAATTCACTTAACTTTATTTTTGTCTACCGAAATTTCGGCAGCATTTCCCCTATATATATATCACCCCCGAGACTTAGCTCGGCTCAATATACATCAACACAACAGCCCACAATATCACAAACATCATAAGTCGCAACAAAATAAGTCTAACGTCAATATTCTTTCTTTCTACATAAATCGACAACTTTCATTCAAACTTCACAATACCAAACTAATGTCCACATTATTGTATTCATTTACTCATTCAAGGTTATTCAAACACATCCCAATAATATTTCGAGCAATATACACAAGTTCGAATGATTCGTCACTTTCCATATTCCATCCGAAACGTCAACAACTACGACGAACATACTAACTCGCCTTGTTTCATTCCAAATTCATTAACAACAACCATAATCCACATTTAAAGTCTTACTTCCACAATTATATATAAGAATATACAAAAATTATATAATTTCCCATAAGAACCCGCAACCATTTTCAATGTCAATTCAACTCGTTAGACATTCATTTACGTCATAAATACCACAACGACGCAACTAACAAACTAAACAAAATCAAATTCACTACTCCTCCCACACCAATATGGCTCGGCCAAACACACCCTTCACACACACACACGGCCATGCTCAACACAACATAATTCCATAATCTTCATGCCACTTTAATCACTACCACATATATACCCATTTCATAACATAAAAACATAGAAATCATACCTTATTCTTGAAATCCCGACTTGCCGCAAACGTTGCTCTTTCGCCAAACTAATTGTATCACGTCGGAGAGCGTCTTGAACTCACTACAAATATGAGAAGAACAAGAATTTAAGATTGGAAGCAAGGCTTGGAATTTGTTTTTTCTCTTCCTATAGGGTTCGGCCGAGACCCTTGTTCTTGAGCTCAAAGGTTTGATTTTTTCTTTTTCTTGAACATTCTAAGGATCTAGATGAACATATTATATTGTCCCCTTATTATTGTCACATGCTCATCACATGACCATTTAAAATGGGGCTTGGGCCAAGGCCTTAGGCCGGCCACCCCTCAAGCTTGGGCTTCCATTTCTTCATTTTTTTTTCTTGGCCCAATTCGTAAAAATCTCGTTTTGAAATTCCCGAAACTAATTTCCGAAACTCCAAATTTTGCCCTTGGACTTCCCCGACGTCTTTGCACCAACACTTCCATAAATGACATCAACATATTAACTAAAATCAAATTATTGCCTTATAACATACAAGTCTTAATTATTTTCAAGATTTCCAATTATGCGAAAACGCGGGACATAACATTCTCCCCCCCTTAAGAACATTCGTCCCCGAATGTTAAATTAGTCTTATAAAGTCTTACAGGCATAACGGGGGAGTCTCTCTTTTATAATTAGTACACATAACTCATTCGTCAATCAATACAACAAACTTGAAGGTTTAAATTACCTGTGGCCGCAGGAAATAAGTGGGGGTATTTCTTCTTCATCTCATCCTCCGACTCCCAGGTCATTTCCTCCCGATTGCTGTTGCGCCATAGGACTTTAACAGAAGGCACTTCCTTAGTGCGCAGTCTCCGTACCTGTCGGTCCAGAATAGTTATAGGCTGCTCTTCATAAGACAAATGCTCTGTTACCTGAATATCATCCATTGGGAATATCCTGGAAGGATCACCAATACATTTTCGCAGCATAGACACATGAAATACTGGGTGTACTGCCTCAAATCGGATGGTAAGTCTAGCTCATAGGCGACCTCGCCTATCTTCCGAACAATCTGATATGGACCGATATACCGCGGGCTTAACTTACCCTTTTTGCCGAATCTCATAACACCCTTCATAGGCGACACCTTCAGAAATACCCAGTCGCCAATCTGGAACTCTAACGGTCGACGTCGTCTATCTGCATAAGCTTTCTGTCGACTCTGTGCAGCCAATAATCTCTCCCGAATAAGTTTTACTTTATCTACTGCTTCCTGGATCACATCTGGCCCAATTAATTTAGTTTCGCCCACGTCGAACCAACCAATAGGAGATCTGCATTTTCTACCATAAAGGGCTTCGTACGGTGCCATCTGAATGTTGGAGTGATAACTATTATTATAGGCAAATTCTATAAGCGGCAAGTAATCTTCCCAGCTGCCTCTGAAATCAATAACGCAGGCCCGCAACATATCTTCCAGCGTCTGAATAGTGCGCTTGGCCTGCCCGTCGGACTGGGATGAAAAACTGTACTGAGGCTCACCTGAGTCCCTAATCCCTCCTGAAATGACCTCCAGAAATTTGCCGTAAACTGGGCACCCCGGTCAGATATAATAGATACAGGGACTCCGTGAAGTCTGACTATCTCTCTGATATACAATCTAGCATAATCCTCAGCCGAATAAGTAGTCCGGACTGGGAGAAAGTGGGCTGATTTCGTCAATCGGTCAACAATAACCCAAATAGAATCGTACCTGCGTGGAGTGCGCGATAACCCAACAACGAAATCCATATTAATCATCTCCCATTTCCAGGCTGGAATTTCCATCTCTTGTAACAACCCACCGGGCTTCTGGTGTTCAATTTTAACCTGCTGACAATTCGGGCACTGGCTAACGAACTCTGCAATATCTTTCTTCATACCGTCCCACCAATACAAACTTCTGAGATCATGATACATTTTAGTGGAACTAGGATGAACAGAATACCGTGCATTATGCGCCTCGCCCATGATTTGTCGCCGTAGGCCTGCAACATCCGGAACACAGAATCTGCCTTCATATAATAATACCCCTTCAGGTGAAATTTCAAATGGAGTCTTGTCTTTATTAAGGGCCACATCTCTGTACTGAACCAGAATAGGATCTTCAAACTGACACTGCTTTACCTCTTCTATAATAGATGATTCAGCAACTGCACGAACAGAAATCCCAGAATCTCCAGAATCCGCCAAATGAACTCCAAGGCTGGCCAACTGATGAATTTCACGAACCAAGTCTTTCTTATCAGATGGTACATCAGCTAAACTGCCCATAGACTTGCGGCTAAGTGCATCCGTTACCACATTGGCTTTCCCCGGATTGTACAGAATATCAACGTCATAATCTTTCAATAATTCAAGACATCTTCTCTGCCGCAAATTTAGTTCTTTCTGCTTAAAAATATACTGGAGACTCTTATGGTCCGTATAAATATCAACGTGGACCCCATATAAATAATGCCGCCAAATCTTCAAAGCATGAATCACCGCGGCTAACTCAAGATAATGAGTGGGATAATTCTTCTCGTGCGATCTGAGCTGCCGGGAAGCATAGGCTATGACTCGATCGTGCTGCATCAACACGCAACCTATCCCAATACCAGAGGCATCACAGTAGACAACATACCCGTCTGATCCTTCTGGAAGAACTAACACTGGTGCTGTAATTAATTTTTCTTTCAACAGCTGGAAACTGCGCTCACAGGCATCGGTCCACTGAAATTTCGCTGCTTTCTGAGTAAGCTTCGTCAGTGGTGCTGCAATAGAAGAAACAATTTCCACGAACCTGCGATAATATCCGGTTAACCCCAGAAAACTGCGCACCTGTGTCGGTGTAGTAGGCCTGGGCCAATTCTGTACAGCTTCAATTTTCTGCGTATCGACCCGAATACCGTCTGCTCCGACAACATGCCCCAAGAATGCCACAGAAGTTAACCAGAATTCACATTTGGAAAATTTAGCATATAATTTCTGTTGACGGAGAGTGCCAAGTACTGTCCTCAAATGATCCGAATGGTCCTCTGCTGATTGTGAATAAATCAAAATATCATCGATAAACACAATCACGAACATGTCTAGGAGAGGCCGAAATACCTGATTCATCAGATCCATAAATACTGCTGGAGCATTAGTCAACCCGAAAGACATAACTCTGAATTCATAATGCCCGTACCGGGTCCTGAAAGCAGTCTTTGGGATATCAGATTCTCGTACTCGCACCTGATGATAACCTGAGCGCAGATCCACTTTTGAAAAATATTTAGCACCCTGCAACTGATCAAACAAATCATCAATCCGGGGGAGGGGATATTTATTCTTTATAGTCACCTTATGTAATTGCCGATAATCAATACACATTCGCAGTGACCCATCTTTCTTTCTTACAAATAATACCGGCGCTCCCCAGGGTGATGTACTGGGTCTGATAAAGCCTTTATCTAACAGATATTTCAGCTGTTCTTTCAATTCCTTCAATTCAGTCGGTGCCATTCTGCACGGAGGAATAGATATAGGCTGCGTATCCGGCAACAAGTCTATAGTGAAATCTATCTCCCGTTCAGGCGGAAGACCCGGAAGCTCATCTGAAACACATCTGGGAACTCACTGACAACCGGAACAGACTGAAGAGTAGGTATCTCGGCTGTAGTGTCGTGCACACGAACCAAATGATAGATATAACCTTTCTGAATCATCTTCTTAGCCTTGAGGTACGAAATAAACTTACCCCTCGGCGATGCTGTAGACCCGAACCACTCTATAACTGGTTCCCCTGGAAACTGAAAACGGACTACCTTTTTCTGGCAGTCAACATTAGCATAACAGGAAGCTAACCAGTCCATACCCATAATGACATCGAATTCTAGCATATCTAATTCTATCAAATTAGCTTTAGTGCAGCGATCACATATAGTCACAGAACAATCCCTATATACCTGCCTCGCAATAATACAATCCCCGACTGGTGTAGCGACCTCAAATGGCTCTATTGGCTCAAACATTATCCCAATTTTACTAGCAACGAGCGGGGAAATATATGACAAAGTAGAACCAGGATCAATCAGTGCGTATACAGATCTGGAGAAAACCAGTAATGTACCTGTGACGACATTCGGCGAAGCCTCCTGGTCCTGGCGACTGGCTAATGCATATATGCGGTTCGAGGGACCGGTAGAACCTGAAACACTGCCACGACCTCGACCGCGTCCCGCCGGTGCAAGCATACCTCGCCCCGCAGGGCGTGCAACGGATGGAGCAGATGATGAACCAGCGGCTGATCCCGTCGGCTGAGCTACACTACCAGAACCGCTCGCCAACGGACGATCTCACATAATATGGCCCTGACCGCCGCATGAAAAACAGGCTCCAGTAAGTCGATAACACTCTCCCGGGTGCGATTTCCCGCAATGGGAACAACGAGGCCTGGGTGGTCTGGGCTGACTGGGACCTCTGGATACCTGTGAACCTGACGCTCTGGAACTCTGACCGGCCCCAGACGGTCCTGCACTGTCAAATCTCCTACCGGCCGGTTGTGTACCCCGGCCTGACGGAGGAGGATGTCTGTTATGTCCCGTGTTTTTCGTATGATTGAAAATCGAGAAATAATTACGACTTGTGTGTTGTAAGGATATGATTTGATTTTTGTGAATATGACTATGTTGGTTACGGAATCTTTAATGTTAAGACATCGGGGAAGGCCGAGGGTAAATTTGGAATTTCGGAAATTAGTTTCGGGAATTACAAAACGGGACGTTTTATGAATTGGGCCAAGAAAAATATAACACAAATGAGGCCCAAGAATTCTTGAAGGGGCCGGCCAAAGGCCAAAGCCCAACCCATTTTTAATGTCATGTGTTGAGCACATGACTTATACAATTGGATATATATCACTTCACACTTAGAATTTTTCAAGAAAAAATCACATTTCCACTTTGACTCAAAAGAGAGCTCTCGGCCGAAGGAGAGAAAAGGAGAAAGAAAGATTTTCCAAGCTTTGTTGTTAAGCAAAAATTCTTGTTCTTCCCATAGTTGTGAAGTACTCAAGGCCCTCTTCAACGGGGTATAATTAGTTTGGCACAAGAACCTCATTTGCGACAAGTCGGAAATTCAAGAAAAGGTAAGAATTTTGCCCCTCTAATGTTATAGAATTGGTATGAATGTGTTAATGATTGAGAATAGACGAGAATTTCGTAGTTTTAATGTGTGTGCGAAACCGTGGGTGTATGTATACTTGGTGTTGTGGCCGTGTGCCCTAGGAGGAAGAAGGAATATGAATTTGATCTTGTTTAGTTGGCATAATGTGTTGTTGTGATCCTTGTGTCGTAAATGATTGATTGATGAATTAAATTGGCGTTGGAAAATGATTTCGGATATTATCGGAAAGCGTATACCTTTGGTATCATTATGTATATCATTGTATATTTAGGGTGCTAGAGACTTTAAATATGAATTTATAATGATGTTAATAAATTCGGAATGAAACGACGTGAGTTAGAATGTTCGTCGTGAATTTTTGATGTTTTGAAGAATTATGGAAAGTAATGGATTTTGGGGAAATTTCGTGTTTGGCTTGGATTGTAGTTAGGATGTGATTGTATAAGTTTGAATGAGGAAATGAATACAATTATGTAGATATAGAATTGGAGTTTTGGAAGTTTGAATGAAAGTTGCCAACGTAAGTAATAAAGTTGAACTTTGAACCTAGAGTGGTTTGATTATTGCTTGTGTTGTTTGTTGATGTGTGGGCTGTTGTTATTGATATATTTTGAGCCGAGCTAAGTCTCGGGGATGTTTGATTTATAGGGGAAATGCTGCCGAAATTTCGGTAAGCAAAAATGAAGTTAATGGCATTTTTAGCCTAAGAATCTCAATTGGTAACTTTGGCCATTTGCAGATTTCAGGCGAAACGGGACTGGACTTTTGGGAGAGCATACGACATCTGTGAGGTATGTAAAGTTCCCTACTCCTTCATTTGGCATGTCCTAGTATCCTAGGCGAATATTGGAACTTCCGGAGCATTTCTGCTCCTCGAAACCCGATCCACAGAAAAGTTACTATTCATTCAATTCAATTGAAGCCTAAGGGCTCTATTTTGGCTAGAATGCCACCACTCGTCCGAAACCTATCGAAATGTGGTCGGGTAACCTAGAAACGATTATGTATGACCTTTGGCATATAAATGTTTGTAAAAATATGTTCGCCACCTCACTTTGACTCGAGGTGGGCCCGCTACCCCGAAACGCCCTATTTCTCTCATTGGGCTATCTTTGTGAATAGAGTTGGATATACTACTTCTGATTTTTGGAACTTCCTCCTACGGGGTATGTTTTGAACATTACGATGCGCCAAGTTATGTTTTGAACTATACGTACTATTTTGGAAACGTTTTGTGAAATGAAACCTTATATCGACTAAGTATTCGATTATTTTGTACTATGGGACGATTTGTGAAACTATTATGTTTTGAAGACTATTTTGAAGTATGATTTGCATTTGTTTGCTCACGACTCCGCTCGTGCCTTATTATGACTTCGTTCACCGGTTCCCGGGCCGGTTTTGATTCGTGCGCCTTATGACAAATTCGGCCGTATGCTGTGTTACGGTTCCCGAGGCTTCGCCATAGGGCCGGGTTCCGTTTGGAGTTATGCTGTGATATGGCTCGTGATGCGATACGCTCACCTATGATTATGTTTGTGTTCGGGGATGTACGGAGATTTGAAACCTTCTGGTGTTATGCTGTGTGTGGCGCCAGTGTCGGAGTGGCGACCACGTTCTTGAGCTTTGCATGATTTGCGCCTGCATTATGTATATGTATATGATTTGATACGGATTTTGACACTCCGGTTTGTTCTCTACTTTGTCTTTTGATTTGCTTTCAGTTTGGTTCATATATCTGTACTCCGTGCTTTACATACTCAGTACATATTTCGTACTGACCCCCCTCTCTTTGGGGGGGGCTGCGTTTCATGCCCGCAGGTACAGAAGCTCGTTTGGGAGATCCTCCGGTTTAGGCTACTCATTCTGCTGTGTTGAAGCGCTCCCCTTGATATGGAGCCTAACTTTTGGTACATACCCCCTGTTGTGTGTGCATTCTGTACATTTGACTATTTGGGTACGGCGGGGCCCTGTCTCGCCATCTGTCTTTGTTTTGAGTTCGTAGAGGCCTGTAGTCATATATGTGGGGCGAGGGTCCTATGGATGTTTGTTCGATTTTGTTTTTTTGGTCTTAAAGCGGTCTGTTTGTTATGATGGCCCTAAATGGCCCTTATGCTTATATTTGCGCTTTTGACCGGCGATGGCCATTCCGCCGCTCAGTTTGTATTTGATATGACACTCTGATTTGTGCGACCGCTTAAGACATATTTTTATATAACCTATGTTTGCTATGATTTTGTAAAATTCTGAAATAAGTTTGGATTTGGTATCGAATATGCGATTTGGTCTGGGTACCCAGGTAGGGTGCCAGTCGCGGCCCACGGGGCTGGGTCGTGACAAAAGTGGTATCAGAGCAGTTTGTCCTCGGAATGTCTACAGGCCGTGTCTCGTAGAGTCTTGTTTATCGATGTGTTGTGCACCACATCTATAAACAGGAAGCTACAGGGCATTTAGGATGTTACCTTCTTTGGAATCTTAGATCGTGCGATAGAGCCAGCTATAGGAAGTGAATTCCCCTTTTTTCTCTAACCCTTGATTGCAGCTGGAGAGTGGTGTCGACGTAAGACAATGACTGCTGATATTGGAAGCTATATAATGATCTGGTAAGAAATGTTACGAAAGACGTATGCTGGGTAAGGTATTCTGAAGTACGATTAAGACATAAAGTCAAGCAGCGAAAAGAGAAATAAATCTGAAGTACGATTAAGACATGAAAAGTGTAGCTGGAGCAGTCGAGTTGGGCATGTGAGGTAAGCCTTGGCATATTTATATTTTTTTGTTTGAAATTGTTAGCCCGTGTGGCTATGAGGTGATATGATGTGATATGTATGTACGTATATGTGGTGGCCCTGTGAGGCCCGGTTGGTATTTCCTGTGTACAGGTTTTGGGATAAAAAAAAAATATAGAGGAACCTCCGCCCAAATTTTTCTAGAAATATGAAAAGGGAAATGGGATATAAATTTTTAACCTGTCTTGAAGGTCGATACCATTATGATAAACCTATTATGGTGGATTTAAAGGTACCCTCCGTGTTATTTGTAAGGAGCATTACCTTTAGCGGGGAAATTTTTTTCTCAAGTAAATATGTACGAGTAGTAGATTCGTAATTTATTTGGAGGGACCAGAAATGTGTTCTAACCCCATTTTGTTTTAGCACAACCCATGTGAAGGGTAAAAATGTCCGACGAGCAAGGTTCCTCAAACTGAAAGAATACAAACCGTATGATAAGCAGTTGAGGATTTAGCGGTTCGCTCTCGGCTTAAGTATATAGATATGTATAACCGTGGGGGTAATTATGTGAATTAGGCATTTGATGATTTCGCGAAGTTCGTCGGACTCTAGTCTTTTTGTGCTGATGGTTGGAAGATATCTTACAGTAACATTCTGTCAGTTTCTCTCGACTATTTGGAGACGAAATTTGTAGAATACGAATTTAGACTTGTGGACTGTCTGGAAGTACATATGTATGCATGGAGGTATATGTTGAGAATTTACAAGTAACGCCACGGTAGTCACCAAGTCAGAAAAAGTGATAGAATTCTCGTAGGTCGGGGTGGGACCCGCTACGGGGACGTTTTGAAAAGTTGTTAAGACCCCGAATTGTCTTAAATTACGTGACAAAGGTCGTGAGTGGCGATCGACGAAATTATATTAGCCCTAACGCGTCAAAATGCGTGAAAGTTTCAGGGTTAAGCGTGCTCAAGCCAGAGCAATTCTGGGATGGGTGACCCCCCTGGGAAGTGATGCAAGATTTTTGCACAAGTGTAAATATGCTAGAGATAAATGAAAATTTGGGGTAATTTAAAGGAAAAGAGAATGTTTGGAGTAATTAGTGCCCTTGCAGGAGTCGCGCAGAACGATGCGGACTAAATGGGCAAAAAAAAAAAAAAAAAAAGGTACAACACCGCTTGGGAAATTGAGCGAATTTGAATAAAAGTCAGAGACGTTCGTCAGTAAAGTATGAGTAAATATATCCATATGTGTGTATGTGTATGTGTATGTGTATATGTGTGGGTGTATGATTTTCGTTTGGTGCCCATGTGGGATAAGAGCCGAGTCCCGGCAACCAAGGTTGTGGTAGACGAAAGGTTTTACTACACCGAATATGTGAAGCGAAGCGGGGGCGACGATCCGAATGTTGTCAAGGGATAGAAAATCCCCAATTGCATTATAACTTAGTTTGGGACGACGATGTCTGAAAGAGGAAATGAGTATGGAGGGTAGGAAAGATGAAAGATAATCAGTGTGAATAAGTGGGATCTTTGAAAGAGTTGATACGCGAGACGCAAGACAATTTGTGTGACAGCTTGGCGAATAAGTTTACAAATAAAGGGAAATTTTTCATGAATCATTGGAGCCTTAATAAGAGTGATTTGATCCTAATTCGGATTCTATCTGCTATACTTTTGCACTCCCGATTTTGATAAGGCTCTGTCTATTACGCCTCTATGCTTCTGGCTTCGATTGTGTTCCCATTTCATACACCTTGCTACATCTGGTTCTGAATTTGATTTTGGTTGAAATACCTCTGCATGATTAGTTCTGATTGCGAGTCCGTCTGACACACCTCTGTATGTCTGACTCTGGATGCGAACCTGTCTGATATGCCTCTGCACGTCTGATTTTGATCACGCGTTTGTCTGATACATCTCGGTATGTCTGATTCTGATTTCGACTCTGTCCGATACATTTCTGCCTGTCTGACTTTGGTCACGATTCTGTGTGATATAGTTCTGTACGGCTGATTCCGGTTTCGAATCTGTCCGATCTGATTCCGTACGTCTGACCCTGATTGTGAATCTGTCTGATAAATCTCCGGTATGTTCGTATGTGGATCTGTTTCGCCTTCTTAAGCGGCCCGTATGCTACTATGGCCAAGATGGCCCATGAGTTTGTACATGTGTGTGCATTTGGGCGATGTATATTCCGCAACCTTTATGATTTTGATATGACTGTTCTGCACGGGCGACTGCTTAAGATAAGTGTTCGATAAGTGTTTGTGTGACGTCTGTTGTTAATTTTCAGCTCGACCAACGTATGTTGAGTCTGAATGAGTCTGAATACGATGATCTGGTTGTGAGTTCGTTTGGGGTGACAGAATATTTCAGCGTGTTTGATTCTGATTACGAATTCGTCTGATACGCCTTGGTACGTCTGACTCCGACCTCATATTTGTCTGACATACTTCTGTACCTCTGATTTTGACTATGAGCAGTCTGCCATAGTCTAGTATGTCTGCCTCCGATTACGAGTTCGTTCGATATGCTGCTAGGCGTCCGGTCCTAGTTTTGAATCCGTGATGTAAAGTGTTTGGTATGATTTTGAATTCGTTGCTGTGAACTGTCCAGTATGAAGTGGGATTACGATAATGTGGTAGGGAACTCAGTAGTGTGATAAGGAATGACATTAGCTATGATGTCTGGAAAGCGTTTGTCCGTTACAGAAGATAGCGTGTGGGCCCTTAATAAAACAAAGGCCCAGTTTGAAATCTCGCCTGAAGGAGTATTATTATACGACGGCAGATTCTGTGTACCGGGCATTGCGGGCTTACGACGGTAGATTATGGGCGAGGCACATCATGCACGGTATTCTGTTCGTCCTGGTTCCACTAAGATGTATCGGGATCTCAGCTGTTTGTATTGGTGGGACGGCATGAAGAAAGATATTGCCGAGTTTGTTAGTCAGTGCCCAAAATGCCAACAAGTTAAGATCAAGCATCAGAAGCCCGGTGGATTACTACAGGAGATGGAAATTCCAGCCTGGAAATGGGAGATGATTAATATGGACTTCATTGTTGGGTTGTCGCGTACTCTACGCAGGTACGACTCTATTTGGGTTATTGTGGACAGGCTGACGAACTCAGCCCATTTTCCTTCCGGTCCGGACTCTTTATTCGGCTGAGGATTATGCCAGATTATATATCAGAGGGATAGTCAGACTTCACGGAGTCCCTGTATTATTACTGACCGAGGTGCCCAGTTTACAGATAATTTCTGGAGGTCATTTCAGGAGGGATTAAGGACTCAGGTGAGCTTCAGTACAACTTTTCATCCTCAGACTGACGGGCCTGCGTTATTGGTTTCAGGGGCAGCTGGGATGATCATGTGCCGCTTATAGAGTTTGCCTACAATAGAAGTTATCACTCCAGCATTCAGATGGCCCCGTACGAGGCCCTTTATGGCAGGAGATGTAGATCTCCTATTGGTTGGGTTGACGTCGGCGAGACTAAGTTGGTTGGGCCAAATGTGATCCAGGAAGCTGTAGATAAGGTGAAGTTTATTCGGGAGCGACTATTGGCTGCTCGGAGCCAACTGAAAGCTTATGCTGATAGACGACGTCGACCGTTGGAGTTTTAGATTGGCGACTGGGTATTCCTGAAGGTGTCGCCCATGAAGGGCGTTATGAGATTTGGCAAGAAGGGTAAGTTGAGCCCGCGGTACATCGGGCCATACCAGGTTGTTCGGAGGATAGGCGCAGTCGCCTACGAGCTACACTTGCCATCCGATTTGGAGGCCGTGCACCCGGTGTTTCATGTATCTATGTGGCGGAAGGGTAATGGTAATCTTTCCAGGATATTCCCAGTAGATGATCTTCAGGTGACGGAGCAGTTGTCTTATGACGAGCAGCCGGTGGCTATTCTGGATCGTCAGGTGAGGAGATTGCGCACTAAGGAGGTGCCTTCTGTCAAAGTTCTATGGCGCAATAATAACCGGGAAGAGATGACTTGGGAGGCGGAGGATGAGATGAAGAAGCGATACCCCCATTTATTCCCTACGCCTCTTGTAATCTAGACTTTTGTATTTATTGTACCAATGAACGGATGGACCATGTGTGCTATTTATAAAAATGGTTTTCCCGTTATGTTTGTGAGTCTTCATAAGATTTATTTAACATTCGGGGACGAATGTTCTTAAGGGGGGGAGAATGTTATGTCCCGTGTTTTTCGTATGATTGAAAATCGAGAAATAATTACGACTTGTGTGTTGTAAGGATATGATTTGATTTTTGTGAATATGACTATGTTGGTTACGGAATCTTTAATGTTAAGACATCGGGGAAGGCCGAGGGTAAATTTGGAATTTCGGAAATTAGTTTCGGGAATTACAAAACGGGACGTTTTATGAATTGGGCCAAGAAAAATATAACACAAATGAGGCCCAAGAATTCTTGAAGGGGCCGGCCAAAGGCCAAAGCCCAACCCATTTTTAATGTCATGTGTTGAGCACATGACTTATACAATTGGATATATATCACTTCACACTTAGAATTTTTCAAGAAAAAATCACATTTCCACTTTGACTCAAAAGAGAGCTCTCGGCCGAAGGAGAGAAAAGGAGAAAGAAAGATTTTCCAAGCTTTGTTGTTAAGCAAAAATTCTTGTTCTTCCCATAGTTGTGAAGTACTCAAGGCCCTCTTCAACGGGGTATAATTAGTTTGGCACAAGAACCTCATTTGCGACAAGTCGGAAATTCAAGAAAAGGTAAGAATTTTGCCCCTCTAATGTTATAGAATTGGTATGAATGTGTTAATGATTGAGAATAGACGAGAATTTCGTAGTTTTAATGTGTGTGCGAAACCGTGGGTGTATGTATACTTGGTGTTGTGGCCGTGTGCCCTAGGAGGAAGAAGGAATATGAATTTGATCTTGTTTAGTTGGCATAATGTGTTGTTGTGATCCTTGTGTCGTAAATGATTGATTGATGAATTAAATTGGCGTTGGAAAATGATTTCGGATATTATCGGAAAGCGTATACCTTTGGTATCATTATGTATATCATTGTATATTTAGGGTGCTAGAGACTTTAAATATGAATTTATAATGATGTTAATAAATTCGGAATGAAACGACGTGAGTTAGAATGTTCGTCGTGAATTTTTGATGTTTTGAAGAATTATGGAAAGTAATGGATTTTGGGGAAATTTCGTGTTTGGCTTGGATTGTAGTTAGGATGTGATTGTATAAGTTTGAATGAGGAAATGAATACAATTATGTAGATATAGAATTGGAGTTTTGGAAGTTTGAATGAAAGTTGCCAACGTAAGTAATAAAGTTGAACTTTGAACCTAGAGTGGTTTGATTATTGCTTGTGTTGTTTGTTGATGTGTGGGCTGTTGTTATTGATATATTTTGAGCCGAGCTAAGTCTCGGGGATGTTTGATTTATAGGGGAAATGCTGCCGAAATTTCGGTAAGCAAAAATGAAGTTAATGGCATTTTTAGCCTAAGAATCTCAATTGGTAACTTTGGCCATTTGCAGATTTCAGGCGAAACGGGACTGGACTTTTGGGAGAGCATACGACATCTGTGAGGTATGTAAAGTTCCCTACTCCTTCATTTGGCATGTCCTAGTATCCTAGGCGAATATTGGAACTTCCGGAGCATTTCTGCTCCTCGAAACCCGATCCACAGAAAAGTTACTATTCATTCAATTCAATTGAAGCCTAAGGGCTCTATTTTGGCTAGAATGCCACCACTCGTCCGAAACCTATCGAAATGTGGTCGGGTAACCTAGAAACGATTATGTATGACCTTTGGCATATAAATGTTTGTAAAAATATGTTCGCCACCTCACTTTGACTCGAGGTGGGCCCGCTACCCCGAAACGCCCTATTTCTCTCATTGGGCTATCTTTGTGAATAGAGTTGGATATACTACTTCTGATTTTTGGAACTTCCTCCTACGGGGTATGTTTTGAACATTACGATGCGCCAAGTTATGTTTTGAACTATACGTACTATTTTGGAAACGTTTTGTGAAATGAAACCTTATATCGACTAAGTATTCGATTATTTTGTACTATGGGACGATTTGTGAAACTATTATGTTTTGAAGACTATTTTGAAGTATGATTTGCATTTGTTTGCTCACGACTCCGCTCGTGCCTTATTATGACTTCGTTCACCGGTTCCCGGGCCGGTTTTGATTCGTGCGCCTTATGACAAATTCGGCCGTATGCTGTGTTACGGTTCCCGAGGCTTCGCCATAGGGCCGGGTTCCGTTTGGAGTTATGCTGTGATATGGCTCGTGATGCGATACGCTCACCTATGATTATGTTTGTGTTCGGGGATGTACGGAGATTTGAAACCTTCTGGTGTTATGCTGTGTGTGGCGCCAGTGTCGGAGTGGCGACCACGTTCTTGAGCTTTGCATGATTTGCGCCTGCATTATGTATATGTATATGATTTGATACGGATTTTGACACTCCGGTTTGTTCTCTACTTTGTCTTTTGATTTGCTTTCAGTTTGGTTCATATATCTGTACTCCGTGCTTTACATACTCAGTACATATTTCGTACTGACCCCCCTCTCTTTGGGGGGGGCTGCGTTTCATGCCCGCAGGTACAGAAGCTCGTTTGGGAGATCCTCCGGTTTAGGCTACTCATTCTGCTGTGTTGAAGCGCTCCCCTTGATCTGGAGCCTAACTTTTGGTACATACCCCCTGTTGTGTGTGCATTCTGTACATTTGACTATTTGGGTACGGCGGGGCCCTGTCTCGCCATCTGTCTTTGTTTTGAGTTCGTAGAGGCCTGTAGTCATATATGTGGGGCGAGGGTCCTATGGATGTTTGTTCGATTTTGTTTTTTTGGTCTTAAAGCGGTCTGTTTGTTATGATGGCCCTAAATGGCCCTTATGCTTATATTTGCGCTTTTGACCGGCGATGGCCATTCCGCCGCTCAGTTTGTATTTGATATGACACTCTGATTTGTGCGACCGCTTAAGACATATTTTTATATAACCTATGTTTGCTATGATTTTGTAAAATTCTGAAATAAGTTTGGATTTGGTATCGAATATGCGATTTGGTCTGGGTACCCAGGTAGGGTGCCAGTCGCGGCCCACGGGGCTGGGTCGTGACAATGTCTGCCTGACTGCTGCTGCTGAGGCTGTCCGCCTCGAGAATCTCCAGAATAACCTGTGGATCTGGCCCTCTTGGGCGGCCTCCTGTCCCGATCTCTGCTAGAATAATCAGCTCTATGTCGGTCCTCCATACCCAGGGCATAAGCCTGTAGTCGGGCAATATCCATGTCTGCCTGCAATGCCACCGCCATACAGCCATCAATCAAATAGCGGTCTAACCCCATCACGTATCTGTGCATCCGATCGGCCATATCTGCTACTATGGCAGGTGCATACCGGGACAAAAAATCAAACTCCATATTATACTCACGGACGCTCCGACCCCTCTGCTGCAAATGCAAAAATCAGTCAACCCGCGCCCGCCGTAACTGTGGGGCCAAAAGGTGGTGAGTGAAAGCAGTCACGAACTCGTCCCAAGTAGCTGGGGTAGCACCCTCACCCCTGGATAGCTCCCAGGACTCATACCAGTGAGTAGCAACATCCCGTAGTCTATGCGAAGCCAACTCAACAGAATCAGTCTCTGAAGCCCTAACCAAGTCTAGTGAGCGCCGCAACCTTCGAATAAAGTCATGGCGGTCCTCGTCGGGCTTAGACCCGAAACACTCTGGAGGGCCACACGATAGGAACTCTCGAACTCTCAGGCTGTCACGCCTGTCGTCATCATCATCATCTCTCCGCCCGGGTCTGCGAGCCTGTCCCGCTACCAGAGTGGTCAATAACTGCACAGCCTCTCTCAGTATCCTGTCCTCCGCCCCTGGCTGAGGAGCTGGAGGCTCGGGTGCGGGTACTCGGGCCCCTGGAGCTGCTGATGGACCTGCTCTAGGATCCGCCGGTGGTGTAGCGGATCCCTCTGAATGGGACACAACCTCGGGCAAATCATAAACACAAGCCAGGGTAACTCGCTGTGCCTGACTAGTCCCTGCTATCCCTGCCTTGCCCTTCTGGGCCGCCGTTGCCTTCTTCGGAGGCATAACTGCAAACATAATAATGAATCAGATCAAAATCATCCTAATAGCACAGCTCTAACGCACGATCTAAGTTTTCAAAGAAAGGTACACCCTAAATGCCCTGTAGCCTCCTGTTTATAGATGTAGTGCACAACACACCGATAAACAAGACTCTACGAGACACGGCCTGTAGACATTCCGAGGACAAACCGCTCTGATACCACTTTTGTCACGACCCAACCCCGTAGGCCGTGACTAGTGCCCGATCTGGGCACCCAAACCCATTTATCAAATGCATTCAAATATATAGCAGAAGCCGACAAGGCTATATTCCAAATTTACATAATTTCCAGAAAAATTTTGGCAGAGTTTCCTTTGTTTTACAGACTATCCAAAATAACCCTGCGCACAGAAAATACCAACAGAGGCCACACCGGCCAACAAGGCAACATGTAAACATATGCGGACCGGCCGCCGCGGCGAATGGGATCGCCCAAACACATCATATACACACATCCGAACAGAAAGACCCAAACCCACAAACATGTCCACAGACCTCTAAACAGACCGACAGAATCATATGACGGGACAGGGCCCCGCCGTACCCAAATAGTCAGATATACAAAAATATATACATAGCAAAAGATGTATGTACCAAAAGTGGACTCCAGATCAAAAGGGAGTACTCCGAAATAGCAGAAAGTGGAGCCTACAGTGGTGGATCACCTGTGTCTGTACCTGCGGGCATGAAACGCAGCCCCCGAAGAAAGGGGGTCAGTACGAAAGATGTACTGAGTATGTAAAGCATAGAGTACAGAAATATAATCCACAACTGAAAATAAACAGGATACAAAAAGGGGAATATTGAACCGTATATCAGAATCTATATCAAAATCATATATACATAATGCAAACAAAATCATGCAAAACTCAGGAACGTGGTCACCACTCCGACACTGGTGCCACACACAGCATAACACCAGAAGGTTCAAATCTCCGTACATCCCCAAGCACACATATCATCATAACATATCACCAGCCATATCCCAGCACAACACCAAACGGAACCCGGCCCTATGGCGAGGTCTCGGGAACCGTAACACAACATACGGCCGAATTTATCATAGTGCGCACGAATCATAACCGGCCCGGGAACCGGTGAACGAAGTCATAATAAGGGCACGAGTGGAGTCGTGAGCAAATAATGCAATTTGTATATCAAAGTATTTTTGAAACTTGATAAGGTCATACGTCAATTCATTAGTCAAAGTAGTCGAACAATTAACTAGTACGGAGTTCATTTCACAAAGTGTTCCCGAAATGGTATTTATAGCCCAAAATATAGTTTAGCATTTTGTGTTATTCGAAACATTATTTTATAATAGGCAATTTCAAAACAAAAGTCCCTTATCACAATTTTACAAAAGAGCCTAATAGAGCAAACGAAGGCATCGCGGGGTTAGCGGACCCACCTCGGGTCAAGTCGAGGTGGCGGACATAAATCACGGACATTTGGGGTCTATGGGACCATACATAAAGGTTTCGAAGTGATCCGACTACGTTTACATAAGTTTCAGACGTTTGGTTACTTTCCAGCCAAGATAAGGTCTTTAAGATTCAATTTGCTTGAATGAATAGTAGACATTTTCTAATTCGGATTTCGAGGAACAGAATTGCTTCCGGGGTTCCGATATTGACCTAGCATACCTAAGACATGCCAAAAGAAGGAGTGGGTAGCCTTACATACCTTATAGGCGTCTTACGCTCGCCCAAAACTCAGTTCCCGTTTTGCTCAGAATCTGCAAATGGTCAAAGTTACCAATTAAGGATTGTAAGGCTTAAGAATTCACTTAACTTCATTTTTGTCTACCGAAATTTCGGCAGCATTTCCCCTATATATATATCACCCCCGAGACTTAGCTCAGCTCAATATGCATCAACACAACAGCCCACAATATCACAAACATCATAAGTCGCAACAAAATAAGTCTAACATCAATATTCTTTCTTTCTACATAAATCGACAACTTTCATTCAAACTTCACAATACCAAACTAATGTCCACATTATTGTATTCATTTACTCATTCAAGGTTATTCAAACACATCCCAATAATATTCCGAGCAATATACACAAGTTCGAATGATTCGTCAATTTCCATATTCCATCCGAAACGTCAACAACTACGACGAACATACTAACTCGCCTTGTTTCATTCCAAATTCATTAACAACAACCATAATCCACATTTAAAGTCTTACTTCCCCAATTATATATAAGAATATACAAAAATCATATAATTTCCCATAAGAACCCGCAACCATTTTCAATGCCAATTCAACTCGTTAGACATTCATTTACGTCATAAATACCACAACGACGCAACTAACAAACTAAACAAAATCAAATTCACTACTCCTCCCACACCCATATGGCTCACGGCCAAACACACCCTTCACACACACACACGGCCATGCTCAACACATAATTCCATAATCTTCATGCCACTTTAATCACTACCACATATATACCCATTTCATAACATAAAAACATAGAAATCATACCTTATTCTTGAAATTCCGACTTGCCGCAAACGTTGCTCTTTCGCCAAACTAATTGTATCACATCAGAGAGCGTCTTGAACTCACTACAAATATGAAAAGAGCAAGATTTTAAGATTGGAAGCAAGGCTTGGAATTTTTTTTTTCTCTTCCTATAGGGTTCGGCCGAGACCCTTGTTCTTGAGCTCAAAGGTTTGATTTTTTCTTTTTCTTGAACATTCTAAGGATCTAGATGAACATATTATATTGTCCCCTTATTATTGTCACATGCTCATCACATGACCATTTAAAATGGGGCTTGGGCCAAGGCCTTAGGCCGGCCACCCCTCAAGCTTGGGCTTCCATTTCATCAATTCTTTTTCTTGGCCTAATTCGTAAAAATCTCGTTTTGAAATTCCCGAAACTAATTTCCGAAACTCCAAATTTTGCCCTTGGACTTCCCCGACGTCTTTGCACCAACACTTCCATAAATGACATCAACATATTAAATAAAATCAAAATATTTCCTTATAACATACAAGTCTTAATTATTTTCAAGATTTCCAATTATGCGAAAACGCGGGACATAACAATATCATCGATGAATACAATCACGAATAGATCCAGAAAAGGCCTGAATACATTGTTCATTAAGTCCATAAACACTGCCGGTGCATTAGTTAGCCCAAACGACTTTACTCGGAACTCGAAATGTTCATATCTTGTTCTGAAAGCTGTCTTAGGGATATCTTTCTCCCTAACTCTTACTTGGTGATACCCGGACCTCAAATCAATCTTTGAAAACCATTTGGTACCTTGCAATTGATCAAATAAATCATCAATCCTCGGGAGGGGATACTTGTTCTTAATTGTCACTTTATTCAATTGCCGATAATCAATGCACATTCTCAAGGAGCCATCCTTCTTCCGGACGAACAATACGGGTGCTCCCCACGGGGATGAACTAGGCCTGATGAAGCCTTTTTCAAGCAAGTCTTTTAATTGCTCCTTCAACTCTTTCAACTCTGCGGGTGCCATCCTATAGGGAGGAATATATATGGGATTAGTGTCTGGCAGCACATCAATCGCAAAATCGATCTCTCGCTCTGGAGGAAGGCCTGGAAGCTCTTCCGGGAATACATCAGGAAATTCGTTCACTACCGGAACTGACTGAAGAGTCGGTGACTCAGCCTCTACATCTTGAACTCGTATTAGGTGATAAATGCACCCTTTCGTGATCATTTTCCTTGCCTTTAGAGAGGAAATAAACCTACCTTTTGGTGATGCCGCATTCCCTTTCCATTCTAAGATTGGTTCTCCCGGAAACTGGAAACGAACCATCTTCATTCGGCAATCAACATTGGCATAACAAGAAGCCAACCAATCCATGCCCATAATAACATCAAAATCTACCATTTCTAGCTCATGCAAATCAATCATGGTACGACGATCACAAATCACAATCACACAATTCCTATATACTCGGCTAGCTATTACCGATTCACCCACGGGTGTAGACACCTCGAAAGGTTTGATAGACTCCGGCTCAATTATAAATCGACCCGCGATATATGGAGTAACATATGATAATGTGGAGCCTGGATCAATCAACGCATATACATCATGAGAGAATACCGATAATATACCTGTGACCACATCAGGAGAAGACTCAAGATCTTGGCGTCCAGCCAAAGCATAAATACGGTGCTGAGGACCTCTAGTACTGGGAGCTCTGCCTCTACCTGTACCATGGCCGACTGGCGCATGTGAACCTGGGCCCGTAGGGCGTACAGATGCTGATGATCCGGCTGCCGACCCTGCTGGCTGGGTCCTACCTCTACCCTGTACTGAGGGGCAATCACGCATGATATGGCCTGGTTGACCACATGAATAGCAACCATCCGATCCCAATCGGCATCGACCCCAATGCAACTTCCCACACTGGGAACATCGTGGTATAGGTGGCCTTGACTGGCCTGAATCACCTCTAAACTGAGACCCCGAATAACCGTGACTCAGCTCGGAACGAGTAGATCTGTCAAATCTCTGCCCCATGAACTGTGGAGGTGTACTGGTCATAGAATAGCCAAAATGGCTGGGAAACTGCTGTCTGTGTCCGCCCCTAGACTCGCTCCTCGAACCCGAAGGTCTGTCCTTCTTGTTATGGCCCCTATCCTGCTTACATTCATTTCTCCGCTGCTGTAGGTGTTCCTCTAATTCCTGAGCATGTGCCTGAATGCGTTCAATATCCATGCCATCCTGAAGGGACGCAGTTAAAAATTTATCCATCAAGTGTGGCCCTAGGCCTTTCACAAACCGGTGGACCCGATCGCCCATATCCGCTACCATGGCCGAAGCATACCTAGCCAAGGAATTGAAGCGGAGACTATACTCTGTAGCACTCATGCTACCTTGCCTCAAATTCAAGAATTTATCGGCCCTAGCTCGCCGAACTTCCGGAGGCATATAATGACGGAGAAAAGCATCAACAAACTCTTGCCATACCGGTGGAGGTGCTTGGCTCCCTGCGAAGCCATCCAAACCGTATACCACTGGATTGAGACATCCCTCAATCTATATGACGCTAGCTCCACCGATTCGGTGTCTGAAGGATGTATCAACCGGAGCGTCCTTAGCATACCCTCAATAAAGTCCTGGGGATCCTCCTCCAGTTTCGACCCAATGAATTCCGGGGGTTTCAATGCAATGAAGTCACGGGCCCTTGCACTAACAGCCCTGTCACCTTGCCCTGCGCTTGGCCTCTAAGTCTGGGCCGCAACCAACTGAGTCAAAAAATTAATGGCCTCTCTCACGTCTTGGCCCGAAGCATCCGTTGGAGGAGCTGGAGCTGGGGCTGAGGCTCCCACGTGCTCCTCAGTAATAGGCACTGTCTGGGAGGACTGAGATTGAGCCGTACTCTGGGACTCATCTTCCTCTACTACCGGTGGCGGTGCTCTTTCAGCCCGCTTTTCTGCCACCGTCTTGCCCTTTTGGGCTGTTGTAGCCTTTTTCTTTCTAGGCATCTCTGAAATACACAACACACGATTTAGGAACAAGAATTTCTTACATCATAGCTCTATCGCACGATTCTTATGAAGAAAGAAAGTCATATATTCCTAAAATGTCCGCAGCTTCTCGTTTATAAGTGTGGCGCGCAACACACCCATAAACAAGACTCTACAAGACACGGCTCGTAGACATATCCTAGGACTGAACTGCTTTGATACCACTTTTGTCACGACCCGGCTAGGGGGCCGCGACGAGCACCCGGTGCTACCCCACCCAAGCACCCCCTTATCGTACATAACATAACATCTAGGTGAACCATAAGTCAATTCGTGATTTTATTATCGTTAATCATATTGATCCCATTAGACGACCATCATCATTTAACATATCATAGGAATCTAGGCCACACCATAAGTACAAGGCCGACGTGGCTAACAAAAGATATACAAAACATGGGCCGGCATGGCCGAATATCTCTACCCACATACACATGACTACGAGCCTCTAAGAGTATGACATATCGTATGAGCGAGACAGGACCCCGCTATGCCCATAATTATATACACAAAAGAATAAGTACCCAAAAGCTACGGCTCCGAAAAAATGGAGCTCTGCTATGCAATATCTGAATAAGCAGCTATGGATCAAGTTTGTCTCCCTATGCACCTGCGGGCATGACGCAGCGTCCACAAACAAAAGGACGTCAGTACGAAGAATGTACTGAGTATGTAAAGCATGATCAACATCAATATAGAAGCATAATAGATATCATATGAAGATAGCGTAGGAGGGGAGACAGTAATATCATCATCATCATGTCGCTTACTTGCATACATCGTCGTTCGTATCCCATAATGATACTCGTACCATACTTGTGCTCATATTCGTATACATGTCCTTATTCGTATTCTTATACATAGTCTTATCACATTCATATTCATATTATATACATAGCCATACACTTATTTACGTACATAGCGTACCCGACCATAAGGTTCGGTGTTTCATACATACTTGGCCAACCAAGGCTCAATGTTATTTCTACCTGGCCCTACCAAGGCTTCAGGGTTATCCGTACCATCTGCAGATGTGTGCGCGCGTTACGTAATCGTATACATACTTTATACATAGTCACATACATATAGTCTTACCCGGCATCATAAGCTCGGGGTTCATTATAGCCCTTCATAGGCACATATAAGTATAATAGCCCGTAGGCACCTTTTTCATCATTTTTGATATCATTATCATTACTATTCTCATCGTTATCGTTACATCTACATTATGGACTTACTTGTCATACGAGGAACATAGTATAATCATAGTATATATCAAGGGTTGTGAGCTTATGAGCTCGGAATGTCAACCATGTGAAGACAACATACTCATATGGAGGAATTAGGAATTTGGCCAAGAACCTTGCCTTATGAAAGAAGGGTTAGCCTTACATACCTTTCCGTCGAACTATTCTACACTTGCACGTTCCCTTCCAATGCTAGCGTTTATACCTTCATTAATATCCTAACAATGGCCATTAGTCATTCACATTATCTAGATTCCTCAATTTGCCTCTAATTCACCCATATTCATGATTATAACACCCATCTTCATCCATTCGTCTAAAGTTTTTAGTTCATGATCTTAATACCATTTATAACACATTCATATCACAACACAAATACATTCATAACTCAATTCAAACTATTTCTCAAAATGTCACTATTCATCATTCATGATCTAGTTGACCACATTTTCTACAATCCATGTATTTTAATTCTCCAATACCTTAAACATCTTGTAAAAATCATGAATCTTACCTTAGAAGTTGTAGGAACAAGCTTTGGTTGATAATACTCTTCTTTGAGCAAAACCCTAGTTTTTCTCCATTTGGATTTCTTGACTTGGATGATCCTTGATGATTCCCTTATCCTTGATTCACTTGTCTTAATGTTATTGATGGCTTATAATCCTTAAAAACTCATATAATAAATGTAGAGAGAAGTTCTAGAGAGAAGTGGTGTAATGTTGTAATGAACTAAAATAAGTCTTGATCCTCATATTTAATGAATTGGAAAATCTGTGCTGGGTGAACAGTGGTCGTCCATGGAGGTTTACGGACCGTATTCCACTATACGGCTCGTCCTCCATGGGCGTATTTATCCATCTCCAGAACCAGAAGCTGGGCTGCCTTCATGGTGGTTTACGACCATGGTTTACGGGCCGCAAATCACTTTACGGTCCGTCCACCAGGTCGTATTTAACCATTTCCTCGGCTGGCAGAAAGTTCAAATTTGGCATGCCAGTTTACGACCTGGCAGTTTACGGACCGTATACCAGTTTACGGTCCGTATTTACACTTTACGACCACTGGCAGAAGGCTGAAGCTTTTGCATGGCAGTTTACGACTGCCAGTTTACGGTCCGTATTTTGGAATATACGACCACTGGGCAGTTTTGCCAACTTTCAATTTTTCTCATTTCTCGACTTTTCATTCTAATCATCCACATCCCTTTTCATACATTTCCCATGAAACATTATACACTCGCACTCCTCGCACACATCATTAGCTCATTTACTTGCGTACCAACGGGAAATTTTCCGAGGTGTAACAGCTACACTTATAAATAGGAGTTTGTGGGTATTTAGGAATGAATGACCTTCTTTTTCATCATAGATTGTGCGATAGAGCCATGATACAATAATTTCCCTTTTCTTAACCGTGCGTTATGTTTTCAGCGATGCCTGTAAAGAAAAAAGCTACAGCAGCCCAAAAGGGCAAGACAGTGGCAGGTAGGAGGACTGAACGGGTACCGCTTATAGAGGTAGATGAGGGCGAGTCCCAGAATGAGGTTCCATCTCGGTCCTCTCATACTCTACCAGCTTCAGAGGAGCATGAAGTAGCCTCAGCTCCAGCTCCAGCACCCCCAGTTCCTCCACCAGATGCCTCGGGTCAGGAGATGAGAGAGGCCATCCATTTCCTGATATAGTTAGTCACCGCTCAGGCCCAGCGGCAAGGTACGAGTCATAGTGATAGAGCTGCCAGTGCTAGAGCCCGTGATTTCATTAGTTTGAACACTCCAGAATTCTTTGGGTCAAAATCGGATAAGGACCCGCAGAGCTTCATAGATGGAATGTTGAGAACATTATTGGGTAATTCATGTTTCAGATGTTGAGCCGGTAGAGTTGGCCTCTTATAGATTGCGGGATGTTGCGGTTCATTGGTATGCCGTTTGGATGTCTTCTAGAGGAGTTAACGCACCTCCATCGATATGGCAAGAGTTTGTAGATGCTTTCCACTGACACTATTTACCACTAGAGGTTCAACGAGCCAGAGCTGACAGGTTCCTGAGTCTTAGACAGGGGATATGAGTGCCCTAGAGTATAGCCTCCATTTTAATTCTTGGCTATGTATGCTCCAACCATGGTAGCTGATATGGGGGACCGCGTGCACTGGTTTGTGAATGGCTTAGGGCTACATTTGATGGATAAGTGTTTGACGGCCTCACTTCAGGATGGTATGGATATTTCTCGCATCCAGGCCCATACCCAGAATTTGGAAGAGCGACAGCAATAGCGGGGGAATGAGCGTGAGCATGATAGGGGATATAGCAAGACAGCTAGATCCTCAGCTCCTGTTAGTGAGTTTAGAGGAGGTCAGAGGCAGCAGTATTCTAGGCACTCAGGCCATTCACTGACTAGTACACCTCCACGATTTGCGGACCAGAGATTTGATAGACCTATTCACTCCAGACCTAGTCAGAGTTTTAAGGTCACGGGTTCTCAGTATAGGGGTGATTCAAGCTGGATGAGACCACCCTTACCGCGATGTACTCAGTGCGGGAAGCTACAATGGGGACAGTGTCGATTAGGCTGGATGTTTGTTATGCTTGCGGCTAGTCAAGCCATATTATGCGTGAGTGTCCATTCTGCGGTAATAGAGGTATGGTCCAGCCCACAGGATCAGCAGCTGATTCTTCATCATCTGTATGCCCTCTGGAGCAAAGCTCACAGACACCAGCAGGTCGTTGTAGAGGTAGAGGAGGAGCGCCCAGTTTGAGTGGTCCTCAGCACCGTATTTATGCACTGGCTGGGCAACATGATCTCGAGTTTTCCCCCGATGTTGTCACAGGTATATTATCAGTATCTCTTCATGATGTATATGCACTGATTGATCCAGGCTATACATGTCATATATTACCCCTTATATTGATGATTGTATTGGGGTGAAACCCGAGCTAATTAAACCTTTCGAAGTGTCTACACCCGTTGGTGACCCAATGATAGCTAGCCGGGTATATAGAAATTGTGTGGTTGTAGTTTGTGACCGTCATATGATGTCTTATTTAATTGAGCTAAAAATGGTAGATTCTGATGTCATTATAGATATGGATTGGTTGGTTTCTTGTTATGCCAATGTTGATTGTAGAATGAAAATGGTTCGTTTCTAGTTTCCAGGAGAACTAGTTGTAGAGTGGAAGTGTTACACCTCGAAAATTTCCCCACGAACGTACAATGAAAAGTTGCAAGTTTGCACTTTGACCCAGTTGGTCGTAAAGTGGAATACGGCCCGTAAACTGCTATCGTCCTCCAACCTTTCAAAAATTTCAACTTTCTGTCAAATGGTTAAAAACGAATTGGAATACGGACCGTATATCGAAATACGGCCCGTAAACTGAGTCGTAAATTGCCATGATCTCCAGCATGCCTTTCTGGTTTTGATATGCTTAAATACGATTGCGAAGGATGGACCGTAAACCAGAATATGGCCCGTAAAGTGGGTTTACGACCACGGTACACCTCAGTCACTGTTCATTCCGGAATAGATTTTAAGTCATTAAAAAGAGACCCAAGCTCATTCAAATCATTTCATATTCACGATATTTCTCTCTAGACACTCCTAGAATACTCTCTACTCTTCAATTACAAGAACTCAAGGGAGATTGGTGATCAATTACATGAGACCCACGAAATCAAGTGTGAGAATCACACTAAAGTTCATCCTTCTCAAGAAAACCCAAAAGGAGTGAAGTAGGGTTTTGGTGCTAGAGGAGTAAATCCATTCAAAGCTTGTTCAACCATCATCTAAGGTAAGTTTCATTACCATTTCATGTTGTTTAAGGTATTAGAAGGTTAAGATACCCGAATTGTAGAAAAGCATAGCAAATGGGTCATAAATGAGTGAATAGTGCCATGAGTGAATGGTAGTTGAATTGAATCATGAATGTTAGTGTTATATCCCGTATTTTTTAACATCGGATTATTTGCTAAGGTGGGGCCCACACATCGAGAATTTTTTTGGAACATCTGAAAAGTCATAGGAATCACATACGTGGAGTTAAACACAACTCAAGAAGGACCCTTGGGCCAAATCAAAGTGGAAGCCCTCCAAACGAATATTTTTAAGAAAACGTTTTCGGGTAACCTGACTTCGAGGAGCCAAAACGGTATTATAAGTTCGGAATTTGGAAAATTACCAAGCAATATAAGTTGTAGATAATTGAAGTAGCTTTCCAACCATAGGTCGTGGGTTCCCAGGTGACGTCGGTACAAGGAGATATGGACGTTTTAAGGTCGAAAGGTCAGTGGGCTAGGCCCAACTCGGGCCCAACCGGGTTAGGCCCATGACCCATCTTATTTAAGTAACATTTCAGCGTTTCCCCCCTCATTTTTCACACCTAAACATCCAGAAATTTCTGGAGGAAAAGAGAGAAAATATCCTAGAGAGAAAAATCAATTTTTGACCAAAATCCGAGCCCCGAATTCCGAAGCCCATGAAGAGAAAAGTGTTGTACGTCGCGTTGTCTTCAATTTGAGCTAAACATCAACCAAGGAGGAGAGTGATAACGTGGTGGCTACCTACTTAAGGTAATATGAAGGTTCCTTTTCATTGTTAACAAGTTTATTTAAAGATTTAACGGATTAGGACGGAAGAAATAGCGATATAAATTCGTTTGTCGGTGTTGATGTGGTAGCCGTATAGGGGGCTGTTTTGGTGGGGCATGATGAGCTAATTTTATTTAGTATTTTGATTGTTGTTGTGTTGTGGAATGTAGAAAGGAAAAGAATTCATGAAAGATTGGTTGGTAAGTTGTTATGGGGAATTTTGTGATTTTATGGAAGATTTATGTAATGATGAAAATGAAATTGTTGAGGTGCAAATTATGATTATTGTTGATGAAATTGGAAGATGGAAATGTGTTATGAATACGTATGTTGAAGATTAGAAGTTTCGTATGGATTATGGTTTTGGTGGAAAGTTTGTATATTTTGTATATCGTGTGAATAGCTTGTAGAAATGATATGAAATGCTTCCGAATCGTATTGTAATGATCTTGATTAGTAATGAATGTGAAAACATTGAGGTTGGTTTGGAAATATGACGTTGGAAATGAAAGTTATTGTACTATGTTGGAAAGAGGACTAGTTATGCTATGTTGTGTTTTGTGGTGATTGTTATTGTTGTTGGTATTGTTGTTGGTTTGGTTATTGATGTTGGAGCCGAGTTAAATCTCGGGGATGTTATATGTATAGGGGAGATGCTGCCCAAATTTTTGTAGACAAGTGATGAGTTAAAGATTTGAATGCTAAAAGTCTTACTATTGACAATGGGTAAACATGATCATTTGTAGATTTTGGGCGAAACGGGAATTGAAATTGAGCGAGCGTAAGGCGCAGCTAAGGTATGTAAGGCTTACCCCCTCTTTCTCTTGGCATGTCCTAGATGTGATAGGCTATGACTCGAGCCTCGGGGATGACTCTACTCTTAGAAATCCGAGCTTATATTTAACCCTTTTTCATTCAGTATAATTGAATTGATTATATTATGTTTAGTGAAAAGGTAGTTTGAACATACGCAACTTCCACCAACGGAACTGGATTACCCTGAAACTTTCGTAGATGACCGTATAAGACCAAATGTTTATAGTTTTACGTATGTCACCTCGACTTGACCCAAGGTGGGCCCACAACCCCCGAGACCTATTTGTATTGTTTTATTTGCCCTATTTCCGTATGATAATTAAGAGAAACTTTGGCTAATGTTCCGAGTTTGCTATAAGTATCTAGTAACTCAGATATAAGTATTCTGACTCGACTATCCTGATATGAACACTCCGATACGAACGTTCTGATCCGAATATTTTGATATAAGCATTCTGATGTAAATATTCCGATATAAGTATTTTGATATAAGCACCCAATATATAAATAATCCGATATAAATATTCTGATATAAGTATTCTGAGTTAGGTATACTGGTACGAGTGTCTGGTATAAGTGTTCTGATATGGGTATTCCGATATAAGTATTCGGCTATGAAGATCTAGATATGAGTCTTCTGATCCGAGTATTCTGATATGACTATTCTTTGTAAGCCTTAATGTTTTTATGTACGATCTCGGATCTCTTAGAAGTCCGAAGAGGTTTCTGTATTTCAAATGCTCATAACTTCCTGATACTAACTAGGAAGAACCCGAAACTCGTTTCTGAGCCTTCGTATGTCGGCAAGTGTACCTATTCATTGAGTCTGGATTTATGTGCATATGGTTTCTCATGACTCTGCTCGTGCATGACTTAATGTCTCTTTCACTGCGTCCCGAGCCAGGTTCTGTTACCGTGCGTTTCCTCTGCATTGTTCACCGCGCCCCTCGGTGGGAGAGCCGGGATCTGTTATCTGTATATGATGATATGGGGATGGCGGCAAGGATGGCATATGATTCTGCTCACCGCGTCTCTTCCCAGAGGGCCGGGTTCTGTTACCGCGTCCCTTATCACAGGGCCGGGATCTGTTATCTGCTATCTGCATATGTACATATTGACACATGATTTTGACATATGATGATTCTGTTACCGCGTCCCTTATCACAGGGTCGGGATCTGTTATCTGTGAAGATGTTACATGATTCCGATACGCATAATTTGTGTCCGGAAAGTAAGCACTCTGAGTATTCTGTACGTTCTGTGTTTCGTCTGATATATGACATCATCTGAGTATTTTGTACGTTCTGTATTCCGTCCGATATATGACACTATCTGAGCATTCTGTATGTTCTGTATTCCGTCCGATATATGACACTATCTGAGCATTCTGTACATTCTGTATTCCGTCCGATATATGACATCATCTGAGTATTCTGTACGTTCTGTATTTTGTCCGATATATGACATCACCTGAGCATTCGGTACGTTCGGTACTCCGTTCTGTATTCTGTATTTTCTGCACCTCTTCGGACAAGCGATCTGTAATTGTAGAATAAGTATTTTGGTACTTTGGCTAAAACACTTACCTTCTGTACTTCCACTGACATGTGAAACAGGTATGCATGCTTTGTGTCTGAAAAATAATAAGCGTCTGGTACTCTGAATACTGTACTTATTTGTTAGTTCTATCTGTCTCAGTTACGGTTCTGTTTCTTTGTAATGCATGCCTTACATACTCAGTACATATTCCGTACTGACCCCCTGTCTTCGGGGGCTGCGTTCCATGCCGCGCAGGTACTCCCAGCTGAGTTGAAGCCAGTATAGAAGATATTCCAGTGCAGATGGCAAGCCCCTTTTGTTCCCGGAGTGCTGCCGAGTTAGAGTTTGTATGTTATGCTTTCTGGACTTATGTTAGAGACTTTGCAGACAGCGTCGTGGGTATTAGTTGTCAGTCTGTAAGCGGCTCCGTCAGCCGATATGTCGGTCTGTGTTATGTATTGAATTTTGTATGACTTTAGATTTGTTCGGCTTGGAAGCTACGAAAAAGAATATTTCTGGAAAAAAAAATTATTATGTGCTTTAACTTATTTTTTTTAAAAAGTTTGACGTGATTTTATGTGAAGCAAGAGTCTGAGGGTTCGCTCGGCCCTAAGTAAGGGTCGGGTGTCCATCACACCCTAGCAAGATCGGGGTGTGACAGTTAGTGTGTTGTGAGTATGAATATGTTATAAATGAAATGCAGACCATCAGATAAGTGTGATACATGAGAAAATACGATAGCGAACCCACAACCATAATTGTGGGAAAAATGAAGAGAAATGGTGGATCATGGTCATTGTATATGAATGATGATTGTTGATTGCTATATTGTAATTGTTGTTGTGGGTGTTGGAAGTTGATATGAAATATGGGAAAAGTAGTATAAACAAAGGAAGTGCTGCCCAATTGTCTCTAGAAATAGTAGTGCGTTCTTATAGTTGATTAACTAACGTTAGTACGAATCCTCTTTTGAAGGTAGAGGCGTGACATTGAAGGAGAATAAACGAACGCCAGATTGCTTAAACGAGAAAGGTATGTGAGGCTAGTCCCTTCTTTCTAATGGCATGAATCCTATAGTGTAACTACTTGCTTATCCACGAGCCTATGTCTATAGTTAGCTACACAAGGTAATGAGTTAAAGTATAGAAAGTCTAATGACGTTATTTATCGCTTACACTCACCTCATATGATAATTCCTTCGAGGTGAGGCAGGATGTCAATGATTGTTCCATAATGCAATCGGGGGATCACGACCTTACGTCACCCCGATAGAGCATGGTTGATTTTGAGCCTTATGTATGTATGATGATAAGCTAAGCATATTGTGATATGCATATCATGATACTACTATTACACCGCGCCTAATTGGCCGGGCAGTCACCGCCAAGGCGAGCAGCTATATGATACACCATGGCCAAATGGCATGGGCAGACACCACTAGCGGGCGGCATGAGATGTTACCCCTGACGCGGGAGGCCCGGACGCAGGCTCATGTTGTGATTATCACACCGATCCGATATGGACGGGCAGTTTATACATGATGCATATATGATATGATATGATGATGAGCATGAGTAAGACAGCATGATTTGTTTTCTTATACTTGGCAGTTAGATTCTGATGTTCCTGTCACGACCCAACCCCGTGGGCCGCGACTGGTATCCTAGTTGGATACCCATACGTACCTGCTTAACCGAATTTCGTACCATACAGATTTTTTTTTTAAACAGATGTGTACAGAATCAGGCCGATACAGATGCGGCGCGCGCGAACGTATACATACCTGAACATATAGAAATTTACAGACAAGCCGATGAGGCTAACATACAGATGGAGTCACAAAATCGCTCGTACTTACCTAAACAGATGAAACCCGTAACCCACATATCTATCTACAGGCCTCTACAGACATACAGAATCAGATGACGGGACAGGGCCCCGCCGTACCCCAAAATACCATACATACAGAGTCTACAGATGACAGAAGATATATACCAAAAGTATTTGCTCCGGATTAAAGGAGCTCTTCCAAAATAGCAGAATCGATGACCTAAACTGGCGGCGTATCTCCAGGTGCGCCTGTACCTGCGAGCATGTAACGCAGCCCCCGAAGAACCGGGGGTCAGTACGAAAAATGTACCGAGTATGTAAAGCAGAAACATACCAAACATAATCATAGTCTGAACCGGAAGCATATATATATAGCGGACAGAACCATAAGTCAAACGGACGGACGGAATCATAATCCCGACAGACGGACAGAATCATGGTTCAGACAGACAGATAGAATCGTAAACCATACGGACATACAGAATCAGAATCCATACGGACATACAAACAAAATCGTAATCCAGACGGACGGACAGAATTATGCATGCAGAGTCATACAGAGTTATACAGAATCATACAGAGTCATACAGAATCATACAGAGGCATGTGCTTATATAAATACTGATGGCACATGCATACATACATACAGATCCCGGCCCTGTCTGGGGGCACGGTAACAGAACCCGGCCCTCTTAGTACGGGACGCGGTGGACAGACAGAATCAGATCATATGCCATCCTGGCCGCCATCCCCATACAGAAATCATAATATCATACAGATATAAATAGATCCCGGCCCGCACACCGAGGGACGCGGTGAACAATGCAGATGAGTATGCACGATAATAGAACCTGGCCCGGGACGCAGTAAAGGAATGCATTGAGACAGCCACGAACAGATTAATGAGAAACCACATACATACAGACTCAACATACAGACTCAATCAAACTGAAGGATGCCAAACGGCGAGTCAAGTCAGAGTATCCGGATAGTATGCATAATACACGCCTATGTCCTACTTGGGAAGGCACGACAGATTATTATCAGGATCAGATTCTCAGATGTCCAGAAATCATTTTGTAAATTTTGCATAAAAATAGTCATTTCATAATCAAAATAATAGTCCAGATGTTTTCTGAGGAAATCGGACAGAACCAAACTAATTAAGGTTATACAGAAGGCATCGGGCCTTATGGGCCCGCCTCAGACCAACTCGAGGAGACATATGTAAATTACTGATAATAGACTTTATGAGGTCATCCATAATCATTTGGAAGTGTTCCGACTCCGTTTGGGAACGTTTCGTGCAAAAGTTCACTTTGAAGGCATTTTATAAGGAAATGGTTTCAATTGTACTGAAGGAATTGGAACGGATTTCCATCTCGAATTCCGAGAAACGGAGTCGTACTTAAGGCTCGCGGCCGAGCCTATTACATCCAGAACATGCCTAAGAATAAAGGGGAAGACTTTACATACCTCGATTGCGCCTTACGCTCGCTTGGCTCCAATTCCAATTTCGTCCAAAATCTAGAAATGGTCAAGTTTACCAATTGTTAATTTCAAACTTTAAGACTCCAAACTTAATACATACTTGCCTACCGAAATTTCGGCAGCATCTCCCCTATATATATAACATCCCCGAGACTTAGCTCGGCTTGGTTCATCAACACAGCAACCCAGAAACAACATCAATAACAACAACAACCATAACATAATACACGATATGGCTTTACTAGCCGTCTTTCCGGCATAAAGAAACATCTTTCATTTCAACCTTACACTTCCAAACCAATCCTACCATTTTCATGTTCAACACTCATCAAGATCATTACAACATATTTCGGGGGCATATCATACCATTTTCACAAGATATACACAAGATATACGCAATATACAAGTTCCCTACCAAGGGCATATTTCGCCCACAACTTCCAATCTTTTAGCATAAACATCCATAACGTATTCTTACCCTCCAACTTCATCAATGATAACCATAATTTGCATCTTCCTACTTTCACTTCCGCATTTACATAATTATAATAAACTTGCATGTTTTCCTACAACAACTTAATAACCATTTTTCCATGACAACAAAGACTATTATCTTTCCATTCACTTCACTACAACACAATTAACATATTAACAAAATTTAGTTCACCTCCCATCATCAGCATACACCACACGGCCACATACTATATTCTCCAACTTCCATTAATTCATTCAACTTTCATTTCTAATACAATTCCCACATTAACTACAACTAGATTACAACATAATTTCAAGTCACTATAGACATTCAACATATACATACATACGGCCATACACACACATTCACAACCCACAAGATTTTCATGCTTTTCATTCATTTACACACACTACAACATACATATACCTTCCATAACACAACAAAAGCATAAGATCCTTACCTTTCTTCAAGTTCTTCACTTGGGGTTAAGGTTGCTTTCTTGCCAATATAATTATGTCACTTTGTAGAAGACCTTGAACTTAGTAATAATCTCACAAGGAATGAATTTTTGAACCAAGGAATTGGCTCCAAGAATTTTTTTCTTTCTCCCTTCTTTCTCTCCTCTTCACCCGAATTGCCTCCCTTCTTTTTCCTCTTTGCTTTTCTTGAAGTTTCTAAGGATATAGATGAGTATATATTGGCACATGGAAATTAATTAATTCCATGGGCTTTGGGTCATAAATGGTCGGTTGGGCCTTCCCATTTTGGGCCTCATTTCTCTTATTTTTTTTTATTCCAATTGGCTAAATATTGTGATTCATGGAACAAGTTTCCAAAATTCCAATTTTTGCCCTTGGCCTCCTTTCGTAATTCCACACCAATGTATTCATAACCAACACATTCATATCAAGTAAGGTCCAATTATCGCCTTATTCATTACAAGTCAAGTTATCACAAATTTTTCGAATATGCAAAAATGTCGGATGTAACATCCTCCCCCCTCCCCCCTTTAAAACATTCGTCCTCGAATGTTAAATTGACCTCATGGGGCGTCATACTACTTCGGGAGGGTTCTTTTGATAATCATCCTTTGTTGACTTTCCGATATGGATTCTTTACCAAAATGATGGAGTAATTCTTCACATTACTAACTCGTATGTTTTCATAACGTATTTTCTCATATCCGGCACAGTCACTGAGCTAAGAATTATATTCCGATAACAGATGAATGCTTTTCGCTCTTTCACAGACGTTGTGTCTCTTCTCCTTTTCCTTCAAAGCTTTTCAAACATTATACTTGCTTCTCGCCACACTCCTCGATTCCTTACCACATTATCACAATTCCACGTCATACCAATCATATTCATAACTAGAGTCGGACGCACAGGAGCATATCGAACAGATTCGTAGTCAGAGGCAAACGTATTAAACCATGGCGGACAGATTCGTAATCAGAATCAGACGTATGGGAGTGTTTCAGACAGATCCGAGATCAGAGTCAGGCGTACAGAGATATATCAGACGGATTCGTAATCAGAATCAGACATACGGAGATGTATCAGACAGACGCGTGATCAAAATCAGACGTACAGAGATGTATCAGACGGATTCATATCCAGAGTCACACATACAGAGGTGTGTCAGACAGATTTGTATCCAGAGTTAATTGTACAGATGTATATCAGACAGTAACATAATCGGATCCAGAAGTACGGAGGCGTAATGGGCAGAGCCTTATCAGAATCAGAAGTGCAGACGTATAACAGATAGAATCTCGTTTAGAATCGGATCACTCCTATTGAGGCTCCGGTGATTTACGAAAATTTCCTTTTTATCGATATCTCATTATTCATTCCGACCATTGTATCACAGGTTATTTCATCAAAACCTGTTCACTCATTCATAAACTTGTTCGTCAAGTTGTCATACAAATCGTCTTACGTGTCGCTTATCGACTTTTTCAAAGCTTCCGCTTCTTCACGTTTCTTATCCTTCATCTTTCCTACTATCCCTACTCATTTTCTTTTCTAGATATCGTCGCACCGGACTAAGTTATAATGTAATTGGGGTTTTTTTTTTTTATCCTTTGACAACACTCGTGTCCTTACCTCCTCTTCGTTTCATGTATTCGGTTTAGTAAAACCTTCCGTCTATCACAACGTTAGTCGCCGGGACTCGGCTCTTGATCCACATGGGCACCAGACGAAAATCATACACATACATATACACATATAAACATACATTTACTAATATCTTACTTGCGAACGTCTCCGATCGTTATTCGACTTCGCTCAATTTCCGAGCGGTATTGAGCTTTTTTTTTTCTTCTCGCCCATTTAGTCCGCATCGGTCTGCGCGACTCCTGTAAGGGCACTAGTTACTCCACACATTTTCTTTTCCCTTAGGTTACCCCAACTTTCCATTTATATCTATCATACTTACACTTGTGAAAAATTTTGCACTACTTCCCAGGGGGGTCACCCATTCCAGAATTTCCCTGGCCTTAGCACGCTTAACCTCGAAACTTTCATGCGTTTTGACGCGTTACGGCTAATATAACTTCGTCGATTGCCCCGCACGACCTTTGTCACGTAATTTAGGGCAGATCGGGGTCTTAATAAATTTTTGGGAAATTCTCATAGTAGGTCCCGCCCCGGGCTAGACAATACAATTTCCATATCGCCCTTCCGAATTCTCAATGTCTATCAGGTTAACAATTACCTTGCTCTTATTAATACCCAGAAGAAGAGAATCACATAATATGATAAAGTATAGACCCATTCATACACATATCCCTCAAGAAAAGATCACTAACATACCTGGGTGTGCGCTTGAAGACGCTCCTGGGTCCTGCCGGCCGGTCAATGCAAATACGCGGTTCGAAGGACCGCTGTAACCAGAAGCTGCACCACGACCTCTGCCACGACTCGCTGGCGCTGGTGCTGGTGCTAGTGCTCCTCGCTCCGTGGGGCGTATGGCTGCCGAAGGAGAAGATGAGCCAGCTACTGACCCAGCAGGCTGGACTGAACTTGAACCACCCTTATGCGCGCACTCTCGGACACGATGATCTGGGCTGCCACAAAAATAACAAGCGCCTGTAGCGCAATAACACTCCCCCGGGTGGGGCCTCCCACAGTAAGAACATGGGGGTATGGGTGGCCTCGACTGACCGGGAACTCTGCTCACCTGTGAGCCTGGAACTCTGGAGCTCTATCCCGAGAACTGTGGGGGCGTACTGTGTGCTGGCTGGGACGAATACCTGTTACCCTGCCGCTGAGAAAACTCGCTCTGAAATCCCCCTGAATACCCGGCCGATCTGGCTCTCTTAGGCCGGTTCCTATCGTGACCCCTATCAGGCCGACGTTCCCTACGTCAGTCCTCCATGCCCTGGGCGTGCGGCTGTACCCCGGCAATATGCATCCCTGGCTGAGAAGCCACCGCCAGGCAACTATCAATCAAATAAGGGTCCAGCCCCATCACGTACCGGTGCACCCTGTCGGCCATCTCAGCTACTATAGCGGGTGCATACCTAGCCAGTGAGTCAAACTCTAAGCTATACTCTCGAACACTTCTACCGTTCTGTCTCAGGTTCAAGAATCGATCAACCCTAGCTCTCCGCAGCTCTGGAGGTAGAAAATGATCAAGAAAGGCCTTAGTAAACTCGGCCCATACTGCTGGGGGAGCATCGTCACCCCTGGATAGCTGCCAGGACTCATACCAGTTCACCGCTACCTCATATAACTGATACGAAGCCAACTCGACGGACTCAGTCGGCGAAGCCTTAATCAACCATATCGTACTCTCCATCTTTCTAATGAACTCCTGGGGGTCCTCTTCGGGTTTTGTCCTGGAGAATTCTGGAGGATTACATGTCAAAAACTCACGAGCCCTGGAGCTTTCATACCTGTCCGAACGACCACCCCCAAATCCATGCCTACGAACCTGCTCCGTCATCAGCGTGGTCAATAACTGAACCGCATCTCGTATAGCCCTGTCCTCCGCCCCTAGCTGTGGAGCTGGAGGCTCGGGCACTGGAACCCTGGGAGCTCGCGGTGGAGCCGCCCTCTGATCAGCAGTCGCTGCTGCTCCAATCTCCTCTGATAAGGGCGGTGTAACAGAGCCGGCTGACAGCGGCTCATCCTCAAGCGCTAACCGCGCACTGGCCCTGGTAACTCTCTGGGCCCTGCTAGTTTCTCCTACCTCCACCCCTGCTTTGCCCTTCTGGGCAGCTGTTGCCTTCTTCGGAGGCATCGCTGAAAACATAACAAATCATCAGGAGGGGATCATCCTACCAATACAGTTCTATCGCACGATCTAAGATTCAAAGAAGGGTAACATCCTAGATGCCCTGTAGCCTCCTGTTTATAGATGTGGTGCACAACACACCGATAAACAAGACTCTACTAGACACGGCCTGTAGACATACCGAGGACTAACCGCTCTGATACCACTTCTGTCACGACCCAACCCCGTGGGCCGCGACTGGTATCCTAGTTGGATACCCATACGTACCTGCTTAACCGAATTTCGTACCATACAGATTTTCTTTTTAAACAGATGTGTGCAGAATCAGGCCGATACAGATGCGGCGCGCGCAAACATATACATACCTGAACATACAGAAATTTACAGACAAGCCGATGAGGCTAACATACAGATGGAGTCACAAAATCGTTCGTACTTACCTAAACAGATGAAACCCGTAACCCACATATCTATCTACAGGCCTCTACAGACATACAGAATCAGATGACGGAACAGGGCCCCGCCGTACCCCAAAATACCATACATACAGAGTCTACAGATGACAGAAGATATATACCAAAAGTATTTGCTCCGGATTAAAGGTGCTCTTCCAAAATAGCAGAATCGATGACCTAAACTGGCGGCGTATCTGCAGGTGCGCCTGTACCTGCGGGCATGTAACGCAGCCCCCGAAGAACCGGGGGTCAGTACGAAAAATGTACCGAGTATGTAAAGTAGAAACATAACAAACATAATCATAGTCTGAACCGGAAGCATATATATATAGCGGACAGAACCATAAGTCAAACGGACGGACGAAATCATAATCCCGACAGACGGACAGAATCATGGTTCAGACAGACAGATAGAATCGTAAACCATACGGACATACACAATCAGAATCCATACGGACATACAAACAAAATCGTAATCCAGACGGACGGACAGAATTATGCATGCAGAGTCATACAGAGTTATACAGAATCATACAGAGTCATACAGAATCATACAGAGGCATGTGCTTATATAAATACTGATGGCACATGCATCCATACATACAGATCCCGGCCCTGTCTGGGGGCACGGTAACAGAACCCGGCCCTCTTAGTACGGGACGCGATGGACAGACAAAATCAGATCATATGCCATCCTGGCCGCCATCCCCATACACAAATCATAATATCATACAGATATAAACAGATCCCGGCCCGCACACCGAGGGACGCGGTGAACAATGCAGAGGAGTATGCACGATAACAGAACCTGGCCCGGGACGCAGTGAAGGAATGCGTTGAGACAACCACGAACAGATTAATGAGAAACCACATACATACAGACTCAACATACAGACTCAATCAAACTGAAGGATGCCAAACGGCGAGTCAAGTCAGAGTATCCGGATAGTATGCATAATACGCGCCTATGTCCTACTTGGGAAGGCACGACAGATTATTATCAGGATCAGATTCTCAGATGTCCAGAAATCATTTTGTAAATTTTGCATAAAGATAGTCATTTCATAATCAAAATAATAATCCAGATGTTTTCTGAGGAAATCGGACAGAACCAAAGTAATTAAGGTTATACAGAAGGCATCGGGCCTTGTGGGCCCGCCTCGGACCAACTCGAGGCGACATATGTAAATTACTGATAATAGACTTTATGAGGTCATCCATAATCATTTGGAAGTGTTCCGACTCCGTTTGGGAAGGTTTCGTGCAAAAGTTCACTTTGAAGGCATTTTATAAGGAAATGGTTTCAATTGTACTGAAGGAATTGGAACGAATTTCCATCTCGAATTCCAAGAAACGGAGTCGTACTTAAGGCTCGCGGCCGAGCCTATTACATCCAGAACATGCCTAAGAATAAAGGGGAAGACTTTACATACCTCGATTGCGCCTTACGCTCGCTTGGCTCCAATTCCAATTTCATCCAAAATCTAGAAATGGTCAAGTTTACCAATTGTTAATTTCAAACTTTAAGACTCCAAACTTAATACATACTTGCCTACCGAAATTTCGGCAGCATCTCCCCTATATATATAACATCCCCGAGACTTAGCTCGACTTGGTTCATCAACACATCAACCCAGAAACAACATCAATAACAACAAAAAGCACAACATAATACACGATATGGCTTTACTAGCCGTCTTTCCGGCATAACGAAACATCTTTCATTTCAACCTTACACTTCCAAACCAATCCTACCATTTTCATATTCAACACTCATCAAGATCATTACAACATATTTCGGGGGCATATCATACCATTTTCACAAGATGTACACAAGATATACGCAATATACAAGTTCCCTACCAAGGGCATATTTCGCCCACAACTTCCAATCTTTTAGCATAAACATCCATAACGTATTCTTACCCTCCAACTTCATCAATGATAACCATAATTTGCATCTTCCTACTTTCACTTCCGCATTTACATAATTATAATAAACTTGCATGTTTTCCTACAACAACTTAATAACCATTTTTCCATGACAACAAAGACTATTATCTTTCCATTCACTTCACTACAACACAATTAACATATTAACAAAATTTAGTTCACCTCCCATCATCAACATACACCACACGGCCACATACTATATTCTCCAACTTCCATTAATTCATTCAACTTTCATTTCTAATACAATTCCCACATTAACTACAACTAGATTACAACATAATTTCAAGTCACTATAGACATTCAACATATACATACATACGGCCATACACACACATTCACAACCCACAATATTTTCATGCTTTTCATTCATTTACACACACTACAACATACATATACCTTCCATAACACAACAAAAGCATAAGATCCTTACCTTTCTTCAAGTTCTTCACTTGGGGTTAAGGTTGCTTTCTTGCCAATATAATTATGTCACTTTGTAGAAGACCTTGAACTTAGTAATAATCTCACAAGGAATGAATTTTTGAACCAAGGAATTGGCTCCAAGAATTTTTTTCTTTATCCCTTCTTTCTCTCCTCTTCACCCGAATTGCCTCTCTTCTTTTTCCTCTTGTTTGTTCTTTGCTTTTCTTGAAGTTTCTAAGGATATAGATGAGTATATATTGGCACATGGAAATTAATTAATTCCATGGGCTTTGGGTCATAAATGGCCGGTTGGGCCTTCCCATTTTGGGCCTCATTTCCCTTATTTTTTTTATTCCAATTGGCTAAATATTGTGATTCATGGAACAAGTTTCCAAAATTCCAATTTTTGCCCTTGGCCTCCTTTCGTAATTCCACACCAATGTATTCATAACCAACACATTCATATCAAGTAAGGTCCAATTATCGCCTTATTCATTACAAGTCAAGTTATCACAAATTTTTCGAATATGCAAAAATGTCGGATGTAACAGTTCCACATGAGTATCTTCCTTATATCATTGTCTTACTTCATTGTTTATGCCTCTCATACTCAGTAAAATATTCGTACTGACATCCGTTTTCTTTGGACGTTGTGTTCATGCCCACAGGTAGACAAGGAGGAGAGCTCGATCCAGATCTGTAGTAGCTGTCAGCTGAGTGGAAGCCCTCCATTGTCCCGGAGGTGCTTATGATTATTCTTTTGAGTATATATCGCCTTGTATATATTTTTTTTTGGCACGACGGGGTCTTGTCCCGTCCCGATGTTCAGCACTCCAGTAGAGGCTCGTAGAGACGCAGTGCGGGTTAGATGGTCTCACGAGATCACTACTGTATACATATCTATATTATTTTGATAGCCTAAGGGCACTTGTACACGAAAGTATTTTATGTTTTCATACGAAATATGATTTTTCCTCCGCTATGAGTATAAAGATGATAAAAAGAGCAATAAATGAGTAAAATGAGCGACAGAGCGAGCGGTGCTCGGTGGTTAGCCCCGGGTACCCGTCGTGGCCCCTAGCTGGGTCGTGACAGGAAGGGTAATACAGCATCTCCGAGAGGTTTATTTCCTATCTCAAGGCAAAGAAAATGATTGATAAGGGTTATATTTATCATTTAGTTCGGGACCAAGATACAGAAGCAAAGTCACCGACTCTTCAATTTGTTTCGGTAGTGAATGAGTTTTCGGATGTATTTTCGGACGAGGTTCTAGGTCTTTCACCAGAACGGGAGATTGACTTTTCCATCGATGTGTTACCAGATATTAAGCTAATATATATTCCTCCTTATAGAATGGCTCCTGCAGAATTGAGGGAGTTAAAGGAGCAGTTCAAGGATTTTCTTGAGAAAGCCTTTATCAGGCCTAGATCATCACCATTGCGAGCACCTGTATTATTTTAAAGAAATAAAGATGGTTCCTTGAGGATGTGTATTGACTACAGGCAGTTGAATAAGGTGACAATAAAGAATAAATATCCACTTCCAAGGATTGATGATTTATTTGATCAGTTGCAGGGTGCCAAATAGTTCTCAAAAATAGATTTAGGATCCAGGTATCACCAAGTGAGAGTTAGTGAGAAGGAAATTCCGAAGACGGCCTTCAAAACCCGGTATGGTCACTTTGAATTTCGAGTAATGTCCTTCGGATTGACTAATGCACCGGCGGTGTTCATGGATTTGATGAATAGTGTATTCAGACCTTTTCTAGATTCATTTGTGAGCGTGTTTATCAAGGATATCTTGGTAGACTCTCAATCCGAGGCAGAACATGCAGATCATTTACGTACTGTCCTCAGAATTCTTAGGCTCGTGAGCTCTACGCAAAGTTTTCAAAATGTGAGTTTTGGTTGAATTTTGTGACTTTTCTGGGGTATGTTATTTCAGTTGAGGTATTCGAGTGGATACCCAGAAGATTGAAGTTGTGAAGACCTGGCCAAGGCCTACCACACCTACGGAGGTTCGTAGTTTTCTAGGCTTGGCGAGTTAGTACATAAGATTTGTAGAAGGGGTTTCTTCTATTTTTGCAACATTGACGAAGCGGACTCAGAAAGCAGCTAAATTTCAATGGACGGATGCTTGTGAGTGCAGTTTTCAAGAGTTGAAGAATAAATTAACTTCAGCCCCTGGTTCTGACACTTCCAGATAGACCGGAGGGCTATGTTGTTTATTGTGATGCTTCAGGTGTGGGGTTGGGTTGTGTGTTGATGCAGCACGGTAAAGTTATTGCTTATGCTTCAAGGCAGTTGCAGAAACACGAGAGAAACTACCCGACCCATGATCTAGAGTTAGCTGTTGTGATTCATGCCTTGAAGATGTGGAGGCATTATTTGTGTGGTATTCATGTTGATATTTATACAGATCATAAGAGTCTTCAGTATATTTTCAGGCAGAAAGAGTTGAATTTACGGCAAAGGCGATGGTTGGAATTATTAAAGGATTATGATGTTAGCATTCTATATCACCCCGAGAAAGCGAACCTCGTAGCTGATGCTCTTAGCCGTAGACTTATGTGATATTCAGCCAGAGAGGAGAGAGTTAGCTCGTGAGCTTTAGCAGTTAGCTAGCCTAGGAGTCCGGCTAATGGACTCGGGCAATATGGGAGTTACCATTCAGAATTCATTTGTTTCGTCATTAGTAGTTAAGGTGAAAGAACACCAGTATGAGGATCCTATATTAGTTCACTACAGGAATACCCTTCCTTAAAAGAAAAATTCATCCTTTGAGATTTCAGCGGATGGAGTTCTCAGATGTCGAGGCAGATTGTGTGTTTCGGATTTTGTAGGATTACATCATCGAATTTTGGAAGAAGCCCAATATTCCCATTATTCTGTTCATCCAGGAGTGATAAAAATGTATCATGATCTTAAATCCATTTATTGGTGGGACGGAATGAAGAAAGACATAGCAGAGTTCGTAGCTCAATGTCCTAATTGTCAGCAAGTAAAGATTGAGCATCAGAAGCCTGGGGATTATTGCAAGCTATGGAAATTCCGACTTGGAAATGGAAAGTGATTAATGTAAATTTCATAGCAGGCTTTCCTCGTTCTCAGCATAAGTATGATTCTATATGGGTAATTGTGGATAGACTGACGAAGTCAACTCATTTTCTACCAGTCAGAACTATGTATTCGGCTGAAGACTATGCAACGCTTTATGTCAAAGAGATAGTACGACTCTATGGTGTTCCAGTATCCATTATTTTTTATAGAGGAGCACAGTTTACAGCTAATTTCTGGAAATCTTTCCAAGAAGGTTTAGGGACCCAGGTGAATCTTAGTACAGCATTTCATCCACAGACTGATGGACAAGCAGAGCGCACCATTCACATTCTTAAGGGTATGCTACGGGCATGTGTGTTAGATTTTGGAGGTAGCTGGGATAATCACCTACTGCTTATAGAAATTGCTTACAACAATAGTTATCATTCCAGTATTCAAATGGTCTCGTATGAGGCTCTATATGGACAAAAATGTAGATCACCAATTGGATGGTTCGAAGTGGGAGAAACTAAGTTAGTAGGGCCAGATCTGATCCAACAAGCTATAAAGAAGGTCAAGCTTATTCAGGATCAATTATTGATAGCTCAGAGTCGTCAGAAATCTTATGCGGATAATCATCGACGAGAGTTAGAGTTTCAAGTTAATGACTAGATATTCTTGAAGGTGTCGCCGATGAAGGGCGTCATGAGATTTGGTAAAAAGGGCAAGCTTAGCCCTCGGTACATTGGGCCTTATAAGATTGTACGCAAGATAGGCCAGGTGGCTTATGAGTTAGATCTACCCTCGTACTTGGAATCAGTCCACCCTGTTTTCCATGTGTCAATGCTACGGAAGTGCATTGCAGATCCTTCTAGAATTGTACCGGTAAATGACGTTCAGGTCACCGAACAACTATCCTACGAAGAAGTTCCCATTGCTATTCTAGATAAGCAAGTTCAGAGATTAAGAACCAAAGATGTACCTTCAGTTAAAGTTCTATGGAGAAACAATAATAGAGAAGAAATGACTTGAGAAGCTGAGGAAGATATAAAGTTCGGGTATCCACAACTTCCAGAGGAGGTTCAGATAGAACCACCATTTTCTTTAGGTACGTAATGCTTTCTTCTTAACGATTTCTTGGTCTTGTGTGGCCATTATTGTTGTTGTTGTTGTAACCCTGTAAGGCATTTTATATTTTGGGTTGTTGTGACAGAATGGTAGTGGCATATTTACAGGGGAAACTCTGGGAAATTTTTGTAGAATCCCTAAGAGCCTAACATTCGAGGACGAATGTTTCTAATGGGGGCAGGATGTTACACCCCGTGGTTTTGTACATTGAGATTCGTCGTGTGTTAGTGCTTTAAGTCTTGGATACGGGGGTTTTTGTCACGACCCAACCGGAGGGCCGCGACGGGCACCCAGTGCTAGCCCACCCGGGCACCTCTTAACATACCTTTACATTTACCTCTAGGTGAGCCACAATACATTTATATCATCATTAGTAATTATGCCCATAGCAATGTACATAAGCCGACGGGGCAAACAAAATGATATCCAAAATATAGGAAGACAAGGCCAAACACAACTAACTATATACACATTTCTACAAGCCTCTAAGGAGAGTATTTCATATCATATAGGCAGGACAGGACCCCGCTATGCCCATGAATATATGCACAAAAGAATAAGTACCAAAAGCTATAGCTCCGAATGAAATAGAGCTCCGCTATGTAGTCCCTGAGAAATATAGCTATGGATCAAGCCTATCTCCCTGGGCACCTGCGGGCATGACGCAGCGTCCACAAACAAATGGACGTCTGTACGAAGAATGTACTGAGTATGTAAAGCATGATCAATATCAGTATGGAAGCATAATAGACAACATAGAAATAGGATAGGATGAGAGATAGTAGTATCATCGTCATAAGCACTTGCTTCTCATAGGGACTTTCCATTTCTAATGCGAGATTGTGTACATTCATCCGTATCCGTATCCGTATTCATATACATATTCTTATTCGTATTCGTATCATATTCGTATTCATACTCATACCTATATCATATACATATACATATCATATACATAGCATTTACATAGCATACCCGACCACGAAGGTTCAGTGTTTCACGTACCCGACCATGTCTAGGCTCGGTTATCATACATAGCTGGCCAACCAAGGCTTCAGGGTTACACATACCTGGCCCTACCAAGGCTTCAGGGTTATCCGTACCCAACTGCAGAGGTGCGCGCGCGTTACATGCGTATATATATATATTCTACCTGGCCATATAAGCTCGGGGTTCCATAATAGTCATACATAGATACACGTACATAATAGCTCATAAGCATCTTTAACATCATTATTATTATCATCGTCATCATTATCGTTATCACTATTATCGTCGTTCATTACATCTATCTTTATAGGATCATTCGTCATATGACGAATTTAGTACAATCGTAATATATCAAAAATTATGAGCTTAGCAGCTTTTGAAGATGACATCATTTGGAGGACATCATAAACTTATAGAAGATTTAGATAGTTGGACAAAGAACCAAGATGTCACGACCCAGCTAGGGGCCGCGACGGGTACCCGGAGCTAGTTACCAAGCACCGCTCACTCTATTACCTATCTTACTCATTTAATACTCTTTTATCAATTCTACATACCAATTGTAGGAAAATCATATTTAATCAAATATAAATACTTTATATACATTTGCCTCTTGGCCATTAAAATAATATACATACATAAGAAAACATCTTGCGAGACCATCTAACCCACACTGCGTACCTACGAGCCTCTACTAACATAATGAATACATGGACGGAACAAGACTCCGTCATTCCCAAAATATGCAGATATGAATGTACATAAAAAGAATAGCCATAAGCACCTCCGAACAATGGAGTGCTATCTATCAGCTGACAGCTACTGAGGACCTGGGCCAATCTCTCCTCCCTGTCTACCTGTGGGCATGAACACAGCGTCCGAAGAAAGGACGTCAGTACGAATATTGTACCGAGTATGAGAGGCATACATAATGAAAGGAAACATCAATAATATGAGGATAACATCAACATGAGACATCTGGATCTGACTGATAATCATAAATGAAGTAATGCATGCTATCTTACTCATACTCATCATCATACATGTATGCATCATATGCAAGCTGCCCGTCCATGTCGGAACGGTGTGATAATCAATAATATTAGCCCGCGTCCAGGCCTCCCGCGTCTGGGGTACCATCTCATGCCGCCCACTAGTGGTGTCTGCCCACGCCCGTAGGTCGTGGTGTATCCGTATCGCCGCCCACCGAAGCGGTGTCTGCCCGGCCAACTAGGCCCGGTGTGAATGCAATCATGACATGCTTAATGTAAATACTCATAATAATATTCTCATCATAAAATACTCATCTTATCATGATATGTTTATATATGACTCATGATCAACTTTACTCTATCGGGGTGACGTAAGGTCGTGATCCCCCGATTACATTATGGAACCATCATGGACATTTTGCCTCACCTTGAAAAGACTAGTACATAAGGTGAGTGTAGGCAAGCAATAACATCATCATCATTCTAGTGTCATCATATCTTATAACTTATCTCATATAGACATCCATAAGTATGAGCTTTTAACTTCTTAGAATGTAAGGACTCATACAAGGAATAGGGATTCAAATTAAAAGATTCATGCCATTAGAAAGAAGGGCTCGCCTCACATACCTTTGTCGTTTAGCTAAGATATCGCTCACTTGTTCTCCGTCGATATCACGTCGTTACCTTCATAAGAGAATTCGTATCAACATTAGTAAACTAACTATAAGAACGCGTCGCAAATTCTAGAAGAAGTTGGACAACGCTTCCTTCGCTCATACCATTTTTCTCATGTTTTATCTCAACTCCAACATTCATAATATTATTCGCAATATCGTCATCGACAATCGTCATTTACGTACATTTAGCAAAATCCACCATTTTCCTCCAATTTCCCCCATATTTAGCCTTATGACTCGTCTTTGCGTTTTCATGCATTTAATGCTTGATTCATGATATAAACATTGTTTATAATGTATTTGTACTCTCAACACTTCAACATTCGTAATTCAATTCCACTATCATTCATTTATGTCACTATTCACTCAATAATTACCCATTTCTATGTTCTTCTACATTTCAAGTGTCTAGGCTTTCCAATACTTCAAACAACATGGAAAAATAATGAAACTTACCTTGGATGATGGTTGAACAACCCTTAAGTTGAAATACTTCACTTAGCCAAAACCCTAGTTCCACTTTCTTTGAAATTTCTTCACTTAGAAGATCCTTTGATGTGTTCTTACACTTATTCTCATGAATTTGGTGTTGATAATCTTAGGTTCCCTTGGATTTTCTTGCTATTATTAGAGTTGAAGTGTTGAAGAACACTCTAGAGTTTTCTTGAAGTGTTGGATGAAGAATGACGTGAAATGGGCTTAAGTTCCCTTTTAATAATTCAAAATCTGATCTTTAATGAAAACTTGTCGGGATGAACAGTGGTCGTAAAACACCATATACGGACCGTATTTTGATTTACGGTCCGTCCACTGTGGTCGTATTTAACCATTTCAAAGACAGAAAGTTTTGGTTGATGGACATGGTAGTTTACGACCTGGTTTACGGTCCGTAAACCAGTTTACGGGCCGTAAACTGGGTCGTATTTAACCATATTCAACATTTACAGAAAGTTGAGATTTTGACAAGCTGGAGGACGACTGCACTATACGGTCCGTATATCACTTTACGGGCCGTATAGTGCCAAATACGACCACTGTGCTGAAATATTTTGCGCGACTTTCTTAGTTCCAAAAATTCTTAATTAGCCATTCCCAACTTAATAAAACATCATTCACTCAATTTTTCATCATTCCACTCATCATACAAGTACGGCGAAATTTCCGAGGTGTAACATTCTTCCCCCCTTTTGGAACATTCGTCCTCGAATGTTCGACACTCGGGGATTCTGGAAAAGTTTTACAGAGTTTCCTTTGTAATTTGGATACTACATTTCCATTACAACAACCCACAATATCTTCGCCTCACAGGGCTATATCACAATATCAACACATTTATGGCCACACACGACCAAAAACATAAAATTAACACATACATACCTTACACCATCGACGTCTCATCTTGAATCTCTTCTGGGGATTGGAACAAATGGGGGTACATGGATTTCATCTTCTCCTCCGCTTCCCAAGTCATTTCTTCCCGATCATTGTTCCGCCATAAAACTTTGACTGAAGCAACCTCTTTATTCCGAAGCCTTCGTATTTGTCTATCCAAAATGGCAATGGGCATTTCCTCATATGTTAGCTTCTCTGTTACTTGCACATCATCAATCGGAACTATTCTTGTTGGGTCTCTAATACACTTGCGGAGCATCGAACCATGGAATACTGGATGCACGGATTCGAGCTCTGAAGGCAAGTCCAATTCGTAGGCTACTCGACCCACCTTGCGAATGATGTGGTAGGGTCCGATATATCTGGGACTTAGCTTTCCCTTCTTGCCAAATCTCATCACTCCCTTCATCGGTGATACCTTCAGGAACACCCAATCGCCCTCTTGAAATTCCAAGTCTCGTCGGCGATTATCTGCATAAAACTTTTGGCGACTTTGAGCTGTTAACAGTCGGTGTCGAATCACTTTAACCTTTTCAACTACTTGTTGGATCAAGTCGGGGCCTATCAATTGTACTTCTCCGGTTTCAAACCATCCAATTGGAGATCTGCATTTTCTTCCATATAAGGCCTCGTACGGGGCCATTTGAATACTGGAATGATAGCTGTTATTATAGGCAAATTCAATAAGAGGCAAATGCTCATCCCAACTACCGCCAAAGTCCAATACACATGCCCGTAGCATATCCTCTAAGGTCTGAATAGTGCACTCGGCTTGTCCGTCAGTCTGCGGATAGAACGCCGTGCTGAGCTTAACTTGGGTACCTAGACCTTCTTGAAAGGACTTCCAGAACTTGGCTGTGAACTGTGCCCCTCTGTCTGTGATAATGGCCAAAGGAATACCGTGAAGTCGTACAATCTCCTTGAGATACAATTTAGCATAATCTTCCGCTAAATATGTGGTTTTAACGGGAAGAAAATGAGCTGCTTTCGTGAGTCTATCCACGATCACCCATATAGAATCATACTTCCCTCGCGTACGGGGTACTCCTACCACAAAATCCATGTTAATTTCTTCCCATTTCCACGTAGGAATTTCCATTGCTTGCAATAACCCTCCTGATTTTTTATGCTCGGCCTTCACTTGCTGGCAATTCGGACACTGTGCTACAAATTCTGCTATGTCTCGCTTCATGCCATCCCACCAATATACCAATTTGAGATCGTGGTACATCTTGGTTGCACCTGGATGAATAGAATACCGGGAATAATGTGCTTCCTCTAAAATCCGTTGGCGCAAGTTTGCCACATTCGGTACACATAGCCGGCCTCGATATCTAAGAACCCCTTCTATGGAAACTTCGAATGGAGACTTTTCCTTTTCCTGAGATAGATCTCGATAGTGGCTTAACTGAGGATCTTCATATTGTCGTTCCTTCACTTCTAGATTCCATGATGAAACTGTGGGGTCATGGATGCTAATACTTGCATCTCCTGTATCAATTGGCCGTACGCCGAGACTTGCTAACCGATGGACCTCACGAACCATTTCTCGCTTTTCCGAAGGAACCCCACATAAACAACCCATCGATCGGCGGCTAAGTGCATCTGCTACTACATTCGTCTTCCCTGGATGATATAGAATGTTCACATCATAATCCTTCAGTAATTCTAACCATCTCCTTTGCCACAGGTTCAACTCCTTCTATTTGAAAATATATTGAAGGCTTTTGTGATCCATATAGATGTCCACGTGCACACCATATAAATAGTGTCTCCACATTTTGAATGCATGAATGACCGCAGCTAGCTCAAGATCATGAGTGGGGTAATTCAGTTCATGTTTTCGCAACTGTCTCGAAGCATATGCAATAACTTTCCCATTCTGCATCAATACACATCCTAATCCCACACCGGAGGCATCACAATATACTACATAGCCATCTGATCCTTCTGGCAGTGTTAGCACTGGTGCTGAGGTCAACCTGTTTTTCAACTCTTGGAAGCTACGCTCACAGGCATCACTCCATTGGAATTTAGCCGACTTCAAGGGTAACTTTGTCAATGGGGCTGAAATAGATGAGAAGCCCTCTACAAATCTTCTATAGTATCCTGCTAACCCAAGGAAACTACGAACTTCTGTGGGTGTCATAGGCCTTGGCCAAGTCTTCACAGCTTCTATTTTCTGAGTGTCGACTCGGATACCATCATCTGAAATAACATGGCCTAGAAATGCCACTGAGTTTAGCCAAAACTCGCACTTCGAAAACTTTGCATACACTTCCCGATCTCGAAGAACGCCAAGAACAATTCTTAGATGATCTGCATGTTCCGATTTTGTGTGAGAATACACCAGGATATCATCGATAAACACTATTACAAAAAGGTCCAAGAACGGCCTGAACACATTATTCATTAAATTCATGAACACTGTCGGGGCATTTGTCAACACAAACGACATTACTCGAAACTCGTAGTGACCATATCTTGTCCTGAAGGCGGTCTTGGGAATATCTGCTTCCCTAATTCTCACCTGATGATAACCCGATCTCAGATCTATCTTGGAGAACCATTTAGCGCCCTGCAATTGATCAAACAAATCGTCGATTCTGGGAAGAGGGTATTTATTTTTTATTGTCACCTTGTTCAACTGCCTGTAGTCGATGCACATTCGTAGAGATCCGTCTTTCTTCCTTACGAACAGGACTGGTGCTCCCCATGGCGAGGAACTAGGCCTTATAAACCCCTTCTCAAGTAAATCTTTTAGCTATGCTTTTAGCTCTTTCAGTTCTGTTGGAGCCATTCGATAAGGAGGAATAGAAATAGGCTCGGTGTCTAGTAATACATTAATGGCGAAATCAATCTCCCTTTCTGGAGGAAGGCCTAGTAACTCGTCGGGAAACACATCTGGGAATTCATTCACTACCGGGCAGACTGGAAAGTTGGCACTTCCGCTTCCGTGTCATGAACCCGAACTAGATGACAAATATAACCCTTGGCTATCATCTTTCTCGCCTTAAGGTAGGAAATAAACCTACCCTTTGGGGAAGCTGTATTACCCTTCCACTCAAGTACGGGCTCTCCCAGAAATTGGAATCGAACTACCTTTGTCCGGCAACAAACATTAGCATAGCATGATGCCAACCAGTCCATACCCATAATTACGTCAAAATCTATCATCTCAAGTTCAATCAAATCAGCCCTTGTCTGACGATCACATATAATGACTACACAGTCCTTATATACTTGCCTCGCTATTACAGGATCACCAATCGGAGTGAATACCTCGAAGGGTTTAATTGGCTCAGGTCTTACCCCAATACAATCAGCGATATATGGAGTAATATATGAGAAGGTAGAACCTGGATCAATCAGAGCATATACATCATGGGAAAATATAGTCAAGGTACCTGTGACAACATCTGGGAAGACTCAAGATCCTGTCACCCAGCTAAAGCATACACACGGGGCTAAACAGCACCTGAAGTGGATGCTCCCCCTCTACCTCTGCCTCTGCCTGCTGTAGTCTGAGGAGTCTGTGCTGTCGGGCGTGCTGAAGAAGAACCCGTTGCTGAACCTGTGGGCTGAGTCCCAGCCCTATCTCTTGCTGAGGTGAAATCTCTCATCATGTGACCGACTTTCCCGCAAGCATAACAAGCATCCGAACCCTGACGACACTATCCGGAATGTAATTTGCCACACTGGCTACACCGCGGCACTGGAGGTCTCCTCTGGCTAAAGTCTCCCCTAGACTGCGAATCTGAGGCCCTCGAACTCTGCCCCTGACCTGACTGAGTAGAACGATCAACCCTCCTATCTGAGAATCTAGGAGGTGCACTAGTCACTGACTGACCTGAGTGCCAAGAATATGTCTGTCTCGGTCCCCCTCGGTACTCACTGTTCTCCCCCATAGATCTATCCCTCTTACCTTGTCTTCTGTCGTTGTGCCTGAGCGGCAACCAACTGTGTCAATAAATGTATAGCCTCGGACACTTGTTGACCCGAAGCACCCGGTGGAGGAATCGGAGCTGAGGCTCCTCCCTGCTCTTCTACATTGGGCACGGCCTCACTTTGCGATTCACTTTCCTCTACCCCCGCCGGAGGCTCCCTTTCTGCCCGCTTCTTCGCCGTAGCTTTGCCTTTCTGGGCAGCTGTAGCTTTTCCTTTCGGCGGCATTTTTCTGAAACCATAGCACACTATTTAGAAAGAACATAATCCTAGACATGGCTCTATCGCACGATCTCATGAGAAGAAAGATGGTCATTTTCCTAAATGCCCTGTAGCCTCTTGTTTATTAGTGTGGCGCGCAACACACCATAAACAAGACTCTACTAGACACGGCTTGTAGACACTTCCTAGGGCGAACTGCTCTGATACCACTTCTGTCACGACCCAGTTAGGGGCCGCGACGGGTACCCGGAGCTAGTTACCGAGCACCACTCACTCTATTACCTATCTTACTCATTTAATACTCTTTTATCAATTCTACATACCAATTGTAGGAAAATCATATTTAATCAAATATAAATACTTTATATACATTTGCCTCTTGGCCATCAAAATAATATACATACATAAGAAAACATCTTGCGAGACCATCTAACCCACACTGCGTACCTACGAGCCTCTACTAACATAATGAATACATGGACGGAACAAGACTCCGTCATGCCCAAAATATGTAGATATGAATGTACATCAAAAGAATAGCCATAAGCACCTCCGAACAATGGAGTGCTATCTATCAGCTGACAGCTACTGAGGACCTGGGCCAATCTCTCCTCCCTGTCTACCTGTGGGCATGAACACAGCGTCCGAAGAAAGGACGTCAGTACGAATATTGTACCGAGTATGAGAGGCATACATAATGAAAGGAAACATCCATAATATGAGGATAACATCAACATGAGACATCTGGATCTGACTGATAATCATAAATGAAGTAATGCATGCTATCTTACTCATACTCATCATCATACATGTATGCATCATATGCAAGCTGCCCGTCCATGTCGGAACGGTGTGATAATCAATAATATTAGCCCGCGTCCAGGCCTCCCGCGTCCGGGGTACCATCTCATGCCGCCCACTAGTGGTGTCTGCCCACACCCGTAGGTCGTGGTGTATCCGTATCGCCGCCCGCCGAAGCAGTGTCTGCCCGGCCAACTAGGCCCGGTGTGAATGCAATCATGACATGCTTAATGTAAATACTCATAATAATATGCTCATCATAAAATACTCATCTTATAATGATATGTGTATATATGACTCATGATCAACTTTACTCTATCGGGGTGACGTAAGGTCGTGATCCCCCGATTACATTATGGAACCATCATGGACATTTTGTCTCACCTTGAAAGGACTAGTACATAAGGTGAGTGTACGCAAGGAATAACATTGTCACGACCCAGCCCCGTGGGCTGCGACTGGTGCCCTTCTGGGACACCCCAAACGAACTCACACCCAGATCCTCGTATTCAGACTCGTCCAAACCCAAGGTACGTTATTCGAACTCAACATCGTAATCAGACATCTATCGAACACTTATCCTAAGCAGTCGCCCGTACAGATCAGACAAGGCACAAATCAGAAAGGAGGCGGAATATACATCGCCAAATTTCACACACACACATCAGAAGGGTGGCGGAATGCACATCGCCCCCAAGTACAAACACATACATACAAACTCAGAGGCCGACTTGGCCATAGCAGCGTACGGGCCGCTTAAGATCGCAAAACAGACTTACATGCGAACACACCGGACCCACGACCCACAAATCTGACTACAGGCCTCTAGACAAAACAGAACATAAGAACATAGGACGGGACAGGGCCCCGCCGTACCCACTCATCCAAATATACAGAATACAGACACAACAAAAGATATGTACCAAAAGTAGGCTCCGGATCAATGGGGAGCTCTCCAACATAGCAGAATGAGTAGCCTAAACTGGAGGACCACCCAAACGAGCTTCTGTACCTGCGGGCATAAAACACAGCCCCCGAAGAAACGGGGGTCAGTACGGGAGAAGTACTGAGTATGTAAAGCAGAAGGTACAGAAATCACAAACACAGCTGGAGTCAGAAAGAACCAACACACCAACATCGCAAACAAAGCAAACCTGCGCGGGAGGCGAACGTACAAATGCAAATCAAATCATGTATAGGGTTTAGGAACGTGGTCACCCCCCGACGCTGGTGCCACAACACATCATAACTCCAGAAGGTTTCAAATCTCCGTACAATCTCCAGACACATCATATCACACACACATCATATCATCAGAACGTATCAAATGCCATATCACATCATAACTCCATAAACGGTAACCGGCCCTATGGCGAGGCCTCGGAAACCGTAACACATCATAACTCCCGAATATATTATAGTGCGCACGATCACAAAGTCGGCCCGGGTACCGACGAACGAAGTCATAGCAGACAGCACGAACAGAGTAGTGCAGAAACCATATGCATATCAAAAATAATTTGTCGGACTCAACATATAGTTTACATGTAGGTATAAACTGACGCCAGAAGGCTCGGAGTAGGAATCAGGTTGATCAAAGTATGCGTATAAAAGTTACGAAGTTCCAAACTGTCAAATTCGCAAGAAAAACTGTTCAGAAGTCGCTTTCCGAAAATCTCACATCATTCAAAGTACAGAACGTACGTTAATGGCATAGGAAGTTTCAAACGCACCGTTAAGTCATAAACAGACGATCGCTGATCATAGCGGACACAAACGAACCAAACGAACCGAATAAGGGAAGCCTCGGGGCTTGCGGGCCCACCTCGAGTCAAATTGAGGCGGCGAACGCAAATCACAGACTTTAGGCTCCCTAGAGCCATCTACGAAAGTTTCGGAGAGTTTCGGACACAACAACAAAAGTTATGACGATTCGAACATTCTTTGGACCAAATGCAACAAAAGGGTTCAATTGCGCTGGATGAATAGTAACCAAACTTGAACCTAAATTTCCAAGAGCAGAGTTACCCCCGAGATTCTGATATTAACCTAGTATGACTAGGACATGCCAAAAGAAGGATAGGTAGGCTTTACATACCTGGTTGGCGCCTCACGCTCGTCAAATCGCAATTCCCGTTTCGTCCGAAAACTGCAAATGGTCACTCTTACCAGTTACTATTCATGAAAGTTAACATTTTCATCTTTGGGCTAAACCTGGCTACCGAAATTTCGGCAGCACTTCCCCTATAAATCTAACACCCCCGAGACTTAGCTCGGCTCAAAATATAACAACAACACAATCCCAAACATCGTTACACAATACAAACCACAATCAACCACACTAACTTCAAAATGGCACCTTATTACATAAGTTGGTAATTCTATATTCAAACTTCAAGATTCCAAATCTATTTCCACATTAGTCCATTCATTCACTCATTCAAAATTATTCAAACACACCACCAACAAGTTCCAAACCACATACAAACTTATTCAAAGTTCATTACTTTCCAATTTTCACTCAAAACACCAAAAGTTATGACGAACGTTCTAACTTGCGTCGTTTCATTCCAAATTCATTATCATTGCCCATAAATCATATTTAAAGTCTTTAGTATCATAAATATACTATGATATACACAAATATACCAAAGGTATACATTTTCCGATAACGTTCCGAAATCATTCTCTAACACCAAATCAATTCTCCAAACATTCATTTACGTTATAAAGGCCATGACGACACAACTAACAACCTTAAACGAAATCAATTCACACTTGTTTTCTCTTCTAAGGCACACGGCCAAACACACCCTTTTCACACACACACGCCATGCACAAACACGACTCCATCCCACAATTTTCATGCTAATCCAATCACTAACACATATATATTCATTTCATAACATTAGAACATAGAAATCTTACCTTGATCTTAAGATTCCGATTCGCCGCAAACGTCGCCCTTTCGTCAAACTAATTGTACCACAATGAAGAGCACCTCGAACTCATCAATCATTCAAAAGAGACTTTTTGTGTGGATTAGAAACAAAGGCCAAGATTTTTTTATTTTTTTTTTTTAACTTGGTTCGGCCGAGAGCCCTTCAATGGGTGTTCTTGAGTTGCTTTGAGTTTATCTTGGAAATTCCCAATTATTCATGATATATATCCAAATAGGAGTCATGTGCATAGCACATGACTCTTTAAAAGTGGGCTTGGGCCATTGCATGGCCGGCCACTTCAAGTGTTAGGCTCCAATTTTTTTGTAATCAATTTTCTTGGCCCGATTCATTAAGAGTCCCGTTTTGTAATTCCCGAAACTAATTTCCAAAATTCCAAATTTACCCTCGGCCTTTCCCAATGTCTTAACATCAATGATTCCATAACCAACATCGTCATATTCACCAAAATCCAAATATTTCCTCAACACACACAAGTCTTCTTAAATTCTCGATTTCCCGTTATACGAAAATACGGGACATAACATTCTCCCCCCCTTAAGAACATTCGTCCTCGAATGTTGAATCGACCTTATGGGGTGCCATACTACTTTGGGAGGGTCCTCTTTATGGTTGCCTTTCGTGGATTTTCCGACACGGCTCCTTTACCAACTTCAGGGGGCAAATTTTTTTCACATCACCGATTCAAATGCCTTCATAATACACATTCTCATACCCCACGTAATCACCGAACCACACGCTATATCCTTGTAATAGACGAACGCTTTCCAGACATCATAGTCAATATCATTTCCGTGTCACACTCCTGAGTTCCCTTACCCCATCGTCGTAATCTCACTTTACTTCATATCAGACATTTCATGCCAAACAGATTCAGAACTAAAACCGGACGGATTCATAATCGGAGGCAGACATACTCAACTATGGCGGATGGGTTCGTAGGCGAAGTCAGAGGTACAAAAGTGGGTCAAACAAATCTGAGATCAGAGTCAGACATACAAAAGCGTATCAGACGAATTCGTAAGCAGAATCAAACACACGAAGGTATACCAAACAGATTCACAGTCGAAATCAGACGTATGGGATCATATCGAACAGATCCGAATTCAGAAGCGAATATACAAAATTGTTTCATACAAAGTCATGATCAGTCAAACCAAAGTGTATCAAACACACACGCGGTCAAAATCAAATGCACCGAAGCATATCAGACGGATTTATATCCAGAATCAGACCCACAGAGGTGTGCCAGACAGAAACGGATTCAGAATCAAACGCACAAAAGGTTCATCGGACGGGTACATAGTCGAACTCAGAATCACAGAGGCGTACTAGGCAGAGCCTCATCGAAATCGGAAGTGCAGAAGCACCACAGATAGATTGTCAATTTAGGATCACATCATTCACATTAAGGCTCCAATAATTCTTGAGAATTTCCTTTTTATTTGCAAACTCACTCATCAGTCGTCACACAATTTACCTTGCGTCTTACGTATCGACTCCTTCAAAAATTCCAATTACTCACACTGCTTATCTTTTGTTTATCACAACATTAGTTTCCGGGGTTCGGCTCTTAGCCCTCATAGGCAGCAAATGAGAATCATACACACACACATACACATACATATACACATACACACGTTTATTCATACCTTACTGGCGAACATCTCTGGCTGTTATTCAAATTCGTTCAATTTCCCAAGAGGTGTCGTCCCCTTTCCTTTTTGCCCATTTAGTCTGCCTCGTTCCGCGCGACTCTCGAAAGGGCACTAATTACTCCACACACAGTCTATTTACCTTTTGGTTACCCCAAATTTTCATTTACATAAATCATACTTGCACTTGTGCAAAATTTTGCATTACTTCCCAGGGGGTCACCCATCCCAGAATTGCTCTGGCTTGAGCACGCTTAACCCCGAAACTTTCACGCATTTTGATGCGTTAGGGCTGATATAATTCCATCAATTGCCCTGCACGACCTTTGTCACGCAATTTTTGGCCAAACGGGGTCTTAGCAAATCTTTCGGAAATTTTTTCGTAGCGGGTCCCACTCTGACCCAAAGAGGTCGTTTGCTTTTCCGGCGGTGTGGTCTATCGTTCTAGCCTTCCAAATCCCATATATATTTCCCTCCCACATGTACAGATAACTGCCTCGGATATTTTCATTAATTCAGATCCTTACCCTACCTTTACTGACACACACAAAAAGAATATCGCATAATACTGAGGTACAAACCTACCATTGCACATATTCATTAAACAAAAGGGTTAGTAGTATACCTGGGTCTGTGTCTGGGGGTGCCTCTGGGTCCCGATGACCAGTCAAAGCGTAGATGCGGTTCGAGGGACCGCTAGAATCTGAAGCCCCACCACGGCCTCTACCGCGGCCCGCTGGTGCTGGCATACCTCGCCCCGTAGAGCGCGTGGCCGAAGGGGTAGATGACGAACCAGCAACGGATCTCATCGGCGGTGCTGCGCTGCCGGAACTGCCTGCCCACGGACAATCCCGCATGATATGGCCCTGGCGGCCGCAAGCAAAACAGGCCCTTGTGGCCCTGAAGCACTCACCTGGGTGCGATCTTCCACAATACGAACACTGGGGTATGGGTGGCCTAGACTGACTGGGACCCCTGCTCACCTGAGGACCTGGGGCTCTGGAACTCTGGTCTGCCCTAGACGGTCCTGCTCCATCAAACCTCTTACCAACAGACTGTGTGTCCCGGCCTGATGGAGGAATGTACCCACTGGACTGATACTGAGGCTGCCCGCCCCGAGAATCTCCAAAATGCCCCGCTGATCTGGCCCTCTTGGGCCGTCTCCCATCATACTCTCGGCTGGGCCGATCTGCTCGGTGCCGGTTCTCCATCCCCTGGGCGTAGGCCTGTAGACGGGCAATGTCCATATCTGTCTGCAATGACACCGCCATACACCCGTCAATCAAGTAACGATCCAGCCCCATAACATACCTATGCATCCGATCTGTCATATCTGCCACCACGGCGGGGGCATACCGGGCCAGGGAATCAAACTCCAAATTATATTCACGGACGCTCCGACCTCTCTGCTGCAGATGCAAAAACCGATCAGCTCGCTCCCGTCGTAACTCTGGGGGCAGAAAGTGGCGGGTGAAAGCAGTCACAAACTGATCCCACATGGCTGGAGGAGCACCCTCACCCCGGGATAGCTCCCAAGTCTCATACCAATGCGCGGCAACATCCCGAAGTCTATGCGAAGCTAGCTCAACCGACTCGGTCTCTGATGCCCTGACCAAGTCTAATGCACGCCGCATCCCCCGAATGAAGTCATGGGGGTCCTCGTCGGGCTTAGACCCGAAAAACTCTGGAGGGCCGCATAACAAGAACTCCCGAACTCTCAGGCTGTCCCACCTGTCCTCATCATCATCGTCCCTCCGCCCGCGTCTGCGAGCCTGTCCGGCTACAATCGTGGTCAACAACTGTACAGCCTCCCTCAGGGTCCTATCCTCCGCCCCTGGCTGAGAAGCTGGAGTCTCAGGAGCGGGTACACGGACCTCTGGAGCTGCTGAAGGTCCCGCTCCAGGCTGTACTAATGGGGGTGTAGCAGACCCCTCAGAATGAGGTGTAACCTCAGGCAAATCATAAACACGAGCCCGAGTAGCCCGTTGTGCCTGACTGGTCTCTCCCACCTTCGCCTTGCCCTTCTGGGCCGCCGTTGCCTTCTTCGGAGGCATCACTGCAAACACAACAACGGGTCAGATCAGAATGACCCTAACAACACAGCTCTATCGCACGATCTAAGATTCCAAAGAAAGGGCAACACAACATCCTAGATGTCCTGTAGCTTCCTGTTTATAGATGTGGTGCACAACACATCGATAAACAAGACTCTACTAGACACGGCCTGTAGACATTCCGAGGACAAACCGCTCTGATACCACTTTTGTCACGACCCAGCCCCGTGGGCCGCGACTGGTGCCCTTCTGGGACACCCCAAACGAACTCACACCCAGATCCTCGTATTCAGACTCGTCCAAACCCAAGGTACGTTATTCGAACTCAACATCGTAATCAGACATCTATCGAACACTTATCCTAAGCAGTCGCCCGTACAGATCAGACAAGGCACAAATCAGAAAGGAGGCGGAATATACATCGCCAAATTTCACACACACACATCAGAAGGGTGGCGGAATGCACATCGCCCCCAAGTACAAACACATACATACAAACTCAGAGGCCGACTTGGCCATAGCAGCGTACGGGCCGCTTAAGACCGCAAAACAGACTTACATGCGAACACACCGGACCCACGACCCACAAATCTGACTACAGGCCTCTAGACAAAACAGAACATAAAAACATAGGACGGGACAGGGCCCCGCCGTACCCACTCATCCAAATATACAGAATACAAACACAACAAAAGATATGTACCAAAAGTAGGCTCCGGATCAATGGGGAGCTCTCCAACACAGCAGAATGAGTAGCCTAAACTGGAGGACCACCCAAACGAGCTTCTGTACCTGCGGGCATAAAACACAGCCCCCGAAGAAACGGGGGTCAGTACGGGAGAAGTACTGAGTATGTAAAGCAGAAGGTACAGAAATCACAAACACAGCTGGAGTCAGAAAGAACCAACACACCAACATCGCAAACAAAGCAAACCTGCGCGGGAGGCGAACGTACAAATGCAAATCAAATCATGTATAGGGTTTAGGAACGTGGTCACCCCCCGACGCTGGTGCCACAACACATCATAACTCCAGAAGGTTTCAAATCTCCGTACAATCTCCAGACACATCATATCACACACACATCATATCATCAGAACGTATCAAATGCCATATCACATCATAACTCCATAAACGGTAACCGGCCCTATGGCGAGGCCTCGGAAACCGTAACACATCATAACTCCCGAATATATTATAGTGCGCACGATCACAAAGTCGGCCCGGGTACCGACGAACGAAGTCATAGCAGACAGCACGAACAGAGTAGTGCAGAAACCATATGCATATCAAAAATAATTTGTCGGACTCAACATATAGTTTACATGTAGGTATAAACTGACGCCAGAAGGCTCGGAGTAGGAATCAGGTTGATCAAAGTATGCGTATAAAAGTTACAAAGTTCCAAACTGTCAAATTCGCAAGAAAAACTGTTCAGAAGTCGCTTTCCGAAAATCTCACATCATTCAAAGTACAGAACGTACGTTAATGGCATAGGAAGTTTCAAACGCACCGTTAAGTCATAAACAGACGATCGCTGATCATAGCGGACACAAACGAACCAAACGAACCGAATAAGGGAAGCCTCGGGGCTTGCGGGCCCACCTCGAGTCAAATTGAGGCGGCGAACGCAAATCACAGACTTTAGGCTCCCTAGAGCCATCTACGAAAGTTTCGGAGAGTTTCGGACACAACAACAAAAGTTATGACGATTCGAACATTCTTTGGACCAAATGCAACAAAAGGGTTCAATTGCGCTGGATGAATAGTAACCAAACTTGAAGCTAACTTTCCAAGAGCAGAGTTACCCCCGAGATTCTGATATTAACCTAGTATGACTAGGACATGCCAAAAGAAGGATAGGTAGGCTTTACATACCTGGTTGGCGCCTCACGCTCGTCAAATCGCAATTCCCGTTTCGTCCGAAAACTGCAAATGGTCACTCTTACCAGTTACTATTCATGAAAGTTAACATTTTCATCTTTGGGCTAAACCTGGCTACCGAAATTTCGGCAACACTTCCCCTATAAATCTAACACCCCCGAGACTTAGCTCGGCTCAAAATATAACAACAACACAATCCCAAACATCGTTACACAATACAAACCACAATCAACCACACTAACTTCAAAATGGCACCTTATTACATAAGTTGGTAATTCTATATTCAAACTTCAAGATTCCAAATCTATTTCCACATTAGTCCATTCATTCACTCATTCAAAATTATTCAAACACACCACCAACAAGTTCCAAACCACATACAAACTTATTCAAAGTTCATTACTTTCCAATTTTCACTCAAAACACCAAAAGTTACGACGAACGTTCTAACTTGCGTCGTTTCATTCCAAATTCATTATCATTGCCCATAAATCATATTTAAAGTCTTTAGTATCATAAATATACTATGATATACACAAATATACCAAAGGTATACATTTTCCGATAACGTTCCGAAATCATTCTCTAACACCAAATCAATTCTCCAAACATTCATTTACGTTATAAAGGCCATGACGACACAACTAACAACCTTAAACGAAATCAATTCACACTTGTTTTCTCTTCTAAGGCACACGGCCAAACACACCCTTTTCACACACACACGCCATGCACAAACACGACTCCATCCCACAATTTTCATGCTAATCCAATCACTAACACATATATATTCATTTCATAACATTAGAACATAGAAATCTTACCTTGATCTTAAGATTCCGATTCGCCGCAAACGTCGCCCTTTCGTCAAACTAATTGTACCACAACGAAGAGCACCTCGAACTCATCAATCATTCAAAAGAGACTTTTTGTGTGGATTAGAAACAAAGGCCAAGATTTTTTTATTTTTTATTTTTTAACTTGGTTCGGCCGAGAGCCCTTCAATGGGTGTTCTTGAGTTGCTTTGAGTTTATCTTAGAAATTCCCAATTATTCATGATATATATCCAAATAGGAGTCATGTGCATAGCACATGACTCTTTAAAAGTGGGCTTGGGCCATTGCATGGCCGGCCACTTCAAGTGTTGGGCTCCAATTTTTTTGTAATCAATTTTCTTGGCCCGATTCATTAAGAGTCCCGTTTTGTAATTCCCGAAACTAATTTCCAAAATTCCAAATTTACCCTCGGCCTTTCCCAATGTCTTAACATCAATGATTCCATAACCAACATCGTCATATTCACCAAAATCCAAATATTTCCTCAACACACACAAGTCTTCTTAAATTCTCGATTTCCCGTTATACGAAAATACGGGACATAACAAACATCATCATCATTCTAGTGTCATCATATCGTATAACTTATCTCATATAGACATCCATAAGTATGAGCTTTTAACTTCTTAGAATGTAAGGACTCATAAAAGGAATAGGGATTCAAATTAAAAGATTCATGCCATTAGAAAGAAGGGCTCGCCTCACATACCTTGGTCGTTTAGCTAAGATATCACTCACTTGTTCTCCGTCGATATCACGTCGTTACCTTCATAAGAGAATTCGTATCAACATTAGTAAACTAACTATAAGAACGCGTCGCAAATTCTAGGAGAAGTTGGAAAACGCTTCCTTCGCTCATACAATTTTTCTCATGTTTTGTCTCAACTCCAACATTCATAATATTATTCGCAATATCGTCATCGACAATCGTCATTTACGTACATTTAGCAAAATCCACCATTTTCCTCCAATTTCCCCCATATTTAGCCTTATGACTCGTCTTTGCGTTTTCATGCATTTAATGCTTGATTCATGATATAAACATTGTTTATAATGTATTTGTACTCTCAACACTTCAACATTCGTAATTCAATTGCACTATCATTCATTTATGTCACTATTCACTCAATAATGACCCATTTCTATGTTCTTCTACATTTCAAGTGTCTAGGCTTTCCAATACTTCAAACAACATGGAAAAAATCATGAAACTTACCTTGGATGATGGTTGAACAACCCTTAAGTTGAAATACTTCACTTAGCCAAAACCCTAGTTCCACCTTCTTTGAAATTTCATCACTTAGAAGATCCTTTGATGTGTTCTTACACTTATTCTCATGAATTTGGTGTTGATAATCTTAGGTTCCCTTGGATTTTCTTGCTATTCTTAGAGTTGAAGTGTTGAAGAACACACTAGAGTTTTCTTGAAGTGTTGGATGAAGAATGACGTGAAATGGGCTTAAGTTCCCTTTTAATAATTCAAAATCTGATCTTTAATGAAAACTTGTCGGGATGAACAGTGGTCGTAAACCACCATATACGGACCGTATTTTGATTTACGGTCCGTCCACTGTGGTCGTGTTTAACCATTTCAAAGACCGAAAGTTTTGGCTGATGGACATGGTAGTTTACGACCTGGTTTACGGTCCGTAAACCAGTTTACGGGCCGTAAACTGGGTCGTATTTAACCATATTCAACATTTACAGAAAGTTGAGATTTTGACAAGCTGGAAGACGACTGCACTATACGGTCCGTAAATCACTTTACGGGCCGTATAGTACCATATACGACCACTGTGCTGAAAACTTTTCCGCGACTTTCTTAGTTCCAAAAATTCTTAATTAGCCATTCCCGACTTAATAAAACATCATTCACTCAATTTTTCATCATTCCACTCATCATACAAGTACGGCAAAATTTCTGAGGTGTAACATTCTTCCCCCCTTTTGGAACATTCGTCCTCGAATGTTCGACGCTCGGGGATTCTGGAAACATTTTGCCAGAGTTTCCTTTGTAAGTTGGATACTACCTTTCCATTACAATAACCCACAATATCTTCGCCTCACAGGGCTATATCACAATATCAACACATTTATGGCCACACACGACCAAAAACATAAAATTAAAACATACATACCTTACACCATCGACGTCTCATCTTGAATCTCTTTTGGGGATTGGAACAAATGGGGGTTCATGGATTTCATCTTCTCCTCCGCTTCCCAAGTCATTTCTTCCCGATTATTGTTCCGCCATAGAACTTTGACTGAAGCAACCTCTTTATTCCGAAGCCTTCGTATTTGTCTATCCAAAATGGCAATGGGAATTTCCTCATATGTTAGCTTCTCTGTTACTTGCACATCATCAATCGGAACTATTCTTGTTGGGTCTCCAATACACTTGCGGAGCATCGAAACATGGAATACTGGATGCACGGATTCGAGCTCTGAAGGCAAGTCCAATTCGTAGGCTACAATCCAAGTGTTTCCACTTCTCAATACCTTAAATCATAAAACTTACCTTAGATGTTGTAGGAATAAGATTTGGATGGAAATACTTCACTTGAGCCAAAACCCTAGTTCATCTTCAATGAAATTTCTTGGCTTGGATGATCTTTAACGAGTTTCTTACACTTGGTTTTCTTAGTTTGATGAAGTTGATCATAGATTTCTCTTGTGTTCTTGTAGATGAAGAGTGGAAAGGGTTTCTAGAAAGTTCTTGAAGTGTTGGATGAAAAATGAAATGAAATAATGACTGGTCCCTTTTTAATAACGTGAAAATCTGATCTGTCGGGAAGATTATACGGACACTTATACGGTTCGTATAAACTTATACGGTCCGTATAAGTGACCGTGAAATTGCACCCTTTTCCACCCGATTATGTGCTCATTATGCGGCACATTATACGGGACGTATAATTTTATACGGTCCGTAAAATGACCTCTTCAACATCTCGCCTCTGTGACAATTATACGGTACATTATACGGGCCGTATAACTTTATACGGTCCGTATAAGTGACCGTATAATCTCACCAGTGAGGGACTTCTCTGTGACAATTTTGCGGTCCATTATACGGACAGTTTAACATTATACGGACCGTATAATCCACCGTATAACTCATCTTTTCACTGATCTTGTTCTATTCACTTGGTTTGATCTCCAATCCTTACGGAACCTTCTTGATACTTGTTTATCACCTCATTAACAATCTAAGGGACGTTATAACTCTTCTCCAAGACATCATTAAATCATCATTAACTCGTTACTCATAATTCCTTTTCGATACCTATCGTATGCCTTGCCTTCTCTTGGCAAACTTTCTCCTCTTACTATGAATATCTTTGAAATCTTAATAGGGTCATCAAATGTCATTCCTCACTTATTGAAATACCGTATATGCATGCTCTTCATTATTCTATTCACTGTACACCAACGGAAAAATTTTTGAGGTGTAACATTCTTCCTCCCTTAAGAACATTCGTCCTTGAATGTTAAGTCCTCGGGGATTCTATCAAATTTCGCCAGAGTTTCCTCTGTAATATGGAACTACCATCCTATCACAACATCCCATAATAACAATGCCTTACAGGGCCACAACATAATAGCAATAGAGTTTTGCCACACACGACCCAAATGCATAAAAAGGAAAACATATATACCTTACGGTCTTGATGTCTCGTCTTGGATTTCTACTAGGGGCTTAAATAAATGCGGGTACTTGGATTTGATGTTTTCTTCCGCTTCCCATGTCATATCTTCTCGGTTATTATTTCTCCACAAAACCTTAACTGAGGCCACTCCTTTGTTTCTAAGCCTCCGTACTTGCCTATCTAATATGGCAATGGGTACCTCTTCATAAGTCAACTTTTCTGTCACTTGAACATCATTTACTGGCATGATTCTAGTAGGACCTCCAACACATTTACGAAGCATCGAGACATGAAAAACTGGGTGAACTGACTCCAAATCAGGAGGTAGATCTAATTCATCGGCCACTTTTCCTACTTTGCGCACAATCTCATAAGGCCCAAAGTACCGGGGACTAAGCTTCCCCTTTTTGTCAAATCTCATTACACCCTTCATTGGTGAAACTTTCAAGAATACCCAATCTTTCACTTGGAACTCTAAGTCCCTTCGACGATTATCCGCATAGGACTTTTGACGACTTTTGGATGCTAATAACCGATCTTGTATGAGCTTAACTTTCTCTATGGCTTGCTGGACCAGGTCTGGCCCTATCAATTTAGTCTCTCCTACCTCGAACCATCCAATCGGGGATCTATGTCGAGAACGAGGTAATCCTGTAATGAAATCCATGTTAATCACTTCCCACTTCCAAGTTTGAATTTCTATAGCTTGCAATAATCCGCCCGACTTTTGGTGCTCGATTTTCACTTGTTGACAGTTAGGACATTGAGCTACGAATTTCGCTACATATTTCTTCATCCCATTCCACCAATATATAGACTTAAGATCATGGTACATTTGAATTGCTCCGGGGAGGACGGAATAACGGGAGCATTGAGCTTCTCTCAATATTTGGTAGCGTAAACTTGCCACATCAGGAACACATAATCTGCCTCGGCATCGGAGAACTCCGTCTCCTGCAATCTCAAATGATGACTTCTCCTTCTTAGGGAGCGTATCTCTGTAATGCATTAGCATGGGATCTTCGTATTGTCACTCCTTCACTTCTACTTCTAGCGACGAGACTGCTGAATTCTGAATGGTAGTTCCCCTGCTACCTGAGTCCACTACTTGAAGTCCTTGGCTAGCTAGCTGCTGGAGCTCACGAGCCATTTCTCTTTTCTCTGGCTTAACATCACATAAACTTCCCATAGATCTACGGCTAAGAGCATCAGCCACAACATTTGCCTTTCCAGGGTGGTATAAGATATCAACATCATAATCTTTTAACAATTCCAACCATCGTCGTTGCCACAAATTCAACTCTTCTTGCTTGAAGATATACTGAAGGCTCTTATGATCTGTATAAATATCCACATGAAAACCATATAAATAATGTCTCCGCATCTTTAATGCATGAATCACTGCAGCCAATTCTAGATCATGGGTTGGATAATTTTTCTCATGTTTCCGTAATTGCCTTGAAGCATACGCAATCATGTTACCATGTTGCATCAACACACAGCCTAGACCAATGCCTGAAGCATCTCAATAAACAACATATCCTTCCAATCCCTCTGGAAGTGTCAGGGCTGAGGCAGAAGTCAACCTATCCTTTAGCTCTTAGAAACTACGTTCACAAGCATCTGTCCATTGAAACTTTGTTGATTTCTGGGTCAGCTTTGTGAGTGGTGCAGAAATGGAAGAAAAACCTTCAACAAATCTCCTGTAATAACCTGCTAAACCCAGAAAGCTACGAACCTCCGTAGGAGTCGTGGGCCTTGGCCAAGTCTTCACAGCCTCAATCTTTTGGCTATCTATCCAAATACCATCAGCTGCAACAATGTGCCCCAAAAATGTCACTGAGTTCAACCAAAACTCACACTTAGAAAATTTTGCAAACAACTCTCGAGTTTGAAGAACTCTAAGGACAGTACGCAAATGATCCGCGTGTTCTGCCTCGGATCTAGAATACACCAAGATGTCGTCGATGAATACAATCACAAATAGATCTAGGAAGGGCCTGAGCACATTGTTCATCAAATCCATAAATACTGTCAGTGCATTAGTTAGCCCAAATGACATTACCCGGAACTCAAAATGGCCATATCTTATTCTGAAGGCTGTCTTAGGGATATCTTTCTCCCTAACTCTCACTTGATGATACCCGGACCTCAAATCTATCTTGGAAAATCATTTGGCACCTTGTAATTGATCAAACAAGTCATCAATCCTCGGAAGAGGATATTTGTTCTTAATCGTCACCTTATTCAATTGCCGATAGTCAATGCACATTCTCAAGGAGCCATCTTTCATTCGGACAAACAATACGGGTGCTCCCCACGGGGATGAACTAGGCCTAATAAATCCTTTCTCAAGCAAGTCTTTCAACAGCTCCTTCAACTCTTTCAATTCTGCGGGAGCCATTCTATAAGGAGGAATAGATATAGGCTTAGTGTCTGGAAACACATCAATAGCAAAATCAATCTCCCGCTCAGGAGGAAGGCCTGGAAGCTCTTCCGGGAACATATCCGAAAATTCATTCACTACGGGAAAAGATTGAAGAGTTGGTGGTTCAGCTTCTACATCTTGAACCCGCACTAGATGATAAATGCATCCTTTCGTGATCATTTTCCTTGCCCTTAGATAGGAAATAAACCTACCTTTTAGTGACACAGTATTCCCTTTCCATTCTCTAACTGGTTCTCCCAGAAATTGGAAGTGAACCATTTTCATTCTACAATCAACATTGGCATAGCAAGAAGCCAACCAATCCATGCCCATAATAACATCAAAATCTACCATTTTTAACTCATGCAAGTCAATCATAGTACGACGGTCACAAATCACAAGTATGCAGTTTCTATATACTCGGCTAGCTATTACCAATTCACCAACAGGTGTAGACACCTCAAAAGGTTTGATCGACTCCAGTTCGACTCTAAATCGACCCGCAATATACGGAGTAACATATGACAAGGTGGAGCCCGGATCTATCAAAGCATATACATCATGAGAAAATACTGATAATATACCTATGACAACGTCAGGAGAAGACTCAAGATCTTGGCGTCCAGCCAAAGCATAAATATAGTGCCTAGGACCACTAGAACTGGAGACTCTCCCTCTGCCTCTACCATGGCCGACCGGCGCATGTGAACCTGGCCCCATAGGGCGTACTGATGATGAAGATCCAGCTACCGACCTCGAAGGCTGGGTCCTACCTCTACCACCAACTGAGGGGAAATCACGCATAATGTGGCCTGGCCGACCACATGAATAGCAAACCTCTGAACCTAATCGGCATGGACCCCAATGTAACTTCCCACACTGGGAACATTGTGGTACGGGTGGCCTCGCCTGACCCGAATCACCTATGAACTGAGATCCCAAAAAACTCTGACTCAGTCCGGAATGAGTAGATCTATCAAATCTCTGGCCTGAAAACCGTGGAGGTGCACTAGTCATAGAATGACCTGGATGCCTCGAAAACTGTTGTCTGTGCCAGCCTCTAAACTCACTCATCGGACCCGAAGATCTAGCCCTCTTGCTATGTCCCCTATCATGCTCACGCTCACTTCTTTGTTGTTGTAGGCTTTCTTCTAAATTTTGAGCATGGGCCCGAATGCGTGAAATATCCATATTGCCCTGAAGGGACGCAGTCAAGCACCTATTTATCAAATGTGGCCCTAGGCCTTTCACAAATCGATGCACTCGGTCACCCATATCCGCTACCATGGCCGAAGCATACCTAGCCAAAGAATTGAAGCGGAGACTATACTCTAAAGCACTCATGCTTCCTTGCCTCAAATTCAAGAACTTATCAGCTCTAGCTCGACGAACCTCTGGAGGCAAATAATGTCGGAGGAAAGCATCTACAAATTCTTGCCATACCGAGGGAGGCGCATTAGCTCCCCGTGAAACCATCCAAACCGTGTACCAATGAACCGCAACATCTCTCAATCTATAGGATGCTAACTCCACCGATTCGGTGTCCAAAACATGTATCAACCAAAGCGTCCTCAACATTCCATTAATAAAATTCTGAGGGTCCTCATCCGTCTTTGATCCAAAGAATTCCAGAGGGTTCAAGATAATGAAGTCACGGGCCCTTGCACTAACAGCCCTATCACCTTGCCCTGTACTTTGCCGCTGAGTCTGGGCAGCAAACAATTGAGTAAGCAAATGAATGGCCTCTTTTACATCTTGGCCTGAAGCATCCGGTGGAGGAGCCGGAGGTCCTGGAGCTGGGGCTGAGGCTCCCTCACGCTCCTCAGAAACAGGCACTGACTGGGAAGACTGAGATTAAGCCACATTTTGGGACTCACTTTCCTCTACAACTGTTCGAGGTGCTCTTTCAGCCTGCTTTTGTGCCACTGTCTTGCCCTTTTGGGCAGCCGTAGACTTTCTCTTTACAGGCATTTCTGAAATACATAACGCACTGTTAAGGAAAAAGAAGTTCTTATGTCATAGCTCTATCGCACGATCTTATGAAGAAAGAAGGTCATTCATTCCTAAAATGTCTGCAGCCTCTTGTTTATAAGTGTGGCGCGCAACACACCCATAACCAAGACTCTACTGGACACGGCTCGTAGACACACCCTAGGACAGAACTGCTCTGCTACAACTTTTGTCACGACCCAACCGGAGGGCCGCGCGGGCACCCGGTGCTAGCTCACCCGGGCACCTCTTAACATACCTTTACATTTACTTCTAGGTGAGCCACATAGCTAAATCATACTTCCTATCCATCATTCATGCTAATTCTATTGGATAATACATTTATATCATCATTAGTAATTATACCCATAGCAATGTACATAAGCCGACGGGGCTAACAAAATGATATCCAAAATATAGGCCGACAAGGTCAAACACAACTAACTATATACACATATCTACGAGCCTCTAAGGAGAGTATGTCATATCATATAGGCGAGACAGGACCCCGCTATGCCCATGAATATATACACAAAAGAATAAGTACCAAAAGCTATAGCTCTGAATGAAATGGAGCTCCGCTATGTAGTCCCTGAGAAATATATCTATGGATCGAGCCTGTCTCCCTGGCCACCTGCGGGCATGACACAGCGTCCACAAAAAAAAAGACGTCAGTACGAAGAATGTACTGAGTATGTAAAGCATGATCAATATCAGTATGGAAGCATAATAGACAACATAGAAATAGCATAGGATGAGAGATAGTAGTATCATCATCATAAGCACTTACTTGCTTCTCATAGGGACTTTCCATTTCTAATGCGAGATTGTGTACATATGTTACACCTCGAAAAATTTCCCACCAGTGTACAGTGAATAGGCCAGCGAAGGGTATGACGTATATGATGTTTTGACAAGTATGAAATAGCATTTTATGATCTTAATCGAGATTCAACGACATTTGACCAAAAGGAAGAAGTTTGGAAAAGAAAGTAAAGGTTATATATTGTGTGTCGGGCAAGAATTTTTGCAATGAGAGTTTAAAGACGTTTTGGAGAAGAGTTATAACGACCCTTAGATTGTTAGTGAAGTGCTAAACAGGTGTTAAGAAGGTTCCATAAGGATGGGAGATCAAATGAAGTGACAAGAGAAAGATCAGTGAAAAGGTGGGTTATACGGTCGATTATACGGACTGTATAATGTTATACGGCCCGTATAATGGACCGTAGAAGTGTCACAAAATGAAGTGGCTGAGGGGGTTGATTTCATGGTCACTTATACGGACCGTATAAATTATACGGCCCGTATAATGTGCCGTCAAATTGACACAGAAAAGGGTGGCCACTGGAGCAGTTTTACGGTAGATTAGACGGACCGTATAAATTTATACGGACCATATAATGACGTCGGGACAGATTTCATGTTTTAAATAAGGGACCAAGTTCATTTATTTCATTTCCATTTTTCATTCTCCACAACTCAAGACTTCTCTAGAAGCTTCCACCCATTTCATATACAAGAACTCATGAAAAATTAATGATCAACTTCATCAAATCCACAAAACGAAGTGTGAAAAACACATCAAAGTTCATCCAAGTCAAGAAATTTCAAGAGAGGTGAACTAGGGTTTTGGTGCAAGAAGAGTAATACCACTCAAGACTTGTTCCTACACTATCTAAGGTAAGTTTTATGGTATTTTCATGTTATTTAAAGTATGGAGGAGTGGAGACACTTGGATTGTAGAAAGATATAGGGAATGGGTCATGAAAGTGTGAATAGTGACATTGTTGAGTAGTAGTTGGAATGAATCATTAAAATGGATATGTTGAGATTATAAATAGGTTATGAAAGACATGTAGAACATGGAATGAGTATTACATGTGAAAGGACACGATAGTGAACTATGGTAGTGATTATGGATGAATTAAAGTGAAATTGTCAAATGTGGATAATATAAATGAATGATGCTTGTCGTTTATGATATTGTGAATGTTGATATGAATGTTTGGGAGTTGATATAGAACATGGAAAAATTAGTATAAACAAAGGAAATGCTGTCCAATTTTCTCTAGCGTTAGTAAGTCCGTTCTTATAATTGTTAGCTAATGTCAATACGAATTCTCTTGAAGGTAGACCGTGTGCATTAAAGGAGAACAAGTAAGCGGTAGATTAGTTAAACGTAAAAGGTATGTAAGGCTAATCTCTTCCTTCAAAGGCATGAATCTTCCAAGTTTTTCCATGATCCTCCTATATGATGGAGTTTATGAGTTCGTAAATATACCAAACTACATTCGAGCATGGTAATGATGATGATGAGTTAAAGTACAGAGATTCGAGGGTTCACGGTATGATGATCCGTTAACGTTAATGATGTCATTATTATTAACACTCACCTTATACACTATTCCCTTCAAGGTGAGGCAGAGTACTCATAAATGTTCATCATATAATCGGGGGTTCACGACCTTACGTCACCCCGACATAGCCATGGTTGCCTTCAAAATCTAATGTGTGCTCCTAGTGATAAATGTGAAATGATATTACGTCATGATATGTCTATAAGATGATCAATAATGCTAGCCTGTAATATGCTTATATTATGTATAAAAATGCCAAGCTATGAGAATATTATGATATATTCATGAGATGTGTATTAATGATGGGTTATGATTGACTACATGACGATACGATTCCACCGTACCTAAATGGCCGGGCATGTCACCACTAAGGCGGGCTGCATATGATTCCACCGTGCCTAAATGGTCGGGCATGTCACCACTAAGGCGGGCTGCTATGCTTACACCGAGCCTAAAGGGTCGGGCATGATCACCACTAGTGGGCGGCATATGATAGTTACCCGGAAGCGGGTTAACGATGAGGATTATGATGTGATGATATATGTGATGTGATGACATATGTACCATGATTATGTAAAATATGATATATGTACAAAATGTATTTGCCTATGAAACTTATGCAGGTCATATCCTTCTCTTATGGCTCATGATCCTTCTGTTATATTTGTTTCATTCCTGTCTTACATACTCAGTACAATGTTCATACTGACATCCGTTTTCTTTGGACGTTGTGTTCATGCCCACAGGTAGACAGAGAGGTGAGCTCGACCCAGACTCGTAGGAGCGATTAGCTGATTGAAAGCACTCCTTTGTTCCGGAGGTGCTTGATTATTCTTTTGTGTACATTTGTATATGTTGGGCATGACGGGGCCCTGTCCCGTCCATATGTCTAGTACTCTAGTAGAGGCTCATAGATGCGCATTGTGGGTGATGTGGTCTCACGAGGTTGCTACTATGTATATGTATATATTATTTTGATGGCCGAAGGGCTTAAGTGTATAAAAGTGTTTATGTTTTCAAATGAAAGACGATTTTCTTACAATTTGGGTATGAAATTTATAAAGGAACGTTGAATGAGTATAATGAGTAATAGAATAAGCGGTGCTCGGTAGTTAGCCCGGGTACCCGTCGCGGACCCTAGGCGGGTCGTGACAACATACATCCGTATCTGTATCTGTATCCGTATTCATATACATATTCTTATTCTTATTCGTATTCGTATCATATTCGTATTCATACTCATACCTATATCATATACATATCCATATTATATACATAGCATTTACATAGCATATCCGACCACGAAGGTTCAGTGTTTCACGTACCCGACCATGGCTAGGCTCGGTTATCATACATACCTGGCCAACCAAGGCTTCAGGGTTACACATACCTGGCCCTACCAAGCCTTCAGGGTTATTCGTACCCAACTGCAGAGGTGCGTGCGCGTTACATGCATATATATATATATATATATATATATATATATTCTACCCGGCCATATAAGCTCGGGGTTTCATAATAGTCATACATAGATACACATACATAATAGCTCATAAGCATCTTTAGCATCATTATTATTATCATCGTCATCATTATCGTTATCACTATTATCGTCGTTCATTACATCTATCTTTATAGGATCATTCGTCATATGAGAAATTTAGTACAATCGTAATATATCAAGAATCATGACCTTAGCAGCTTTTGAAGATGGCATCATTTGGAGGACATCATAAACTTATAAAAGATTTAGATAGTTGGCCAAAGAACCATGCCTTATGAAAGAAGGGTTAGCCTTACATACCTTTCCGTTCAACTATTTTATCACTTGCACATTGTCCATCAATGCTCACGTTTCTACCTTCATTAAAGTTATACTATCATTAGAAAGTCGATGACTTAACATACCTGACTAAAGCTAGAGAGGAATGGAAAACGTCTCCTTTATTTATACGACTTCCTCTATATCATACATCAACTCCAAAACATCAATAATATCATTCGCAACATCATAATAATAGTCTTTATTCTCCTACATTATATATATTCTTCAATTCACTCCAACTCACCCATATCCATGGTCATAGCACACTATTACATTCACTCATATACAATTTTTATCCCATGTTCTTAATGTCATTTATAACACGATAATAATCATAACATATCAAGAATCATTACTCAACCCAAGCCATTACTCAAAAATGACACTATTCCCACATTCATGACCCATTTTCTATCTCCTTCTACAATCCAAGTGTTTCAACTTCTCAATACCTTAAATAACATGGAAAGATCATAAAACTTACCTTAGATGTTGTAGGAATAAGCTTTGGATGGAAATACTTCACTTGAGCCAAAACCCTAGTTCATCTCCAATGAAATTTCTTGGCTAGGATGATCTTTAATGAGTTTCTTACACTTGGTTTTCTTAGTTTGATGACGTTGATCATAGATTTCTCTTGTGTTCTTGTAGATGAAGAGTGCATAGGGTTTCTAGAAAGTTCTTGAAGTATTGGATGAAAAATGAAATGAAATAATGACTTGGTCCCTTTTTAATGACATGAAAATCTGATTTGTTGGGAAGATTATACGGACACTTATATGGTCCGTATAAACCTATATGGTCCGTATAAGTGACCGTGAAATTTCCCCCTTTTCCACTCGATTTTGTGCTCATTATGCGGCACATTATACGGGCCGTATAATTTTATACGGTCCGTATAAATGACCGTAAAATGACCTCTTCAACATCTCGCCTCTGTGACAATTATACGGCACATTATACGGGCCGTATAACTTTATACGGTCCGTATAAGTGACCGTATAATCTCACCAGTGAGGGACTTTACTGTGACAATTTTGCGGTCCATTATACGGACCGTATAACTCATCTTTTCACTGATCTTGTTCTTGTCACTTGGTTTGATCTCCAATCCTTACGGAACCTTCTTGATACTTGTTTATCACCTCATTAACAATCTAAGGGACGTTATAACTCTTCTCCAAGGCATCATTAAATCATCATTAACTCGTTACTCGTAATTTCTTTTCGATACCTATCGTATGACTTGCCTTCTCTTGGAAAACTTTCTCCTCTTACTACGAATATCTTTGAAATCTTAATTAGGGTCATCAAATGTCATTCCTCACTTATTGAAATACCGTATATGCATGCTCTTAATTAGTCTATTCACTGTACACCAACGGAAAATTTTTCGAGGTGTAACAGTTTTCAAGGTTAAATAAGATTAGATGAGTTTATCCTACAGTTATAAGGGGTTAAGTTCATGTTTAGCAGGTATTGGAAGGATTAAAGGTTGAATAAATCGACGAGAATATGTTTTCAGAATAAGTGGGTTTTACGGTCAGATATACGGACTGTATAATTTTTACGGACCATATATCTGGCTGACTCCCACCGTAAATTGATTCCAGAAGGGGGTGAGTTACTGGTTAGATTTTAGGTTCCAATTATACGGACTATATAATTTTTACGATCCGCAAAAGTGGACCGTAAATCCGGGTCGATACCCGATTTCTTTTTTTATATATACCCGACCCTTATTCATTTTACCTCAATTCCAACATTTCCCAAGTCCATTAAAGTTCTAGAACCTTCTCCTAAGCATATCCAACAAAACCCCAGTAAAATCAAGGGATTCAAGTGTTGGGAGGCTCACTAGGGTTTGTAGAGTCCAAGAATTCCTTTGGTGTTGAAGTTGGAGGTTTCACTCAAGTGGAAAAATTGATCCAAAGATTATCCTTATGTGATAAAAGGTTAGTTTTCACATCTATTTCATGTTATTGAGAATGCTTAGTTGTTGAACAACTTGATTGAGGGAAGAAAGTGGGAGAGGAAGGTCAAATATAGATTTAATGATATTTTTAATAGTAAGTTAACTTGGGTTATAATTTTTAGAATGGTTTGAGTATAATATTGTTAGGAGAGGTAATAATGATGTTAATGGAGTGTTGTATACAAGTGTATAAGGGGTTGTGTTGAAGTTCTTGATATAAATTGATTATGAGAATGAGTTTTGGGATTGTTTTCAAAATAATTTGAGTAAAATCTCTTAATCATGATATTGTTGAAGTTGTCATTGTTGTTGGGGGATGATTTGGAATATGGTGGAAGTACATGAAATAGAAGAAGTGATGCCCAATTCCCGCTAGCTTATTAATTATTCTAGTTTGAATTTATGAGTATTTTCAAGACTTACTTGATGTTAGTGTAAATCTGCTTGAATGTAGATTTTACGGGCTTTGAAGGAGAACGTTAAGTAGTGAAGAAGACATAAAGGTATGTAAGCCTAACCTTTCTTTCTAAAGGCATGATTTCCTCATCGTGAATCCATCTATGACATTCATAATGTTCTAATTCCTAGAAATGCTAGAAGCTCATGATTCACAAAGTTCTGATGATCTTGTTGATCCTGTTCATTGTCGTTGACCCTCTAAGGAAAGATATAGTGATGATGATGATGACGTTGCTATGTTGTAACACCGAGCTCATATGGCCGGGTATGTTATCTATTGCGCTCACACCACTGCAGTTGGGTAAGGACAACACCGATCCTTGTTATGGTTGGGTACGGACAACACTAAGCCTTGTTATGATCGGGTATGGATGATAACGAACCTACAAGGTCGGGTAAGGTATAGTATATGTACATGTATGAAATTTTTCCTCTAGAGAAGGGTTAAGTTTGCATGACAATCGTCTTAAGAAGTGTTATGAGGTATAAATTGCTCTCTCTATCTTATGTTACCTTCATGCTTTCATCATGTTACTATTCATGCCTTACATACTCAGTACATAGTTCATACTGATGTCCTTTTGTTTGTGGACGCTGCGTTCATGCCCGCAGGTAGACAGGGGGACAGACCAGACCTTTAGGCTGCTTCGTCAGTGATTGCATAGAAGTGCTCCTTTCGATCCGGAGCTGCAGTAGTTGTGATTATTCTTTTTTCTATATAAATGGGCATGGTGGGGGTCCTATCCCATCTTTATGATGTTACATACTCCATGTAGAGGCTCGTAGACAAATGTACATTACTAGATGTCCATAGCCTTGTCGACTTATATTTTGTATATCATTTTGATAGCCTTGTCGGCTTGTATTTATGGGCATAATTAATGATGTTTATATAGGTGTGTCTACGTTCGACGGAACTTGTGTCTTTTCAATTCGTGATAATTATGAGTTAGCCGTGTGGCTCACCTAGATATGATTGTGAGATGTATAAAAAGAGGTACTCGGTAGATTAGCTCCGGGTGCCCGTCATGGCCCTCTGGTTGGGTCGTGACACCTTTCCTTTGAGCTTCCGATCGAGTTCAATCTGTTCAAATACACTATCTACAAAAGAATATGAACCCATAGACACCCATATTGTCATATAAAGGTTTCGGGTCCAAAAAGCCAACCCAAAATCCCATCCCAAGCCTCGAAGGTCAAAAGTTTAATTTCAACTTAAATTCATCTTACCCATAGCCTATGTTGTGAGTATCCTAAAAATCATGGAAACCTAATCACAATTGGACCTTCAATTTAACCCATTTCCATGAAAACCCCCTTATTTCTAAGTCAAAATTCATGGAAGGAATAAATAAATAATGGACGGAATCATAGGGAAATGCTTAGATTAAGGTTAAGCTTACCCCAATGATGAATCTTGAAGATAGCACTTGAAATCACTTCAAATTCGAGCGCTCTAGCTCCCAGAATTGATTTAGAAAGAATGGGGTTTGAAATAAAATTTTATTATGTCTAGGTCAATAATACCCTTCGTGACCGCGAGGCCCAACTCGCAATCGCGGTCCGCCCCGGCCCAGCCTCATTTCCCCTTTGCGAATGCACGCCCAAGATCGCGAACACGAGACCCACCGAAGCCCAAGTTTCGTAATCGTGATCCCTCCATCGTGATCGCGATGAATGAAACCAGCTACAGCTAAAACTAGAAAAATCTGGTTTCTCCAATTCTCAATCCAACACCCGAAACTCATCCGGAACCCCCCGGACACAAATTAAATATGCATTTCAGTCTTAAAACACACTACTAACCTGCTAGCGCACTCGGAATTCCTAAAATTGGTCACCTTGACCCGGTGTTGACCAACGTCAACTCAAATTCTTCAAAATACTAGATTCTCATCCAACGACCCAAATCACAGCTGAACTCCTCGGGACCCAAACAACAATCCAACTAAATCAAAAATCACATTCCGGATCTAATAAAATCAACAAAACTTTGAAAATGATGTATTTACCCCCCGATGTTGACTTTGGTCAAACATCTTCATTTCTTTAACTTAGAAACTTTCAATTTCACCAAAACCAATCCAAAACTCGCCCGATCATCCCCGTAAGTCAATAACAAAATGAAAATATGGGAAGGGTACTTTGGAAAAAATACGGTAAAAAGCTCAAAACGACTAAACGAGTCATTACAGCATAATTACTATTTTGATTTGGCTTACTACTTGCACTGTTTTCTTTTATCGGTTGAAATCATATGAACTGTACAAGACTAAGCAAGTATTTTTAAGGCCAACTATCATCACTACCTTATTGGGATTGGTCAATGATATTTGTGGAGTACGTGTGATTTTATTTTTTATTTCATTCATTATATAAAGCTTAAGTTATTTAAGAAGAAACAAGATATGTTCAACTTTAAGCATCGGCGCCTTTTATCACTCTATAGCCCTGAGATTTATCTCTATATTTCTTTTCTGTATTGGTGTTCAACTCATGGATCTTAAAGATGGCGCAGAGTAGAGAATGTCTCTAAATTCTTACTTCCCAGATTGGGTTCTTTTTTCTTTTTCTTTTTTTCTTAACCAATTTTTGTGCTAGTTTATATGATTAATAAAAATGATGATGAATAAGAAATTTATTGTACTTACTTTTTCTCTGATTCGATTAAAGACTTATGGAGAGAAACCAGAGATAAATGGCTAGCCTACATTTGAGAATTGGGAAATGTGTTCTCTCTTAACTACAGTTAAACAGGTGGCTAGTGTTACACCTCGTAGTTTTGTACGTTAAGATTCGTTAGGTGTTGGTTGTTTTAATTGTAGACACTGGAGTTACCTTCTAGGATATATGAGATTATATATACCTATCTTATGGTTATGAGGGCTTAAGTTCATATAGTAAGCTATGGAAGGATTGGAGAACAAGTGAATTAAGGAAATTATGTTTGGTGGAACTTTGGAGAAACGATGGGGACAATTTTGGTCCAACTTGAGGAAGGAATATCTCCTAATATACTAGGCCCTGTCCCGACTTGTATACTTCAGTCATTTTCATAGAGTCTTTGCAGACAGTTTCTTGTATACAGCTTAGTTATGTCTTGTCAGTGGTTATGTCGGCATCGTGGGCACATTGTATATTTATATATGCATGATGTTATATTCACAGTTAGCCTCCTTCGCCTTATTTTTTCATTCGAGAAATAGAAGATGCAAGTTACAGCTTGGTTCGCTCGGCCCCAGTAAGGTGTCAGGTGTCAATCACGCCTTACCAAGGTTGGGGCATGACAAAGTGGTATCAGAGAAGGTCTATTCTAAGGTTGTCTGCAAGCCGTGTCTAGCAGAGTCTTGTTTATGGTGTGCAGTGCACCATACTTATAAACAGGAGGCTGCAAGGCATTTAGGAAGATTTCCTTTCTTTCCCGTCTTAGATCGTGCGATAGAACCATGTTATGAGGATTCTCTTTTTCCTGACCATATGTTGTGATTTCAGCAATGCCTATGAAGAGAAAAGCAACAGTGGCCTAGAAGGGTAAGGCAGTGGTCGGAAGGAGGACTAAGCGGGAACTACCGATAGATATAGAGAAAGGCAAGTCGCAGAATAAAGTCCCATCTCGGATTTCTCATACCCCAACCGCTCCAGAGGAGCATACAGGAACTCCAGCACCCCCCGTTCCCCTACCTAATGCCTCGGATCAGGAGATACGAAAGGCCATTCGGTTGTTGACTCAGTTAGCAGCCGCTCAAGCCCAGCGTTAGGGTACAGGTCATGGTGACAGAGCTGTTAGTGCCAGCGTCCGAGACTTTATTACTTTGGACCCGCCAGAGTTCTTTGGGTCAACACCAGATGAGGACCCACAGAATTTTATAGATGGGATGCTGAGAACGTTACGAGTGATGCATGCTTCAGACACCGAGTCAGTAGAGTTAGCTTCCTACAGATTACAGGATGTGGTTGTATATTGGTATAATACTTGGATGTCTTCTGGAGGGGCTAAGGCACCCCCACCCGTGTGGCAGGAGTTTGTAGATGCTTTCTTCGACATTATTTGCCACCAGAGATTCGTCGGGCGAGAGTAGATAGATTTTTACTCTTAGGCAAGGAAACAGAAGTGTGCAGGAGTATAGTCTCCAGTTTAACTCTTTGGCCAGGTATGCTCCCACTATTGTAGCAGAAATGGAAGATCGAGTGCACCGGTTTGTGGCGGGACTTGAGCCGCATCTGATTAATGAGTGTTCCACAGCTTCTTTACTTGACGGTATGGACATCGCCTGTATCCAGGAATATACTCAGAATCTAGAAGAATAGAAGAGACAGCAGTTTGAGTACTTGAATGAGGGTCAGTCTAAGAGGGCTAGATCCTTTAATCAGTTAGAGGACGTCAGGGGTAGTTTTAGGCCCCCACTTTCAGCTACTAGTATTCCTTCACCATCGCGGAGGCCGGCGTATTCTGAGTCAGGTCGGGATTCGAGGGCCTCGAGTTTTCAGTACCAGAGAGATTCAGCACGGATGAGGATGCCCCCTCCACGATGTCAGTGTGGTAAAGCCCATTCTAGATGATGTCGTCAGGGCTCTGATGTATGTTATACATGTGGGTTTTTTGGTCACTGTATGAGGGATTTCCCGATGGGTGATAGACGTGATATAGCTCAGCCCACTGGATCGGTAGCAGCTTCATCTCCTTCGGTACGCTTCCCAGAACGAGACCCTCAGACATCAGCCAATAGAGGTAGAGGTGGAGCGTCTAGCTCCGGCGGTGGTCAGAACCGCATATACCCTTTGACTAGGCACCAGGATCAGAAGCAGCTACCCTATGCTGATACAGGTATATTTGCTAGTTATGTGTGGTGTTGTATATTTTGGATTGTTGTGTCAACAGGTCGGTAGTTATATAGTTACAGAGGAAACCCTTCTAAAATTTTCATAAGATCCCTGAGAATTTAACATTTGAGGACAAATGTTTTTAAAGGGGGGGGGGGGGGGGGGGGGAGAGAGAGAATGTTACACCTCGTAGTTTTATACGTTGAGATTCGTTAGGTGTTGGTTGTTTTGATTGTGGACACTGGAGTTACCTTCTAGGATATATGAGATTATATGCGCCTATCTTATGGTTATGAGGGCTTAAGTTCATATAGTCAGCTATGGAAGAATTGGAGAACAAGTGAATTAAGGAAATTAAGTTTGTTGGAACTTTGGAGAAAAGATGGGGACAATTTTGGTCCAACTTGAGGAAGGAATATCTCCTAATATGCTAGGAGTTTTGAAGTGAAACAAAATCCTAGATTGAAGTTCAGGAAGTCTAGTTTCCAACGCAATAAACCGCGCGTCGATCCGACATCGAAATCAAACGTTATGAGCATTTTAAGATGGACTGCCAGAGCAGGGAATTAACCCTGCGCGAACACACCTGTAGGTGGCGCGAACGCTCAGAGAAGCATGGGAAACTCTGCGCGAACGTGTCCCAAGGTTGCGCGAACGCGCAGAGCAATTTTTAAGTCGGTGCCAACCGACTTCAACCCACTATATAAGGGTAAAAAACCCTCATTATTCTAGAAAGCTCAGTAAACATAAAGGGATATATATGTATCATAGAATTGAGGAATTTGAGTGATTTCAAGTGGCAAAGTACTAATCGAGGCTCCGGTAACGTATAGTTGTTATTATAGTATCGTTTTGCGGTGGATTTTGGCTTGGATTCAAAGTAGATATTGAAGATATTGTTATTCTAGTAAGAAAAAAGTATGGATTTCTCTTTATTGATATTGATTTAGGTTTCTTTACAAAGATAGAGTTATTAAATCATCGAGTAGTGGATTAGTTGGTTGAGAAATTGGGTAAATATCGTGTGGGATGTTTTATGGAGTATATTGGTATTGATGATGATGTTGTTGATGTTAGTGTTGTTGTTGTTGTTGTTGGTTAATGGTATTATGATTTCGGGCTAGGGATATAAACAGGGGAGATGTTGCCCGAATTTCGACAGATTCTAAAAGGATTTAATTTGGAAGCTTAAGACAAGCATATGATGATGGGCCTAACAGTAGTATGAATGGTTTTATCTATAGATTACGAGACTATGAACGATCTTAAGTAGATTGCAAGACAGGAAGTAGATGGAAAGTCGGGAAGTGAGCTTCCAGGTATGTTAAGGCTAAACCCTTCTTTCTTAAAGAATAATTCCTTTGTTATGAAACTATACATGATATCTTCAATAACCCTGTTTCTAAAGATACCAAAGCTTATAGTTCCCGATGTTCTTATGATATCATTGATCTTGTTTCATGACTATAGATGTTATTCATTGATGTTGATCTCATCTTATGATTTTGTTCTTTCAAGGTGAGATATGCTCATAATGATAGTTCCATAATGTTAATCATAGGTTTACCGACCCTACATCACTCCGATGAGTTTAGAAATGTGTACTTAAGCAATGTTTTGTAGGACATGAATAGAGTGCTAGTAAAGGATCCCTAATGAGGTATTTGATGCTAGAAGAGAGTCTTATGATGTATCTCAAGATTTGGTTAATGTTTAGTTAAGCGGGAAGAAGTCATAACGGCCCAGAACTGTGCTTATAAGTCTTATGTGACCATGTACGCAATAACGGATAAGTGATGACCATGAAAAGTGCATAGAGATTACTCATGGAGGCTGGGTCATGATGTTGATTATATTTACCACTGGTCTATGACCAGTTGGGCAGCTATGTATTACCACCGAGCTACGGTCGGTGGGGCAGTTACCACTGATCAGTCGGGCAGTTTCGCTCTACAATCGGGCGATAATCGGATGGGCAGTTACCACCGAGCTACGGTCGGTTGGGCAGTTACCACTGATCAATTAGGCAGATAGCACCAGGATGATACGTAGGTCAGGATCACAGTTATTATACACAGATGTAGTTAAAGATATGAGAGTATAAAGAGACATGCGTACTAGATTCTCATTAGTAAGTCAGATGTGCCAGGTTGATTCTTATCCTTCTTCTTTGCAGCATATGTTTTATTATGTTACATTTCCGCCTTACATACTCGGTACACTATTCGTACTGACATCCTTTTGCTTGTTGACGCTGCGTTCATGCCCGCAGGTAGAGACAGACCAGACGAGGACCTTCCACAGTAGGCTGCCTCCAGGTACTAGTCTTGATTGGTAGACTCCACTTCTTCCTGGAGCATTGCTGAGTCTGGGTTCGTATATGTATTATGTCGGGGGCCCTGTCCCGACTTGTATACTTCAGTCATGTTCATAGAGGCTTTGCAGACAGTTTCTTGTATACAGCTTAGTTATGTCTTGTCAGTGGTTATGTCGGCATCGTGGGCCCATTGTATATATACATATGCATGATATTATATTCATAGTTAGCCTCCTTGGCCTTATTTTGTCATTCGAGACATAGAAGATGCAAGTTACAGCTTGGTTCGCTCGGCCCCAGTAAGGTGCCGGGTGCCAATCATGCCTTACCAAGGTTGGGGCGTGACAGCTAGACTAATTGAATTCTAGCCATTAAATTTAGAGTGGACATGTGTAAGTCATGTAAGCTTGCACTGGAGGATACTAGAGAGAATATTACTAGAGAGGAGGCCAACCCATCACTATCATCAATCACTCTTTGTTACCCAATTTAGTCCATAATCCCCTTTTTTGTCATTAATGTAATAATCACCCAAATTACAAGAAAGAAAATCATTAGGAGATTTAAAGTTAATCTTCAGCAATTCATTATCCTTAAGAGATTAATAATTTTCTTTATGTGGCAAAAACATTTATTACTGACTGGACTACTTGAATTCGCTATTTTTGAAGATCTCTGACGTATAGTGATTGATTTATTTTTAGGAATATGAAATATTGTTGAAGAATATTTGACTAGAATATGATGTTTGTTAGTAACTTTTAGAAGTTTGCTTTGAACTTGGAGCAAGATGCTTCATCAGTATTGTTATTTATCCACAATGTTTTGAAGCTGTATTGTTGTTTATCCACAATGTTTTGTTAAGTTCATTTACATGCACCCATCCAATTCGATTGATGTGCTTCAATTATAAGCTTTCCTGCTTTTTACCAAAATGTCAAGCAACTTCCTCAAAACTATGGACCTCTTATTTTATTTCTGTTTGTCTAAGATTAAATATATAATTTCCTTTATATCAATTTAATTTACAAAATGAAATGTCTTACCGTGCGAAGCGTGAGTCAATTTACTAGTTAATTAGTAACTTCAAGTCCTACAATGTTGTTTCAATAAGATTATCTGTTTCATTTTTTCTCATGGTCAACCAGATAAATTAATTAATAAAAAGACATATACAGACCAAGATTATATTTCATGTGAACAACCACAAAAAAAAAAAAAATAGAAAACTACATAGAAAGCGAGACAAACCATATACTAAGAGAAAACCAACTCCACACATAGACCAAACTCTACTATGTCAATTGACATCTTCTTCTTTCCCATTCTGTACATGGGAATTGGTGAGATCACCTGCAGATATTGCTTCAACAGGACTTCTAATTTTATCCATTTCACACAACCAACTAAGCATGGCGAAAGTATAAGATAATACATCCATGCGAGCTACTTGAACAACTGGTAACTGATATTTGTGATTGAAACTTTCGAAAAATTAAAGAATGTTTGGAAGAATGTATGTGTTTTGTCAATTAGAAATGAATTATATCTCTCTTGGAGGGTCAATGGAGGTATCAACAAATACTATTATTAGCTGATTATTTACGTAGTGACAATCTTAATATGCCAAGCGAGAAAAACTGCACAGAAATTTCTAGTATGGCCTTAAGAAAATCTGGTACCTTCTTTAGGACTCAGTACTCAATAGTAAAGCGACAAACATTGACGGAGCCTTGGAGGATAAATCGAACAAAGCTAAATCCATACAAAAATATGAACCTCCGACCCTCTCAGATCTGTAGAAGTCGAGACCTCTTAGAGAAGTGTCCGTGAGAAAAGTAAGAAACCCCAAACTTTAGCAGCAAAGCAGCACTATAGAGCAATGCAAGAAAATGCAGAGATGAGTATGGAAATTGGAAGTGGAAGTGGAAAGCAGATGTCCACACAAATACAGAGACTCAGTACGTGTCACGAAATGAGGAGAATGAAAGGGCAGCGCGAGATTTCTTTCCGAAATGTAAATAGTTTGAAAATGTAATGAATAACTGAAAATGATGAACAATATAAAAAAGGACTTTCTTCAAATATCACAAAATTTCATGTCCAAAATCCTACTTAGACTAGGTTCTTGAAATAAATAAGAAAGACATAACTGTTAATCCTGCAAGCAGCACAAGCTTTGTACAAAAAATGGCATCAACTGTGAATTTAGGATAGTTGCTATCTCCTGAATCCCAAGTCGAGAAGCTTTCAGGGCACCATTGCAGTAGTTCCATCTTCTTCAGCCTCCCCTGTTGGGACTTCGTTAAACATGTACTGGCTCTGATACTCCATCAAGTACTGTGTGGATCTCTTCACATCATAAAACAGATTATAGACTCGAGTAATATCTTCCACTTCCACAGTCTTCCCTTTCCGCTTTTGGCAAGCTAATGCTGCAGAAGTGATAAGGTGGATGGCATATCTCAAAGAAGTATTCACCCCGATCTTGGTCAGCAAAACTTTTGCATCCTCAGACATTTCTACATCCTCCTCTTGGCATCTGATGTCCAGGATTTTGCGAATTTCTTCCTCTTTGTAAGGTTGAGTAGAGATGATGAGAAGGCGATCAAGAAAGTCAATGGGAATCCCATGTGGGGATCTGTAGTTTGTTCCTCGGATTGTAGTAATGCCTCTATTGGTAGCAACAACCAATATAGGTGCCATGTCGTTCTCCAAAGCTCGGTTTAGGAAAGAGAAACACTCAATGTCAAGCATATGTACTTCGTCAATGAAGAGGACACCAGGCACAATCTCTGCCTTTCCTTCCTCCCTCCACTCTGCAACCTTGGTATCTATTTGTTCTCTCACTTCAGCACGAATCTCACCAGTATCACCCGTAAACAGTGCTAAAAATCCTTGTGTTCTGAAATTGAGATGAGCTGATTAACATATTTAATCTAATGAAATAGGAAACAAGAAGATTATTTTAAGATGTCAGATGTTTTCAGAAGCCACTCTAAAACTCAAAGCATGAAACTGATGAGTTTTGCAAATACACTCAACAGGAAAGACATGCAACTGCCAACGGCAAGTAGCATCACTAATTTGAATTGAAGCAGAGAAAAGGCACAGGAAAGGGGAAGATACGAAATCCAAGACTAATGACAACCACAAATATTTCTTAAAAGTAGTCTCCCCGCAATCTTAGCACACAAAAAGATCAGTCTGCTCTTCAAATGTTATAGTCCATTGCCTATGAGGCCAAAAACCTACTATCTAAGGCAAAATGCCAAAATCCAACCAAACATAATGCAGAAAAGAGGTGAAAACACAGTGCACTAAGAGTGAAGGGATTAGCAAGAAAGAAATAGTCATCTCAGTTCCTAGTCAAAACAACACCACATTCAGTCTTTTGGCAAAATGTTAGTACAAACGTGAATGTTGTTTTTGGAAGGATGTTATCAATACTCCCTTCGCTTCAATTTGTGTGAACCTATTTGATTGGGCACGGAGTTTAAGAAAAAGAGAAAGACTTTTGAAATTGTGGTGTAAAATGAGGCACGTATATTTTGTGTGGCTATAAATCATTGCATAAAGGTAAATTGTTTCCAAATATGGAAAGTGGTCATTCTTTTTGGAACGGATTAAAAAGGAAATAGGTTCACATTAATTGGAACGGAGGGAGTATAAAGTATGGGAAAGACAATAAGTGGTGTCCAGATTTTATGATGGTGCCTAATAAAATGAAAATCTGGAAACACATCTGCAGTGAAGTACAGAAGATCAAACTGAATTGCATTAAGCTTTTTTGTTTTTGGTGCAAGCAGATCTACCTAGAGGATACTGAGTCCATAACAGAAATCCTAGGTTCTTGTTAGAATTTCACTTTATGGACTAGTTTCCTGATTTTTGCTATGATGTAAATGTGGTTTTCAGTACAACCTATGTACTGATTTAGTCAAATACATACAACTGTTACTTTCTTTAAAAAAAAAAAAAAAAAAAAAAAAAAACATAAATTATTGGAAGTTGGAAAATTTTTTGTCAACTGTTACATATTTTGGAACCAGTAATTCTATATGATAGCAAAATCGACTCACAGGCCTAGGTTGATAGCAAGATGGTACATTCTCAATGAAAAGTTGTTATTCTATATTACTGAAAAGTTCAGGGAAGTGGGAAGCTGAATGGACTTGAACTTGCTTTGGAGGTCGAGAGCTCCTCCTAAAGCTGCATGCTTGGGTTGCTGGGACTCTCCAAAATGGCTGCCGCACCCGTGTCGGATCCTCCAAAAATGCACTACTTTTGGAGGATCCGACACGTACCCGTCAACATTTTTGAGGAGTCTGAATAACGTAGGTCTATAATGCTTGCCTTATACAAGATGCATTGCAGAGAAGGGGAATACATTATGTAGCAGGTGCAACAATAGATAAATCAAAACCGTTTCTTTCACATAAACAAACTAAAATGGTACCTGCTATTAATGACATCAATTTCATGAAGGGTAACGCAATGTACAATCTCCTTTCGCTTCTGCAACTCCCCTTCAGGACATTGTACAAACTTAGTCTGTGGTCCCATTGCATCATAATCTCTCGACCTCGAAAAGGACCTTCCCAGTTTAGTAATCTTTCCAGAAGCCTTATCAATAGCAATAACATCCCCACTCTGTATTTTCTCCTTCCCTAAACCCTCAATCATCTTCCCTCCCAAGTCATATACTGTCTCCATATCAGTCGTCTTCAACGTCAATTTCCCCGTCTTCGATGCAGCTCCAGACACTGCAGGCCGATCAATCTGCACTTCCACAACTTCACCTTCAATAACTTCAGCTTCTTCTTTAATCCGCACGCCAATGGCTTTACGAAAAGCCTGCATTAAGGCTTCAGTTTTGGACATCTCGAGGGAATAAAGTTCGCTACCAGCGAGCATAGCGAAAGGGGTTTCTTGGCCTAAGGATTTAGCCATGCCCATAGCTATAGCTGTCTTGCCAGTACCGGGTTGACCCGCGAGAAGAACTGCACGACCAGCAATCTTACCATGTTGAACCATCTTAACAATGACACCAGCAGCTTTACGAGCGGAGGTTTGGCCGACCATGCCTTCGGAGGAGAGGCGGGGTTCGAGAGAAGAATCGAGGCCGAGACCTCTGATATGGGAGTGGGCCCCAATGCGTTCTATACGGGTTAGGTCACGCATCTCTGAGATTTTCACCTCCGCCATTGCTATACCAGCTCTGCACTGGAATTCAGTCTATAGAAAGGAAGAGGGAGAAGAGGGAAGAGAGGGAGCAAAGTTTAGGGTTCAGGGTTTTGTTAACTTTGTTATGTTCTTTTCTTAAATTTTAATAAACAACTTTTTAACTTATGGTGATAAAAAAGTTTCATAATTAGAAATGGTGATAAGTTTGACCAGCCAAAGTCAAACTTGTCTTAAAAATGTGATTAACTAAAATTGGGACTGAATTATAATTTTTAAAATTTATAATCTTTTACAAAATACACAAAAGCCCATACACATTATACAAAAACTTCTTCCAACCCACACACATTATAACAAAACTCCTTCCAACCCACTTCCTCCCAGGACCCCAATTACTTGTTCATTTTATTTTTTAAAAAAAAAAAGCAGTTCTCAGTTCCCTCGTCTCTGTCTCTCTCCGTTGCTGCTGCAAAAAACCAACGACCGGCGACCACCATTGTTGCTGCTTGTTCCTCTCTCTCCATTGTTGTTGCTGCTGCTCATTTCTCTCTCTCTCTATTGCTATTGCTTCTCTATTCATTCTCAGGTAAACTTTTTTTTTTTCACATGGTTCAAAAGTTAGGATTTTGAAATCAGAGTGTGAAAATGATGATTTTGGTTAGAGAAGATGAAGAAGAGCATGGGTTTTTCTTGAATGTTGTTTGTTTTGTTGTAGTTTCATGTATTTGTTGCACTTGTTGGGGTTTGTGAGTTTGTAAATAGTGGTTGTGGTTGTGAAATTATGGTTTTTGATGTTGTTTTTGTTCTTCTTCTCCTTGTTGTTTCGAAAAAAAAAAAGGCTTGCAATTTTGTTGATGTTTTCAAACAACTGAGGTTACCTGTTGCAACAAATTCAGCACTTGTTTGACAGTTGCAAACATCTGCTGAGGTTGCATGGTTTGGTGTATTTTGTTTAAGTTGTGAGTGAGATTTGTGATAGTTGTGTGTTTGTAGTGAAATATAGATGTTTTGTAGTTAAATTTAGATATTTTTGTTGTTGTTGTTGTTGTTGTTGTTGCAGCAAATTTAACACTTGTTTGACAGTTGCAAACATCTGCTGAGGTTGCATGGTTAAAAAAAATCCTATTTGGTGTATTTTGTTTAAGTTGTGAGTGAGATTTGTGATGGTTGTGTGTTTGTAGTAAAATATAGATGTTTTGTAGTTAAATTTAGATGTTTTTACTGTTGTTGTTGTTGTCATGCTATGGTTTAGGAAAAGTTTTGATTTTATCCAACAGCTGCTGGATAAAATCAAAACAATTGTTGAGGTTTTTGCAGCAACTGAAGCAGTTGTTGTAGCATATTAACAAGCTGTTGTAAAAAATCACAACAGTTGCTAAGCTGTTGCTACTGTTTTTCTATTTCGAACAGATTAAGATTCTACTGCAACAAGTAATAAGTTGTTGCAACAGCTTCGTATTTTGTTGCAACATATTATTAATCTATTGCAACAACTGATTACTTGTTGCAACATATTTCTTTTCCCTTTTTACTTTGAATGTTTCACTAACCAATTAAAATTGTTTTTCTATCTCCTGTGTGTAGATAAAATGGCTCCAGTTAAAAGAAAAGGACAGAAACCAACTGAGGGAGAAAGTAGTGAAAGAGCTAAGGTGCAAACACCATTAGATAAACTTGTGACTGCTATTTGTCAACCAACAAATGAGGAAAGAGTTAGTGAAACTGGGGCTTCAGAAAGAGAGGAACCCCATGAAACCTCTGTTGGGCATGAAGAAGAAAGTGATAAAAATGAACAAAGTGAAGAAACTAAAGAAGAAAGTGAAAAGGATGATGAAAACTCTGCTGAAGGAGATGAAGAAAATGCTGAAGGAGATGAAGAAGAAGGAGATGAAAAAGAAGTAGGTGAAAAAGAAGGAGATGAAGGGGATGAAGGAGGTGAAGAAGAATGCAGAAACTGAAAATGGTAATAAAGAAGAAGAAGAATCAACAGATCAGACTTTGGCCGAGTTAAGAAGAAAAAGGAAACATAATGTGGATGCCAATCTTGTTGAGTCTTCTAGTATTTCCACAGATCCCAATAGACCTTCGATTGAGGAGGTCGTCAAGAGTTTCAGCATTGAAAAGTACGGCGTGACGATGTCGCTGAATGGAAATAAGGATTTGTCCGGTGATTTTATGGTTAGATCAACCATGGGCAAGGGCTTTGACACCTTCAGGGGCATTCTCCGGCAGCAGGGGTTGGAGAATTTCTTTAGGGCTAGCTGTTTTGGGCTCTATTTAGATTTGCCTGAAGATACCGGTGCCCGAGTTCAAATGACAATGGTTTCTGAGCTTTTGAAGCGTAAGATTATTTGTGATAGAAAGGATGAGATTTGGATCAAATACTGTGGCATGTCGGTTTGCTTTGGCATGAAAGAGTTTGCCATAGTTACCGGATTGAGATGTTATCCTTGTGAGCCTCTTCCTACTGTTGTATTAACCAAGCCAGCCCGGACGCCCAAGGCAGCCAAGAAAGCAAAGGGTTCCAAAGCTAAGAATGATGTCTCTTGGGTAAACTTAGTGGGAAAGAGCTACATTCAAAAGAAATTGTTGCAAGACTTGGAGTCCAAAACTTTCTCAAAAAAGCACAAGGAGGCACTGTGCTTAGTTTGGTTTGTGCACAGTGTTCTTTGGGCAAGAGAAGTAAACTACAACATACCGCTTGGATTGATTAAACTTGTTGAGGACTATGATGCCTTCAACAACTATGCTTGGGGTTTTCAAAGCTTTAGCTTGACTGTCGAGTATTTGATGAAGGATTTGAAGCCAACGGAGAAGACACAAAACCTATATGGCTTCCCTTGGGCTTTCATGGTAAATTTTCTTTAATGTTTTACCTTTTTTTTTTAAATTTCAATCACTATTTTGATTTTTGATGGCAGCTTTTTTAGGCTTGGGCATTTGAAGCCATTCCTCACCTCAGGCATCAAGTCAAGGAATACTCCAAAGAAGTTACCTATCCAAGAATTCTTAGATGGCTCACTGCCAGGAACAACACAAAATTGAGTGTTGACCTTTTCAACCCCCCTAAGGAAGCTGTAAGCATTATAACACAACAGATGACTAGGTGTTGCAATAACTTTTATAATCTGCTGCAACAACACATGCATCTGTTGCAACAAGTTATGCATCTGTTGGACAATGTCCAACGGATAATTAACCTGTTGCAACAAGTTACCCAACAGATGAATCTGTTATAACATGCAACTAGTTTTTTTTACAATAGATGAGTAACCTGCTGTAACAAGTTACCCATCTGTTGGAAAATGTCCAACAGATGATAAACCTGCTGCAACAAGTTGACAATCTGTTGGACAATTTCCAATAAGTACCACAGCTGTTGCAACATATCACTTTATTTGCTAATTTGATAACTTCTGAATCTGTTACAGTAAGTTTTTACAACAAGTACAATAATCAGTTACAACAAACTACTAATCTGTTGTACAATATCCAACAGATGAGCAACCTGCTGCAACAAGTTACCCATCTGTTGGAAATTTTCCAACAGATGAGATACCTGCTACAACAAGTTACCTATCTGTTGGACATTGCCCAACAGATGTGTAACCTTTTGCAACAACCTGATAACTTGTTTTAAATAGGTTTTACTTTTTATGATTTAGCACCATTATGATATATCTACTTTCTTGTTGTAGGTTATGAACCCATGGCTTGTCCTAACAATAAGAGAGTTGGAGATGCCATGCCTTGTCACCTTTGTGCCCACAGAATCTGTGCCTGGCAGATTGATTGATGGGTTCAAAGGGGGAATTGGCTGGAGTGACAGCCATCACTAGGGTTGATGATGTTGTAGCTGGTGGTGGTGGTCATGTTGCTGGTGGTCATGTTGGTGTTGGTGCTGGTGGTGATGTTGCTGTTGGTGGTACTAATGCCGTTAGTGGTGTTGTTCAGCCTGTTGATGTTGTTGGTGGTGTTGGTGGTGTTGGTGATGATGTCCCAGCAAGTATTGCTGGGGAAAATTAAGAGATGATGATGCTAATATTGGTGGATTTACTCCAGTTCCTGGATTAAGTGATTTTTCCGGATTTGGTGGTAATTTTAGTGGTGGTGGATTGAGTGGTAAAAGATTTGCTGATGTTGGTGCCGGTACTTCTATGGTGCCCTCATGTGCTTGTGAGTGCACCACTTGTAAGGACAAAATGGATAATTTGATTAGAAAGGTGGAGGAATTGGTGCAGGCCCAAGAAGCCACAAACACTTCTATGCAGAGGTTGATATCCAAGAGGGGTATCAAACCATCAAAGAATCTTTCCTCACCTTATACTCCTGTTCATGTTCGGAGGAGGGGCAAAGCAATTGCCAAGGGACTTGCATCAATTAGATCAAGAAGATCTGTTGCTACTCCCAGTAAGTCAATTGAGACTCCTCTTCTTGATGTTGGGCCAAAAGTGCTAAAGAAGGTGGACATTTTCAAGCCTGTACATGCCCAAAGAAAGAAAAAGGTTGAGACTGCAATCAAGTCCAAAAATAGTGGGAGAACCATGTACTCAATGCATGAATTTGGAGCAGCAGACTTCAAGGCTCTGACAAGCATGGAATTTGGTGGGAAGATTGGGTTAGTTTCAACACTTGTATATATCTATCTAATTCAGTATGTTGTTGCAACAAGTAGATAATCTGTTGCAACAAGTTAACTAGCTGTTGCACAGTTCCTTTATTTTGTTGAATCTGCTGCACCAAGTTAACTAGCTGTTGCAACAAGTAAATAATCTGTTGAATCTATTGCACCAAGTAACTAACTGTTTTACTACTTTTACTTTAGTATGTAGATGAAGTCCTTCTTCTAATGCGTATGAGGCAAATCAATTTCCCTGAGTACTATGATTCCACTGACATAATCCTGGACCTCAACTTTTACAACAACATGTCCAAGAGGTACACAGAATTGACAAAAGAGAGTATAGTTCCAAATGTCATGCCTCTGAAGGTTAGACTTGCTGAATTCAAGTGGGATGATGATATGGTCGATTATTGTAGGGGTGTCAGACCCTACCCGGGAGGCTACTCGTGGGCTGGTGCAAAGAGGGTTTTAACAGTGATGAATATTAATGCCACACATTTTGTCACTCTCGAGTTCATGATTGAAGAGGGAGCGGTAAATGTGTATGACTGCAATGTTCCTGTCTATGAAGAATCTGATTTCTTTTGTTTCATGGAGCCGATAATGGAATTGTGGCCCAAGTTATTGCAACAGAGTGGAATGTTCGCACACTTGCCTGCAAAGTTACTCAATGAATCGTGGAATTCAATATGCTACAGAATCTCCCCCGCAATGTCACTAGTAGGGCATGTGGTTCGTGGTCAATTGCTTTTATGGAGGCTTTGCTTACCGGCACAACTGTGACAAAACCCGAAAGTCTAATCAGCGACAACTCTGTAGGGAGGATGCAATGGAGATGGGCATTAGGTGTCATTGAAAAGGTGTTGGAGCCCTAAGATGGGTTGATAAACAGTTCATTGATTTTGCGTTTTTTGGAGCCAAAATGTGTCCTGTTGAACAATTTAAGTATATATTAGGAGTTTTTTTTATGACATTATGTAATTTAAGTATATATTAGGTGTTCAGTACTTTTCTAAGACATTTTGTTAAGTATATATTAGGTGTTCATTATTTAAGTTGTGTTCAATACATTATGTTCAGTGGTTTCAGTAGTTTTAAACAAGTCACAAAATCTAATAGTTGTTGAAGAAGTTGCAACAACTGACCCATCTGTTGCAACAAGTTTTTGATATGTTACAACAGATGAGTAAGTTGTTGCAACAAGTTGGTAATTTGTTGCAACAGATGGTTCAGTTGTTGCAACATATGGGTCAGTTGTTGCGACAAATCTAACTGCTGTTGAAGAAGTTGTAACGACTAACCCATCTGTTGCAACAAGTTTGTAATCTGTTGCAACAGATGAGTCAGTTGTTGCAACAAGATGTAAATTTGTTGCAACAAATGGTTCAGTTGTTGCAACATATGGGCTAGTTGTTGCGATAAATCTAACTGTTGTTTTAGAAGTTGCAACAAGTTGATAATCTGTTGCAACAAGTTTGTGATCTGTTGCGATAGATGAGTCAATTGTTGCAACAAATCTTTCAATTGTTGAAGAAATTGCAACTAACCCATCTGTTGCATCAAGTTTGTAATTCGTTGCAACAGATGGGTTAGTTGTTGCAACAAGTTCATAATATGTTGCAACAAGTGCATTATCTGTTGTAACGGATGAGTAACCTGTTTAAAGGCTTCACATTTAGTAAACAATAAGTATCATTGGTTTTTGTTGTTTACACCTAAATATGGGTGAATCAAGTAGTTCTCATCAAATTACACCAACGATCGCTCGATTTGGGAAGTATACGCTTAGTTGATCATATGTCCTGACTCAGAATACCATCAAATTGGTTAGGAACATTTAGTAAACAATAAATATCATTGGTTTTCGTTGTTTACACCTAAATATGGGTGAATCAAGCAGTTCTCATCAAATTACACCAACGATCGCTCAATTGGGGAAGTATACGCTTAGTTGATCATATGTCCTGACTCAGAATACCATCAAATTGGTTAGGGACATTTAGTAAACAATAAATATCATTGGTTTTCATTGTTTACACCTAAATATGGGTGAATCAAGTAGTTCTCATCAAATTACACCAACGATCGCTCAATTGGGGAAGTATACGCTTAGTTGATCATGTGTCCTGACTCAAAATACCATCAAATTGGTTAGGGACATTTAGTAAACAATAAATATCATTGGTTTTCGTTGTTTACACCTAAATATGGGTGAATCAAGTAGTTCTCATCAAATTATACCAACGATCGCTCGATTTGGGAAGTATACGCTTAGAATTTCCCATAAAATCAATGAAATTATCGTCTAATCCATTAAGGATGTTAGTAGATAAATATATTGATCACTAAATATCATTAAATCCCTTTGTTTAACACTAAATATCATCGGTTCCCTCTGTTAATAACTAAACATATGTGACTTATATCCTAGTTGTTGCAGCAATTTCACGATCTGTTGCAGCAATTACATAATCTGCTGCAGCAATTGCATAATCTGTTGCAGCAGTTGCATAACCTGTTGCAACAAGTACATAATCTATTGCAGCAATTGCATAATCTGTTGCAGCAGTTGTATAACCTGTTGTAACAAGTACATAATCTGTTGCAGCAGGTAGCATAGCTGTTGAACAAGTCATATCACTTGTTGGATGAAACAACTCATTCCATTTGTTGGATGAAACAAGTTAAGAACTTTCTGCAAAAACTCATTCCATTTGTTGTAAGAACTCAAAACACTATAGGAACTTACTGTAACAAGTCATGTCACTTGTTGGAAAACCAAGTTAAGTTAGTTGCTGCAACAAGTCCGATTACTGGTTGGCAAAATCCCAACAAGTTACACAGCTGTTGCAACAAAATTTTTACTTGGTGAAAACTGTTCAGAAATTGCAAAACCACAGAACATACATTGGTGATTTGAGCAAGATCAACATATCATTTAAACTAATTTTACTAACAGAAACAACATAAAAATGTCATAAAATCCAATTTCACAAACACAAACAATAGTAATTATTATTACAAGATATTGCAAATTTAACAACTTGGGAACACTTCGGTTTGGGCATGTAGTTATTTTTATGGCCAGCTGTTTTGCACATGGAGCATTTGTTTTTCCTCGTTGCAAGTGATTCCCCGATTCCACGCCTCCTCTTTGTCCGTCTTCTTCCTGGTTTGCTCGGATCAACATGTGGAGGAGGTATTTCTCTCTCTAAAATCTCCATAGGAACTTCCCAAGATTCTTCAGAAGGCACGGGATTCATTTCCTCACAGTATGCAATTATGTAATTCTCCAACCTGTAATATGGAGATGAGTAGTCATAAATCCGCCTTCCAAAGTCTTCACCATATTGGACTCGAAGCACTGCCATAGCATGTGGGCAAGGTATTTTGTCCAGGTCAAAAACTCTACAAGTACAAGATCTTCTTTGCAGATCGACTGTTGCAACTGAACCGTGGCCGATGACGCTGAACTTGTAGTTGGCAATTTGATGGGCCAATAACTTATTACCCAAGTTGACAAATTTGATATTTGTTTCCATTAAGGGAACAAAGATGGTTGGTGAGTCGATGAACTCCATACGTGTCTCATGAAATTTCTCAGTAAACCTCCTGTTTATGGAATCAAATAAAGCAGTAATGGGAAATTCTCTTTCAACATTGAACATTGAGTTCACCGACTCAGCAGCGTTTGTCGTCATAAAATTATACCTGACAAAACAAACATATTAGTGTTGGAACATGTGGCTGAGGCTCAGCTGTGTCAAAAATCACAACAAGTATAAAATTGAGATACGACGGCCCCATTGTGAAAGGTGGTTCTCAGATTTTCCCCTAGGTGCCTCATGCAAAAACCATAATGACATGTAGGGAAGACAATTGAAACCGCCTTTTTGATACTTGGATGTCTATCAGAAATTATGCACAACTCAGAGGTATCCTCTATATAGCTTCTCATTTGTTCAAAAAAATATTTGTACGAAGCATCACACTCTTTGTCTACTACACAAATGCCACTGGAAAAATATGATTCTCCGCATCTTGTGCAACTGCTGACAAAAACACTTCTTCGTACTTGCTCCTCAAGAATGTCCAATCGACAGCTATGACTTTTTTCATTTGCGTAAAACCAAGCATCCAAGCCTTATAGGCTACAAAAAAGTACTTGAACTTCCCATTTTCATCAACCTTCAATGTCGTCTTACTTCTTGGATTTGCAGAACGAAGCATATAACGGTACGCATCAAGCACCGCATACCAGTGCTCATGTGTCCCCCTTGTCAAAGCCTTTGCAATCTCCATGCCCTTCCAGACCTTCCAATAACTTACCTTACAACCCAAATCTGTACGGATTGATTGACTTATATATTTTGTAGATGGGCCTTTGCCGTAAGGAAACTTATCTTTGAAGTATTCACCAATGACTTTCGCAGTAGCGTGTGGATTATGGCTCGTAATATGCTCAGAACCACATGTGTGATGCTTTATTTAGGTTCTGATACAAAATCTGTTAGAACTTAAAAGCTTCACAGCCCTCAGCCACCACTTACACTCCGGATGTACACATCTGAAGCAATACACAGTACGCGAATTAATCACCTTCTTGATTCTAAAATCTTTCTTCAAGCAAGCAAGTTTCAACCAAGTGGCTAGTTCTTCCTTGTTCTTGAATGACATTCCTTTATAAAAACCTGTTTCATCATCTTGAACATGGCTAGACTGTATTGATTGTGTAGTGCCCACTGTATTGCTTGCAACTTCGGGTATAGGAATCGGGTCAGCCCCACTTCCATTATTTGGGATATCCACATCCACCCCATCTAATTCATCATTTAACACATCTTGTTGGTCTTGAGATAAATTGTGGTTCTCTACCGGGCTTCCAACAACGTATACCCTTAAAATGGGCCTAGCTACATCATTCAAATAAGCACGCAAACGAACCTGATCAGTTATCTTAAATGGCAAGACCCTCTGATTTTCAAAAAGGCTGTGCATGTAAGTGATGGCAAGATCTTTTGGTTCACAAGTTAATTCGCAATAGGTGATGATTAGGTTCACAAAATCATCGAACATAACATCTCTTTGGACAGTCATCGCTATCGTTTCTAACATGTCACTACCCTTCCATCGCCAAATATATCGATTGTTTTTCTCGATCCATTCACCATGACAATCAACCCCTATTATTATTGAGTCCCCTATTAGTGGTGTTCGAGGTACCTGAAGATATTTTGTTTAACAAAAAATTGGTCATGAGAGTACATACCAATCTATAACAAAATGAAACAGCTGCAGCAGTTGTTCCAACAGATTATTGACTTGTTGGAACAAGTGGACTACTTGTTGCAACACGTAATAAAATTTTTGCAATAAGTCACTAATCTGTTGGAGTCAGCTTCAGTTTTTTTGGGGTAATTTTTCAGACTGTTGAAGATGTCCAACAGATTATGGAGTTGTTGCAATAAGTGTATTACTTGTTGCAACAAGTAGTACACTTGTTGCAGCAAGTCAATAATCTGATGGAAGCAGATTCAGTTGTTTGGGTTCTATTTCAGACAAAAACTGAAGCTGACTCCAACAGATAGTTGAGTTGTTGCAACAAGTGGAACACCTATTGCAACAACTATACAACTTGTTGCATCAAGTCAATAATCTGTTGGAAGCAGCTTCAGTTTTTTGGGTTATGTTTCAGACAAAAATTGAAGCTGACTCCAACAGATAGTTGAGTTGTTGCAACAAGTGGAACACCTGTTGCAACAACTATACAACTTGTTGCAGAAAGTCAATAATTTGTTGGAAGCGGCTTCAGTTTTTTTGGTTCTGTTTCAGACAAAAACTGAAGCTGACTCCAACAGATCGTTGAGTTGTTGGAACAAGTGGAATACCTATTGTAACAACTCACTCAGTTGTTACAGGTTAATGCTTGTTTCATGATGTAAGCATCATTTACAACGTATTTGTATTCACAACACTTCAACATTCGTAATTCAATCCCACTATCATTCATTTATGGCACTATTCACTCAGTAATGGTCCATTTGTACGTTCTTCTGCATTTCAAGTGTCTAAGCTTTTCAATACTTCAAACAACATAGAATGATCATGAAACTTACCTTGGATAGTGGTTGAACAACCCTTGAGTTGAAATTCATCACTTAGCCAAAACCCTAGTTCCACCCTTCTTTAGAATTTCTTGATTTAGAAGATCCTTTGATGTGTTCTTACACTTATTTTCATGAATTTAGTGGTGATGATCTTGATATTCCCTTTGATTCTCTTGAATTCTTGTGGAGGAATAATTTGGAATGTTCTAGAGGTTTCTTGAGTTGTGTTGATGAATAATTAACTGAATTGTAGTCCAAGCCCCTTTTAATAATCCCAAAATTTGATCTTTAATGAATTCTCGTCGGGTGAACAGTGGTCGTAAATTGCAGTTTACGGACCGTATTTTGATTTACGGGTCGTCCACTGTGGTCGTATTTAAGCATTCCAAAAACAGAGAGTTTGGCTGGTGGAAATGGCAGTTTACGACCTGGTTTACGGTCCGTAAACCAGTTTACGGGCCGTAAACTGGGTCGTTTTTAACCATTTCAACACTGAACAGAAACTTGAGATTTTTGACGAAATGAAAGACGATTGCACTATACGGTCCGTAAATCACTTTACGGGCCGTATAGTGCCATATACGACCACTGGGTGAAAATTTTTCTGCAACTTTATTATTTCCAAAAATGCAAAATTAGCCATTCCCGACTTAGTAAAACACCATACACCCAAGTCCTTCATTGTTCTACTCATCACACAAGTACGAAAAAATTTCCGAGGTGTAACATTCTTCCCCCCTTTTGGAACATTCGTCCTCGAATGTTCGACACTCGAGGATTCTAGAAATTTTTTTTGCCAGAGTTTCCTTTGTAATTTGGCACTAGCAATTTACCACAACGACCAATAATATCATCGCCTCACAGGGCTATATCACAATATCAGCATATTTATGGCCACACACGACCAAAAACATAAAACTAAAACATTCATACCTCATATCGTCGACGTCTCATCTTGAATCTCTTCTGGGGATTGGAACAAATGGGGGTACATAGATTTCATCTTTTCCTCCGCTTCCCAAGTCATTTCTTCCCGATTATTGTTCCGCTATAGCACTTTGACTGAAGCAACCTTTTTATTCCGAAGCCTTCGCACTTGTCTATCCAAAATAGCAATGGGCAGTTCTTCGTATGTCAACTTCTCTGTCACTTGTACATCATCAATCGGAACAATCCTCGTGGGGTCTCCAATACACTTGCGGAGCATCGAAACATGGAATACTGGGTGTACAGATTCGAGCTTTGAAGGCATGTCCAATTCATAGGCTACTCTACCCACCTTGCGGATGATTCGATAAGGTCTAATGTATCTTGGACTCAATTTCCCCTTTTTACCGAACCTCATTACTCCCTTCATTGGCGAGACTTTCCAGAATACCCAATCATTAGCTTGAAATTCTAAATCCCGTCGGTGGTTGTCCGCATAAGACTTTTGGCGACCTTGAGCTGTTAACAGTCGGTCTCGAATCACTTTAACCTTTTCAACTGCTTGTTGGACCAAGTCGGGGCCTATCAATTGTACCTCTCCGGTTTCAAACCATCCAATTGGAGATCTGCATTTTCTTCCGTATAAGGTTTCATACGGAGCCATTTGGATACTGGAATGATAGCTGTTATTATAGGAAAATTCAATAAGAGGCAAATGCTCATCCCAACTACCACCGAAGTCCAGCACACATGCTCGTAGCATATCTTCTAAGGTCTGAATAGTGCGCTCGGCTTGCCCGTCGGTCTGTGGATGGAACGCCGTGCTGAGCTTAACTTGAGTACCTAGACCTTCTTGAAAGGACTTCCAGAACTTGGCTGTGAACTGCGCCCCTTTATCCGTGATAATGGCCCAAGGAATACCATGAAGTCGTACAATCTCCTTGAGATAAAATTTAGCATAATCCTCCGCTGAATATGTGGTCCTGACGGGGAGAAAATGAGCTGCTTTTGTGAGCCTGTCCACGATCGCCCATATAGAATCATACTTCCCTCGCGTACGGGGTAATCCTACCACAAAATCCATATTAATTTTTTCCCATTTCCACGTAGGAATTTACATTGCTTGCAATAAACCTCCTGGCTTTTGATGTTCGGCTTTCACTTGCTGACAATTTGGACATTGGGCTACAAACCCTGGTATGTCTCGCTTCATGCCATCCCACCAATATAGCAACTTAAGGTCGTGGTACATCTTGGTTGCACCTGGATGAATAGAATACCGGGAATGATGTGCTTCCTCTAAAATCCGTTGGCGTAAGTTTGCCACATCCGGTACACATAACCTACCCCGATATCTAAGGACCCCTTCTATGGAAACTTCGAATGGAGACTTTTCTTTTTCGTGAGCTAGATCTCGATAATGGCTTAGCTGGGAATCCTCATATTGCCGTTCCTTCACTTCTAGATTCAATGATGAAACTGTGGGGTCATTGATGCTAATACTTGCATCTCCTGAATCAGTCGCACGTATGCCGAGACTTGCTAGTTGATGGAGCTCACGAACCATTTCCTGCTTTTCCGAAGGAACTCCACATAAACTACCCATCGATCGGCGGCTAAGTGCATCTGCCACTACATTCGCCTTCCCTGGATGATATAGAATATTCACATCGTAATCCTTTAGTAATTCTAACCATCGCCTTTGCCGCAGGTTCAACTCCTTCTGCTTGAAAATATATAGGAGGCTTTTGTGGTCCGTATAGATGTCAACACGTACACCATACAAGTAGTGCCTCCATATTTTTAAGGCATGGATAACCGCGACCAATTCGAGATCATGAGTCGGATAATTCTGTTCATGCCGTCGCAACTGTCTCGAGGCATATGCAATGACTCTCCCATGCTGCATCAATACGCATCCTATTCCCACACCGGAGGCATCACAATATACGACATAGCCATCGGACCCTTCTGGAAGTGTTAGCACTGGTGCTGAGGTCAACCTGTTTTCAACTCTTGGAAACTACACTCACAGGCATCATTCCACTGGAATTTAGCCAACTTCTGAGTTAACTTCGTCAATGGGGCTGAAATAGATGAGAAGCCCTCTACAAATCTCCTGTAATATCCTGCTAACCCAAGAAAACTACGAACTTCCGTAGGTGTCGTAGGCCTTGGCCAAGTCTTCACAGCTTCTATTTTCTGAGTGTCGACTCGGATACCATCATCTGAAATAACATGACCTAGAAATGCCACTGAGTTTAGCCAAAACTCGCACTTCGAAAACTTTGCATACAATTCCCGATCTCGAAGAACGCCAAGAACAATTCTTAGATGATCTGCATGTTCTGACTCTGTGCGAGAATATACCAGGATATCGTCGATAAACACTATCACAAAAAGATCCAAGAACGGCCTGAACACATTATTCATTAAATTCATGAACACCGCCGAGGCGTTTGTCAACCCAAACGACATCACTCAGAACTCGTAATGGCCATACCTCGTTCTGAAGGCTGTCTTGGGAATGTCTTCTTCTCTGATCCTCACTTGATGATAACCCGATCTTAGGTCTATCTTAGAAAACCACTTAGCACCTTGTAATTGGTCGAACAAGTCGTCGATTCTGGGAAGGGGATATCTGTTCTTCACAGTCACCCTGTTCAACTGTCTATAATCGATACACATTCGTAGCGACCCATCTTTCTTTCGCACGAACAAGACCGGTGCTCCCCATGGTGATGAACTGGGTCTAATAAAACCCTTCTCGAGTAAGTCTTTCAGCTGTGCCTTTAGCTCTTTCAACTCTGCTGGAGCCATTCGATAGGGAGGAATAGAAATATGCTCCGTGTTGGGTACTACATCAATAGCAAAATCGATTTCCCTTTCTGGAGGAAGGTCTGGTAACTCGTCGGGAAACACATCTGGGAATTCATTCACTACCGGGACAGACTGGAAAGTTGGAACTTCCGCTTCCGTGTCATGAACCCGAACTAGATGACAAATATAACCCTTGGCTATCATCTTTCTCGCCTTAAGGTAGGAAATAAACCTACCCTTTGGGGAAACTGTATTACCCTTCCACTCGAGTATGGGCTCTCCCGGAAATTTGAATCGAACTACCTTTGTCCGGCAACAAACATTAGCATAGCATGACGCCAACCAGTCCATACCCATAATTACGTCAAAATATATCATCTCAAGTTCAATCAAATCAGCCTTTGTCTGACGATCACGTATAATGACTACACAATTCTTATATACTTCCCTCGCTATTACAGGATCACCAACCGGAGTGAATACTTCGAAAGGTTTAATTGGCTCGGGTCTCACCCCCACACAATCAGCGATATACGGAGTAATATATGAAAAGGTAGAACCTGGATCAATCAGAGCATATACGTCACGGGAAAATATAGTCAGGGTACCTGTGACAACATCTGGGGAAGACTCGAGATCCTGTCGCCCAGCTAAAGCATACACACGGGGCTGAGCATCACCTGAAGTAGATGCTCCCCCTCTACCTCTGCCTCTACCTACTGTAGTCTGAGGAGTCTGTGTTGTCGGGCGTGCTGAAGAAGAACCCGCTGCTGAACCTGTAGGCTGAGTCCCAGCTCTATCTCTCTCTGAGGGGCAATCTCTCATCATGTGACCAACTTGCCCGCAAGCATAACAAGCATCCGAACCCTGACGACACCGTCCGGAATGTAATTTGCCACACTGGCTACACCGCGGTACTGGAGGTCTCCTCTGACTAAAATCTCCCTGATACTGAGAACTTGGGGCCCTCGAACTCTGACCCTGCCCTGACTGAAAAGAGCGATCGAACCTCCTGTCTGAGAATTTAGGAGGCGCACTAGTCGCGGACTGACCTGAGGGCCTGGAATGTGTCTGTCTCGGTCCCTCTCTATACTCACTGCTCTCTCCCATAGATCTAGCCCTCTTACCTTGTCTTCTGTCACTATCACGATCACTTCTTTGCTGTCGTTGTTGTTCCTCGAGATTCTGAGCATGGGCCTGTATCCGGGAAATATCCATCCCGTCTTGCAAGGAGGCCGTCAAACAATCTCTGTACAAATGTGGCCCCAGACCACTCACAAATCTATAGATTCTGTCTCCCATGTCGGCCACCATAGTCGGAGCATATTGAGCCAATGAGTTGAATTGCATGCTATACTCTCGGGCACTCATACCCCTTTGCTTTAAATTCAGGAACTTGTCCGCTCTAGCTCGGCGGACTTCGGGTGGCAAGTAGTGACGAATAAAGGCATCTAAAAACTCTTGACACACGGGAGGTGGAACATTTTCTCCTCTTGTTATCACCTAATTCTTATACCATAACACCGCCACATCACGGAGTCTATATGAAGCCAACTCCACGGATTCAGTCTCGGAAGCATGGATAATCTCTAAAGTCCTCAAAATCTCATCGATAAAATTTTGCGGATCTTCATCTGGCTTTGACCCAAAGAATTCTGGAGGATTTAAGGCCATAAAGTCACGGGCCCTCGTACTAGCTGAACGATCCCTTGGGCCCGCATCTTGTCGTTGTGCCTGAGCGGCAACCAATTGTGTCAATAAATGGATGGCCTCGGACACTTGTTGACCCGAAGCACCCGGTGGAGGAATCAGAGCTGAGGCTCCTCCCTGCTCTTCTACATTGGGCGCGGCCTCACTTTGCGATTCGCTTTCCTCTACATTTGCCGGAGGCTCTCTTTCCGCCTGCCACTTTGTCGTAGCTTTGCCCTTCTGGGCAGCTGTAGCTTTTTCGTTTGGCGGCATTTTCTGAAACCATAATGCACTTTTAGGAATAACATAATCCTAAGCATGGCTCTATCGCACAATTTCATGAGAAGAAGGATGGTCATTTTCCTAAATGCCCTGTAGCCTCTTGTTTATTAGCGTGGCACGCAACACACCATAAACAAGACTCTACTAGACACGGCTCGTAGACACTTCCTAGGACGAACTGCTTTGATACCACTTCTGCCACGACCCAGCTAGGGGCCGCGACGGGTACCCGGAGCTAGTTACCGAGCACCGCTCACTCTACTACTTATCTTGCTCATTTAATATTCCTTTATCAATTTACATACCAGTTGTAGGAAAATCATAATTAAACAAACATAAATACTTTATATACAATTGCCTTTCGGCCATCAAAATAATATACACGCATATGAAAACGTCTTGTGAGACCATAACCCACACTGCGTATCTATGAGCCTCTACTAACATACTGTATATACATGGACGGAACAAGACTCCGTCGTGCCCAAAATATGCATATATATATACCCAAAGGATAATCCTAAGCACCTCCGGACGATGGAGTGCTTTCAACCAGCTGACTGCTACTGAGGATCTGGGCCAAGCTCTTCTCTCTGTCTACCTGTGGGCATGAACACAGCGTCCGAAGAAAGGACGTCAGTACGAATATTGTACTGAGTATGAGAAGCATAAAAAATGAAAGAAAACATCAACAATATAGTGATAACATCAACATGAAATATCTGGATCTGTCTGATAATCATAAAGGAAATCATGCGTGCCATCTTACTCATACTCATCCTCATAACATATATGCATCATATGCAAGCTGCCCGTCCATGTCAGAACGGTGTGATAATCAATAATATTAGCCCGCGTCCAGGCCTCCCGCGTTCGGGGTACCATCTCATGCCGCCCACTAGTGGTGTCTGCCCATGCCAAAGGGTCATGGTGTATCTGTATAGCTGCCCGCCTTGGCGGTGACTGCCCGGCCAACTAGGCACGGTGTGAAATGCTCATGTTATGCTTATCATAAAATGCTCATAATAATAATATACTCATCATAAAATACTTATCTCATTGTAGTACATGCATAAAGCTCAAGATCAACTTTACTCTATCGGGGTGACGTAAGGTCGTGATCCCCCGATTCCATTATGGAACAACTATTGATACTCTGCCTCACCTTGAAGGAACTAGTACATAAGGTGAGTGTAAGAGATAATTAACATCATCATTATACTAGCATCATCATATCGTATTCCTCATCTTATATAGACATTAAGGAGTTAGACTCTTAGCCTTTCGGACTATAGGAACTCATGAAGAGAATAGGAATTTCGTGCTACAAGATTCATGCCATCAGAAAGAAGGGACTAGCCTCACATACCTTGGTCGTTTAGCTAAGATATCGCTCACTCGTTCTCCTTCAATATCGCGTCGTTACCTTCATAAAGAATTCATATCAACATTAGCATACTAACTACAAGAACGCGTCGCTAATTCTAGGGGAAGTCGGACAACACTTCTCTTGTTTATACTATTTTTTTCCATGTTTTATATTAACTCCCAACATTCATAGCATTACTCACAATATCGAAATCAACAATCGTCGTTTACGTACATTTAGCAAAATCCACCATTTTCCTCCAATTTCCCTCATAATTAGCCTTATGACTCGTCCTTGCATTTTCATGCGTTTAATGCTTGTTCATGATGTAAGCATCATTTACAACGTTTTGTATTCACAACACTTCCACATTCATAATTCAATCCCACTATCATTCATTTATGGCACTATTCACTCAGTAATGGTCCATTTCTACGTTCTTCTACATTTCAAGTGTCTAAGCTTTTCAATACTTCAAACAACATAGAATGATCATGAAACTAACCTTGGATAGTGGTTGAACAACCCTTGAGTTGAAATTCATCACTTAGCCAAAACCTTAGTTCCACCCTTCTTTAGAATTTCTTGATTTAGAAGATCCTTTGATGTGTTCTTACACTTATTTTCATGAATTTAGTGGTGATGATCTTGATATTCCCTTTGATTCTCTTGAATTCTTGTGGAGGAATAATTTGGAATGTTCTAGAGGTTTCTTGAGTTGTGTTGATGAATAATGAACTGAATTGTAGTCCAAGCCCCTTTTAATAATCCCAAAATTTGATCTTTAATGAATTCTCGTCGGGTGAATAGTGGTCGTAAATTGCAGTTTACGGACCGTATTTTGATTTACGGGTCGTCCACTGTGGTCGTATTTAAGCATTCCAAAAACAGAGAGTTTGGCTGGTGGACATGGCAGTTTACGACCTGGTTTACGGTCCGTAAACCAGTTTACGGGCCGTAAACTGGGTCGTTTTTAACCATTTCAACACTTAACAGAAACTTGAGATTTTTGACGAAATGAAAGACGATTGCACTATACGGTCCGTAAATCACTTTACGGGTCGTATAGTGCCATATACGACCACTGGGTGAAAATTTTTCTGCAACTTTATTATTTCCAAAAATGCAAAATTAGCCATTCCCGACTTAGTAAAACACCATACACTCAAGTCCTTCATTGTTCTACTCATCACACAAGTACGGAAAAATTTCCGAGGTGTAACACTGAGACCCAACTTGCCGAGCAAGGATTGATGAGAAACACCGAAAAGGGGCTTAGTGAAAAGATTGGCGAGCTGAGAAGAAGCCGGCACAAAGGAGAGTGAAATCAAACTGACAAGATATTGTTGTCGGAATAAATGACAATCTAGTTCCACGTGCTTGGTACGTTCACGGAAGACGTGATTGCGAGCAATCTGAATTGCTGCTTAGATATCGGAGTGCACCGGAATCGGAAGTGAAAGAGGACAACCAAGGTCATGCAATAGGCGATTAAGCCAGATAAGGTCTGCTACAACCCTCCTCATAGATCAACACTCAGCTTCAGCTGAGGAAAGTGAAATGGAAACCTGCTTGTTTGATTTCCATGAAAGAGGGGAACCCCCAAAAGTAATGTAAAAACCACTGATAGAACGCCTAGAATCAAGGCAAGCGCCCCAATCAGCATCACAAAATGTTGTAATGTAGAAAAAAGGGTTAGCCGATCGAAATAATTCTGTCCTGGGCCATTCCTTAAGTACTGAATCATCCTTAGAGCTGCAGTGAAATGAGGCATGCGAGGGTGTTACATGTATTGACTTAGATGTTGTACTACATAGGAAAAATTAGGTCTAGTATGTGTGAGATAGTTAAGTTTCCCAATCAATCTTCGGTAAGCAGTAGAATCATTAATCAACTCTGTGGAATCAGTTGAGAGTTTTTTACTAGGATCTAGGGGAGAAGAAACCAAGGGTAGATGAGAAACATCAAATTCAGAGAGTAATTCTATGGTGAATTTTCACCGTGTAAGAATAAGACCATGATCTTCCCCAATCATCTCAATACCAAGAAAATAGTGTAAATCCCCAAGATCCTTTACGTTGAATTCTATATCAAGAAACTGTTTCAATTGTTGTATTCCTGAACTATCATTTCCTGTTAGAATAATATCATCCACACAAACTACCACAATGGCAATGAGATCACATGATTTCTTGATAAACACTAAGTAATCATTTAAAGTTGCAATAAAGCCTTTAAAAACTAAGGCTGCTGCAAGCCTGTCATACCATTGTCTTGAGGTTTGCCTTAAGCCATACAAGGATTTTCTTAACCTGCAAACATGATTAGAACTAGGTGCATTAATGCCTGTTGGAAATTACATATAGACCACTTCATTGAGATCTCCATGCAAAAAAGCATTATTTACATCTAATTGAAAAAAGATCCCCTTTTTTCTTGACTGCAATAGCTAGAATAGACCTAGTAGTGGTCATCTTAACCACTGGAGAGAAGGTTTCTGTGTAATCAATGCCTTCTCTTTGAATATCTCCCCTTAACACTAAAGCCTTCAATCTTTCAATGCTTCCATCTGACTTGTGCTTCACCTTGTACACCCATTTACAAGGTAAAGCTTTTTGTCCTTTAGGTAATTCCACAACTTCCCAAGTTTGGTTGAGTTCAAGTGCATCAATCTCATTTGCCATAGCCTGCTGCCAACCTGGGTGTAATGAAGCTTGAAGAAAACTAGTGGGCTCTACAATGTTAGAAATATAATTGAAAATGGGAGAGACAGGGGAAGAAAAACAAGAAGAAGTAAGATTAGTGAGATAAACACTGTTGCAAACATAATCAGAGAGGTAGAAAGGTTCTTTGTGTATTCTAGTGGTCCTTCTAGGAGGAGAAGGAGGTGAGGGGTGGTAAGGTGGTGAGATTCCCTCATCCAATATAGGTGAGGCAAGATGAATGAGATCAGGTAGAAATGGAGAAAGAGGAGATTGAGAAGGAGGAGGAATGTCATGCACTATAACATCAGGAACAGGATCAGTGTAGGAAAAAATATTAGGAGGAGAAATGTTACACCTCGAAAAATTTTCCGTTCATGCACAGTGAATAGACTGACGAAGGGTACGACGTATGCGATGTTTTTATGATTAAGAAATAACATTTGATGATTCTAAATGAGATTTCAAAGACATTCGAAGTAAGAGAAGAAAGTTGCCAAGAGGAGGCAAGACATACGAGGTGTATCGCAAAGGATTTACGAATAACGAATTAACGATGACTTAATGATTCTTTGGGGAAGAGTTATAAAGACCCCTAGATTTTTAATGAAGTGATAAACAAGTGTCAAGAACGTCCATAAGGATTGGAGATCAAACGAGTCGACGAAAATGATTTTTGGAAAACTGTGAATTGTACGGTCCATTATACGGACCATACAAAAGATACGGACCATAGATCTGGCCGTATAACTTGTCCAGAGAAGAGACTCCACTGGAACCATTATACGGTCACACATACAGACCGTATAAATTGTACGGACCGTATGTGTGTCCGTATAAATTGGTCGGGACTGATTTTGTGAATTAAAAAGGGGATCCAAGTTCCTTTCATTTCATTTCCCTTCACACCCCTTCTCTCTAAAACATCTCTCTACACTTCTCTAACAAGAATTCAAGGGGTATTTGTGATCAATTACATCAATCCAAGGAAATCAAGTGTGAGAAATTCATTAAAGTTCATCCAAGACAAGGAATCCAAGTGAAGGTGAAACTAGGGTTTTACTCAAGTGAAGTGGTTGCACTCAAGGTTCATTCCTACACCATCTAAGGTAAGTTTTATGGTATTTACATGTTGTTTAAGGTATTTGGAAGTTGAAACACTTGGATTGTAGAAGGGCATAGGAAATAGGTCATAAACATGAGAATAATGAGATTTTGAGTGGTAGTTTGGAATGAGTTATGAATTTTGATATGTTGTGATTATAAGTATGTTATAAATGATATTGAGGACACGGGATAGGTATTATATGCAAGAAAACACACTAGTATACCATGACCATGATTATGGATGAATTGAAGTGGAATTGTGAAACGAGGGTAATGTAGATGAATGAAGATTGTTGGTTATGATATTGTGAACGTTATTATGGATGTTTGGGAGTTGATATACAATATGGGAAAGGTTTTATAAACAAAGGAAATGCTGCCCCATTTTCTCTAGCTTTAGTAAGCACGTTCATGTAATCGATTAACTAATGTGAATATGAATTCTCTTGAAGGTAGAAACGTGAGCATTGAAGGAGAACAACCAAGCGATGGAAATTGTTAAACGAAAGAGGTATGTAAGGCTAGTCCCTTCTTTCTAAGGCATGAATCCTATAACATGATGTCCCCTCCTTACTCTTGATTTTCCTACGTATCGAAAGCTACGAGTCTACGACTATAAAGAGTATCACAAGATAAAGAAAAGAGACATGTTATGAGCACGACGATATTGATGATGAATCTAAGTCTAGGAGTCCTAAAGATCATGAACGACATTTCTACGAAGATGGAAATCCTTATACGATGCCTATGATATTATTTCCCTACCTCTCCCTGACTTTCTTATATTCCGGAACCACGAGTCAACATTGATAGAGTTCTCCTTATGAGATAAAGATAAGGAATGCGTTATGAATATGATAATGAAGATGACAAGCCGAAGTCTAAAGATTCTAGAGTTCATGGTATACTGTTTCTACCAAGCTAACGACATTAACTATAATCTATTGGTGTTACTTGTTGTATACACTCACCTTATATACTATTTCCTTCAAGGTGAGGCGGAATACCTATGAATGCCCCATAATGTAATCGGGGATTCTCGATCTTATGTCTCCCCAACATTGTTATAGATTGTCCATAAGCTTTATTTCACGTCTTATGACCAATGTTCCGCAAAGTTCCGAGTCTATGTCCATAGAGAATTTCATATGAGATAAAGGTAAGAGATATGCTGTATAAACGGTAGTGGTGATGTTGAGCTTAAGCCTAGAGATTATAAAGTCTATCCTACGATATTCATACGAAGTCCATGCTACGAATATGATGTGATTTTCATAGATTGTCTTTAAATTTAAATGTATGCATAAATGAAAGGTTACGATATGCTTTTAAGACGTATGTGATGACAATGATGATGATGAGATATACTTATCCTTGTTATGATGTATGTGATATGGTCGAGCCACTACGTGGCTGAATATGGAAGATATGTATGTGATACTGTCGAGCCACTACATGGCCGAATACGGATACTGTCGAGCCACTACGTGGCCGAATACGAATATTGTCGAGCCCCTACGTGGCCGAATACGAATAATGTTTTATGTGTATGAGCAGATACGATACTACGATGATGAATTATATGACATAATGATGTATACGCTATGATGATTCTTGTACGACGATTATGTATATATGATATATGTATGAAATGTATTCATCCACAAAGGTCGTGCAGGTTTTGCCTTCACCCTATGACTTATGATTTCTCTATCATGTTTATTTCATTCATGCCTTACATACTCAGTACAATATTTGTACTGACGTCCGTTTTCTTTGGACACTGTGTTTATGCCCACAGGTAGATAGGGAGACGGCGCAGATCATTAGGAGCTATCAGCAGATTTGCAGGAGCACTCCATTATTCCGGAGGTGCTAATCGGGTTTATACTTTTCTGTATATATATGTATATGTATTTTGGGCACGACAGGGTCTTGTCCCGTCCCTATGTCTAGCACTATAGTAGAGGCTCATAGATACGCAGTATGGGTTATATGGTTTCACGAGGTTGCTATTAGGCATATATATATGTATATGATTTTGATAGCCGAAAGGCAATGTCTATGAAAGTATTTATGTTTCCATATGAAAAATGATGTTCTTATGATTTGAGTATAAATGCGATAAAAAAACGTTAAATGAGTATGATGAGTAATAGAACGAGCGGTGCTCGGTGGTTAGCCCCGGGTACCCGTCAAGGCCCCTAGTCGGGTCGTGAAAAAAGTGGTATCAGAGCAGTTCAGTCCTAGGAAGTGTCTACGAGCCGTGTCTAGTAGAGTCTTGTTTATGGTGTGTTGCACGTCACATCTATAAATAGGAGGCTGCAGGGCATTTAGGATGGTTACTCTTCTTTCATCTCTAAGATCGTGCGATAGAGCTAAGCCATAGGAAATAAGATTCCTTATACTAACCCCTGATTGCAGCAGAAGAATGGTAATGATAGAAGAAAGTATAGATGACATTGAAAGCTACGGAGGTAAGCCCCTTCGTTGAGGCTACGTTATCGAAATATGTAATTATCTGATGATAAATTGATTGTCGTGAAAGTAAGTCAGTGCTCATATGACAGAGAAATTGATTAAATGTGTCTCTTGATGATAAGTTCAGCTATAAGTTGAGAACTAAGAAAATTGAATGAATCAGAACAAAGGTAAGCAACGGTACAAAAGATGATGTGCAAAAAAAAAAAAGTAATGGCAAGACGAGATTAAGTTAAGAGTATCGTTACCAATTACGAGATGAGTTAAATACTATTGAATTGATAGTAACAGTAGTTATAAGAGCGACATTGATACGGTAAAGAGAAATTTTTAGCAGTACTAAAACATGACATGGAAGAGAAAGGATAACTCCAATAGAGTGTGACACTGGAGTATTGATTGGATGGATAAGTGCGAGTAAGATACGATAAGTTTACTAGAAAATAAAGTAACAGTACCCAGAGACAGAGGTACGAATACGAAGGGTTATAATGAATGAGAATACGTTGGTAGAACCATTTATATGGTAAGTGTAATAGGGATGACTAGAAAGAGTAACAGGTTGAGTATGCTTACTTCACGAGGTTTGTTCTATTGTATAAGAGGGATTGCGAATGAGATCAAGGAGTGTCACTTTATAGAGTTGATTATGATCAGGGTATAATGAGAATGTAACAGGAATGGTAATACAAAGTATAGCAAGGAAACGACTAAAGCTATGACATGTTCTATATGAATAAACAGTGAATGCAAATATGAAACCAACAAGCGAGCCATGGAGCAGTAGATGAGAAAGCTTATAAGACCCTGTTAAAGGAAAACCCAGTATAGAGGTTCTTCAATGACAAGAAATGATAGCAAGCAATGACAAAAAGGGAAGTCAACTTGAAAAATAAATCAGAGAAAAGTGATATGGCAAAGTAGTTGTGGTTGTGATTGGTATAGTCAAGGGTATGAGTGATATCTTTAGCTGGATGTGAAAGACCGAGACTATGGAAAGATGAATAATGAAATAGGACGATTATTAAAAAATGGATCAACATAAGGAGGATGAGAGGGGATGGACAGAATAAGTTTTGGAAGCGAAGAATGGATTGTACAAGGGTAGTATATTCCAAAGGACAAAATGGTACTAAGTTAAGTGTTCTCGGAAATTTCCCCGTGAACGTACAACAAATAGACTAGCGAAGGATACGGGTATATGGTGTTTTAATCAGAAGGGAGTGACGTTTGACGACCCTAAGTAATATTTCAAAGGAAATGGGAACAAGAGATACGTTATGCTCCACAATGACTAATTATAGGTTTTGAGGACTTGAAAGTTATAGATTTGCACTTTGGCCCAGTTGGTCGTAAAATGAAATACGGACCGTAAATTAGTATACGGCCCGTAAACCACCATGTCGTATTCCAACTCACAAAACTTCAACTTTATGTCAAATGTTCAAATGGTTAAATACGACTTGGAATACGGACCGTAAATTGAAATACGATCCGTAAACCGTGATCGTAAATCACCATGATCCCCAGCATACCTTTCTGGTTTTGATATGCTTAAATACGACCACGATATACGGCCCGTAAACTGGGTTTACGACCACTGTGCACTTCAGTCACTGTTCATTCCGGATTAGATTTTAAGTCATTAAAAGGAGACCTAACTTCATTCAATTCATTTCAACTCCACGACATTTCTCTCTAGAAGCCTCTAGAATACTCTCTACTCTTCATCACAAGAAAACCAAAGGAAATCCATGATCAATAACACCAAATCCATGAAATAAAGTGTATGAAACCTAGCTAAAGTTCATGTCTCTCAAGAAAACCCAAAGGAAGTGAAGTAGGGTTCTGATGCTAAAGGAGTAATTCCATTCAAGGCTTGTTCAACCATCATCTAAGGTAAGTTTCATTACTAAACCATGTTGTTTAAGGTATTGTAAGGTTAAGATACTTGAATTGTAGAAAGACATAGGAAATGGGTCATTAATGAGTGAATAGTGTCATGGTTGGATGGTAGTAGGGTTGAACCATGAATGTTGGTGTGTTGTGATTATGAATGCGTTATAAATGAAATTTAGACCATGAAATAAGTATTATATATGAGGAAACGCGATAGTAAGCTATAACCATAAATATGGAGAAATTGGAGAGAAATGGTGAATTGTGGTCAGTGTATGTAAATGATGATTATTGATTGCGATATTGTGAATGTTGTTGTGAGAGTGTGGGAGTTGATATAGCATATGGGGAAATTAGTATAAAAAAAGGAACTACTACCCGAATTTTCCCTAGAATTAGTAACGCGTTCTTATAGTCGAATTAACTAACGACAGTGCGAACTCTCTTTTGAAGGTAGAAACGTGATATCGAAGGAGAGCAAGCAAGCGATAGCTTAGTTAAACGTCAAAGGTATGTGAGGCTAGTCCTTTTTTTTCAATGGCATGAATCTTCTAGCATGATTTTCTTTCCTCTCCGTGAGTTCCTATATTCCAGAAAGCTAAAAGCCTATGTCTATGACTAGCTATATAAGATAAGGGATATGATATGATGATTCTATAATGTTAATGATATCTATTGCTTACACTCACCTTATATGCTATTTCCTTCAAGGTGAGGCAGAATGTCAATTATTACTCCATAATGAAATGGGGGGAATCACGACCTTACGTCACCCCGATAAAGTAAAGTTGTTCATAAGCATTATGCATGTATTATGATAAGTATATTATGATGAGCATGTATGATGGTGATATAACACCACGCCTATTTGGCCGGGCAGTCACCGCTAAGGCGGGCAGCTACATGATACACCATGGCCAAATAGCATGGGCAGACACCACTAGTGGGCGGCATGAGATGATACCCCGGACGCGGGAGGCCTGGACGCAGGCTAATGTTATGATTATCACACCGATCCGATATGGACGGGCAACTTATGCGTTATCACACTGTACCTATATGGGCGGGCAACTTATATATTTATGCACACATGACCTGATGATGACTATGAGTAAGCCAGCATGCATTATTTCTTTTACACTTGATAGTCAGATACAGTTATTCCATATTGATACTTCTGGTATATCGTTGCCTTATTTCCTTGTTTATGCCTCTCATACTCAGTACAATGTTCGTACTGACGTCCGTTTTCTTTGGACGCTGTGTTCATGCCCACAGGTAGATAGGGAGGAGAGCTCGACCCAGACCAGTAGTAGCTGTCAGCTGATTGAAAGCACTCCTTTATTCGGAGGTGCTTATGAGGATTCTTTTGTGTATATTCATGTATATGTATTTTTGGGCATGACGGGGTCTTGTCCCGTCCTTATGTGTAGCACTCCAGTAGAGGCTTGTAGATGCGCAGTGTGGGTTAGATGGTCTCACGATTTATTACTATGTATGTATATATTATTTTGATAGCCGAGAGGCCTATGCATATAAGAGTATTTTCATGTTCTCAAATGAAAGATGACTTTTCCTACGATTTGAATATGAATTGATAAAAGAGCACTAAATAAGTAAGATGAGTAGTAGAACGAGTGGTGCTCGGTGGCTAGCCTCGGGTACCCGTCGCGGCCCCTAGTCGGGTCGTGACATTAAGAATAAAGGATTGATTATAAAACGGGAGGAATGAGGTAAATTGAGGAGGAAGGTATGTAAAGGAATAAGAATAGGAATAGAGAGAAAAGGAAATATACAAAGTACGCATGCTTAAGAAGTAGTTGTGCTATGAGTAAAGGAAGATGCATCTCCTACGAATATCCTATACCAAGTTAGAACGAGTAGAGTATATGAAGTAATAAGTTGAAAAGGAAAGATGATCATGAGTTATGAAGTTTACCGTACGACGATAAAAAGATAGAATAAAGCTATCACCAACGACAAACTCAATATGATCATGATTGGTTTTGAAACTAATGTTGAGTACAAAACAAGAGTAAAAGAGTATGAGGCATAAGGAGTATTAGTTGCGCATGAGACTTAGGTCCTGGAAAACAAAGATGACGTTACAAGTGAATTTTGAGCACCGAAGAAGAGGGCAAGTGACATTATATGGAGGGTGTGGATAACTATACCTACTACTCTTGTGGGCATCCCTATGGGGCAAAATGTTGTTAATTGGAGCGGATTTAGACATTGACTAAATGAGCTAAGTAAAATACATTCTTGTTCGGATTGCTATGCCGGTTGTATTACTTGATTACAAAACTGCAAGATGAGTATGTTAAGACCTCCCACATGAATTATCATAGTTATAAATGATGGGAAACAACATAAATGAGATGTAGTATAGTAAGGGATATATGAATTCAAGATTTGAAGGTGAGGCAACGGATTTGAGAATGGTACTAGTAAAACCCTTAAAGGGAGGGGGGGGGGGAGTAAGTAAAGAGAATACAAGTGTAGATATTGAAACGATGGACCCTAAAAGGTGATAGATATAGACTCTAGAATAAAGAGTGAGAGTTACATAGAAACGAGTCTAATAACGAGTAAATAAACAAACACGAATTGAGCAGGCATCTGAGGCTGTACTGGAAATCATCCGCGAAAACCTTGAACCACGTGACATTGAGAACAAATAACTCAAGGGGTATTGTAAAAGATGGCGATGTGATACTAAAATGGAGGCAAAGGCACTAACGGTAGAGTCGTTGTTAATGATATTGCTAATTATAAGTGACAATGAAGAAAGAGACCCAAGGTTTTCTATAGTAGAACACAAGATATGATAATCAAGGGAAAAATAAAGAAAGGAAGAGGGCAGGACAAGATAAGTTACTACAGATAGACAAAAGAGTTTTGGTATGAATGATCACCGAGCCTAGTCATGGTCGGGTACGCGAAACACCGAACCTTCGTGGTCGGGCATGCTACGTAAATGATATGTATATGATTATGAATACGGATACGGATGTGGATACTTGTATATGTATAGATACGTATGTACACGAATCATGCAAGAACGATTATGTAACTTGCAAGTATTTATGCGTCGCCAATGAAACCAAGTGGGTACTTAAAGAGGGGAGTAAGAGGTGAGGAAGAATAATGTGATCATGATACTTCGGGTCAGTCGAAGGAAAATATATGGCGAAATTTTCGTAGAATCCCGGATAGTTTAACATTCGAGGACGAATGTTCCCAAGGGACGAAGAATGTTACACCTCGAAATTTTTTTCGCTCATGCACAGTGAATAGACTGACGAAGGGTACGACGTATGCAATGTTTTGATGAGTAAGAAATAACATTCGATGATTCTAAATGATATTTCAAAGACACTCAAAGTAAGAGAAGAAAGTTGCCAAGAGGAGGCAGGACATACGAGATGTATCAGAAAGGATTTATGAATAATGAATTAACGATGACTTAATGATTCTTTGGAGAAGAGTTATAACGACCCCTAGATTGTTAATGAAATGATAAAAAAGTGTCAAGAAGGTCCATAAGGATTGGAGATCAAACGAGTCGACGAAAATGATTTTCGGAAAACTGTGAATTTTACGGTCCATTATACGGACCGTACAAAAGATACGGACCATAGATCTGGCCGTATAACTTGTCCAGAGAAGAGACTCCACTGGAACCATTATACGGTCACACATACAGACCGTATAAATTGTACGGACCGTATGTATGTCCGTATAAATGGGTCGGGACTGATTTTGTGTATTAAAAAGGGGATCCAAGTTCATTTCATTTCATTTCCCTTCATACCCCTTCTATCTAAAACATCTCTCTAAACTTCTCTAACAAGAATTCAAGGGGTATTTGTGATCAATTACATCAAACCAAGGAAATCAAGTGTGAGAAAGTCATTAAAGTTCATCCAAGACAAGGAATCCAAGTGAAGGTGAAATTAGGGTTTTGCTCAAGTGAAGTGGTTGCACTCAAGGTTCATTCCTACACCATCTAAGGTAATTTTTATGGTATTTACATGTTGTTTAAGGTATTTGGAAGTTGAAACACTTGGATTGTAGAAGGACATAGGAAATGGGTCATAAACATGAGAATAATGAGATTTTGAGTGGTAGTTTGGAATGAGTTATGAATTTTGATATGTTTTGATTATAAGTATATTATAAATGATATTGAGGACACGGGATAGGTCTTATATGCAAGAAAACGCACTAGTATACCATGACCATGATTTTGGATGAATTGAAGTGGAATTGTGAAACGAGGGTAATGTAGATGAATGAAGATTGTTGGTTATGATATTGTAAATGTTATTATGGATGTTTGGGAGTTGATATACAATATGGGAAAGGTTGCATAAAAAAGGAAATGCTGCCTAATGTTCTCTAGCTTTAGTAAGCACGTTCATGTAATCGATTAGCTAATGTGAATGCGAATTCTCTTGAAGGTAGAAACGTGAGCATTGAAGGAGAACAACCAAGCGATGGAAATTGTTAAACGAAAGAGGTATGTAAGGCTAGTCCCTTCTTTCTAAGGCATGAATCCTATAGCATGATGTCCCCTCCTTCCTCATGATTTTCCTACGTATCAAAAGCTATGAGTCTACGACTATAAAGAGTATCACAAGATAAAGAAAAGAGACATGTTATGAGCACGACGATATTGATGATGAATCTAAGTCTAGGAGTCCTAAAGCTCATGAATGACATTCCTACGAAGATGGAAATCCTTATACGATGCCTATGATATTATTTACCTACCTCTCCCTGACTTTCTAATATTCCGGAACCACGAGTCAATATTGATAGAGTTCTCCTTATGAGATAAAGATAAGGAATGCGTAATGAATATGATAATGTAGATGATAAGCCAAAGTCTAAAGATTCTAGAGTTCATGGTATAATGTTTCTACCAAGCTAATGACATTAACTATAATCTATTGGTGGTACTTGTTGTATACACTCACCTTATATACTATTTCCTTCAAGGTGAGGCGGAATACCTATGAATGCCCCATAATATAATCGGGGGTTCTCGACCTTATGTCACCCCGACATTGTTTTAGATTGTCTATAAGCTTTATTGCACGTCTTATGACCAATGTTCCGCAAAGTTGCGAGTCTATGTCCATAGAGAATTTCATATGAGATAAAGGTAAGAGATATGCTATATAAACGGTAGTGGTGATGTTGAGCATAAGCCTAGAGATTATAAAGTCTATCCTACGATATTCATACGAAGTCCATGCTACGAATATGATGTGATTTTCATATATTGTGTTTAAATTTAAATGTATGCATAAATGAAAGGTTACAATACACTTATAAGACGTATGTGATGACAATGATGACGATGAGATACACTGATCCTTGTTATGATGTATGTGATATGGTCGAGCCACTACGTGGCCGAATACGGAACATATGTATGTGATACTGTGGAGCCACTACGTGGCCGAATACAGATATTGTCGAGCCCCTACGTGGCCGAATACAGATAATGTTTTATGTGTATGAGCAGATACGATACTACAATGATGAATTATATGACATAATGATGTATACGCTATGATAATTCATGTACGACGATTATGTATATATGATATATGTATGAAATGTATTCATCCACAAAGGTCGCGCAGGTTTTGCCTTCACCCTATGACTTATGATTTCTCTATCATGTTTATTTCATTCATGCCTTACATACTCAGTACAATATTCGTACTGACGTCCCTTTTCGTTGGACGCTGTGTTCATGCCCACAAGTAGACAGGGAGACGGCGTAGACCTTTTGGAGCTATCAACAGATTTGCAGGAGCATTCCTTTATTCCAGAGGTGCTAATCGGGTTTATACTTTTGTGTATATATATATGTATATGTATTTTGGGCACGACGGGGTCTTGTCCCGTCCCTATGTCTAGTACTCTAGTAGAGGCTCGTAGATACGCAGTGTGGGTTATATGGTTTCACGAGGTTACTATTAGGCATATATATATATATATATATATATATATATATGTATATGATTTTGATAGCCGAAAGGCCAATGTATATGAAAGTATTTATGTTTCCGTATGAAAAATGATGTTCTTATGATTTGAGTATAAATGCGACAAAAGAGCGTTAAATGAGTACGATGAGTAATAGAACGAGCGGTGCTCGGTGGTTAGCCCCGGGTACCCGTCGTGGCCCCTAGTCGGGTCGTGACAAGAAAATATAAGCCGAGTACCAGAAACAGACTTTGTTTTGAAAGGATAAGTATGAGATATGCATAACATGTATTTTCCATTAAAAGCTAAGCAGGTTATATCTTCGCCTTATGTTTCATCATTTCGTTTTTATGTTGGTATTATTCATGCCTTACATACTTAGTACATTTTTCGTACTGAGGGACGGTACAGACCCGTATGCGTTTACTCAGCAGATTTACAGGAGCACTCCACTCTTCCGGAGGTGCCATTTTTGAGATGTTATTTTGTGTATATGTATATATTTTGGGCACGACGGGGTCCTGTCCCGTCCTTATGTCTTTGTACTCTAGTAGAGGCTCGTATATGCGTATGTGTGGGTAGTAGATTTCCCATGATGACTACATTGTACATTTGTATATCATTTTTTGTACCCGTAAGGGCTTATGTATATATGCATGTGTTGTCTACGAGATTATATGTTTCCAGGATGAGTATGATGACTAGCATAATGAGTGGTGCTCGGTAGTCAGCTCTGGGTAGCCATCATGGCACCCTAGTCGGGTCGTGACAAAAGTGGTATCAGAGCAGTTCCGTCCTAAGGTGTGTCTATGAGCCGTGTCTAGAAAAGTCTCATTTATAGGTGTGAAGCGCGGCATACTTATAAACGAGAGGCTGCGGGGCATTTAGGAAAAATGACCATTATTCTTCTTATTAGATCGTGCCATGTAGCCATGTTATAAGATTTTGTCCTCCCTAATTGTGCGCTATGATTTCAGCGATGCCGGTAAAGAAAAAAGCCACAGCGGCCCAGAAGGGCAGGGCTACGACAGAAAGGATGATGGAAAGGGAGCCACCAACGAATGTAAAAGAAGGTGAATCGCATAATGAGGCTTCATCCAATACCTCTCACACTCTGCCTATTCTAGAAGAACAAGAGGGGGCTTCAGCTCCGGCTCCTATGCCTCCAGTTCCTCCACCGGGTACTTCGGGTCAACAAATGACCGAAGCTATTCCGCTATTAACAGAGCTAGTTGCCGCTCAGGCTCAATGGTAGAGTACAGGTCTAGGTGATAGGGCGACTAGTGCTAGAGCCCGTGACATTATGAGTTTAAATCCCCCAGAATATTTTGGGTCAAAGCCGGATGAAGACCGACAAGGTTTTATTGATGAGATTCTGAAAACATTGAGAATCATCCATGCCTCCGATACTGAGTCTGTGGAGTTGGCATCTTATAAACTCCGGATGTAGCGGTCTTATGGTATAATAATTGAATATCTTCGAGGAAGGAAAATGTACCTCCCACAGTTTGGCAGGAATTTGTAGATGCTTTTCTTTGTTACTATTTACCACCCGAGGTTCGAAGGGCCCGAGCTGACCGGTTTCTGAATCTAAAGCAAGGGAATATGAGTGCTCGGGAGTATAGTCTCCGTTTCAATTCATTGGTAATCCTGTAATAGCGAGGCAAGTGTATAAAAATTATGTGCTTGTGGTATGTGATCGCCAGACTACAGCTGATTTGACTGAACTAGAAATGTTAGATTTTGATGTGAGTATGGGCAGAATTGGTTGGCCTCTTGTTATGCTAATGTGGATTGTAGAACAAAGATAGGCTAATTCCAATTCCCGGGAGAACCCGTGCTTGAATGGAAATGTAATACAGCGTCTCCCAGGGGTAGGTTTATTTCCTACCTTAAGGAAAGAAAGATGATAGCTAAAGGTTATATTTATCACCTAGTCCGAGTTCATGACATCGAAGCAAAGCCGCCGACCTTTGGATCCGTCCCGGTAGTGAATGAATTTTCGAGTGTATTTCCAGATGAACTCCCAATCCTTCCTCCGAAAAGATATATTTATTTTGCTATTGATGTGTTGCCGGACACCAAGCCTATATCTATTCCTCCTTACCGAATGGCTCCTGCAGAGTTGAAGGAGCTGAAGGCGCAATTGAAAGATTTGATTGAGAAAGGATTTACCAGGCCAGTTCATTGCCGTGGAGAGCACCCGTCCTATTTGTGAGAAAGAAAGATGATTCTCTATGGATGTGCATTGATTATAGGTAGCTGAATAAGGTGACGATAAAGAATAAATATCCGCTTCCAAGAATCGATGATTTGTTTGATCAGTTATAGGGTGCTAAGTGGTTTACCAAAATTGATTTGAGATTGGGGTATCACCAAGTGAGAGTTAGAGAAGAAGATATTCCCAAGTCGGCTTTCAAAACTAGATACGGCCATTATGAATTCCGGGTAATGTCATTTGGGTTGACTAATGCTCCGGCGGTGTTTATGAATATGATGAATAACGTGATCAGACCCTTCTTAGGTTTATTTGTGATCGTGTTTATGGACGACATTATGGTATATTCTCGATCAGAAGCAGAGTATGCAGATCACTTGCATGCTATTCTTGGGATTCTTCGGGCTCGAGAATTGTATGCTAAATTTTTGAAATGTGAGTTTTGGTTGACTTCTGTAGCTTTTCTGGGCCATATCATTTTAGTTGATGGTATTCGGGTCGATACTCAGAAAATTGAGGCTGTGAAGACTTGGCCAAGGCCTACAACGCCAACAGAAGTCCGTAGCTTCTTAGGATTAGCAGGCTATTATAGGAGGTTTGTGGAAGGAGTTTCTTCCATTTCAGCACCATTAACGAAGCTAACATAGAAATCGGCAAAATTCCAGTGGACCGATGCTTGTGAACGCAGTTTCCAGGAATTGAAGGATAGATTAACTTCAGCCCTAGTCCTGACACTCCAGAAGGACCCGATGGTTATGTTGTGTATTGTGATGCCTCTCGTGTTGGGTTAGGATGCGTGTTGATGCAGCACGGTAAAGTCATTGCCTATGCTTCCCGGCAGTTGCGGAAACATGAAAAGAACTATCCGACCCATGATCTTGAATTGGCTGCGGTTATTCATGCGCTGAAAATGTGGAGACATTACTAGTACGGCGTACATGTTGATATTTATACAGATCACAAGAGTCTTCAATATAATTTCAAGCAGAAGGACTTAAATCTACAACAGAGGCGATAGTTAGAATTATTAAAGGATTACGATGTGAGTATTTTATACCACCCCAAAAAGGCGAATGTAGTAGCTGATGTGCTTAGCCGAAAATCGATGGGTAGTCTATGTGATGCTCCTCTGGAGAAGAAAGAATTAATCCGTGAGCTTCACCAGCTAGCTAGTCTCGGAGTTCGTCTAATTGATTCAGGCAATGCAAAAGTTGGTATTCGCGACCCAGTTGTTTCGTCCTTAGATATGGAGGTGAGAGAGCGCCAATATGAAGACCCTCAGTTGAGTTACTATAGAGATGCACTTCCTAAAAAAGAGAAGTCGTCCTTTGAAGTTTCTAGAGAAGGAGTTCTTAGGTATCGACATAGGCTATGTGTTCTAAATGTTGCAGGACTACGTCGTCAGATTCTGGAAGAAGCTCATTATTCCCGGCATTCTATTCACCCAGGGGCGACAAAGATGTATCACGATCTTAAGCAAATATATTGGCGGGATAGAATGAAGAAGGACATAGCAGAATTTGTAGCTCAATGTCCAAATTGCCAACTAGTGAAAATTGAGCATCAAAAGCCAGGAGGATTGTTACAAGTCATGGAAATTTCAGCCTGGAAATGAGAAGTGATTAACATGGATTTCATTGTAGGTTTGCCTCGTTCCAGACGCAAGTATGATTTTATATGGGTGATCGTGGACAGACTGACAAAATCAGCTCAGTTTCTTCCAGTTAGAACCACATATTTAGCAGAAGATTATGCGAGGTTGTATCTTAAAGAGATTCTGCGACTTCATGGTGTCCCGGTATCTATTATCACAGATAGAGGGGCACATTTTATAGCTAAATTCTAGAAGTATTTCCAAGAAGGTTTGGGTACTTAGGTAAGTCTTAGCACAACGTTTCATCCATAAACTGACGGGCAAGCGGAACACACTATTCAGACCTTGGAAGATATATTACGGGCATGTGTGCTAGATTTTGGAGGTAGTTGGGATGATCACTTACCCCTAATCGAGTTTGGATACAACAACAGTTATCATTCTAGTATCCAGATGGCTCCATATGAAGCTCTGTATGGAAGAAAGTGTAGATCCCCAATTGGATGGTTTGAAGTAGGAGAGGTACAACTAATAGGTCCGGAGCTGATTCAACAAGTGATGATCAAGGTTATCCGAAATCGATTATTGATAGCCCAAAGTCTCCAGAAATATTATGCGAACAACCGTCGGCGAGACTTGGAAATTCAAGTTAATGATTGGGTATTTCTAAAAGTGTCACCGATGAAAGGTGTGATGAGATTCGGAAAGAAGGGCAAACTTAGTCCCCGGTATATTGGGCCTTATAAAATTGTACATAACGTGGCCCAGGTTGCTTATGAACTGGATTTACCTCCAGAGCTTGAATAAGTGCACCCAGTCTTTCATGTGTCAATGCTCCGCAAATGTGTTTTAGATCCAGCTAGAATCGTGCCAGTTAATGATATTCAAGTTACAGAAAAGTTGGCTTATGAAGAGGTGCCTATAGCCATATTAGATCGGCAAGTACGGAAGCTTAGAAATAAAAAGGTAGCCTCGGTTAAGGTCTTGTGGAGAAACAATAACCTAGAGGAAATGACTTGGGAAGTAGAAGAAAAGATGAAATCCAAATATCCGCAACTGTTCCACCCCCGGAAGAAGTTCAATATGAGACACCATTATCGTAAGGTATGTAATGATTCTTTTAATGCTTTTGGTCGTGTGTGGCCCTATTTTCTTACTGTTGTGTTGTAGCCCTGTGAGGTGTTGTTATTTTGGGTTGTTGCGACAGGATGGTAGTGTCATATTACAGGGGAAACTCTGGTAAAAATTTTGTATAACCCCCGAGAATTTAACATTCGGGGACGAATGTTCCTAAGGGGGAAAGAATGTTACACCTTTTGATTTTATTGCAAGGAGATTTTGGCTTATTGGCGGTGTGTACCTTCAGTTCGGTAATTCACACCAGAGTTTTGGACATGAGATATTTTACCTTATATGTGTACATTTGTATAAGTATGCATTGTTGACATTACGAGGGAACTAGAAGTGAAACGAATCAAATCAGAGCAAAACAGAGCAGTTCAGAAAAACTGCTGAAATCAGTCAGCGTCGGCTAGTCAACACGTCGACGAGCCGTCGTCTAGCACCGTCGACAGGGTTCTGCAATCAGGCATCTCAGGCGGCAGTTCGACGGGTATGTCGATGGACCGTCGACATGTCGACGACCGTCGACCCTGCTCGTCGACCCACGGATCTGGAATTTTCCAGCCCTGATTATAAATATAAGATCCCACATTTTTATTCCATTATTCTCCTAAAAAACGATCCTACATCTCTATAGAACTCTCTAAAACCCTCCCTCTATTTCTACAACAAATCTATACTAAGAAACCAAGATCAAAGACAAAGATTAAGATATTCATGTACTAGGAAGCCTATTCGGGTTTGTGAAGAGTAAGAATTTCTTTGGTATTCAAGTGGGGGGATTTCATTCTAATGGATTAGATTGACTCAAGGCTTGTTCCTAAGTGATTAAGGTGAGTTTTATGTTTATTTCATGTTATTGAGAATATTGATTGGTTAAAAGACTTGGATTATGGAAGAAAGTGGAATATGAGCTTAACTATGGAAATAATGGTATGTTGGGTAGTAAGTTAATGTGAATCATGATTCTTAGTATGAGATGAATATAATCTCGTTATAGATGATGCTAATGACGTTGAGGAAATGTTATGTGAGGAATAAATATGATGTTGTATTATAATTATGGTTATGGATACCCTTGAAGGGGAATTGTGAGAATTGAATAATGCTTAGCTTAAAGAGGTTATTGATTAGGATATTGTGGGTGTTGTCGTTGATGGTTGGGAATTGTTACAGTTGGATAAAGTGGTTGAAACAATAGGGATATTGCCCAATTTTCGTTAGCTCTTAGTCGCTCTAGCTTAAGCTTAAGTATGTCTTCAATTATCTAATCTTAGTACAAATTCCCTTGAAGGTAGAATCGCAAGCTTGAGAGGCACGCAATTAGACGATATAGTTGAAGAGATACAAAGGTATGTGAGGCTAGTCCCTCTTTTTCCAAAGACATGATTCTTATATATATGGTGATTTCTTCCTGGTAATTTCCATAATCTTCGTACATTCCAAAAGATGAAAGCTAAAGAGTATTAATAGTTTCCCACGAGATAGAGATAAGATATGTTCCTTGATAATGATATGATGCTATTATGCTGCTAAAGATCTTGACATGATTCCCTGATGCTATTCATTGTTGACACCCTCACCTTATAATGCTAGTTCCTTCAAGGTGAGGCATGATGATTATGACTACTCCATAATGGATTGGGGGTTCTCGACCTTACGTCACCCCGATAGAGTTGTAGCTTTAATTGATTTCTAATGCATGCTTTATGATAAGTACATGGTGATGAGATTACACCGTGCCTAGATGGCCGAGCATGACACCGCTAAGGCGGGCGACTTATCATTACACCATGCCTAGTTGGCCGGACATGACACCGCTAAGGCGGGCGGCTTATGATTACACCGTACCTGGTTGGATGGACATGACACCGCTAAGATGGGCGGCTTATGATTACACTGTGCCTAGTTGGCCAGACATGACACCGTTAAGGCGGGTGGCTTACGATTACACCGTGCCTATGTGGCCGGACATGACACCACTAGCGGGCAGCGTGTGATAGTTACCCGGACGTGAGTTAAGGATGATGGTATATTTGATATGCATAACGTGTATTTTCCATTAAAAGCTAAGCAGGTTATATCTTCGCCTTATGTTTCATCATTTCTTTATTATGTTGGTATTATTCATGCCTTACATACTCCGTACATTTTTTGTACTGACGTCCTTTTCCTTTTTGGACGTTGTGTTCATGCCCACAGGTAGACAGAGAGACGGTGCAGACCCGTAGGAGTTTACTCAGCAGATTTACAAGAACACTCCACTCTTCTGGAGGTGCCATTTTTGAGATATTATTTTGTTTGTGTATATATATTAGGCACGACGGGGTCCTGTCCCATCCTTATGTCTTAGTACTCTAGTAGAGGCTCGTAGATGCGTATGTGTGGGTAGTAGATGTCCCATGATGACTACATTGTACATTTGTATATCATTTTTTGTAGCCGTGAGGGCTTTTTTATATATGCATGTGTTGCCTTCGAGATTATATGTGTCCAGGATGAGTATGATGACTAGCATAATGAGTGGTGCTCGATAGTCAGCTCTAGGTACCCGTCATGGCCCCCTAGTCGGGTCGTGACAGTATCTTCATGAAAAATTACATCCCTTGAAACAAAAAATGCTCTTAGTGTTAACATCCAGAAGTTTGTATCCCTTTTGACCATATGGATAACCTACAAAAACACAAGGAATTGCTCTAGGTGTAAATTTTGATCTGTTTTGAGCTAGAGTTGAAGCAAAACAAAGACATCCAAAGCAACTTAGGTACTGGTAATCAGGAGGTTGCTAAAAAATAATCTCATAAGTTTTTTTTCCTTTTAAAACTCTAGAGGGATATCTATTGATTAAGAAAGTGGCAGGTAAAAGAAACTCACCCCAATATAAGATAGGCAAATTTGACTGAAATAACAAGGTCCTTGATGTTTCTAGTAAGTGTCTGTGTTTTATTTCTACAACCCCATTTGTTGTGGGGTTTCTACACAAGAAGTTTGGTGCAATATTCCCTAGGTGACAAGAAATTCAGAGGCAATGGTTCCCTTTCCCAACTCTAAGGCATTATCTGATCTTATTTGTTTTACTCTTCTGTTGAATTGTCTCTCTACCATACTCAAAACCTGTTTTAACGTAGTGAAATCATTTCCTTTAGAACTTAGGAGATAGGTCCATGTAGCTCTACTAAAGTCATCTACAATGGTTAAATAATATTTGTACCCATTATAAGTTGCCTTATTATAGGGACCCCAAGTGTCAATGTGAATTAGTTAAAAAAATTGCTCTGGTTTTTATAGTGCTTAAAGCTAAGGGTAATCTGGAATGTCTGGCTAGAGGGCAAACATCACACTTACAATCAGAAACAGATTTAAAAGGAAGGGAACTAAGACTCTTCATTGATGAAAAAGGCATATGCCCAAACCTTAGATGTCATAATCTTACATTAGAATTCTCTTTAATTGAAACTGAAACAGAAGCAGAAATACAACTAGGAAAACTAGAAATTGAAAATGAAACTTCATTTATCTTGAAGAAATTCTTAGGCTTGGAACTGAAAGGGAACAAAGACCATGGCTAGCTTGACCAAGTACCAGAGGCCTCTTCACTGAATGGGCCTTTAAAACACATTGAGTGGAAGAAAAAGTGATTAGACATTATAACTGAGTGCACATTTTATGAATAGATAACAAATTAAGTCTGAAGGAAGGCACATAGAGTACATTATGAATGATAAGCTCAAGAAATAAACAAACACTTCCTGCATGAGTAGCTTTGATTTTGAAACCATTAGGAAGATTGGCATTGACAAGAAAAGGTAAAGCTCTAAGATTAGTGAGAATTCTAAACTCAAAACACATATGTTTAGTAGCCCTGAATCTAAAATCCAAGGTTTAGAATTGATAGCAATCAAACAAAATATGGATTTATTCACCACATTACCAGTAAGAGCAGCAATGGCATCACATCTGAGTTTGAAGATCCTGGTTGGTTCATCGTAGCCTGATTAAGAAACTGGACGAGCTGAATAAAATGTTCTGGACTCAGTTGATTCAGATTGTCACTAGTGATATAGTTAGTGTAACCACTTAAGCAAAATTGCTCTTAACATTCCTCTGGAAACCTCTGGTCTTTGTGAACTTGAATTCAGCTGGAAAACTATCACTCTATAGCACTTATCAACTGTGTGTCCTGCTTTCTTACAAAAAGAGAAAATCAAATTGTTCTCCCTTTCTTAAAATCATAGATCTGAGACTTAGGTCCTGAGTTATTAACACCGGCAACCAAGAAAGATAGCAAAGTGTCCAATCATCCTATAGATCTTTTCTTTTAGTATAGTAAATTGCAACATTATTTGAACCTTGAATTAAATCACTTATTTCTTTTTGTAGGGGGTATAGCTTAGCACCATTGGGCTGACCAAACCTAGTCTCAAGGTCATTCCAGAGTTCTGCAGCAGATTTTGAGTAAATGACACTGTCTGAGATATCTTTGGACAGGGAATTGAGCAATCAAGAGGTCACCATGTCATTGCACCTGTTCCAGGGTTTGAAATTAGTGCTTGTGACAGCAGGGGATTTATTGCTACCATCAATGAAGCCAAGTTTATTGTTAGCTGATAGAACAATGAGAACAGTACTTTTCCAACCACCCTATTTGTCACGATCCAAATCACGAGTAGCGTGGGCACTGAGCCAAATCTCACTTGGTAGGCGAACCCTTCCCTTACTTAATCATTCAAATTAAGCATACCAACAGAAACAGAAGTATCTAAGCCGTCTCCATATCATATAAAGTATATAAGTACGGAAATACAACAACTAGCCAAGGAATCTGGTCAAGTCACAAAATAAGAGCTAAGTAAGTGCCTAAGTCTGAATAGTAGAAATACATCAGGTCCGAATAATTCTGTCTCGAATACAAGGGACAAATATCATGATAGAAGAGTTTTTCGGGTGGCGGATCAGAACATGGCTCACCCTGGAAACTCCAACTGGCTGTCTCAGGAAACTCACACACAAGAGCCTGATGTGGAATCTGCAACAAACTCTACAATCAGAAAAGAATGCATCAAGGTAGCATCAGTACAAACAACAAGTAAGGCCGACTAGGATTAGCTCACGCATATAAAACACAGAATCAGACAGGCACAAACATCCACACAGATCACAAATGATCAATATCCCAGTCATGGCCTATGGTGAAGCACCTAAACACAAGTATGTCAAGTCTTTCACTATTTCCTCAGAATAGCCACAACAAAAGTACAACCACAAATCCGATCAATAGATGTAAAATAAGATAATGATATATGCAATGCAATGAGATGGATGTCAATGCAGTTCAATGCAATGGCCAATAACACAACCTATACCCACATGCTCCCGACGGAATCTCGACGTCTTGGCAGTCATGACCCGCGAAGGACCCATGGTGTCCATGTACCAATTAGTCTGCAAATAGCCCAGAGGTGACTTTCATCTTTCACTTTCATAAAACTAGCCACTCCGCACAAAGCAAGAGGTGATTTTCATCTTTCACTTTCATAAAACCAGCCACTCCGCACAAAGCCCAGAGGTGACTTTCATCTTTCACTTTTATAAAATGTTTCCAAAGTCTTTTTCCATCAATTGTTCCATGATTCTTTTATCACACTATTTTCAATAACATTTCCATCAGGCATAAATGTATGAATGCAAAAATGAGATATCAATGAATCAAAGCCAATGAATATGCTATGGAGATCACAAAGAAACATAAGTCATAACAAGACTTGTATAAATCACAACAACTATGGTAATGGGAACAACACAGAATCTCAATCATCATAGTGAATCTATCACCTCACATCACCTAATCACATTAACAAGTACACCACATGTCACAGTGTGTAAAATAACGACGACAATCCCACATAATCAGAAGTCATACCAACCTTAGAGTATATCCATCCCAACATCATGTCCGAAGACCTAATCATGCTTTCTCCCGTCAATTCTATGAATACATACCTTTCTGTAACACCCCATGAATTTGGGTTAGGTGTGAATGTGTAAAACTAGTAATAAGATGATATTTTAGCTATATTAATCCATTCAGGATGAATTTGAGTGATAAAAAGTCATTTTGAAGTCAACCCAAATAGTGAAGTTCGTAAGAGTTCTCAAACTCATTTAAATTTCAGTAGGTCTGACTTCTAAGCCAGTTTCGTGAAAATAGATTGGGAATTTGGGAAAACTTCCTTAATAAAAGTTGTATATATTTAAAATACCTTTCCAACGGTAGGTTGCTCAGCTCCCTCTGTGCTAGGAGTTATGCCCATTTTACTGAACATCATCTATGTAGCATAAAATTAGGCGTGTGCGGCGCCCTAGGCAGCGCCCCAAGCCAAATTTTCAGGAAATTCAAAAGTTTGATGCCGTCGAAATAGATACACTATGTGCGCCGCCATGGGCGACGCCCCAGGTGACGCACCAGGCCATTTTATGCCTGAAGCGATTATTCCCGAATTTTATAAAGGCCTAACTTTGTTATATTTATTCCCACTTCGTTTTGGCTGACTTTTTGAGAGGATATAACCCTAGGGTTTCCCCAAAACATATAAGGTAAGTTCTTGATCAATTCCCATCATTATTTCATCAATATAACATCAAATTAACACTAGTTCATCTTCTAAAAACCTTAGATTCTTGAAACCCAAGAAAGAGAAGAAGAAAAGGACGTTCTGAGATGTTAATATTCCTTCAATATGGTATGATCCTTCACTTTTGTGATGTTATTGAAAGGGTTTAGACTAGCGTAGGTTATCCTATGGGATTAGAATCCATGAAGTGTTAAAGAACACGTTCTAGTCATGAAAACCCCAACTTTCGTTGGTGAAAAGGGTTTATGGGTGAAAATAGGTTAGAGTTCAAATCTCTCCTATCTAAAACTATTGTAGAATAATTGTTGGATTGTGGGAAGTACGCCTGAGCGAGAATTAAGGTATGTCTCTTTTGAAAACCTTCTTTTGAAGTATGTCTCTTTTTGGAAACCTTGTTTTTAATGTATCTCTCCATTTAAAAGTTCTTTATTGAATAACAAGGTGAACTTTTCATGCTTTTGAACTCTATTTCATGCTTTGATTCTGGTTGTTGTGCGTGAGGGTACAAACCTAAATTAAACCTTGATTGTATTATCCTCTATATACGAATATGAAATCATAATCATCTTCTTCCATAAGAGATGGTCAATAAGGATGGCTAAGGGTTGATAATAATGTTTTCATATGGAACTATGACATTGAAATCTTGGTTAAAGAAGTGTAAACGTTTTCAAGATATTCATTGAAATGATTTATCTTTATGATATGGCATAATGAACTTTAATGCTAATTGATGGTGTGACATACTTTGAGACAAATTGTGAATCGGCTTCTATGCTATGAACTTTGTTGTTGTGTTTGGCCTAGCTACTCGGGAGGAAGGGTAGCCACTATGGATCCTACTGTGATAATGCCTAGCCATTTGGGAGGAAGAGTGGCCACTTTCGGGTTCGCTACCTGGGGTGTGATAATGCCTAGCCATTCGGGAGGAAGAGTGGCTACTTCCGGGTTCACAACCTGGGTATGATTATGCCTAGATATTCAGGAGGAAGGATAGCCACCGTTGAATTTCATATTCCAGTGTGATGCGCTGCTATGATTAGGGAACCTCAAAATGTCATCCTTTCGCTATGATTGATTTTTGGGCCTGTATTGGCAAGTGTGATATTCCAATCTTTTAATGGAACTATTGTTAATAATCATGATCAACTTAAATGACATATTTGGAGGTTGGAACTTGAGTAGGACTTTATAACCTGTTTTGATAATTGTCTTTCATTGAGATAAACAAGCTGAATAACTGTTTCCATGTTGTGTCACACTATCCTCAGAACTGATTTCTTTATATGTTATTACACTTTATTTTCATATTACTTGTTGTCCTCGAGGCACTTTTGTACTCAGGCATACCATTGTTATTTTTTATGGTATGTTTGGTAACGGAGAAGAGCAGTGATACGAATCGATTTGGGGATGAAACCAAATCAATTCAAATGCGAAAAATTAAAGGATACAAAAAAAAAGAGGATGAGAAAAGAGGATAAATACTTGACCCGAATGGGGGGAATCCTATAGACAAATCTAGGTATATGAAACCTAAACCCTTCTAATTTGAATTCAACAACCCAAAAGAACCAAAGCAATATGAATTCAAGGAAAGATATTCGGATGAAATCCACAAACGATCAATCTTCATGAAATCATTGGAAATAAACGATTCAAAGACCAACAATGGAATCCACCTTAAAACTACTAAACTAAGCTAACCCTAGCTAAACAAACTATGATAATCCTATCATCACTCAAATATTCATCATCCAAAATCTAAGTAATGAAATGAAAGACAAGCAATATATACAAGCTAAGTAAAGAAGACTAATAGGCAATTACAATGCTACCCTTAATGAAGTAAGGGCCTTGTTGGACTAGTCTTCTTAGTGTAGTCTTCAATTTAAGAATTGGCCTTCAATGGCCAAAACGCCCCTCCTTGCATAGATGACCCTCTAATCAACCTTGCATGCATGGCATTCTTGCAAGCATAACCTTATTTGCACAAATAGCCAACTCCCGACCTTGTCCAAGTTTGCACATGTAGCTAATTTGCAAAAATGCCCCTATTTGCACGTTTGGCCACTTTGCGCATTTGGCCCCCTTTCTAGTAGCTTCTTCTTCAAGCCTTGCCCAAGCCACCTCCCACACGTCATAGGCCTCATTGTGGGGTTTGTATGGGCCTCCAAAGGCCTTCAACGCCATCCTTATCATCCATGCCGCTTGTAGAGCTTGAAGTTCCATATCTTGGCCTTGGATGTAAGTCTTGAAATGAGGTGTGCCAAGTAGGATTGTATCATCCTCCCCTTTTTCAAAAGGATTCGTCCTCGAATCCGAACCTAGCAAAACCCAAAGGAAGACATACGAAAACATACTCCTCAAGGATTAAGGGTTAGCACACAAAGTAATAACCACACATACATGCCACGGATGGACACATTTGTGGTACAACCACACATCAATAGCAATCATGACTATCAAGTGCACACATGAGGTATCAAGAAGTTGATTCCTCCAAGGTTCATGACATGAGGACAGAGTAATAAAACCAATGGATGCAAAATACGAAGCATGTAATACTACATTGGTTCTATTTGACAAGAAGCACCATGGGAACTCATTTTCCAAATAAGGTGTTCCTAAATCCAACAAGGTAACACCTGGGTCAAATGGGAAGTATAGCCACCTACTAAGGTCAATAAAACAACCAAATACCCCACAAGTGCCTTCCCCAACATAAGATGTACCCCAACACAAATAAGAGCGTCATCATATGCAAACAAGTAATAAAGAAAGGTATCACTTAAGACAACTTCCTCACCTATGTCATCACTCAATGTAGCCTCACTATTAGGTTCAAGAATAAGATCATTCAATAGGCTATTATGAAGTTGAACATGAAAGGAAGAATTTTCAATTTCTAGACAAGAATCACCATCCTTTATAACACTTTCCTTCTCCACAAATGGATCACAATCCTTCAAAGGAATATCTCCATCATGGGAAAGAGTGTCATCACTCTATAGTGGGTTATATGTCACATTATAGTCTCCAAAAGAAACCAAATGCTCAACATTACCAAACACGTCACTAGGTTCATCATTCCCAATAGTCATGTCAATATCAAATAATGTATTATCTATAAAGAGAGAAGGATCAATTAACATTGAAGTATCAAAGCATGCAATTCTACTCTCATACAGATAACAGTCACTTTCCACAATACTTTCATGCACACGACTAGGTAAATGATCAATTGTTCCAACATCATCACTAAATTGAGGGTCATTAAGCACATTAAAAGGTTCCTCAAATAGTGAATTTTCATAGCAAACAAATTGATCAACACAATCAACCACACTAGTTGGACGCAAATTGATCTTGCTAGAAGAATCAATCCGGTCATCGCTAGGATCAACTAGTGGGTGTCCTAACAACTCACATGACAATGTACTAACATGCAAATCATAAGGATCAACACTAGGTGGACACAACTTGAACTTAAAAGAAAAGTCAAGATAGTCATCAATAGGATCAACTAGTGTTGGATCACCCATATCATACACATTGTCAATTGTCACAATAGCACTAGGCTCCTCACAAGGCAAAGATTCATTAAGCTTAATTAAGGACAAGCCATCAATTACACCCACTTCAACAACATGATCAATCACATCATTTGTGGTGTTAAGCTTAGCTATTTTACCTTGAAGTTCACATTCACCTCCTTTGCCTTGGTTTTCAACTTTGGAGCTCGTTTGCTCCTTCGAGAAGCTCTCAACCACCTCAAGAACCTTCAAAGGTTGAGGGTCGTCATTAGGTTTGCTTCCGAGAATACCTGCACTATCATTAAGACCACTAGAGAAGAAAGAAACGTCACAAGGGTTAGATAAAAGTTGTGACAACTCCTTCACATCACTCCTCACATCCTCTCCTTTTTTCTCTCTAGAGTTGTCACTTTTCACTCCCTTACTCCTCTCAATCTTTTCTCTCACAATTTGTTGGGCCTTGAGTACTTGTTCTTGCATTTGGAGAACTAGCTCCATCATTTCCTCGAGGTTTTCTTCTGCCCCTTTTATGTGATCTCCTATGCATTTGAAGTCTTCTCTTATCTCCTTGAACCCACCACTTGTTCTTGTTTCTTCTTTGGGTTCATTCCTCGCTTGAGGCCCCTCATTCCTCCTACTTCCTTTACCTATCGCCACTCCTCCCCTACCTTCCATAACATAACCATATTGGGAATTTTGTGCCTCCGTATTAGGGTAAGAATTATATGCCCTTGTGTTTCTTGAAGGACATGTATACTCTCTTCTCCTTCTAGGCGGATTCCTAGTCAGCCCAATCCATACACCTATACCTTTTTGCTTGGAATAAGAAGTGTCACAAGCCGATGTATGTGAATATCTACTAGAAGATTCCTCATAAGAATTATATGCAATCCCATTATCTTTACAAGCATACTCACCACAAAGTGCATAGTCAATAGGCTCATCATCACCACATTCTTCCCATTCTTGTAAATTCTCACCGAGTGGTTCATATCGAAAGTGTGAGGAAGGAGCATACCTCAACTCAACCCCATGTCCATGGCGTCTAGGATGAGACTGCTCATGTTCGTATCCACCATAGGACTCTTCTTCATAATCATCCACTCCTTCTCTTTCATAAGCCCCATGAGGTGTTGCCTCATAATTGTCCTCGGAGAAGTATTCTTCACCCTCGTACAAGTTATGATCGTATCGACCATGTTTCTCATACGACTCATGAGCACCATCACCATTATATTCATTGTAAGAATAGTGATGCTCATATCCCATGTCGTCTCCCTCATAGCCTCCGTCACCCTCATAGTCATACCCTCCATTGCTAGAGGCATAACTCTCAAAATCATCTCCACAAGACTCGGAAGCTATGGATGACATCCTTATCTCTCCTTCTCCTTATGTCTCCTCTTCGTGTACCTTGAAATGTACTGTTGATACTTGGATTATACGGTTGGAACTTGATTTATACGGACCAATTGTACGGTGGCACTTGTATTTTCATGGTCCGTAAAATTTCTTACGGATCGTAGAATGGTTTGTCAAACAGTAACAATACGTAGCAAATTTGGACTTCAATTATACGGTTGGCCAAAACAAATTATACAGTCCGTTAATTTTTATACGGACCGTGAAATTGTAACCGTAGAATAGGAACAGTAAGTGGGCAACTTGGCGTCCAATTGACGGAGGGATTATACGGACCGTGGAATTTTATACGGTTCGTATATTGGCACCGTATTTTAGCAACAGTAGCTCAAATTCGTGGCTCCCAATTCACGATGGAAATATACTGTCCGTGGATTTTTATGCGGTCCGTATGTTTGGACCGTATTCCCCACAACAATGACGTCTTGTACTTGTTCAACTCGATCTTTGGTTGGAATTACGGAATTTCCCTTGACTTGTTGGACCCACACAACCTAGTATTTTCTCCTTTGGGGTAGGAAAACACCTTTTGACAACTTTGGAAAAATTATTTTGGATCAAATGCAACCTTGGGTCATCTTCTTCCTCATGAAGATATGAAGATCTTCAAGAACATTCAAATTTTCAACTACTTCAATTCCAACTCTAATTGATCCCAAATTTTGGATCTAGCCTCCCCTCAACCTAGAGAACAAAGCCCACTCCAAATTGAGACTAATTGAACACCTAAAATTGAAGACCCACTTGCTTGTCCTTCAAGTTCTTCAAACCTTTAAAATCCAAAAATGGTAGATCCCTCAAATTAACTCCAAATTAACTAAAATTTCTGATCTAAGCTCATTTTCTCCTAAACAACAAGCCCAATACCAATCACAACTCAATTTTATCAAAATCAACCAAACCCACTTGAGTTCTTCAAGATTTGATGAAGCTTCAATGGTGAAAACTTCAAAACTCACCTAAACAACTTCAAACTTCGAATTTAGATGTATTTCACCTTCAAAACACTCAAGCAAACAACAATTTCAATTTTCATTTTTTTTTTGAATTTTCAGATTTTTGATTTTTTTTTGGGATTTTTGAATTGTGAGCCTAGGATTAGAAATTGTAGGAACAATCTCTTAACCTATGCTCTGATACCAAATGATACGAATTGATTTGGGGATGAAACCAAATCAATTCAAACGCGGAAAATTAAAGGATACAAAAAAAAAAATAAAGGATGAGAAAAGAGGATAAATACTTGACTCGAATGGGGGTAATCCTATAGACAAATCTAGGTATATAAAACCTAAACCCTTCTAATTTGAATTCAACAACCCAAAAGAACCAAAGCAATATGAATTCAAGGCAAGATATTCGGATGAAATCCATAAACGAACAATCTTCATGAAATCATTCGAAATAAACGATTCAAAGACCAACAATGGAATCCACCAGTAAAACTACTAAACTAAGCTAACCCTAGCTAAACAAACTATGATAATACTATCATCACTCAAATATTCATCATCCAAAATCTAAGTAAAGAAATGAAAGACAAGCTATATATACAAGCTAAGTAAAGAAGACTAATAGGCAATTACAATGCTACCCTTAATGAAGCAAGGGCCTTGTTTCGCTAGTCTTCTTAGTGTAGTTTTCAATTCAAGAATTGGCCTTCAATGGCCAAATACACCCCTCCTTGCATAGATGACCCTCTAATCAACCTTGCATGCATGGCCTTCTTACAAGCATAACCTTATTTGCACAAATAGCCACCTCTCAACCTTGTCCAAGTTTGCACATGTAGCCAATTTGCAGAAATGCCCCTATTTGCACGTTTGGCCACTTTGCGCATTTGGCCCCCTTTCTAGTAGCTTCTTTTTCAAGCCTCGCCCAAGCCACCTCCCACACATCATAGGCCTCATTGTGGGGCTTGTATGGGCCTCCAAAGGCCTTCAACGCCATCCTTATCATCCATGCCGCTTGTAGAGCTTGAAGTTCTATATCTTGGCCTTGGATGTAAGTCTTGAAATGAGGTGTGCCAAGTAGGATCGTATCAAGCAGGTTCTTGATACTTGAGGCGCTTAGGAAGGACTTGTTGTTGCTGCTGACTTGGTGAGCCCACATGTTCATTCGTGGGACACCCTCATTATATTTATTCATTATTTTAGCATTTTAGCGGGCTGCGTCCCGATATGTTAGACAATCATTCTTTATCTTAGAAGCTCCATAGTATACATTCTTGTGGGTAGTTGTCGAGTTGTTTAACTCTTAGGCACGTGATATGTTTGATTTAGTTTTATAATATTAAATACTTCTACTAATTTAATTCACATCTCATGATTCGTTTGAATTTATTTTATAAACTGTTAGAGGTGATTATTGAACCGGCGGGTTCAAGTGCTATTATTGCATCTTTTAGGTTCTTTGGATGTTGTTCATGACGTCGGATGCCAGTCACGTCTAGGGTAGATTTTGGGGCATGACACTTTCACTAATTAAAGTCTAACTAAGGTAAGTCGTAACCTACCTCGATGCCAAGTTGGTGCCACGAATCGTCAAACCTGAGCCTTACCCTTCCGAAAAGCCTCCGAATACCCAAAGTCTAGCCATTACCAAAATCTAAGTTAGAAACGGGAACAACAGTACCCATATTGCTATACATTCGTTCTAATCGAAATCAAATAAGGAAAAAAGGAAAATCGGACCTTCAAGGGTAAAACGGGTATTTCAAAAGATATAGTTGGTAACCCAATGTTCTAGAAGTTTAATTTTACTCTCCAATTGCTAATTTAGGTCAATTATTGGCCAATTCATTATTCAAGGTAAAACCCCCAAAGTAGGCATAAACCCTATATTTTCTTTATTCAATCTCTAAACTCAAATGGAAGCTTCAAGCCTATTGGTTACTAATTAATACAAAGATTAGACGAATCCATCAATTAATCTCCCATTTGAAGCCTAAAATTCAAATAACAAAATTAAGGTTGAGACTCATCTTCTTCAACTAGCTTTCTAGATTTCCACCATAGATTCAAGATTAGGAAATGTAAATAATGGATAACAAGGTGGAAGAGACTTACCCAAAGAAGAATCCACTCAGAAAACACTTCAAATTGCCCTTGAGACACTTTGGAGAAATAATTTGGGAAATGGGAAATGAATGGTTTAACTTAGGCATTTAATGAATCTGGAACAGCGTCTTCCGCTCCAGCGGAAGATGTCTCGCTGCCGCGCATTCGCCTCAGCGGAATACCATCCGCTAGGCAAGATTTCTATAGAATCCACAACTTCCACACCAGCAAACCAAGCCTCGCTGAGGCGGGTCCGCTGGGGCGAGATATCAGAAACCAGTAATTTCTATTTTTTCACCAAGTTCTTCCTAAGTCCCGACAATCACCCGAGACCTTCCAGATACAAAACGGATATGTACACATACATAAAAACATGCTACAAACTCACTCATGGTCTCTGAATTCCCATCAGAGGTCTATTTTACCGGCTCAACCCCCAACGGCCAAAGCCTAACTTTCCAACTAATAGCCCAAGATGCTCCCAAGTGCCTCGGGAATCGAACTGAATACCCTACCAAGTCATAATCAACCCTTCGAACCTCACAGATTAGATAAATTTTGAAAAAATGTCGTTTACCCAAGAATCAACTATCGGTCAAAGGTTTTTCACTTTAAGGTTCTAATTCCCATAAGTTACAACTAAACTTGCCCGATTATCTCGGGAACTGTGTTACCCATTCCCGTCGGTCAAAATCATACTAACAGGGCTCAGGAAAGGATCAACGGGGGTAAATGGGTCAAAAGTGCAATAACGACAAATGAGTCGTTACAATATTCTTTCCCTTGAAATATAGAATTCACCAAGGACAAGCCTGGTGAGTCTGTAGGGTGAAGGAAGTATGGACTGCTGCTGTCTATGGTAGTAGATACAGCAGCAGTAGGTGTAGCAAGAGCTGTTTCAAATGATTCAATCATTTTGAGATGATAAGATTTTTTTTTTTAAAAAGGCAAAAAAGTTGAAAAGAAAGCAAGATATCTTTGAAAATCAATTTTCCTATGATACCATGTTGGAAAGCAAAGAATAAAAACAGAAGAATGTAAATTTTTTGGATGATTTCATTCATTCACTGTGCACCTATTTATACAAAACTATATAGAGAAAAGTATAATAAATCTATACACTTGCTATTTTCCTATTGGTTCCCATTGTAACTAACTCCAACAGTTATAGAATCTTCTAATTTAGCTATGTACAGCTGTATGAAAATTTGACCTAAATGCTGAAAATCATCCAGCATATTTTATGTTGGATGCTTGGTGATTTAGTTTGGGCCTTAATGAGCATGTGACATTTTGGCCCAAAATCCTCAAGTTTGAGTTGGTCCATTATTTTGTTCCACTTCACACACACTTAAACACATTCCCATTTTTTTTAAACTCGTTCAAACTTAGGGATTTCCCCTCTTCTTCAAATCTGTTTTGATTCACCTAAAATGGAAGTAGAATCCTTTCTATCTTCAACAACTTAATTGCTGAATTATGCGTAATAAGTATTTAGAATTTTAAACATGTAACTTGAGTTATAATTTCCATTAATGATATTACGTACATGACAAATTTATTTTTGTTTTGTAAACATTAAAGAAATTATTTTTTTATACTTAAACATTTGGTTTTTTGTCGAAATCTTTGATTTTTTAGATTAATTATAATACTTTTAAGCATTAATAATTACTTAATTTTATTTTAAAATTATTCACAATATAAATAAGATACCTTTACATTATCAATACCCCTATTTGTACGTACTTCTATTGTGACATTTTGATTAGTCACCTTTAGTGTTTAACATATTTAATCAGATAATGTTATATTTTAATGTTAGCTTTGTTAAAAGTAAAAATATGAAAATATAATTTGTTATTTTACTGTTACTGCCATTACTCAGTAACTAATATGAAAATTTTGATTTGAAATCAAAATTGTATGAAATCCGCAGAAAACTTCAACTTCAATTTCAAATCATGATGTCAAATTATCCAAAAAGTAGTATTTCAAATTTCAAATTGTGATTTCAATTTTTTTAAAATATATAACTTGACCCATAAATATATATTTTGTGTAAAAAATTCATCATTTTATATTTTGCAAAAATGACTCATGCTCGACGTGAAGGGATTGTCCGTACCATGTGGAAGGATACTAAAGAATAGCTAGTTACTACTATTGTTTATTTTTGAACCAATAAAAATTTGTAAAATTATGTGTATTTGAAAGTTTGTAATAGCTTGTAATCGCAATCATTTATTTATTAGAGGAATACCTGGATATATAATTTATTAATATTCTGATATCTTGTTTATAAGCTATGATTTGTTCATTTGGCAAGATTGTATAAGAATTGGGGAAGTTTTGATAGTTTTCACAAATTGTGTGTTTTCATGTTTCTAAGAAAAAAACTCTACTTATGAAATTCAAATTGCATGTCCAAACAAAATTTTAGTTTCAAATCAACTTGATTTCAAATCATGATCAGGTAGCATGTCCAAACAGGCCTTTAATGTTTTAGATAAATTTAGAGGTTTGCTTAAGAACACTAACTTTCTTTGTGTTTTGTTATATTACCCTCGCCTCTATTATTTTAATTTTTTATAATAATTCTTTTAATCTATTTATATTAATATTATAAAGTTAAATCGAACTATAAAAAACTGTTACTATCTAACAATTCGATTCAATTTAGCAACACAACATTGGGACATAGCAAATTAATTAGGAAGGTACCCCAAGGGACCAAATGAAAGGGCAATAAAAGGTCTTTAATTAAATTTCGCTTGTACGTCTCGAAAGACTTATTTGATGAGTTTCCTTATGAGTGAATTTGTAGGTGCCTTTAAGTCGAGTGTAGAGAAGGAATTTTCTTAAGAGAAGCGTTAGCCGTTGTTTGTTACACCTCAAAAACTTTCGCGTCGTTTGCGTTGTGAGTAAACTAACATAAGCTCGGAGAGGTCGTGGAACCCCTATATGGTTAAGGAATACTCTTAACAAGTGTTAAGCAATGTCTAAAAGTTTTGGGATCAAGCAAATCGAAGAAAATAAGTTTGTCGAAAATTTGGAAAAACAATTGGCAAACTTTTGGATAGAAATTTTGGGTCAACTTTAGAGAAGTACATCTTTTAGTATATGAAGAGTTTTGAAGTAAAGTAAAGCCTAAAATGAAGTTCATGAAGTTTAGTTTCCAACGCAACAAACCGCTCGTCGATATGACATCAGAGTAGAGAGTTATAGACGTTACAAGTTAGGTCGGCGGAGCAGAGACGTGCAGCTACAGTGCGCGAACGTGCCAGCTACAGCGTGCGACGCCCTAGCTATAGTGCGCGAAAATTTTAGGTCGGTGGAGCCGACCTTGGAAAGTATAAAGGGACCCCTCTTGGTCATTTTTGGGGCATTTCCCAACTCTAGACCCTTCCACAACATGCACATATATTCCTATAAGTCTAGAAACCTCTGCAAACATAGTCCAACATATTTCCAAGCCTAAACCAAGGATCAAAGTGAAGATTAAAGTGGTTAAGGTTTCCAAGTGAGGTCTACACTTGTCTCCTCTTCTTTAAGATGTTTGGGTCAGTATTTTTAAGGTGGAGTAACCATGGAATTGAAGTGTTCTTGAATTTTGAAGTAAGATTTCATCTTAGTTTCATGTTTATGAGTTTGTTTGGTAATTATGTTAAGAATTGAGGAGAAGAAATTGGAGGAAAAGTTCAAATATGCATTTGATGATATTTTGAGTTGTGAATTAACTTGAGTTATAATTATTAGCATGTTTTGAGCATAATCTTGTTTTGAGAGATAATAATGATGTTAAGGAATTGTCGTATACAAATGCATAAGGGGTTGTATGAAGTTGTTGTTATGGATTGATTATGAAAAGAAGTTTTGGGATTGAATTGAGTATAGTCTGAATGTAATATTTTGATTATGGAATTATTGATGTTTTATTGTGCTTTGGGAGTTGTTTTGAAGTTGGGAGGAGGTACAAGATATAAGGGAAATCTTGTCTGATTTCCTTTAGCTTACCAATTAATCTAATTTTACCTTGTAAGCGTTTCAATGACTTACCCTTAGTGCGAATCATCTTAAATGTAGATTTACAAACTCGGAAGGATAAACATTGAGTAGTTAAGAAGACCCAAAAGGTATGTTAAGGCTGTTCCTTCTTTTCTTGGCATGATTCCATATATGGTAAAAAAATGTAATGAACCTTATGACTAGGGATTTGTCAAAGTAGAGCTTGTCATATTATTGCATAGTTTTCGAGTGTTATGTTAGTCTTTTCGAGGGGCCATATCTCCTCCCTATGTCCTTGATTTTATAGAGAGACAGAAGAGGCATGTTATAGTATCAGTATTTTCAGCATATGTATGATATACATATATTTTCTTTGGCCTGGCCACTTGGTCAATGAGACAGATACGGTTCAGTGAGACAGATTGTCTAGCCTACGGGTCAGTGAGACAGATATGCCTGACCTATGGGTCAGTGAGACAAGTTGCCTGGCCGACAGGTCAGTGAGACAGATTGCCTGGCCGACAGGTCAGTGAGATTTTACAATTGCCTGGCCACTTGCTTAGTGAGATATGTAATAGTATTATATTGCATTTCATATAAGATAGGTCGGGTGAGATATTCAGGGTATTCTTTAGCCTCCAGATTGCATGGTTTTCAGTTCAGTTTCAGCTATCATTTGCCTTATATACTCAGTACATAGTTTTGTAATAACGTCCTTTTTGCTGGGGGACACTGTGTTTATGCCCGCAGGTTCAAGTAGCCAGACAGGCGATCCAGCTCAGTAGGTTTTCCACGCAGCTGCAGACAGTGCGCCACACTTGGTTCGGGGCTGCAGTCCCTTTTGGTATGCTATTTTGCAATGTAGATATGGGTATGACGGGTCCTTGTCCTGTCCTTTCTATAGCTTGTGTTCCATAGAGGTCTGTAGATAGTTTTACGTAGTTGGGATGTTATGTAGCCTTGTCGGCTCTCATTTTTGTGGTAGAGCATATGTAGCGGCGTAGTCGGCTTACACGATTATCCTCAACACGTATGTGTATATATATATATATCCGCTGCTTGTGAGTTCTTGATGCAGAGTCTATTCTGTTAATCTTACAGGAGATACTATAGCTCAGTGATAAGTTATCTATGGTTCACCATGTTGCTCAGTGAGACTCACGTACAGATTTAGGGATGCCTGGTATGTAGAGGTCGGGCACTCGTCATGGCTCATCGGATTGGGCCGTAACAGAAGCGGTATCAGACTAGTTCTGTCCTAGGGTTTTCTACAGACCGTGTCCAGTAGAGTCTTGTTTATGGGTGTGAAGCGCGCCACATTTATAAACAGTAGGCTGCGGGGCATTAAGGAATCATTGACCTCTCTTTCTATCTTAGATCGTGCAATAAAGCTAGGGTCTTGGAAAGATCGTTCCTGACCCTCTTTTCCTGTAGGTAAGTGCAGATTGATATAGATGAAGAGGTCGGCTTCTGATAGTGGGGGTGCAAGGCAGGCCCCCAGGGTGGACTCCGGACCACGAGAAACAGGACAGATTAGGAGGAGTCTTAGTTACTCCATTGAGACGGATCCTTTCGAGGATATTAAAGACGATTCCCCCATAACCTGTGACTTCTATGGAGGAGGATCCGTCAGAGGATAGCTATGAGACAGACCCATCTGAGGGTTTGTATGAGCCACCAGTGGAGCAGGAGGATCCTGAGGCTACAACAGATTTAGCCCCTCCAGTTTCTCCTATTATGTCACGACCCAACCGGAGAGCCATCACGGGCACTCGGAGCTAACCCCCCTTGCACCTCTCATCATACTTTCACAATCATATCTAGGTGAGCCACATGGCCTAATCATAATCTCTATGCATCAATAACACAATTTCCATCGGGCTAAGACACTTTTATATCAACATCAACACTATGCCCATATATATATATATATATATATATATATATATATATATATATATATATATATATATATATATATATATATATATATATATATATATATATATATGCACAAGCCGACAAGGCTATCAAAATAATATACAAAAATATGAGCCAACAGGGCTAAAAGACATCTAGCTATACACGACTGTCTACGAGCCTCTAGGAAGAGTAAGTATCATCATAACGACGGGACAGGGCCCCGCCATGCCCATATATGTACACAAAAGAATAGTACCACAGTTGCAGCTCCAAATCAACTGGAGCTCCTCTAGACAATCATTGATAAGGCAGCCTATGGATCGAGTCTGTCTCCTTGTCCAACTGTGGGCATGACACAGCGTCCACAAACAAAAGGACGTCAGTACGAACAATGTATTGAGTATGTAAAGCATAAGCAATAACATAACAAAAGTATGAAGTATAACATGAGATAGAAGAACCATTTATACCTCTTGAGGTGTCCATCACATTTACTTATCCCTTTCTCTTAAAAAAAAAACCTTCCATACATATAAACATACATACATATATGACTAGCATCATCATTATAACATACCCGACCATAATAGGACTCGGTGTTATTCATACCCAACTGCAGTGGTGTGCACGCAATAGATATCATACACGGCCATATAGGACTCGGTGTGAAGCATACCCGGCCATAAAGGGACTCGGTGTTACAACGTAGCTTTATATATATATATATATCCATATAGAATTGCATAAGTCAAAGCAACATCATCATCATCATCGTTTTCACTATATCTTTCCCTTAGAAGATCAATTATCATGGGATGGAATCAATGATTTCATAGGAGTACCAAGAACTATGAGCTTTGGTGATTCTAGAAATGAAGTCGTCATAGAAGACGTTTATGGATTTCCATGTGAAGGTATAGAAAAATGGGATCATGCCTTAAGAAAGAGGGGTTAGCTTTACATACCTTTATGTATTCTTAACTACGTAACGTTCACTTCCAAAGCCCGAGAAATCTACATTTAAGAGGGTTCGTACCAAAGCTAGGCTTCAAAGACACCCTTAAGTTCGAACTAGTATAATTCGTAAGCTAGCGACAATTTGGGCAGCATTTCCCCTATTTCATCTACTTCTATCAAATTCTAAAACAACTCCCAAACAACAACGACATTATCAACAATACCATAATCAAAAAACTTCATTCAATTTAAGCATCCTTCAATCCCCAAAACTCCTTTTCATGATCATGCATAACAATAGCCATAATACAACACCATATATACTTACATACAACACTTCCCCAACATCATTAGTATCACCCATATCAAGATTATACTTATAACATGCCAAGAATCATAATTCAAGTTAACTTATAGCACATAATATTCTTAAGTTCATACTTGGACTCTCTTTTCACTTTTCTTCCTTCACCCACATGGTATAACAATTAAACAACCTTAACTATATGTAAAAGATGTAAAAACTTACCTTAATCACATAAGAACAAGTCTTGGATCAACTTACTCCACTAAAGTGAAGTCTCCAACATCAACACCAAAGGGAAACTTGAGTTTCACAAACCCTAGCAAGCTTCTTAGCACTTGAATCTCTTCATTCTCTTAGATTTTCTTGGGTTTTGGCTTAGATTAGTTTATAGACTTAGAGAGAGGGTTTTGGAGAGCTCAAGGATCTGATTTGGGGAAATAATGAGTCCAAATAATATAAAATGAAATATATAAAGTGTCACTTAAAAACCCGTCGGGCAATCCTACGCCCACTTTGACAGACCGTCAAAATTCCTACGGTCCGTCAAAGTCCACCGTCAAACTGGCCAGCCCAACTGGCTCACTGTGACTGTTATACGGTGGTGCTCCACCATTTGATGGGCCATAAAATATCCTACGGTCTGTCAAATAGTCCTCATCCGATAAGTCGCTCGTTTCGATTTGTTTGACTTCCAATCCTTATAGAACCTTCTTGACACTTATGAAACACTTCATCAACCATCTAAGGGGCCCTATATCTCCTCCTCAAGTCATTACTAAAAAAAGTACGACTTAATCGTTGCGAAATCGTCCCAAACATGACTTACATTCTACTTCCTTCGACAAACTTAATTCCACCGATTCGTATGACTTCAAAATCTTATGGTACGCGCTTAAAGTTATCATATACTCTCCTAAATCTCATAAGGATTTCATGTCCACTTTAGGCTCACATTAGTCTACTCATGATTCAAACGACTCAAAATTTCCAAGATGTAACATATTATTAAGCATTATGTCAGAGCAACCACGAGTGGAAGTGTTATGGAGTATTCTAGCCCTTTGTCTTGGCTTTCAGTTAATCAGAAGTTTCCAGAGTATTCATATCCTTCGGATTATGATGGTGCGAGGCTGATGAGAGGGATATTTCACCTTATAATCCCCAAGACCAGGATCAGGACAGGCCGGTCACTGGTATGTGGAACATCTTATTGGAACTCTTTATGTTATGTGCGATTACTATGGGATATCATCTAATAGTTGATGAATGGGGATTTAAAGAAACCGATAACCAACATATTTACGGGTAAGTGTGACTAAGACATTTTAGCTACCATTAGGAACCTCAGGACTAGGAACGAAAAGCAGTCGCGTGTGTTGGCTTGTGGTTATAAATTTTTTCTAGATACTGGAAGGTTCAAAGGTTACAATAGTATTTATCCACCCAGGAAAGTAAGGGACTTTTCCAACCTTGGGGGAAATATATTACAGAGCCTTATTTGGATTTCCCAGTAGAACTTCAAATTGTTTTTTAAAGGTATGTGATAAAAGACCATGCATTAATAAAAAGAACGGATGTGATCCTTATAAGAAGGTTTACCTTGATTTTTCTGAGAGATGTGGTGAAGGTCACTTGACGATAGAAAAATAAGAGCGATGTCGGCTTATAAATAAAAGGAATGAAGAGTAGGTGTTCGCACGGAGATCATTCATTAAGTCTATGTTGTCAGAGGCTCATAATCAGGACTTAGAAAATATGCTAAGAAGTCCTACAGATTCAGACATACGAAAATATGAGAAACCAGAATAGCCGAGGGAAATTAGGAGCATATGAACCGTACGATTGGAATTTTAAATGATTGTGAGGTATGAGTTTGGCTAGCTAGGCAAAAAGAGGGGAGATGTATTAAAGCCACAGATTCAAGACAATTTTAAATAGCATTGGGATGTTTTGTAAGTGAGTTACTAATAAGCAATGTAAATGATAACTCATGTGTGGCCACATTAAATGTTGTGCATGCCCTTATGATCGATCTTGCGATACGCTAAAGGTATTGATTGAATTGGGTATTGAAGTT